>NC_083592.1:43075713-43775713 GCF_027579695.1 Neoarius graeffei | reverse complement strand
TCGCGAGATTAACGCTCTGTGACATGATGCCACGCCCCGCACAGCCAGAGTCCTCTGCCCTCCCCCAAAGAGCCACGGTGCTCGGCTTAGGTTTCGTTTTCCCATCGGCGGCTCCAGCCCCACTTTGCAGTGGCTGTGACAAGACGTGTTATGCTCTGCAATAAAAAAAAAAAACATTGGTACAACCAGTGTTCGAACTATGCCAATATTTTCGGGGGGGTCCCTTTTTTTCCCTGGGGGGGGGTGCTTGCGCTTGTCTCAGAGCGCGGATCTCCATCGCGCGCTCACTTCGGATATGCAAATGCTTCCCGTTACACACGATTGCTATGTCAATAAACATCATTTTGCCAATATTTTAGAGACCCCCCAACATTTCCCAAATCATGTTTTCAAGGGATCTCATGTCTGTTTCAGGGGATCTCGGATCCCCCGAGTACCCCCGTAGTTCGAACGGTGAGCAAGCCCATTCACTTTTTTATGCTGATAAGAGAATTACATGGTTTTTCATGTGACAAAAATGTGCGATTAAATTGCGATTAATCGCGAGTTAACTATGACAGTCGCGACATTAATCGCGATTAAATATTTTAATCGCTTGACAGCACTAATATATATGCACAAATATTATATATTTGTACATCCTGATGCCCCTTCACACATACAGATGAAATGGAGGTGTGCAGGGTTTAACAGAGCAGTTGGGGTTTGAGGGGCTTATTTATTAAGAGGTTTATTAAGGAGCTTAACAGTGCATTTTTTCCCCCCTAGTTTTAAGATTATTGGCACAATTACAACACGTTGGCATGGACAGAGTAAAGCACTGAGTGTTGCTGTAATGATAAAGACATTTGTAGAACATTTTAAACTCCTTTATAGTTTGTGCATATGAACTTCCCTATTCAGTTCAGAACACAAGATTTCCAAATCCAGAGACTGTTGTTGATCACATTAATGGCATTTAGCAGATGCTCTTATCTACAGCGACGTACAACATACCCAGGGCAGAGCCTGGGGAGCAGTTAGGGGTTCGGTGCCTTGCTCAAGGGCACTTCAGCCATTCCTGCTGGTCCAGGGATTTGGTTCCAAAGCTGCTTCTCTAACCATTAGGTCATGACTTCCCATGGCCAATTCTGTGTTGATGAAGCTTTATCAACTTTATTTAGCTTTTTATTGGACTATTTCTATCCAAATCTGAACCATTTTGCAGAAGCAACCTGAAATATTCTGATTTTAGCAGAAATCATGATGCTGTCCATGTTGACAAGATCCCTTGAACCAAAAAGTACTTTCTTGCAACAGTCTCAAACAGATAATTGTATTAAAAGTGGTATTTAACAGTTGGTTTTTGAAACTTAACAACCATAAAAATCAGCTAAACGTTGCAATTTCTTTTGTTCATTGATCAAAGTACTGTATCTGTCACTTGAGGTTTCAGTGGCTTGCCTTAGCATTGATCTTTGCCCACCGTTGAAGCGAGTTTCTTCCATTTGTAAACTAGCTATGTCCACTTACAGTAGGAATATGGGTTTATTATCAAGCATTCTTTGGAAAGTTTAGCTCTTAGTTTCCAAGAAAGTACTGGAACCATTTCTGATGGGAAGCACCTTGGTGTTGGATTCAACCACTGAGCCCTTAAGGGTTATGTTTATTTATTTATTTATTTCTTTTAAAAGACTATATAACGTTGTAACCCCTTCTAACCTGAGCTGAACTCAACTGGAACCTTATGATGAGGTCCCATGAAATCCCTTTTGATTGTTTCAGAATGTACTTTTCCAGTTTTCCTCTTTTTTTAGGAAGTTTACATCATCTTTCCATCACCCTACCTCGGTGGATTGGATTTTGTTTTTAAAAAAATGCGAGAAGGTATTGTACGTACTGTATGTATAGGTTTTCTTCATAAGTCTACACTACCGTTCAAAAGTTTGGGGTCACCCAGACAATTTTGTGTTTTCCATGAAAAGTCACACTTTTATTTACCACCATAAGTTGTAAAATGAATAGAAAATATAGTCAAGACATTTTTCTGGCCATTTTGAGCATTTAATCGACCCCACAAATGTGATGCTCCAGAAACTCAGGCCCTGTCCACACGGCAACGGATTCAGGTGAATCCGATACAATTGTTTATCGTTTCGGCCTGGCGTCCACACGGCACCGGCGTTTTGGGTGCCCCAAAACGCAATCTTTTGAGAACGGGTTCCAGAGTGGAAAGATCTGGCAACGTTGCCGTTGCGAAGTCGTCTGGATGAGTAGAACGGATTTGTTTACGATGATGTCACAACCACATGACTGTGAGTGCTTCACGCTGGGTAGAAGTGTAACGAACTCGATGCGAGTTGTCAACAAATCCTATAACTTGGTTCATGAAACGCGCTTACAAAATATTTTCACTGTGAATATTTATTGTGTAATGGTGCAAAGTGAGAGAGAGAGAGAGAGAGAAAATAGCCCTTAGGGCAGAGTCAATCCCGCCAGCAAAAATAGGGGAAAAAAAGGAGTGATCTCACCTCTTCAGATGTTGGTTTAAGTCCTACAACACATTCCTCAAAAAGGGCGTATAAGAACAAATTAATCCATCAACGTGTAGCATTCAATTTATTCCGGACCATTAAAGACACTGCCTTCCGCGTAGAATCATACGTCATCCTCGCCGCCATATTGGATGGGTCAAAGCGGAGAATAAAGATGCCTCATTCATGTGCTGCGTTTAACTGTACCAACAGGTTTGCTGTCCAAACGAGATCACATGGGATTACCTTTCACAGGTGAGACTGGAAAAATACTTTTCATTGTATTTGGTCATTATAATGTAATTTTACGAACAGATTTTTCTGACTTTGTGGCTAATATGAAGTCTCGCGCATAATAGTTTATGCGCATGCATCCTTACTTCTTCTATTGTTCTGGTGTCTCCGAAGGGACCGTCTTACAGCGCCCCTAGAGGTGTGGAATGTGTATTGCATCGTTTTCAGCAAGCGTTGCGTTGCCATATGGACCTGATATTTTACTGATCGTTGCCCATGTGGACGCGATATTTTTTTAAATAACATCTCGTTGCCGTTGTCGTGTGGATGTAGCCTCAATCTGCTCAAAAGAAGGTCAGTTTTATAGCTTCTCTGAAGAGCTAAACTGTTTTCAGCTGTGCTAACATGATTGTACAAGGGTTTTCTAATCATCCATTAGCCTTCTGAGGCAATGAGCAAACACATTGTACCATTAGAACACTGGAGTGAGAGTTGCTGGAAATGGGCCTCTATACACCTATGGAGATATTGCACCAAAAACCAGACATTTGCAGCTAGAATAGTCATTTACCACATTAGCAATGTATAGAGTGGATTTCTGATTAGTTTAAAGTGATCTTCATTGAAACGAACAGTGCTTTTCTTTCAAAATTTAAGGACATTTCAAAGTGACCCCAAACTTTTGAACGGTAGTGTACTTTTAATTCACATGACTTAAAAATCAGACGACATTTTAGCCATGAGCCATTCATGGAGTCGTCGAGATGTTTGTGAAAACTTTGGAACTATTTTCCCACAGCTGTATGGATTTAGAATAGAACTACTGATTTGTCCCATCCGTCATTCCTCGTCAGACTCAGATACCCGCTGTGGCTGAATTTAAGTACTATGGGAATTGGCAGAGGTTTCTAACTGGCAGCCGTCTGCTGTGTCCATTTATTGCAGGCCTAATTGGCTCCTCTGGCAAACTCAACAGCCACAACAGTTATAAAGTGGCTAGTAGTAGACAGTGGTGGGCCGTGCATTTTAGGTCTGTGTAGTCTCCTAAGAAAACAGCTTTAAATTGACTACATTACAGTGTGGACATCGTATATTACATGGCTTTTACACACAAATGCTTCGGTGGCTTTAAAACAACCACACATGAATAACCACGATTGAAAAAGTTCAGCATGAGTATTAAGAAATCTCAATCATTCAGAAGATTAAAAAAAAAAAAATCACACAGCCAGCAAGATGGCCAATTCTCAGTGATGATGGTGGTGCAGCGTGCAGTCCAGCACGTCACATCTAGCAAAATTTCCCATCACTGTTCAACCGGGTTGAGATCTGGTGACTGAGAAGGCCACAGCATATGATTTACATAATTTTCATCCTGAGCGCTTATGATCTGTGGATGGAGGTGGAATCATGCTTTGCCCTCAGGATAAAAGTGTTTCTTCATATCATAGGATATTGATTTGATGTGAGCATCTTTCTAATGCACTGTCAGAAATAAGGACACAGTAGGAGTCCATTTCTGTCCCCCAAGGTACAATCTGCACTAACGTACTCCCTAGGGCTCATTATTGGACCTCAAGGTAACTATGTGTACCTTTTTAGGGTCAAAAAGGTACATATATGTTCCCAAGCAGTATATAAAGGGTATCTTATACCCCTTTTCCACCAAATCAGTTCCAGGGCTGGTTCGGGGCCAGTGCTGGTGCTGGTTCACAACTCGTTCAACTTGCGAGCCAGCTGAGAACCAGTTTGCTTTTCCATAGCTCACGGTGCTAAGGGAAGCCACGTCATTACGTCGCTGTATACGTCAGTTACGTCGCTGTATATGTCAGTTACGTCGCTACGTTTGCATAAACCTTGGCGCGAATATCGAAGCAAAAACAACGCGGAAGACGCAGCAGTGGCAACAACAATAATAATGGATGACTTCGCGTTTGTACAGCTGCTGCTTCTCGTCGCTTAAAAATGGCGGTCTTTCGCGGTCTTTGTTATTGTTGTTGGTCTTAACAACTCCGCCCTCCCGCTGACGTAAGCGGTTCTTTCCTCTGGCCCAGCAGAGAGTTGGTGCTAGCCTGGAACCGGTTTTTCTGGCCCCAGAGCCAGTTCTTTGTCAGTGGAAACAGAAAACCTGGTTCCAAACTAAGCACTGGCCCCGAACCAGCCCTGAAACTGCTTTGGTGGAAAAGGGGCATTAGAGGGTACTGCCCCAGTGACGAGCTATTGTACCCCTAAAGGGACAGTAATGTACTTTATTTTCTGAGAGTGTGGTGAGGTGACAAGTAAATACAATTCATTCCAGCAAGGAAAAAAAAACCTCGTACAGCATAACAGAGCCAATGATTTTTCCTTTAAAAAGTCAGCTGTCTGCATGTTTGGCCCACTGCCTGTTTGTATATTGCTGAGAGTTCATCAGTGCTTATGCTAGAAGAATTAACGGCTTCCAAATATTTTTAAAGTATCCTAAAAGTTTACAAAATGCTAAATTTCAATGTATTTACTTCTGACTTTAAGAATTCTTATAGTATAACTTGAAGTGACTTTCCATGATTTCTTAAAGGTAAGAAAATGCTGTTAAAAAGAATGTTTAAGATGTCCCTTAAAGTTAGTGTCCCCTAAATTTAACATTTAAATGTACTTAAAGTCAGGGCGGCACGGTGGTGTAGTGGTTAGCGCTGTCGCCTCACAGCAAGAAGGTTCTGGGTTCGAGCCCAGCAGCCAACAGGGAGCTTTCTGTGCAGAGTTTGCATGTTCTCCCCGTGTTCGTGTGGGTTTCCTCCCGGTGCTCCGGTTTCCCCCACAGTCCAAAGACATGTAGGTTAGGTTAACTGGTGACTCTAAATTGACTGTAGGTGTGAATGTGAGTGTGAATGGTTGTTTGTCTCCGTGTCAGCCCTGCAATGATCTGGTGACATGTCCAGGGTGTACCCCGCCTCTCACCCATAATCAACTAGGATAGACTCCAGCTTGCCCGTGACCCTGTACAGGATAAGCGATTACGGATAATGGATGGATGGAAATTCACATTTTCAGCTAGTATAGGCATGGGTGCAAGTATAAAATTTTCAAAAACCTGAAAAGTCTGACAAAGTCAGACGTGCATGGCGCAGCCATGCGGGGGGTTACAAAGGGGGGTGAGCCCCCCTTAGGGCTCGAAAAAAAATTTAAATTACAAGTTAAAATGGTTGTCTCTCATGCAAACATTTATAATATTAATAGTTATATGATTTGCATATTCACATCAAATGTTTAATACATTTCATCAATTCATCTGAAATAATATTTCAAGTACAAGGCTTGATATTTCAAAACATCTAGCATCTACTAATTTAAATGTTGAAACAACCATTTTTAATATGCTTTTGCTGTGATACCTTTTTTACAATATGCTGTATACACAGCTTGAGTTAAAATAAGGGGCCACATGTCGATGTCCTCAGAAACTCCTGGATTTTAGCAAATAACAAGAGTCAGCTTTTTCCATATACAAAAATATCTATACTTTATAATCCATTACTGACTACAAATGAGTTTTCAACCTAACAACCACATTAGAAAAGATGATAAAAAAGCTAACAAACTTGTATCAAGACCTACCTTACTTTTATTTCATAATTGAAAGGTAATCAAATGTAAAAAAAAAAAGTTTATAAAAGCAGATACTTGTGATGAATAATTTCAATTCTAGAAGAAAGCACATTGCATTTGCACATCACACAATATCAGATGACAATTTAAATCACCAGTAAATGTTTTGAATTCACTTATTACTACATAGCACAAAAATCAGAAACGTGATTAGTCTCATCAGCGTGACTTTTAAGTCCCTTCTTCCCGCTGGAGCCGTACTTGATGGTCTTTGAACAGCAGTCACAATACGCAACTCCCGGGACGTCCGGTTTTCTCAGCCATATTCCCCATTTGTCACCGTTTTTGTCACACTCGCTTAACCATTCCCATCTCCATTTATTTCTAGACGTATTTTCTAATTCTTTTGTATTGAAGCCTTCCGATAAAAACTTCATTTTGACATATTTTGATCAGCAACCAGAAGCATAGCACGTGGATCTGTCACAAGGGAGGGAAGCGAAATAAGGCTTAGTGCATCTCAAAAAATTAGAATATTGTGAAAAAGTTCAATATTTTCCATCAGTTATTTAATAAAGTGAAAATGTTATATATTATAGACTCATTACACATAAACTAAAATGTTTCAAGCATTTTTCTATTTTAATTTTAATCAGTATGGCATACAGTACAAAAACATAAAAAAAACCATCTCAAAATATTAGAATATTTCATTTCGAGTTTGAGTAAAACAGTATGAACACAGTGTATCTCTCGGTCTAGTTCAGTACACACAACCACAATCATGGGGAAGACTGCTGACTTGACTGTTGTCCAGAAGATGATCACTGATGCCCTCCACAAGGAGGGTAAGCCACGAAAGGTCATTGCTGAAAAGGGTGGCTGGAAAAGGTGCACAAGCAACAGGGATGGCCTCAGTCTTGAGAGGATTGTCAAGAAAAGTTGATTCAGGAACTTGGGAGAGCTTCACAAGGAGTGGACTGAGGCTGGTGTCGGTGTATCAAGACCCATCACGAACAGACATCTTCAAGAAAGGGGATACAACTTTCGCATTCCTAATATCAAGCTACTCCTGAGCCAGAGACAATGTCAGAAGTGTCTTATCTGGGCTAAGGAGAGAAAGAAATGGACTGTTGCTCAGTGGTCCAAAGTCCTCTTTTCAGATGAAAGTACATTTTGCATTTAATTTGGAAATCACGGTTCTAGAGTCTGGAGGAAGAGTGGAGAGGCACAGAATCCAAGGTGTTTGAAGCCCAGTGTGAAGTTTCCACAGTCTGTGATGATTTGGGGTGCCGTGTCATCTGCTGGTGTTGGTCCACTGTATTTTATCAAGTCCAAAGTCAACACAGCCATCTACCAGGAGATTTTAGAGCACTTCATGCTTCCGTCTGCTGACGAGCTTTTTGGAGATGCTGATTTCCTTTTCCAGCAGGACTTAGCACCTACCCACAGTGCCAAAACTACTACCAAATGGTTTGCTGACCATGATATTACTGTGTTTGATTGGCCAGCCAACTTGCCAAATTGTCAAGAGGAAGATGAGAAACACAAAAATACAGATATGCTGAAGGCCACTATCAAAGCAACCTGGGCTTCAATAACACCTCAGCAGTGCCACAGACTGATCACCTCCATGCCACACCGCATTGATACAGTAACTCATGGTAAAGGAGCCCCAACCAAGTATTGAGTGTATAAATGAATATACTTTTCAGAAGTTGGACATTTCTGTATTGTAAATGCTTTTTTTGATTGATCTTAGGGAATATTCTAATAATTTGAGATACTGGATTTCTGATTTTCATGAGCTATAAGCCATAATCATCAAAATTAAAACAAAAAAGGCTTTAAATATTTCACTTTACATGTAATGAATATAGAATATATGAAAGTTTACCTTTTTGAATTAAATTATGAAAAAGGAACTTTTTCATGGTATTCAAATTTTTTGAGATGCATTAGTAAAAGCTGAAGTTTCATTGGACGGCAGTTAACAGTGAGCCAATCAAAAGCACCGTTCTAACTTGCACCAAAAGAAACGGCAACTCATGGGAATAGCTGTGTTGATTTGGTCGAACAACGTGCTACATGCGTGAAACATGATATCACACATGTATAACACCGTGAAACAACGGGCTAGTCGGGACCGCTCGTCGGTGAGCGGCGTATAAATTGAATGAGGTTTGTGGCGAAGACGAGATGAAAAGATTTGTCTCATGCAGAGACTGTACCGCGGTAACCCGGTAATACGCTGAGAGTGAGACAGTGAGAAGGCCACCCCCCCAGCCCTGAAAATCTCAACGGATTTACACGATTTGGAAAAATGACTTTTTCAGAACCGAAAAAAACGGAGCTTCTGGCACATGCCGGAAAACTTGCACCCATGTATAGGTACAGCAGAAGCCAAAAGTCTGAGACCACAAGAAAGTCCATCCATCCATCCATCCATTGTCTGTAGCCACTTATCCTGTCCTACATGGTCGCATGCAAGCTGGAGCCTATCCCAGCTGACTACGGGCGAAAGGCGGGGTACACCCTGGACAAGTCGCCAGGTCATCACAGGGCTGACACATAGACACAGACAACCATTCACACTCACATTCACACCTACGGTCAATTTAGAGTCACCAGTTAACCTAACCTGCATGTCTTTGGACTGTGGGGGAAACCGGAGCACCCGGAGGAAACCCACGCGGACACTGGGAGAACATGCAAACTCCACACAGAAAGGCCCTCGCCGGCCGCTGGGCTCGAACCCAGGACCTCCAGAAGAAAGTCAATGTTCAATATTTAAATAATTTTGGCTGACGTTGAATGGTATATCACATAAATTCCATTCAGCTAGCATGATACTGAACAAGTTGAAGACGAGTAGTTGAATGGAATATATCAGATATACCACAAAAAAAGCCAGCCAATATTATTATTATCCATACACACTCTCTCTTCATATCAGCCTTCTTGAAGGCCAATGCTAGCTTACCCGTGAGTCAGTGCCGTCAGCGCAGCAGTGAAGTCACCTTCCAGTCTGTGTAGCGTTCGTCAGTAGTGTTAGCAAATGTGAATAAAGCAGTCAAGCCAGTGCTATCGAGAGCAAGTAGCACAGGCTAACGACCGAGAAACTAAGATTTTTGTCTCCAGACTCTTCTTCCACACACACGCTATAGTATTTTTCACTCAGACTTAAGTATTAATTTCCCTGTGTAATTTACTTAGATACTTTTAAAATCAACGTCACTAACTACACACAGCATAGCGACCTGGCAGCCTGTCGCTAATCCCTTGCAAAATCCTTTGCTCTGTTGCTTTTTTGGTGTCTGGCTAAGTTTTAGCTGAGCTCAAGTCCCAGCTCTAATAGTAACGGTTTGCCACTGCTTGTAAATATGCGTGAAGAATTTCTAATGAAGTTTTGGTCGCCTTTTGGGTATTCAACACGTGTTTCTCTTTCACCACGATCAAAGAAATGCTCCTATGCATGCGCAGCAGAAAACTCTCATTGGATATTCGACGTGTGACATCATGTTGTCTTGACAACCATGCAATATCATAAACCATATTCAGCGCTCATTCTCCATTGGGTAGAGTGGCGTAATATACGTAGGATAAGTGATATGCTAACAATATTGCATGCTATCAAACCAGATGAATGAAACCTGCTAGAAGGGAATAGAACACGTTTTTATTCCATCAAAAAACTGTCCTGTATGGATAATAATCTGCAGTATTTCAAGTTCTTTATTTAAATGTAAGCAAGTTTGCGATATTGACCATAGCTATGAACTGCTTTGTATAAAAGGTCAGATTTTCCTCATGTATAATATCTTCTATTAGAACATGTGTTCAGATGGAGCTCTGATGGATTGGATCTAAAGCAGATCAAGGTTTTGCACAAACTTGTGGAGTCCATGCTAGGGATGTTAACCGATGACCGTTTGACCGATGGTTGACCGAATCAACGTCAACCGGTTAATTTTTTTTTGGTTGTCGGTTAAAAAAAAAAATCAATCGTTTTGAAGCTGCCGATTTTGGAGCGGAGAACCTGGAATTCTGTGTTGTAAACACTTGGGACATGCCATACAGTGTAAGGACGACAGCTGACAAATCAGAAACACCCATTCAGTCATGTCCCGCCCTCCCACCCCAGTTGAAGACAGCTGACAAATCAGAAACACCCATTCAGTCATGTCCCGCCCTCCCACCCCAGTTGAAGACAGCTGACAAATCAGAAACACCTATTCAGTCATGTCCCGCCCTCCCACCCCAGTTGAAGACAGCTGACAAATCAGAAACACCCATTCAGTCATGTCCCGCCCTCCCACCCCAGTTGAAGACAGCTGCCACTCGGCGAAAGAAAAGTGTAGACAGGCTTTTTAGCTTACAAATTACTATTCTGTTTTTTTTAGGGGGGCCGTTGGAGTGTTTGAATAATTTAATCAGAGTAAATTCTGTATTAAAATTAATAAATAAGGCGGCACGGTGGTGTAGTGGTTAGCGCTGTCGCCTCACAGCAAGAAGGTCTGGGTTCGAGCCCCGTGGCCGGCGAGGGCCTTTCTGTGTGGAGTTTGCATGTTCTCCCCGTGTCCGCGTGGGTTTCCTCCGGGTGCTCCGGTTTCCCCCACAGTCCAAAGACATGCAGGTTAGGTTAACTGGTGACTCTAAATTGAGCGTAGGTGTGAATGTGAGTGTGAATGGTTGTCTGTGTCTATGTGTCAGCCCTGTGATGACCTGGCGACTTGTCCAGGGTGTACCCCGCCTCTCACCCGTAGTCAGCTGGGATAGGCTCCAGCTTGCCTGCGACCCTGTAGAACAGGATAAAGCGGCTTGAGATAATGAGATGAGATGAGAATTACTAAATAAGCAAATGCCGTTACAGTCCATGAAACATAGGAAGTATGAGAAGAAAACAGTAAATCAGAAAGCTGCGCACATTTGCGCAGCTTCCACGCAAACGTGCGCAGCTTTCTGATTTACCGTTTTCTTCTCATACTTATACTTCCTTTGTTTCATGGACTGTAACGGCATTTGCTTATTTAGTAATTTTAATCCAGAATTTACTCTGATGAAATTATTCAGACACTCCAACGCCCCCCCTAAAAAAAAAATCGGATCTGCACGGTTCAGCTGTGAAAAAGGCGGCATCCGCCAAAAGGCGCGTCGTTTGCATCCCTGTTTAAACTCGTAGGTTAACCGACTTTAACCGGCTAATGAGGCTCGGTGGTCAGTGAAGATTTTTTTTAGTTTTCGCCATCCCTAGTCCATGCCAGCTCGAGTGCACACTGACGTTAAATAAAAACAACAACAACAACAACAACAAATACTAAAAAACTCTGAAATTCATGTAAATATGTCAAAGATTCTATTTTTCACTCCAGTTGGTGTCAGTAATATAATTTGTAATGAAAATTATTGTATTAAATTAGAAAATAATGTAAAATAGAAGCATTTTCACTTGTACTCTCAGACCTTTGGACCCCAGTGTGTCCTGTACTGTATAATATCCTCTTTGAGTGAGCAGTTTGCTTTCTCTGAAGCTGTAGTTAAAGTGCATATTCTGGACCAATTTCGTATTTTTTTTATATGAAAGTATGTCCCTTTACACGCTCATCCAGAAGGGTAATTTTGCACAAGGCCATCTGTCTACAGCAGAAAAAAATAAAATAACAAAACGCGTCTGGAAAAATCCCAAGGGAGTCTGGAGTCAGATTCGTGACGTTATCTGCGGAAGCGCCAGCAGGCTGCGAGAGCTTTGCACGGTTTCAGTGCACAGCCTGTGTAGACCAAGCGCTCCCATTTCTCTCTCATTGTCCGGTCTTTTGGGAAACGATGAGTACTAATCCCATCAAGATTGGTGTTGCTACACCCTCCTACGATACATCTGTTAACCATTTTAATAATTACGCGATAACGTTGAAGAAATTTGCAGAAAACCACCAGGTCGTTTTCTCATAAACAAACCAGCGCTGACGTAGGATTCAGAAGGAGGCGTCCCGCACGCGACATCACGAAAATCAGTGTTTGCTGGGAAATCCAAATGCCAAGTTTTTTCAGAGGCAGACCAAGGGCCCGTTTACACGAGGACGCTGTCGGGTAAAAACGACTAAATATTTTATCGGAAGTGCCTTTCGTCGACACGGGGACGGCGTTTCCGAGGCTGAAAAACCTTAAAAATTGAAAACGCCTTCCAGAGTGGATAAGTTAAAAACAGCCCCCGTTGCATATCCGTCTAAACTACCCAATACCCGAAACTCTGCTCGGATCTGCTCACGTCGGGTACGCGTTTACGTCAAACATATGTCATATACTGTACACGCCAGCCCGGGAAGTAAGAAAGTAAGTAAAAAAGTAAGAGCATGTCTGATTACATCGATCCAACGGACATTCAAGCTGCTCTGGCAGCTTTAATAAACGTCCAGGAGTCCTTCGAACATCTATACCGAATCTGCACATATACCGTTAATGAACAGAGGCGGGTATAGCATGCTCTTACTTTTTTACTTACTTTCTTTCTTACCATAGCCAGAGTAGTCAAAGTTTTCGCGGCGCAGATGTGCAGATCAGACAAGACGGAAGACGTTGCGCATGCGTGCAGACATAGCGGAGGTCTTTCACAGCACCACCTAGCCGCCTGGCATGCACAGCCAATTGAATTCCACACATTTATGCGTCACCGTATAGACGCAGATTTCCTCCTTGAAAACGGTCGTGTAGACGCGAAAAAAAGTGAGAACGAAAACGGACTTTTGCGTTTTTGTTTCAGACCATCCCCGTGTAAAGTGGGCCCAATTCACCTCAAATGGCTTGATTTCAACTGAATTTTTCTGGTATTGCGCAAGGTAAAAAAATCGCAGCGAATGCAGAATGTTACAGATATTTGACCAAAGTTTAATATAAAATAGGAGAATTACACTGATCTTGCTCCTGAATTTACCCGTGATATCACTTTAAGCAGTTTGTGTCTTGGTGATTTAACGGTAGGAAGATTACCGGACACATGTTGCCCTTACTTAAGCCCAAACTGGACAGGCAAACGCACTGTGTAAAGAAAGGAGGTTCCTGAGAGGGCGTCAGACCAAGATGTTTTCCTCAACAGTGTTTCATTTTCTCCGGACAAGAAGGAAAAAAAAAAAAAACCGACTGCAGCCAGCAAAGATATCTCTGACAGAGACACAACACAGCAGCTGTGTTTGGAAACAGACCAAAGGAGCACAGAAAACAGCATGATTGTGTCCTGCCCAGGACCAAAGCACGTCTGTTTCTTATATACCGTATGACCCGTGAAAGTGATTTGTTTCCTGTGAGATGTCAGAAGCGGCCTGCCAATTTATAAGAGATTTTCTGCAGTGCTGTGGACGGTAGTAGCGTTTAGAAGAGATCAGGTTAAAGGCAGTGGCGAAGGAGAAGAAAACAGAAAACTAGCCACACAGACGCACGTTATGAGTGATGTGGCTGTGGAAAGGATAATATTGCTCATGTCTGGGCTCTTTGAGGCTATAAGCCTGGGAACACAGGTGGCTGACTTTCCGTTAAGATTATGCTCAGGTCATGTAAATGCTAATGCAGATACATTTCTGTCGACACTGAAAAGGTGGATTTGAAAACGGTTTCAGGTAGAGGGGAACCGTCAGGGCCTTCTCGGCCTTAAACATAGCAGCATTTCAAATGTTATATTTCATTTCTTTCCATGGACGCAAACGGCGCGCCTTTTGGCGGATGCCGCCTTTTTCACGGCTGTCTGGGGAACTTGTGTAAATCGCGCAGATCCGATGAGGTTTTTTTTTTGGGGGGGGGGGGGAGTGTCTGATTATAATTTCATCAAAGTAAATTCTGTAATAAGCCCTGTGATGACCTGGCGACTTGTCCAGGGTGTACCCCGCCTCTCGCCCGTAGTCAGCTGGGATAGGCTCCAGCTTGCCTGCGACCCTGTAGAAGGATAAAGCGGCTAGAGATAATGAGATGAGATGAGATGAAATTCTGTAATAATAATAATAATAAGTTAAATTTATATAGCGCCTTTCAAGAAACCCAAGGTCACTTTACAATAGTAGACAAAGAAAAAAAAAATATTATAAGAAAAAAATAAAAGGTAAAAAGTCCACCAAACTTCTTAATATCTAGAACCTCGTCTCGTCTCGTCTTCTTCCGCTTTATCCGGGACCGGGTCGCGGAGGCAGCAGTCTAAGCAGGGAAGCCCAAACTTCCCTTTCCCCAGACACCTCGGCCAGCTCCTCGGGAAGAACACCGAGGCGTTCCCAGGCCAGCCGAGAGACATAGTCCCTCCAGCGTGTCCTGGGTCTTCCCCGGGGCCTCCTCCCGGGGGGACATGCCTGGAACACCTCCCCAGGGAGGCGTCCAGGAGGCATCCGAAAAAGATGCCCGAGCCACCTCAGCTGATTCCTCTCGATGTGGAGCAGCAGCGGCTCTACTCCGAGCTCCTCCCGAGTGACTGTGCTTCTCACCCTATCTCTAAGGGAGCGCCCAGCCACCCTGCGAAGGAAACTCATTTCGGCCGCTTGTATCCGCGATCTTGTCCTTTCGGTCATTACCCAAAGCTCATGACCATAGGTCATGAACAAGATCCCGAGATACTTAAACTCCTCCACTTGAGGCAGAACTTCTCCACCAACCTGGAGAGGGCAAGCCACCCTTTTCCGGTCGAGAACCATGGCCTCGGACTTGGAGGTGCTGATTCTCATCCCAGCCGCTTCACACTCGACTGCAAACCGCCCCAGTGCATGCTGAAGGTCCTGGTTTGAAGAAGCCAACAGGACATCATCATCCGCAAAAAGCAGAGATGAAATCCTGTGGTTCCCAAACAGGATTCCTTCTGGCCCCTGGCTGCGCCTAGAAATTCTGTCCATAAAAATTATGAACAGAACCGGTGACAAAGGGCAGCCCTGCCGGAGTCCAACATGCACTGGGAACAGGTCTGACTTACTGCCGGCAATGCGAACCAGACTCCTGCTCCGTTCGTACAGGGACCGGACAGCCCTTAGCAAAGAGCCCCGAACCCCATACTCCCGAAGCACCCCCCACAGAATACTACGGGGGACACGGTCGAATGCCTTCTCCAGATCCACAAAGCACATGTGGACTGGTTGGGCAAACTCCCATGAACCCTCGAGCACCCTATGAAGGGTATAGAGCTGGTCCAGTGTTCCGCGACCAGGACGAAAACCGCATTGTTCCTCCTGGATCCGAGGTTCGACTATTGGTCGAATTCTCCTCTCCAGTACCCTGGAGTAAACCTTCCCTGGGAGGCTGAGAAGTGTGATTCCCCTATAATTGGGGCACACTCTCCGGTCCCCTTTCTTAAAAAGAGGGACCACCACCCCAGTCTGCCACTCCAGAGGCACTGTCCCCGACCGCCACGCGATGTTGCAGAGGCGTGTCAACCAAGACAGCCCCACAACATCCAGAGACTTGAGATACTCAGGGCGGATCTCATCCACCCCCGGTGCCTTGCCACCGAGGAGCTTGCAAACCACCTCAGTGACTTCGGCTTGGGTAATGGACGAGTCCACCTCTGAGTCATCAGCTTCAGTCTCCTCAGTGGAAGACATGACGGTGGGATTGAGGAGATCCTCAAAGTATTCCTTCCACCGCCCGACAATGTCCCCAGTCGAGGTCAACAGCTCCCCACCCGCACTGTAAACAGTGTTGGCAGAGTACTGCTTCCCCCTCCTGAGGCGCCGGACGGTTTGCCAGAATTTCTTCGAGGCCGACCGATAGTCCTTCTCCATGGCCTCCCCGAACTCCTCCCAGTTCCGAGTTTTTGCCTCCGCAACTGCCCGAGCTGCAGCACGCCTGGCCTGCCGATACCCGTCAGCTGCCTCGGGAGTCCTGGAGGTTAACATGGCCCGATAGGACTCCTTCTTCAGCTTGACGGCATCCCTTACTTCTGGTGTCCACCACCGGGTTCGGGGATTGCCGCCACGACAGGCACCGGAGACCTTGCGGCCACAGCTCCGAACAGCTGCGTCCACAATGGAGGTAGAGAACATGGTCCACTCAGACTCAATGTCCCCCGCCTCCCTCGGAAGCTGGGAAAAGCTCTCCCGGAGGTGGGAGTTAAAGACCTCCCCGACAGAGTGCTCGGCCAGACGTTCCCAGCAGACCCTCACCATACGTTTGGGCCTGCCAGGTCTGTCCAGCTTCCTCCTCCGCCAGCGGATCCAACTCACCACCAGGTGGTGATCAGTTGACAGCTCAGCCCCTCTCTTCACCCGAGTGTCCAAGACATAGGGCCGGAGATCAGATGAAACGACTACAAAGTCTATCATTGACCTCCGACCTAAGGTGTCCTGGTGCCACGTGCACTTATGGACACCCCTATGCTCGAACATGGTGTTCGTTATGGACAAACCGTGACTAGCACAGAAGTCCAATAACAAAACACCACTCGGGTTCAGATCGGGGAGGCCGTTCCTCCCAACCACGCCCCTCCAGGTGTCACTGTCATCTCCCACGTGAGCATTGAAGTCCCCCAGTAACACAATGGAGTCCCCAGTCTGAGCACTCCTCAGTACCTCTCCCAGGGACTCCAAGAAGGCCGGATACTCTATACTGCTATTTGGCCCGTAGGCACAAACAACAGCAAGAGCCCTCTCCCCAATCCGAAGGCGCAGAAAGGCGACCCTCTCGTTCACTGGGGTAAACTCCAACACATGGCGGCTGAGCTGGGGAGCTATAAGCAAGCCCACACCAGCCCGCCGCCGCTCACCACGGGCGACTCCAGAGAAGTGGAGAGTCCAGCCCCTCTCGAGGAGCTGGGTTCCAGAGCCCAAGCTGTGCGTGGAGGTGAGCCCGACTATCTCTAGCCGGTACCTCTCAACCTCCCGCACAAGCTCAGGCTCTTTCCCCCCAGCGAAGTGACATTCCATGTCCCAACAGCCAGCCGCTGTGTCCGGGGATCAGGTCGTCGAGGCCCCTGCCTTCGACTGCCACCCAATCCACATTGCACCAGTCCCCTACTGCTACCTCTGTGGGTGGTGAACCCACAGGAGGTCGGGCCCACGTCACCTCTTCGGGCTGAGCCCGGCCGGGCCCCATGGGCAAAGGCCCGGCCACCAAGCGCTCGCATACGAGCCCCAACCCCGGGCCTGGCTCCAGGGTGGGGCCCCGGCTGCGTCATCCCGGGCGACGTCACGGTCCTCGGATTTTTCTCCATAGGGGTTTTGGTGAACTGCTCTTAGTCTGGCCTGTCACCTAGGACCTGTCTGCCTTGGGAAACCCTGACAGGGGCATAATGCCCCCGACAACATAGCTCCTAGGATCATTCAAGCACACAAACCCCTCCACCACAATAAGGTGACAGTTCAAGGAGGGGCTATCTATCTATCTAGAACCTGTTTATTAATTAATACACATTTTGAAAAATAATTTATTTCAAGGCCTCCCCCACTGCTTTCTGTCGCTCTGACTACGTCACAGTCACTGTTGCGCTGATTGGTCAGAGCGTTGGCCTATACGCACAGAGACAGGTTGAAAGACAGCGGTTTGTTCCTCCCACACCCTTCGGAAATGTCTACGGATCGAGGCCAGACTAAATATTCACATTTAGTCTGGCTTGCCAGGCTAATTATCTGTTAGTTTTTCTGCTTTGGTGTGGTAACTCTTACTGTCAGCATGGATATAAGAACATGTTGTGATCACTACATTTAACAGTTATTCCACAAAACTGAGTCGTACATGAGCTGATAGCCGCCGAGCTGTGTATAATCCATGTACGACGAGATTGAGTGGAATAACTGTTTTATTCTATCCACACTCACTGGATTTTGAGAAACGGAGCATTTTTATTTTTATCTTTTGCAAATTCGATAAATAAAAACTTTTTCTATGAAACGTCCAACAGAATAATTTCCACTCAGAATGTAAACAAACCGGCAAAATGACAGGCACAATTTGTAAAAAATGCGATAATTAATAATAAAAATTCTTGAAAAATAAAAAAAAGATATGTTCTTACCATCAGATACTTTCATTCCATATTTTGTTGCTTTTATTTGTATTTTTTGGGGTTCTGTTTTCGTGTAGAGTTTTTATTTCGTCCTCGGTTGGTTCAGCAACACGTGCCGCCATTTTGTTTTTTCTCTACTCACGGTATATGAGCTGATATCCGATTAGTAGTGTAGCCAATCAGAGCGTGCGATTGCTCATATCCAGTGAATGTGGATAGAATAATCATAGTTATTATATACAGTATGAAGCTATGGCCTCATGGTTAGAGAAACAGATTTGGGACCAAAAGGTTGCCGATTCAGTTCCCTAGACCAGCAGGAATGGCTGAAGTGTCTCTGAGCAAGGCATCTAACCCGTAACTGCTGCTCTGGGTACACTGTACGTACGTCATTCTGGATAAGAGCATCTGCTAAATGGCAGATTCTACCGTAACTGGATCCATTAATCACTTGCCCACAAAATAAGAAATTTTTCTTGTCCTTTTTCAGTGAGGTAATATTTTCAAGATTGAAAATATGGTATTTGGTCTTCTAAAACAGCACGTCATTTAAAAATACACTGAGTATATCAATAAAAGATTTTTAAAGAATAAAGTTCTATTTCTTTGACATATCTGACAGACATAACTCCCATTTTAAAAATCACTTTCATTATCCCTGTTGCTATCGTCAGTGAATTTCTGTCAGATGACCTGACGATAGACTCGGCCATTATGGATCTTTGGTGGTTATCGTGTGGAAGCAGGCTTTATCATTTTTGGGTGTCAACAGATAGAGTTGAAATAGATTAACAGCGAAAAAACTATTTCGTTCACGAGAGAAGCCCACAGTTATTTTTAAAAAATGCTATCGTCAGTCTGTCGTCAAATGCACCTGACGACGATAGCAAAATTCAAGCCCTCACCACGCACATGTTGACTGACGCAAAGAGGAAATTCTATTGCGTATGATTTTTGTGACAGCAGACATTTACTTCCGGGCAAGACTTGGAGTTCTGACAGCTAGATTTCATCACATAAATCAAGGTAAGATTTTCAGTCAGCTATCCTGACGACAGGGCTCGAAATTAACTTTTTGTCTTTGTGTCCCCCAGTGGTCCCGAATTCTGTGTTGTATTGTCCCGAATGGAAGCAATAGTGTCCCCATTTTTTTCCTCTCTGAAATAACCAGTGGTTAATATTATCATATGAAGTCTCATCTCATCATCTCTAGCCGCTTTATCCTGCCCTACAGGGTCGCAGGCAAGCTGGAGCCCATCCCAGCCGACCATGGGCGAAAGGCGGGGTACACCCTGGACAAGTCGCCAGGTCATCACAGGGCTGACACATAGACACAGACAACCATTCACACTCACATTCACACCTACGGTCAATTTAGAGTCACCAGTTAACCTAACCTGCATGTCTTTGGACTGTGGGGGAAACCGGAGCACCCGGAGGAAACCCACGCGGACACGGGGAGAACATGCAAACTCCACACAGAAAGGCCCTCGCCGGCCCCGGAGCTCGAACCCAGGACCTTCTTGCTGTGAGGCGACAGCGCTAACCACTACACCACCGTGCCACCCATCATATGAAGTTACTATTATATTTGTAACTATGCGATTTTGAACCCTTTATATCATTTTTACAATAAGTCACAAGACACAAGTGACACATGTCCTATACATCATCTACTTCAAAATTACAGTTATTGCATTTTCAGTTTATTAAACTTTGGCGATCTCGCTGTATGAATAGATACCCGTTTATTTAAAGGGGCCAACTAGCTCATTCAGAAAATGTTTCAACTCCCTACATCTGCAGTACACTTTAGTTGAAAATAAGACCCCTTTTATGTTCATTTCATCTACTTATACCTTGAATATCTGTTGGGACTTATAAGGCCAACTTATCATTTTCACCATTACCGTTATCCATTTTTATGAACTTTCCGTTATCCATTTTATGAACTTTCGCTGCTGGGTGCAAATGTTAGAAACATCAGCATAGTGCCAGCAGGTCCGAGCCTAGTTGTGCTGCTGACTGACTAAACTTTCTGAACTAGAAAGACACCAAGAAAACTCACTTATTCTGTTGAACGCTATCTTCCGTCAATATCATCCACATCATTCCTGTTGTATTTTATAACGTGTCTAACAGTGCTCATTAAGTTCATTCAGTTGCTAGCGTTGCCTGCAGACCAGGCGATGACACTTTGGATCCTGACGGTCCCGGAGACGTTATGTCTGGGCTTTCAGTTTCTTCCCCGCGGTCAGTCCGCTTCAACCACTTCAGCATTTTTGTTCTGGCAAGAGTCGGCGCAGCGTGTGCGGTAGCGATTCCATTCCAAGTCCATATAATGCGGACACCGGCCGAAGATTCTAGAACAGAATGCGCTGCTCTGTAGCCTACGGATGCAGGTGCATCGAAAGTGAAGCTACTATGTATTTTTCGCTGTTAACGTTTTAAAATTAAAATTGACAAATTAGGTGAATGTCTACGTACGTGTTACGGCTTTGTAAATAATATTAATGTAGAACTTTTTTTCTAGATCTATTTTTTTCCATTGTCCCGGGATTGTCCCAGATATGATAATTTTGTGTCCCGATGACATTTTTTATGGTCCCCGGGACATCGGGACACCGTTAGTTTCGAGCGCTGCCTGACGATAGAAATTTTTGACGATAGAAACATTGAGAATATATTTGTGCATTCATATTTAAATTTTTCTGGAGGAAAACTATCGTAAGTTGAGATAAATCAGAGCCACTTGCGACTCTTTCAGCCGACAGGCCATTTCAATGTGTTATTTCCCCGCGAAAGTGACACAGTCGTGTCTATCGTCACTGTTCTGACAATTATTGTTGATATTTCAGTTTTGAAAATAAATTTTATCTTTTTATTTCAATATTTTATTTTATTATTTGGTTCTAGTGATGAGGTATTTAATATTATTACTAAATTTGTCAGATTAATAATGTAAGAAACAGTTTTGTTGCTGTTGTCATCTAGAGTGTCTGTCAGAATATGATGGTAGACGTTAGTTTGTCTGTCAGGTTTTGATGATAGAAACCGATGTGTTTCTATTGTCATTTAGCATGTCTGTCATGTCAGGCTTTTATTAATTAGTTACCAGGACTACTGTCCTAAAATTTACTGTGAATGTCCAAGACCCCAAATGCTACTAGAAAAACTTAATAGAATGATCAAAATAATCAATTCAGCAATTTAAAGGGGAACAGAGGGCAATATATAGGGTAAATATAACAAGAAAACACACATTAACGAACCTTATTCAAGACTTACAAAAGTTTTTTGTTCTAAGGTTGGAAAGTTATAGTGTTTTGAAAGTAGCTCGAGCAAACTATTTCCGCAGTTTGAACAGCCCGCCATGATATTAATTTTATCCAATCAGAATGCACGTTCATTTTCTCTGCGTAACACTCATGACGTATGTATGTGCCCAGTTGTGTTGGCTCATTGAGGTTGGGAATAGCACGTGTGAATCGGAAAGTAGGATGAATTGTAAGTGATCGGCTACACAATGCCACAATGTGTTGCTTTCGGGTGTAATAACAGGACCGATGGAAAGCATAACGATCCTCCAGACGTGTCTTTTGCGGGGTCTCTTCGTATGATTCGACAGAGCTGTCGCTTTCACTTGATGCGCCCGACGCCATGATTACACGCTTCTCTCCTAGTGCAGTGGGTAGGGCTGACGTCACGGTCTTTTAAAAATGGCGACTCTTGTGCCGTTTAGCGTACCGACTATTATATTTACAATTACCAAGATATTTCGTTGTTTTCTAGTGTATAAATTTGATAGAATACTTAAGAATACGTTACTTTGTCACATCAGCAACTGTATACATTATATTTGGTACCCCTTTAACCCTCATCCTACCATGCTATTTTGCACCTTAATCTTACCATGTGGGGTCCGTTTGGACCCCAATACTTTTCTTTAAAATTAAAGCTTATAAAGACAAAATCACCAGATAAATTTTGTTCAGAACATCTTGTATTAATAACAGCAATACACTAAAGGGCCCAAGGCATAAAGAACACACTTAACCTTCATCCTACCAGCCAATTTTACATACACAAACTACCAGGCGGGGTCCGTATGGACCCCAGGAGGGAATACCTTGAAATCAATGCAGTAAGAACCAATTCAATGCAGCAAACAGACATAACTTTATTGAAGAACAAAATCCACTATGGCTGAATATCAATGATGTATTATAAATGCAATAATGTATATAAATGCAATAATATTGCAATAACTAGCATACATGTAGCAAATTATAGCGCCACAAAAAAAATTGGCATTATATCCATGATTTTTGCAGCTCATGCAGCTGTAAAACATTCTGGATTACAACTTAGGTCTTTTCTTACAGAATTTAAAACAAAAAAGTAATTGTAAAATAATTTAGGGCTTTTGTTTTGCAGCCTGTGCTTATTGCAGCAGTGGGGTCCACACGGACCCCAAGAAGGAATGCCTTGGTAGTTTCATTATGGAACATAAAAGAAGTTAACTTTCAGTGTGCTATTCAATTATAAAATGAAAGACAGATAAACTTTACTCTGGGGTCCGGTTGGACCCCAGTAACAAATTAATTATACCTTCACAATGCAAAAAGCTGATCTTCCGGTGCTTTAGTGTTTTAATTAAGACATAAATTCCGACAAATTCATAAAACGGTGAGGCAGTATGTCACATATTTTTAAAATGGCAAACAAACATATAGGTGCGGGGTCCAGATGGACCCCACTTGGTAGGATGAAGGTTAAGGAGATGGGACTTAACTGGCCTCTGTTATGGTAGAATCTGCCAAATGCCTGTAATGTGCGTTTGTGTGTGTATAATAAAATATAATTGCCATTGTAAAAAAAAAAAGAAAGAAAGACACACTAAGAGCAGTTTTGTGACGTTTGCGATACACAGCATTGTTCAGCTTTACAGGTGATAATATTCACAGGACCTGTTGTGTTTACTACACCATGTTCCCATGGTTACAATCAGATTAGAAGATTACGAGGAAGTATATTTGCGACCAAAGTTGCTCCTGCTCAAAGAAAAAAAATCCAAAAGTAGAAATTGCAGGGTCATGCAAGGTCACTGGAGTAAGAAACGAGAGTACGGAGTTGAATAAGTTAACTGATTCTGAAATTATTTTTTTAAATTTTTTTTATTTTTAAGAAGGACTTGTGTTATAAATGATAAACTTAGAAACACAACTGAGATTTTTATTTTCATCAAATGCCTTTCATGTTAATGGATCCAGCAGAGAAATTTATAGTCCTGCAAAAAGCACTCCTAGTTAAATGTGTCTTCTTGCAATTTTCTGAGTTTCTGGCCTTTTTCTTCCCCTCGTTTTTACAGCCTGGCTCAGCAGCTGTCTGTAGAGAGCATGGAAAATAGCTCAGCTTGAGCAAAGTGTTCTCCACATGCTCAATGAGAAAGCAAGCTTTATGAGGACTGCAGCGATCCACCAAAGAGAAATCTTGCTAGAAACCATGATGTATTTTTTTCCATAAATTGGAGGACCAGCTTCAGAGAACTCATCAAGGAAATCTGAATAGTTTTAATCCTCATAAATGCCAAACCACAACCGATAGCAGCCAAGCAGGTTTCAAGTGGCCTTGTACTCATTTAAGAGCGGTCGAAAAGATTTTTCCAGAGACTTTGGATATAGCTTAACATGAACCACAGTAAGCTGGCAGCGAGCATTTCCTAACGAAGGTGAAAATAAGACATCAGATCAATTAATCCTCATTTTCATTTCGGCCACACATTATCTGTCCGAAGATCAGAAAGACGGACTCGTATACAGTATGCTGTTGGAAATACAGCAGTGATTTTAAAAAATATATACCAGGCATTGACAAATTGTACATTTATGAGCCAGACCACCAGGGAAGTAAAAGCTTCAGTGTGCTGCCCAGGTTCGTGCTTTGGTTGCCTGGAAACCGAGCTAGTTTGCTAGCTAAGTGCATTAATACAGACAAAGGTAAACAAGTATATGATAATGATCTTCTTCTGAAGGTTCTAATGTTGTATATTGTGCATGTGACTGACAAAACGTCAGCAAGTCGTTGGCCAACGTTTCAGTTATACAGTGGTGCTTGAAAGTTTGTGAAGCCTCTAGAATTTTCTAGTTTTCTGCATAAATATGACCTAAAACAACATCAGATTTTCACACAAGTCCTAAAAGTAGATAAAGAGAACCCAGTTAAACAAATGAGACAAAAATATTATACTTGGTCATTTATTTACTGAGGAAAATGATCCAATATTACATATCTGTGAGTGGCAAAAGGACGTGAACCTCCGAGGATTAGCAGTTAATTTGAAGGTGAAGTTAGAGTCAGGTGTTTTCAATCAATGGGATGACAATCAGGTGTGAGTGGGCACCCTGTTTTATTTAAAGAACAGGGATCTATCAAAGTCTGATCTTCACAACACATGTTTGTGGAAGTGCATCATGGCACGAACAAAGGAGATTTCTGAGGACCTCAGAAAAAGCATTGTTGATGCTCATCAGGCTGGAAAAGGTTACAAAACCATCTCTAAAGAGTTTGGACTCCACCAATCCACAGTCAGACAGATTGTGTAGAAATAGAGGAAATTCAAGACCATTGTTACCCTCCCCAGGAGTGGTCGACCAACAAAGATCACTCCAAGAGCAAGGCGTGTAACAGTCGGCGAGGTCACAAAGGACCCCAGGCTAACTTCTAAGCAACTGAAGGCCTCTCTCACATTGGCTAATGTTAATGCTCATGAGTCCACCATCAGGAGAACACTGAACAACAATGGTGTGCATGGCAGGGTTGCAAGGAGAAAGCCACTGCTCTCCAAAAAGAACATTGCTGCTCGTCTGCAGTTTGTTAAAGATCACGTGCACAAGCCAGAAGGCTATTGGAAAAATGCTTTGTGGACGGATGAGACCAGAACTTTTTGGTTTAAATGAGAAGCGTTATGTTTGGAGAAAGGAAAACACTGCATTCCAGCATAAGAACCTTATCCCATCTGTGAAACATGGTGGTGGTAGTATCATGGTTTGGGCCTGCTTTGGTGCATCTGGGCCAGGACGGCTTGCCATCATTGATGGAACAATGAATTCTGAATTATACCAGTGAATTCTAAAGGAAAATGTCAGGACATCTGTCCATGAACTGAATCTCAAGAGAAGGTGGGTCATGCAGCAGGACAACGACCCCAAGCACACAAGTCGTTCTACCAAAGAATGGTTAAAGAAGAATAAAGTGAATGTTTTGGAATGGCCAAGTCAAAGTCCTGACCTTAATCCAATCGAAATGTTGTGGAAGGACCTGAAGCGAGCAGTTCATGTGAGGAAACCCACCAACATCCCAGGGTTGAAGCTGTTCTGTACGGAGGAATGGGCTAAAATTCCTCCAAGCCGGTGTGTAGGACTGATCAACAGTTACTGGAAATGTTTAGTTGCAGTTATTGCTGCACAAGGGGGGTCACATACTTTTGCCACTCACAGATATGTAATATTGGATCATTTTCCTTAATAAATAAATGACCAAGTATAATATTTTTGTCTCATTTGTTTAACTGGGTTCTCTTTATCTACTTTTAGGACTTGTGTGAAAATCTGATGATGTTTTAGGTCATATTGATACAGAAATATAGAAAATTCTAAAGGGTTCACAAACTTTCAAGCACCACTGTAAGATGTAGTTACATCGCATATAAAAGATATTTAAGCCTATTTTCTCCTTATACTATACTTACATGACAGCTTCTTACTAATTTTTTTTTCTTTTTTCACATACCTGCCTGTTCCTGAATCTGAAAACATCACTCATTCATGCACGCTAATGAATCTGACCAGGAAAAATCACTTTTCTGTCAGCCAGATCGATGTCTGTAGTGCAGCAGGTGATGAGATTTAGAATAAGCGCTATAGCTCTTACAGGAAAGTTTCTGTTAACGTCCTTTAAGCCTAGGTCACAACCGGACGTACGATTTTTTTGGCCGTGTGATTTTTGGCATTTCCCAAATCGCTGCGTTTTTTTTT
This sequence comes from Neoarius graeffei, assembly GCF_027579695.1. Taxonomy (NCBI): domain Eukaryota; kingdom Metazoa; phylum Chordata; class Actinopteri; order Siluriformes; family Ariidae; genus Neoarius; species Neoarius graeffei. The sequence goes on along the minus strand of NC_083592.1, from coordinate 43,749,386 downwards.
TGTTCGTGGAGAAAGACGCACATTGGCCGTAAGTTTGTCTTGCAACCTGAAACGTAAGCGCCCGTAGAGTTTATTTGACATGACAAAGAACCTCTGCGGCCGGTCTGCGGCCAGTCTACGGCTCGAAAATCAGCATGTCATACCTGTCAACTTTGAGGTTTGAAAAAAAGGGATATTTCCCAGATTTTTAACTCAAAATAAGGGAAAATTTCGGAAAGTCATACCCTTCACCAAAAGTGGGTGTGTAGTTGAATGGGGGGCAATTTTCTATCTAGTATTTGTGATTTCCTGTACTCTGGTGCATGTTGGTGATAGCCAAGACCCAAACTCAATATGCTTATGGTTTATAGAGTGCATTTGTGAATAAACTATACATTTATTTTTATTTGCTTTCAGTGGTACCAGTTATTTCCCAAATTAAGGGCTAAAATACGTATCTTATGTTAAAATAAGAAAGGTCATTATATAACCAGTCAATAAATTCAATTCCATTGCAATTTATTATGGTTTTACCATAGTCATGGCCTCAGAACACAGATAGATAGATAGATAGATAGATAGATAGATAGATAGATAGATAGATAGATAGATAGATAGATAGATAGATAGATAGATAGATAGATAGATAGAGTAATAAAGAGATAAAGAGTAATATAAGATATTAAACCAAGAGTGATTTAAAATGGGTAAGTTTCAGATAGAAAATAAAATAGACAATGAGTGGATAAAACAGTTAATACACCAATTAGTTTACACTAGGCTATTTATGAGGTCTTAGCCAGGACATACTTAATGTAAACATATGTAGGTTACCTTTGATTATTTGGGAGGCTTTCGTTTTCCCCATGGAAAATTTCTTTGCGATGGAAGAGTCTGGGAACATTCCAGCCACGCACTTGTTGAAATCATCAAAGAAAGAGAGGCTAATGTTTTTCTTAGCTATTAGCATCGCCATCTTCACCTCAGAGCTAATCAGTGTTGCCAGATACTGCTGATGTTTTCCAGCCCAAAATATGTTCAAAACCTGCCAAAATGCACTTGAAACCGCCCAACTTGGGCGGGAAACCGCCCAATCTGGCAACACTGGACCTAATCACTTGTTCAGCCTCGCCTCCGGACGTAGTTCTGTAATTACTGATGCCTGAGAGGGCGGGGACAGGAATTCATGGCCGGACTTCCTGCTGTAAACTCCTGTCAGAGGCGCGTCATGAATTCTGGACCTACCGACTTTTTTATATTGTGAAAATAGGGGACTTTTATATAATGTGAAAATACGGGATATTTTCGGGAAAATAAAAAAACGGGAAGACAGCGGGAAATAAGTCAAAATAAGGGATTTCCCGGGAAAAACGGGAGGGTTGACAGGTATGCAGCACGTCACACGCGCACCCTCCGTGCGTTTCTTGCGTTTTTTGCACGTAGACCGGCCGTAGGAGCACGTACGGCCGGTTGTGACCTAGGCTTTACTTAAAAACGTGAACTAAAAAAAACGAGCAATGGAAATGTGAATTTCGAAAAAAGGTTTCAAATATCTCAAAGCTGATACGCTCGCATGAGGCGGGTTTTCAGATGATTTGACAAAGCAACATTTCGAAAACTTGAAATGGATTTAAAGTGCATATCACGGGTAAATTCAGGAGCAAGATCAATGTAATTCTCCTGTTTTATATTAAACTTTTTGTCAAATATCTGTAACATTCTCCATTCTCTGCAATTTTTTTTGCCTTGCGCAATACCAGAAAAATTCATTTGAAATCAAGCCATTTGAGGTGAATTGGTCCGCCTCTGAAAAAACTTGGCATTTGGATTTCCCGGCAAACATTAATTTTCGTGACGTCGCGTGCGGGACGCCTCCTTCTGAATCCTACGTCAGCGCTGGTTTGTTTATGAGAAAACGACCTGGTGGTTTTCTACAAATTTCTTCAACGTTATCGCGTAATTATTAAAATGGTTAACAGAGGTATCGTAGGAGGGTGTAGCAACACCAATCTTGATGGAATTAGTATTCATCGTTTTCCAAAAGACCGGACAATGAGAGAGAAATGGGAGCGCTTGGTCTACACAGGCTGTGCACTGAAACCGTGCAAAGCTCTCGCAGCCTGCTGGCGCTTCCGCAGATAACGTCACGAATCTGGCTCCAGACTCCCTTGGGATTTTTCCAGACATGTGTTATTTTATTTTTTTTCTGCTGTAGACAGATGGCCTTGTGCAAAAGTACCCTTCTGGATGAGCGTGTAAAGGGACATACTTTCATATAAAAAACCCCCACGAAATTGGTTCAGAATATGCCCTTTAAAGGTAGACTGCCTTTCAGATTTTTCAAGCTTAGGTCATAAATAGAATTTTCCCCAACACCCAGTTATTTTTGTTTAGTGGACCGAATGCTACTGAATTCAAATCACAGACTTCCAATTTTATTAGTTTTTTTTTTAAATAGAACAATTAATGAATTTAGGGACACGTGGCCCTAAATTCTCTGCTATTTTTTCCTGCTTCACCATGACCCAATTCAAGATACTCTGTCATGCATCACGTGGTGGGCTTTCCCTGTTCACGCAAGGCATTGTGGGATACAAATTGAAACAGGAGAGAAAAATGGAGGACGTGAGTGTGCGAATGAAACGTGAAAGACCAGCTACAGTAACGGAAAGCGAGAAGAAAAGACGCTATGTTATATATGAAGGAAAGGAAACGCAGGACCAAAGTAATAAATATCGGCGGTCAGCGAGCACCTCGGTGTGATCAGCTGTTCGTTTCGCGACAGAACGATGGAACTGTCAGCGCACGCTCAAAGGAAACCTGCGCATGCTTTGACCACACGGACTTCCTCTGTCTACTTGACTGCACGAAGTGAGCGATTTCATGCACATTATTTGCTCGGGAATCCCCTCAAATTAAATAACTTCCCAGCCGTAGAATGGCCTGATATTTTGTGAGATATTACAGAAATAAACATACATCACAATGACCAAATTTCAGAAGGAACTAAATTTCACCATTTTTATTAAATCGAAAGGCTGTATAGCTTTAAGTCACCTGACGGGAAATCGAAATCACTGTACTAACACTTATCAGGTCTTGAAGATGTATTGCCATGTTTGATCAGAATTAATTGGACTATCGCGAGAGGAAAAAAAAAAGAGCTTTAATCGCATAACGTCACTCAGTGGAAACTGAGTGCACAAGTGTGTTTTGTTACCTTTATTCAAAAAAAAAAAAAAGCTACTACATTTTGCACAAAATTGCAATGGAAACCCGCCGGATGTTAAGGTGTGCGTTAAGTTTAACCAGTGACAGCAAATGAAAATGTTTGTTTTACAAAAGTCAGTATGACTTTTGGTGATGAGCTTATGCCGTCATGTGTTGTCCATCAGCTGTCGTCCATCCGGCGTTGTCCACATTTCACGAAAATCGCTTCTTCTCTCTCAATTCTTCACCAGTTTTTATTCTTTTTGGCAGGAAGGTAGGTCTGCCTGGGCTGCATATAGCATCCACCCAAATCTGCATAATTGCAATTAATAATGAAGATATGGAGTAATTAAGCCTTAACAAACAGCTTCCACACAAATCGCTTCTTCTCCCTCAATTCTTCACCGATTTTGATTCTTTCTGGCATGAATGTAGGGGTACCTAGGGTGCATAGAACTTCTACCCAGATTTGCTTAATTACAATTATTAATGAAGTTATGGACTAATTAAGCCTTAATGAACAGTTCAACAAAAATCACTTCTTGGTCAATTCCTTGCCGTTTTGGATTCTTTCTGGCAAATAGATCGGTACTATGGAATCAATTTTGTGCCAAAATGTTCATACAATACTTTTGAAATATCAAACAAAAACGACAAATCAAAATACAAAAAAAGAAAAAAAGTCAATTTTTTTAGACTGGCAAACAAATTATTCGTGTAATCGTGCAAAATATCAGTCTATTACTTTTCAGAAACCTTTTATTTTTGTTCCGCGTCTTTCTCAGTTTTGTTTGACGTAATTTATTTTGGTTGCGATTCCAGCTTTCTCGTTTGCGCTCCCTGACTTTTTGCTTGCAGTTTTGGCACAAACTTCACGTGTGGGTGGGCTGTCCAGGAATGCATTCCCATTGGCTAACTTGTGTTTGACTGACAGCTACGCTCAGCCATTCCCTACTCGGATTCTGGCGGACTGTTTGACGAGTGACCGATTCATTGACGGTAAACAAGGATCGAGTGGACAGTCCGCCAGAATCCGAGTAGGGAATGGCTGAGCGTAGCTGTCAGTCAAACACAAGTTAGCCAATGGGAATGCATTCCTGGACAGCCCACCCACACGTGAAGTTTGTGCCAAAACTGCAAGCAAAAAGTCAGGGAGCGCAAACGAGAAAGCTGGAATCGCAACCAAAATAAATTACGTCAAACAAAACTGAGAAAGACGCGGAACAAAAATAAAAGGTTTCTGAAGAGTAATAGACTGATAGTTTGCACGATTACACGAATAATTTGTTTGCCAGTCTAAAAAATTGACTTTTTTTTCTTTTTTTGTATTTTGATTTGTCGTTTTTGTTTGATATTTCAAAAGTATTGTATGAACATTTTGGCACAAAATTGATTCCATACGGTACTCCTATGGTGTATATCACTTATATAGTGTATATAACTTGCAGCATTTATTGCGCATGGTGGTCCACTTTAGATCGTTCCTTCTGGACTAGACGGGGCCACAGCGGGCTACGCCGTCATTGACGGTCTCGCTTTCTTTCTTCTTCTGGTTATACCTAATTGCCTTTCAGGCAACTGTGAATAAAAAGTGTCCTCAATGTGAAATCTGCTTCTTTCCAGCACTCAGGTTATTGATTTGTTCACCGCTGAATTAAAACAAGTGTATTGACATCTAGTTGAACCAAAGTTGAATTTTCAAAACATTTTATTGGTCTTTATTGATGTTTTCTGTCTCGGCCAGGTTTCAATCACGCACTTAATTGCCGTTATTTTATTAATCAAGCCTTCAGGAACATCTGAGTGTGTATCTTGGGCTGCCGTTGAAGCTGAAGGAGGAGATTGTGATGCTTGTAGAAACATACAATTGCTGTAGACGTCAAGTCAAATGCTTCTGTACTGTGTTAATAAAAATGTGTTTCGTATCCAGTGTTGGGCAGGTTACTCAGGAAGAGTAATTAGTTACGTTTACAAATTACTGCCTTTAAAAAGTAATCAAATTACTTTACTTGGTATCAGAAGTAATTAGTTACAGTACATTACTCGTTACATTACTTTTGGTACCTCCTTTCTGAAAAAGTGAAAGATTTTGTTGTTAGCTGTCCAGATGTCAGCTGTGGTGGACACAACGTTTACCTCTCCGAGTGTGGTATTTAATCAAATTAGACTCCATCAGCGTATATTCGCTCTCGGGGTCGTCAGCAAACGTCTGTCTCTGTAGCAGCCTAGTGTTGCTCTTCGTGGGCATCGAAATGTGGGTGAGTCAACAGTGGAAATGGGGAACATCTCTTCTACGACGTAGTCAGCGATGTGAGCTTATTCACATCGTTTCCAGTTCACGTCTGTCTCTCCCACTGTTTTCTGGTCTGAAGTCCAGTTATTGTTTAGCCAGAGTGCATGCATCTCTATCAGCGCCTGTTTTTTGTTTTTTGTGTAGTGGTTAGCGCTGTCGCCTCACAGCAAAAAGGTCCGGGTTCGAGCCCCGTGGCCGGCGAGGGCCTTTCTGTGTGGAGTTTGCATGTTCTCCCCGTGTCCGCGTGGGTTTCCTCCGGGTGCTCCGGTTTCCCCCCACAGTCCAAAGACATGCAGGTTAGGTTAACTGGTGACTCTAAATTGACCGTAGGTGTGAATGTTGTCAGCCCTGTGATGACCTGGCGACTTGTCCAGGGTGTACCCCGCCTCTCGCCCGTAGTCAACTGGGATAGGCTCCAGCTTGCCCATGGTCTGTCTGTGTGGGTTTCCTCGACAGTCCAAAAACATGCAGGTTAGGTTAATTGGAAGAAGAAGAAGAAGAAACCTTTATCTGTCACATGCACACTTCAAGCACAGCGAAATTCATCCTCTGCATTTAACCCATCTGAAGCAGTCAACACACGCACACACCCAGAGCAATGGGCAGCCACACCAGAGCACCCCGGGGAGCAGTCAGGGGTCAGGTACCTTGCTCAAGGGCAGCTCAGCCCAAGGCCGCCCCACGTCAACCTAACTACACGTCTTTGGATTGTGGGGGAAACCGGAGCAAACCCACGCAGACATGGGGAGAACATGCAAACTCCACACAGAAAGGCCCTCGCCGGCTGCTGGGTTCAAACCCAGAACCTTCTTGCTGTGAGGCGACCGTGCTAACCACTACACCACCGTGCCGCCCATTGGTGGCTCTAAATTGACCGTAGGTGTGAATGTGAGTGGTTGTTTGTCTCTATGTGTCAGCCCTGCGATGATCTCGCGACTTGTCCAGGGTGTACCCTGCCTCTCGCCCATAGTCAGCCGGGAAAGGCTTCAGCTTGCCCATGACCCTGTCGAACAGGATAAGTGGTTATGGATGGATTTTTTTTTCAGTTGAAAGTGTTTTGTTGCTCGACTGGCAGAGTTTACAATGGACAACAACATTCTTTGCATCGCTGGTTGTCACAAATTCAAAATAATGGCAGTATTTCCAACTTTGGAAAGCAGATTTCTCTTCCACGAGCTCGTCCTCCATCATTGTTTATCTGACCTGCTGCACATTCACGTCATAGTAAGATCTAGGACAAAATTCAAATCATGTACAGGTAACGAGGTGATACTTGGATTAGTAACCGCAATATACGTAACTGTAGTTTTGGAAATTGTAATCCGTTACATTACTTGTAAAATATTCAAGTTACAGTAACGCATTAAGAAAGAAAAGAAAGCACAACTTTATTCATCACACGTACACTTGTGAAATTCCTCTCTGCATTTAACCCATCTGAAGCAGTGGACACACACACGAGCAAGGAGCACACACGCATACCCAGAGCAGTGGGCAGCCATGCTAACAGCGCCCGGGGAGCAGTTGGGAGTTCGGTGCCTCGCTCAAGGGCACCTCAGCCCAAGGCCGTCCCATGTTAACCTAACCGCATGTCTTTGGACTGTAGGGGAAACCGGAGCACCCGGAGGAAACTAGGCTTGGCACGGTTATGGGAAAAAAACCAAACCGTACGATACGCCTGTTGCGGTGCAATACGCGTATAAACCGCGGTACCCCTATTTAAGACGTTCACCAAAAAAAAAAAAGCCGAATGCCCGTATGAAACCACGTGGTTCTCTTTCGCGCGAAAGAATTGAAGTGACAGCGGAGTGTGGATGGCAAGTGCAAAAATGGCAAGTGGGAGTGGAGAAGGCAGGTCGTCGTACATAGAGGATGCCCCCGCGGCATTCAAATCAGGTGTGTGGGAACATTTTGGTTTTCCCATTACATGCGATGACGCCGGCAAAAAATCAATTGACAAAAACGTCACAATATGCAAGCTTTGTAAAGTACGAATGCCGTACACTCGTGGGAATACTTTAACACACACATCTGTTCAAAAGTAAGCTTTAAGAACTCATTTTTATTTCTTCCAATTATGAAAACTCTGTATGTGACAAAAGACACCTGGTTCCTCTAGATGCCACAACATGGCAGCAAACACTCCTGACACTTTGTATAAATACCGTAGTAAATAAAAAAGCTGTTGAAATCATCCATGTCTTCCCTCTTGCTGTTTCAAAATACTACATGGCTTTTCATCAGAGATTGTTCATAAAATGTGCTTATGTCAACTCAAACTCAGTTTGTGCATGATTATTTCATTGTAACTATAATTTTAACCTCTCTTAAATGCTGTATCCTAAACTATGTTTACTTAAGGTAAATAGTAGGCTATATGCCCAAATACAGAGTAGGGGAGAGCGGGGTAAGATGAGCCAGAGGGTAAGATGAGCCACCCCCTGTTTCTAAGAAACAGTAAACAAATGTGTTCATGTGACCACATTCAAAGGGGGGCGGGACCATTTACTTACACTTGTGGAGAGGAGCACCACATGTCAAACTAGGTGAGGGAGATATTTATAAAAATGTGTTTTTGTGCTTTCTAAGTCAATTCCATGTTTGTCCACAGTGAAGATGATTTAGAGAAGACAAAAGTAGAATAATATTTAGACACATTAGGGTTAAGTTAGTGGCTTTCTAAGCTATGATATGAATGCTAATAAAAATAATTTTGATTAGCCTAATCCCCTTTATTAGCATTTTTCTACAAAATGGTGGCCACGGGGTAAGACGAGCCATTAGATGTGGGGCAAGTTGAGCCACTGGCTCAACTTACCCCATTGGTGGCTGAGCTTACCCAATATGGATGACACTTAAGTTTTCACATTTACTGGTCATATATGACAACAACATTTTATATATATATATATATATATGACATCAGATGAGGAAGACCAGTTGTTAGATGTGGGGGATTATGTTGTGGCAAAATTCACGGGGAAGAAGAAAGTGCATTTCTTCATTGGCCAGATAATCAAATTGGATGTCTTCGAAATAGAGGCAAGATTTGTCAAAAGAAGCCGGTCATGCCATGGCTCTGCAAGAAAGCCGACCTTTGTCTTCAAAGAGAAAGATAAGGCTGTCCTGTCAAGACAGGATATTGTGAAAAAATTGCCCCACCCCTTTACTGTTGGGGGGACAGCACGGCGGGAGAGGCAAATGGTGTTCCCTTGCAATTTGAACGCTTGGAACATTGAATAATGATGAAATGATTGATGGAATGATTGCTGCATGTTTTAGCAATGTTTTAACCTACTGAAAGAAATAAGATTTTTTGGCACTGTTCTACTGTTTTAGTAATTTCTATAATATAGTATATCTCTCATTCCCTCTCTAACCATCCCTCTTTCTATCTATCTATGCATATCTCTCTCTCTCTATCCATCTATCTATCCCTCCCTATCCCATCTCCTTCTATCACCTCTCTCTTCATCTCCCCTTCTCTATGCAACGGCCCTATCCCCCACTTGATTGACTTGACTTGATTCACTGATTGCATTTCTAATAATAAAAGTTGTTTACTTTGTTAACCTAACATGTTTTGTGTTGGCTCAATTTACCCCACACAGTGGCTCATCTTACCCCGTGCATGGGGTAAGTTGAGCCACTTGACATTTTTTTTTCAAGAGGTAATATCACTCTAACCATAAGAGCTTATCAATTATTTTTTGCTCAGATAGTAACAGTACACTTTGAAATTTGGTATGGTGTGTAGACTGGAAGCAAAAATGGCTTTAACATGTAGTTATGATGAAAAATGTAAAAAGTGGCTCATCTTACCCCGCTCTCCCCTACTTAAGATTTAAAAAAAAAAAAACGCAATACGTACCGAACCGCAGACCTCAAACCGCAATACGTACCGAACCGCGACTTTTGTGAACTGTGCCACCCCTAGAGGAAACCCACGCGGAGAACATGCAAACTCCGCACAGAAAGGCCCTCGCCAGCCACTGGGCTCGAACCCAGGACCTCCTTGCTGTGAGGCGACAGCGCTAACCACTACACCACCGTGCCGCCAACACTGAGTAACGCATTACTGCCCAACACTGTTCATATCAAGAAAGATTTCACGATGAAACGTTTTTGGCCTGTATTATACTGTTCCACATATCCTGTGCCATCGTAGTGATTTAACTGCAGGAGATGATCCGTTAATTCATCAGTCTTCTCTTCTTCAAAACCACAATATGAGCATATTAGAAAGTGTATTATCCTCTTGGCTAAGCATCTCCTCAACAAACATACCGTGGCTGACAAAATGTCTTTTTCCCCTCACTCACTGTTTCACATCAAAGCCCCTCTGTGAGTGAGGACTTGGGTTCAGTATTTGTTTTGAAAGCTCATACTGTTCTCTTTTGCGTCACGCTTTCATGAGTCAGATTGCAGCGGTTAATGCCTATCGCCGTTTGATGAATGAGAGCGAAAGTTGACATAATTTCCCTGGCATTAGCGGCGTTTGATGAGCTGCACTTTTCCCATGGCTTACGGAGTAAATCTTCAGATGTTAGGAAATTGAGGTGATTCTTCACGATAGACTCGAGTATTTATACAGGTTCTGTGCAATTTTAAAGGCGCTCATTTTCATAAGTGGTAAAGGACAGACATTCTGAAAATACTCTGGGAAAACGCGGATATTCCGCGTTCAAAGAAAAGCCCAAGACACTAAGGTTTGAAATTTCTTGAGACGTTTCCTTTTTATATGTTCTCCTTATTGTCTGCACCGACACATCCTATTTCATGCTCTTCCTTTTCATGACGTAGCTCATAACTTTTAAAATGAGCACGGCAACTAAAAATAGTCCTCTCCATCCAGACGATGAGGGATAAAATCGTTTTGGCGCTTACCTTTAAACGCTTAAAGGTGCTGACTGCAAAGTTAAATAAATTCTGAGCAAAATGTTCTATTTCTATTGCTGTTGGCGTTTCGAGATGTTTCGCTGCTGCACACACCGCGTATCCTGTGTGTAAATGTTTTGTCGAGATAAAACGCATCCCGCATTTTACGATTCCGGAGATTGCCAGAGCAAGCGAGCAGCAGTTTCACATGACCACCGTAGGGCGTTTGACCTACTTTTAACCAAAACAAGTCGGCGTGGGCAAACCTGATGGACTCGGCTCTCCCGTCAGCGGAAAAGAAAAGGAAATCCTGCCTACGGAGTGCAACTGCAAGATGGAGCAAGGTTAGATGACGTGTAATTTTTCTGGACAGATAACTAAATAATTCTAGCTAGCGCTTAGCTATCTTAGCCTTAGAATGCATGGGCTCGATGCCACAATAGCAAGTATGGAGTTATACACCTAATGTTTTCATTTTACAGAGAAAGAAACGATAACACAAAAGCAGGAACAGAGAAAAGAGATATTCGTCTTTTGTTTCACGGATCTGTTCACGAATGTCAACCACAAATCACATCGCTGTGACTCCGAACTCTCCGAGGTCGATGCAGAGTCACAACGTTTTCCATGCGGTGCCATCTTGGTGTGACGCAGTTCCATTATCTCTAGCCGTTTTATCCTGTCCTACAGGGTCGCAGGCAAGCTGGAGCCTATCCCAGCTGACTACGGGCGAAAGGCGGGGTACACCCTGGACAAGTCGCCAGGTCATCACAGGGCTGACACATAGACACAGACAACCATTCACACTCACATTCACACCTACGGTCAATTTAGAGTCGCCAGTTAACCTAACCTGCATGTCTTTGGACTGTGGGGGAAACCGGAGCACCCGGAGGAAACCCACGCGGACACGGGGAGAACATGCAAACTCCGCACAGAAAGGCCCTCGCCGGCCACGGGGCTCGAACCCGGACCTTCTTGCTGTGAGGCGACAACGCTAACCACTACACCACCGTGCCGCCCCACGCAGTTCCATAGTTTTGCTAATTAGTTAAAGCTCCTCGCATTCGGCTGTTTCCATAGGGCCATACTGTTTGCCTCAAGAGGGAGGAAAACAGTCCCAAAATGGAGAAACGCAACCATCAGGACATTAAAATGATCACATCTCAGCCGCATGATATTGTTCTTGCGAAATATACTGTAGGAAAATACCATGCTCAGTAAAACAAATTCAAAAATTTCCGATGACTTTGCAGTCAGCACTTTTAACCACCGAGACAAACCGCAGTATGAGATGTGAGAAGAATGTTTCAGTTTATACAGCCGTAAAGGAAAGCGATATGAGGTAATTGAAGATAATTTGATATCAGTGTTTATGATGGCAGATAAATTACAATTAAAAAAGAAACAAAGATGGAAGATGGATACTTCAACCATGTTATGAGTGTTGTCATTGCATGGATTGTCCATCAGAGGACACACTGCAGCTCTACTTTTGCCAACATGTGTTTGGAATGCCACAAATCCCAACAATCAGCTGACCTAAGCAGAGTAGAGCAGAGTAGCCAATGCTTGCTTGCTTTCTTTCTTTCTTTCTTTCTTTCTTTCTTTCTTTCTTTCTTTCTTTCTTTCTTTCTTTCTTTCTTTCTAATTTATCTGATGTCCGTATGGCTCAAAAAATTATCTTTGTTTTGTAGCACTGAATCATTTACACATTCAGTTCTGTTCAATTTTATTTTTATATCATTTTTAACAGATTGCAGATGTAAATTAGCCTAAGGCTAACTCTGGTGCAATGCATCAAATGGCAACATTTATGTTTTTAATTGCGCATGGTCCCTTTCAAATAAAATGAAATGAAATGAAAATGAAACAGTTAACATTGTCACAAAGCAGCTTTACAGAATTGTATATAAATCAGGGATATCAATTTTACATTGATGCATTTATCTCATTTTTTACATTCACAATGATCAGTAATACAGGGCTAAAAATACTGCATGGTAATGCTGTAGTTGTGAGACAGATCCATCATGATGACATGGGTGGTCCTGCACTTTATATTTTCAAAAATGTAATAAAAATATAAAAAGAGAGTGCGTCTTAATTAGAATTTTTATGAATTCTACATTACCGAATGTTACATATTCGGAAAATATGGACTCGCTCCGGCGGCACGGTGGTGTAGTGGTTAGCGCTGTCGCCTCACAGCAAGAAGGTCCGGGTTCGAGCCCCAGGGCCGGCGAGGGCCTTTCTGTGCGGAGTTTGCATGTTCTCCCCGTGTCCGCGTGGGTTTCCTCCGGGTGCTCCGGTTTCCCCCACAGTCCAAAGACATGCAGGTTAGGTTAACTGGTGACTCTAAATTGACCGTAGGTGTGAATGTGAGTGTGAATGGTTGTCTGTGTCTATGTGTCAGCCCTGTGATGACCTGGCGACTTGTCCAGGGTGTACCCCGCCTTTCGCCCGTAGTCAGCTGGGATAGGCTCCAGCTTGCCTGCGACCCTGTAGAAGGATAAAGTGGCTAGAGATAATGAGATGAGATGAGACAAACTGTCCCAAGTCTCCCTGCTCTCCCCTATACAAGGATGGCATTGCAGAAGCTGGATTTTCAAGAATGAAAAGGTCAAAGTGTGTAATATTGGGTGGAAGTAATGGTTCATCATTGCCTTCATATTAAAAAAAAAAAAAAAAAATACAGTCATAATTCCTGTAGCCTATGGGGGAAGGGAAAGGGGGAAAAAGGGGGGAGGATAAATGGTGGTTACTTTAAAGAACCTAAAATATTAATTTTTTAAAACACTTTGTTGTATGTCACACAGTTCTGTGTGTGTTCCAGATGTTGTTTCAGAGTTTTGATGTCTTCGGTATTATTTTGCAGTGTAGAAAATGGTAATGCAGAAAAAACAATGAATGAGTCGGGGTGTATAAACTTTTGACTGGTATGGCGTGTATACACTATAAATCACTTAAGGATTTTAGATTAGATTAGATTAGATAGAACTTTATTGATCCTTTTGGGAGGGTTTCCTCAGGGAAATTAAAATTCCAGTAGCATCATTACAGGATAAACAGAGAATAGAATAGAAAAAAGAGAGAACTTCTAGATAAATTAAGTCTTTAGAAAACTTCGAGATAAATAAATTATTTACATATGAGTGATTCCACGCTTATGGGTACTGAAATGGGGACATGAACTTATTCACCTAAAACCATTTCTTTTTTTACCATCAGGTCACAAAACATGTAATCTTTAATGAATGATATGTTAAAAGATAACTTTAATTTTCTGAGATGTAATAAAAACATATTTATATGCCAAAGTCAAGCCTACGAGTTCCAAAATGATGTCTGTTCCATTACTTCTGTTACGATTGTCCATCTCGCGTCTGTTACAAATTAATTACAATCTCGCTATATACCATGTTAATCTTATTGAAAGAATGTGTATGTTTATTCTACTACACATGTTTATTAATTATATTTGCTAAAACATCACCTTCCTATGTTTCAAAAAGTAATTCTACATTGTTAAAATTGAGAATATATATGTCCACAACACTTCTGTTACGTTCTGACTTTGGCATATAAATATGTTTTTATTACATCTCAGAAAATTAAAGTTATCTTTTAACATATCATTCATTAAAGATTACATGTTTTGTGACCTGATGGTAAAAAAAGAAATGGTTTTAGGTGAATTTTTAAAAATAAGTTCATGTCCCCATTTCAGTACCCATAAGCGTGGAATCACTCATATATATATATATATATATATATATATATATATATATATAAATATATATATATATATAATTAAAAAGATATGAAAAAAAGTCCAGCAGGAGAGGTATTGCACATTATATTGCACATTGTCCGGTATTGCTTATTGTCAGGCTAGGCTGCTGCTTCCTGTCCTCTGTCTTCCTGTTACCCCTCCTCCCCCCCAGAGAGGAGTTGTACAGTCTGATGGCGTGAGGGACAAAGGAGTTTAAGTCTGTTAGTCCTGCACTTGGGAAGGAGCATTCTGTCACTGAACAGGCTCCTCTGGTTGCTGATGACGGTGTGCAGAGGGTGACTGGCATCGTCCATGATGTTCAGTATTTTGTCCATAGTCGTCTTCTCTGCCAGCGTCACCAGAGAGTCCAGCTTCACGCCGACCACGCCGATCAGTTTGTCCAGCCTGGATGCGTCCTTCTTGGATGTGCTGCCCCCCCAGCACACCACGGTGTAAAACAGGACACTGGCGACCACGGACTGATAGAACATCCACAGGAGTTTCCTGCAGACGTTAAAGGACCGCAGCCTCCTCAGGAAGTACAGCCTGCTCTGTCCCTTCCTGTACAATTGGTTGGTGTTGCAAGTCCAGCCCAGCTTGCTGTCCAGCCACAGCCCGAGGTACTTGTAGGAATCCACAGCCTCCACCTCGACTCCCTCGATCAGAACTGGTCGTGACCTTGGTCTGGACCTCCCAAAGTCAATGACCAGCTCCTTGGTCTTTGAGGTGTTGAGCTGCAGATGGTTCCTGTTGCACCAAACGGCAAAGTCCCTCACCAGGCTCCTATGCTCCTCCTCTCTGTCGTCCCTGATCCACCCCACGATGGCTGTGTCATCGGCGAACTTCTGAATGTGACACAGCTCCGAGTTATAGCAGAAGTCCGCGGTGTACAGGGTGAAGAGAAGAGGGGCCAGCACCGTGCCCTGGGGTGCTCCGGTGCTGCTAATCACAGTGTCAGACGTGATGTCTTTCAGCCTGATGTACTGCAAATTTAATTTGCACTTTAAAAATCTGCCTCTCCCCTTGGTTCATTACGCATCTTGTATTCACCGTCTATGCACTACTGTCTTAGTTTTGTTTTGCTATATTGTACAGCCTTTGTGTTTTTTATCATTTTAAAATTTTTTCAAAAAAATGAGATACCGTTTTGGTAATAGTAAGACTACCGTATATCATGCCTAACCTGATAGAGTTGAACTGTATAAATGTAATCTCCGTGCGTTTGGGTGGTAGTGGAATTTAATGAGTTATTTTCATATGAGCAAACCTCATTCCTTACTTTTAGTCTTAGACTTTTCTAATCCTCTGCAGGGCAGAATACAGGAAAGGCAAGAAAAGCAAAGCCCAAAAGCTCTGTTTTACTGTCAGCATCCCAAAAGCTCCCTAAATTACATTCCATCATTTATGTTTGGCTTCATAATCGTTAATGTCCTGCTAATCAGCATGCACAATATTATTACCATGGATACTTTCATAATAAATACCATAGCACTGTGTAATAAGTGTGTATGCTTCAGTGTTTGAACCAATGAATTCCTGCTGGGGTTCATTTCCTGTTAAAATGCTGATTAACGAGACGGTCCATTTAGTTATTTTAATACAACACTGATAATATCATAAACTGTATAATAATACAGTAAGCAGTTTTCCTAATGGCAGCATATTTTACTGCCACATTCCTACTATGAGAAGGTTTTTTTATTGTCTGTGAAAACCACTCTCTTAATGGCCGCAGGTACTTTCTTATGGAATGCTGCATGTCTGTTTTTAAAGGCTTAACACACAAATAGTTGTGAGTAAATTAGGAAAGGTTACACTTTTACAAGTGAAGTTATAGTTGTTGGTGGTGTAGTGGTTAGCGCTGTCGCCTCACAGCAAGAAGATCCAGGTTCGAGCCCCGTGGCCGGCGAGGGCCTTTCTGTGTGGAGTTTGCATGTTCTCCCCGTGTCCGTGTGGGTTTCCTCCGGGTGCTCCGGTTTCCCCCACAGTCCAAAGACATGCAGGTTAGGTTAACTGGTGACTCTAAATTGACCGTAGGTGTGAATGTGAGTGTGAATGGTTGTCTGTGTCTATGTGTCAGCCCTGTGATGACCTGGCGACTTGTCCAGGGTGTACCCCGCCTTTCACCCGTAGTCAGCTGGGATAGGCTCCAGCTTGCCTGCGACCCTGTAGAACAGGATAAAGCGGCTAGAGATAATGGATGGATGAATAATTTGCTGTAATGTTTGTTTCATTCTGAAAGGCTCAGTAGCCGTCCCTAACAGATTGTGCATTTTGTCCACTAGATGGCAGCACAGCAGTGTTTTCAAATCCATGTTGCACAACTCAGATTTATTTTTCTGTTATACTTATTTCAAGGAGAACTGAAGGCAAATTTTTCTCATCTCATTATCTGTAGCCGCTTTATCCTGTTCTACAGGGTCGCAGGCAAGCTGGAGCCTATCCCAGCTGACTACGGGCGAAAGGCGGGGTACACCCTGGACAAGTCGCCAGGTCATCACAGGGCCGACACATAGACACAGACAACCATTCACACTCGCATTCACACCTACGGTCAATTTAGAGTCGCCAGTTAACCTAACCTGCATGTCTTTGGACTGTGGGGGAAACCGGAGCACCCGGAGGAAACCCACGCGGACACGGGGAGAACATGCAAACTCCGCACAGAAAGGCCCTCGCCGGCCACGGGGCTCGAACCCGGACCTTCTTGCTGTGAGGCGACAGCGCTAACCACTACACCACCGTGCTGCCGGCAAATTTTTTATTATCAAAATTCTATTTATCTCACTTTATAAAATATATCGGAATGCATTTTTGATAGCTGTTTTGTCGCTGCTATAGCAAGTTATGAGTGTTTGAAATATGCTCTGTAATATATCAGTCCATATCAACGAGATTCGTTGAGACCTGTGCGAGACATCGTAGGACGGAAGTAAAATGTACAGCGGAAATCAAAGCGACCAACATCTGCCAACGTTGTCAAAAGACGCGCGCGCCCTCTTTCGAATGCTGATGTAATCAAGCCGGAAATTTTCCGTGTCTGAAATCGCTCCCTACTCAGTATCTAGGGCACTATATAGTGAGGACGTCATTTTGTAGTGCTGTCCGAAACCTTAGACAGGATTATTTACACCCTATATAGTGCACTCAAAGTATCCCACAATGCATCACGAAAAGTCATGTACAACCGATGGTCACGAACCAAAGCAATATATCCCATCATGCATTGTGGTCGCGCTGAAAGAAATCAAATTAAAAATCTCAAATTTGATTTAATAAAAGGCAGCGGCAAAGAAGAAAGTATTCAGCCTTGATTTAAAAGAACTGAAAGATGCAGGTACTTTGTATTGATTAATGTGGGAAATGCGCTCAGTATAATATGGATTTATCACAAAAATACACGCATGTATGTATTATTTTGAAAACCCACCGGCCGACTGATCTGAGATGTTTTAACTGTGCGACAGTAATGACGTAAATACCAGCGCGACGGACTAGTGTCCGAAAGCTTTTTTTTTTTTCATTTAACCAATGGTTCAAAGTCGTATGGAATAATCTCCATCACTGATGAAGCTGGCAAATCTCGAAATTAATCTAAATTAGAATGATATGGCGATCTGGCCGCTGTGTAAACAGTTTTCAAAATGGCGGCGCTGACACGTCACGTTTGAAGTCTCGCACAAGTCTTGTGAAGATCGTGCGGAGAAGCGACACCTGCCGTGGACCATACGAACAACATTCAACATGGGTAAAAACCGAAAAGGCCGATGAGTGTAATATAATATGCCAATACGAGTCACGATATAAGGTTAATAAAACCGAAAACGTAATTGAGTAACACGTTAATTAAGAAATAAAGCAAGTTTAAAAATGACTTCAGTTCTCCTTTAATAAGCTCTCAACTGCAGCTAATCGGTGCACTTAAACACTACAGCACTAGTAATTTTTTGTTAATGCATTTTGAATAAATGTAATCAGTACTGCAATATGGGTGGCACAGTGGTGCAGTGGTTCGCTCTGTTGCCTCACAACCTGCAGGTTTTGGTTTCAAATCTCACGGCTGATGGGGGGCCTTTCTTTGTGGAGTTTGCATGTTCTCTCCCCATGTCTGTGTAGGTTTCCTCTGGGTGCTCGGGTTTCATCCCACAGTCCAGAGACATGCAGATTAGGTCAACTGGATACTAAATTGCCCATAGGTGTGAATGTGAGTGTGAATGACTGTCTGTGATAAACTGGCACCATGTCCAGGGTGAACCCCACCTTTCACTCAGTGTGAGCTGGGATTGGCTGCAGTTTACCTGCAATGGATAAGCGCTGTAGATGAAGAACGAATACCTCAATATGCAATCTTGTTTAAAAGAAAAGACAAGAAAATCTCTCATCTCATCTCATTATCTGTAGCCGCTTTATCCTGTTCTACAGGGTCGCAGGCAAGCTGGAGCCTATCCCAGCTGACTACGGGCGAAAGGTGGGGTACACCCTGGACAAGTCGCCAGGTCATCACAGGGCTGACACATAGACACAGACAACCATTCACACTCACATTCACACCTACGGTCAATTTAGAGTCACCAGTTAACCTAACTTGCATGTCTTTGGACTGTGGGGGAAACCGGAGCACCCGGAGGAAACCCACGCGGACACGGGGAGAACATGCAAACTCCGCACAGAAAGGCCCTCGCCGGCCACGGGGCTCGAACCCGGACCTTCTTGCTGTGAGGCGACAGCGCTAACCACTACACCACCGTGCCGCCCCGTGAGAAAATCTATAGTTTTCAATCAGATTGAACTGCAGTTTGATGTTAAAGTGGAGACTGTATACTTGAACAATGCACGAATCTTTTTTTTTTTTTAAATAGATTCCTCACATTTCAGGGCTTCAGACATAAACAGACAGCATACTATAAATAAATTGGTCACGTTTAGTACCTCATAGCAAACTTTAGAGTTATTGATTGTGATCTCATCAGATATCAGATAGTATCAGACGCTGGGTATGGGTTGATGCTCAGCCACTCTCGTGTTTAGAGAGCATCAGTCATATTTTCAGAAGCGATTTTCAGCTGAGTTCTATGTTTTGATCTTTGTGGTTTTGTTCAGGCCTGAATTCATCCCGCTGTCAGATTATCAATGAGGATAAATTGTTCCGGTTCCGCCGGCAGCCACAGGATAGCGTGCCATGTTTCAGTTGATGGTGTAATGTTCTGGATCAGGAGCCATGATAGATTTGCACACTCTTCCACTTTCCTTATAACCGAAAGCATCTGCTGTGTTATGACTTTATTATAATCTTTGAGCGCTACATGCACATACAGTGGTGAATTCTGAATTCTACCAGCAAATTCTACAGGAAAATGTCAGGACGTCTGTCCATGAACTGAATCTCAAGAGAAGGTGGGTCATGCAGCAAGACAACGACCCTAGGCACACAAGTCATTCTACCAAAGAATGGTTCAAGAAGAATAAAGTTAATGTTTTGGAATGGCCAAGTCAAAGTCCTGACCTTAATCTAATGGAAATGTTGTGGAAGGACCTGAAGCGAGCAGTTCATGTGAGGAAACCCACCAACATCCCAGAGTTGAAGCTGTTCAGTACGGAGGAATGGGCTAAAATTCCTCCAAGCCGGTGTGCAGGACTGATCAACAGTTACCAGAAACGTTTAGTTGCAGTTATTGCTGCACAAGGGGGTCACACCAGGTGCTGAAAGCAAAGGTTCACATACTTTTGCCACTCACAGATATGTAATATTGGATCATTTTCCTCAATAAATAATATTTTTTTGTTTCATTTGTTTAACTGGGTTCTCTTTATCTACTTTTAGGACTTGTGTGAAAATCTGATGATGTTTTAGGTCACATTTTTGCAGAAATATAGAAAATTCTAAAGGGTTCACAAACTTTCAAGCACCACTGCACACTACGGAGAAGGAGAAGGTTTTTCTGTTCACGTTTGTATTACTTGCCTTATGTTATTGTAGTTTGATTGCAGCTGCATTGCTAATTTTCTTTGTAGCACTCAGAGCTAGCTTGAGTGCAGAAAGATGATTAATTAAATCACAGTAACCAATGAAAATAGAAAACAGTGGAGCTTTTAGTTAAATAAATAGCACGAGCCTGGTCAACCTCTATTCTTAATGAACTGAAACTTGGCAGTTTTACTGCCTCTTGAACTTTCTGCTGTTGTTTAATTTGTCTGCATTTTTATTTATTATGTCTAGTTTAACGTGCAAGCACTAACCGAGAACAGAGAAATTCTTCTGGTGTAAAAACTTGCATTAAAAAGAAAGTTTTTAAAATTCAAAGAATAATTACTGAGATCAAGATCTGTCTTTCTTTCTTCTTCTTTCTTTCTTTCTTTCTTTCTTTCTTTCTTTCTTTCTTTCTTTCTTTCTTTCTTTCTTTCTAATATAAGTCGTCTATAGCACTATTTGTTAGTCACCAGATTGTTCTTACTGATTCTGGAGGCTTCAAAACAGCTGATTAATGACACGTCAAGTCAAGTTTATTTGCATATTGTCGCAAAGCGGCTTTATAGAATTTGAATGACTTAAAATATGAGCTAATTTTATCCCTAATCTATCCCCAATGAGCGCGACGGTGGCGAGGAAAAACTCCCTCAGACGACATGAGGAAGAAACCTCCAGAGGAACCAGACTCAAAAGGGAACCCATCCTCATTTGAGCAACAACAGACAACATGACTATAACATTAACAGTCCTAACATAAAGTCAGCTTCGTTGATGCTATAAACCCCCCACCGACGGAAACCCGAGCGCAAAACCGTTCATGACAACTGCAGTCCCAAGGTCAGCAAGTCAACTGCAGCCCTAAAGTCAGCAAGTCAACTGCAGTCCCCAGCCACAAAAGCACCACTGCCAGAGTCCAGAGCGTCCTCCAGGCGCGACCCCCAACTGTCCGCATGGGGCCACCCTCCACAGGAGCGATGCGATGAGACTCCAACCAGACACAGGGCACCAGGATGGATCAGGCAGGTCCGAGGAGCAGAAGAGGTCAGCATCTCGATCCCAGGACTGACATGTAACTCAGAGGGACAGATTTGGGGGGGGGGAAGAGAGAGAGAGAAAAACCCACAGGTTGTTAGGTATGCCCAATGTCACCTGAATAAGTAGGAACAGTATACATATTACACTGAGTAGAAGCAGGGACTCCGGCAACTAACTATGACAGCATAACTAAAAGGGGAGAGCCAGAAGGTAACACAGGCATGAGGGAGGCCCGGGACATAAAGCAGTCAGCCATTACACCGTCAACAAACTCGAGTGAGCAAGCAAGTGGGGGACTGACAGCATCCATACATCCCAGTTTACCAAAACACTCTATG
Source organism: Neoarius graeffei (assembly GCF_027579695.1). NCBI lineage: Eukaryota > Metazoa > Chordata > Actinopteri > Siluriformes > Ariidae > Neoarius > Neoarius graeffei. The sequence continues at coordinate 43,727,910 of NC_083592.1, read as the reverse complement.
TCTGAGGACCCTCCAGATCTACTCCTTGACCTCATAAACACCATTAACAAAAGGCTTGACTAAACAGATATGTTTTCAGCCTAGACGTAAACATTGAGACTGTGTCTGATTCCCGAACATTACTTGGAAGGCTGTTCCATAACTGTGGGGCTTTGTAAGAAAAGGCTCTGCCCCTTGATGTAGCCTTCACTATACGAGGTACCAGCAGATAGCCTGTACCTTTTGATCTAAGTAGGCGTGGCGGGTCATAGAGGAGCAGAAGTTCACTCAGGTACTGTGGCGCGAGACCATTCAGTGCTTTAAAGTAGTACTTTATAATCAATACGAAATTTGATTGGGAGCCAATGCAGTGTGGATAAGACAGGGGTGATGTGTCCATGTCTTCTAGTTTTAGTAAGGACTCTTGCTGCTGCATTTTGAACTAACTGGAGCTTGTTTATGCACTTATTGGAACATCCAGACAGTAAGGCATTACAATAATCCAACCTGGAGGTAACGAAAGCATGAACTAGTTTTTCCGCGTCATGTAGTAACATTAAATTTCTTATCTTAGCAATATTTCTGAGATGAAAGAAGGCTATCTGGGTAATGTTATCAGTGTGAGTTTCGAATGAAAGACTGGGGTCAATAATCACTCTGAGGTCTTTTACTGCTGCACGTGAAGAAACAGAAAGACCATCCAGAGTCACTGTGTAATCAGAAAACTTACTTCTAGCTGCATGTGGTCCCAGTACAAGTGCTTCAGTCTTGTCAGAGTTAAGCAGAAGGAAATTAATAAGCATCCAGTGTCTAATGTCCTTCACACATTCCTCAATTCTATTAAGCTGGTGTATCTCATCAGGTTTTGCAGAAACATACAACTGTGTGTCATCAGCATAACAGTGGAAACTAATACAATGTTTACGAATAATATCACCCAGAGGTAACATATATAAAGAAAAAAAGCAGTGGACCCAAGACAGAACCTTGTGGAACACCAAACTTTACCTCAGTATGTCTAGAAATATCACCATTTACATCAACATACTAATAGCGATCAGTTAAATAAGACCTGAGCCAGGAGAGGGCCGTTCCCTTAACTCCTACAACATTTTCTAGTCTATCCAGAAGAATGGAATGATCAATGGTATCAAATGCTGCACTAAGGTCAAGCAACACAAGCAGCGAAACACAGCCTTGATCAGATGCCAACAGTAGGTCATTTACTACTTTAACCAGTGCTGTCTCTGTGCTATGATGAGGTGTAAATCCTGACTGATACATTTCATGGATGTTATTCCTATGTAAATATGAGCATAACTGCTGTGCCACAGCTTTTTCAAGGATCTTGGAGATAAAGGGGAGGTTTGATATTGCCCGATAATTGGACAGCTGACAGGGATCAAGGTCAGGTTTTTTAATCAGGGGTTTGATAACTGCTAGTTTAAAGGATTTGGGTACATAGCCAATCGTAAGAGAAGAATTTATTATTTTTAGGAGCGGTTCAGTTACTTCAGGTGTTATCTGTTTGAATAGACGTGTAGGTAGGGGATCTAGTACACAAGTCGAGGCTTTTGATGCCGAGATTAATGAAAGTAATTCAGTTTCTCTTAGGGGAGTAAAACATTCTAATTGCTGATCTGATAGTTATATTGTTAACTACAGGGTCACTTACATTGACCTTAAATTAATAGTTTGAATTTTTTGTCGGATATTCTCAATTTTGTCATTAAAAAAAAATCATGAAATCGTTGCTACTACATACTGCAGGTGTGCATGTGTCTATAGTGGACTTATTCCTGGTTAATTTTGCTACAGTATTAAATAGGAATCTAGGATTATTTTGGTTAACATGTAGAGTTTTTACTTTCATTTTAACTGATTTTCAGCCTTATGATGGCCTGCTTTACTGCCATTGACACTTCTTTGGTTTATATCTTGAGAGACAACAGCAACGTCAACTCTAGAATCAAGAGAAACAGTCGCTGATCTTTATGTACGATGTCTGAATTTGAGAATTATATACAAAAGGGCTTTGAATCCTATATTTTACAGATCATAAATGTAAATAAGCCTGAATTAAAGTATAGATAGTATAAATGGTGATATTAAGTACATACTAGTACTTTTTGTTTGCTACTACTGTACTAATACCATTTCTCACATGTATATATTTTGTTTTTTTACAAGCTGGATCTCAAATTATGTGCAGTGGGCATTGGTTGTGAATGACGTTAGTGTCTTTAGGACATTTCCCCACTAAAATTCCACAGAGTTATGTGAAGAATGTGTGCCCAGACAGCCGCTGGAGACCGGATGTCCTCCATAATGAAAAGAGACTTTGGCAGGAGACAAGCAGCCAGTGGAAACTCAGGTGCCGCATATGGAAGCTATACCGCCACGTTTGTGAAATTTGTATTTAAATTTGATTTATTCCTCCGATATGGGGACTTCCGTTTCCCGAGAACTAAAACTGCCAAAGGAATTTGTCCTCTGTTCAGTTTTCGAGATAAGTTTTTGTCACAAGCATGAAAACTTTTGTTTGGATCAAAGATTCAGTAATTGGTCTGATGATGATAATATCTTCAACCATGTCTGCTTTTGAACTACCTCCATCTTAAACACATCAGACGTTCTTCGTAAATTTCATCTTCTCCACATCACCAGCTTCAAATGCAGGTCACGTCTTAAGGAAATATCTTTCAGCAAATCTGGAACTGCTTTGTGGTTGTTTCCCTTCCAGGACCTGTTTGTGGATAAATCTGGGTTGTGAGTGTTTATCCTCACTCCTGTTCACTTCCTCACACATGGCTTGATTCTCAGGGGAGGAAAGACCGAATGATGATTTGTGTGTTTATTTATCAGCATTGTTTGAAATGCAAAACGGCTTCCAAAAGCTCTGAGAATATTATATATGCATAAGACATTAGAAAACATTGAGATCAGAAGAATATAGCCACTCCGCCCTGCCTCTTTAAAGTTTTACTCTTTTAAATATGAGGCTCGTTTGAGACGGATTTCCCATTTTCATTCGTTCAGGTTCTGGGTAATGTTTGATACCTGACGCTGATCTAATAATGACATTTTCTCAGTAACCGAGTGACTCTGTGCAAGCTTCTGTTGCCAAAGTTATTAGAAAAATCAGGTAGCTGCAGGCATGAAAGCTGAGGCCTGTGTTCATATTCAGTAATAAGATATGGGTGGTGTAATGGGTTGGGTTGCTGCCTTACAACTCCAGAGTTCCCAGATCGATACTAAGCTCAGGGTACTGGCTGTGTTAAGTTTTCCAGAATCTCCCTGCCTCTGCGTGTATTTTTCCATGTTCTCCTTGTCTCTGTGTGTAGTTTTCTATGTTCTCCTTTTCTATGTATTGAGGTTTTTGACATTCTCCCTTCCTCTCTCCGTGGAGTTTTCCACGTTCTCCCTTCCTCTCTCCGTGGAGTTTTCCACGTTCTCCCTTCCTCTCTCCGTGGAGTTTTCCACGTTCTCCCTGTCTCTCCGTGGAGTTTTCCACGTTCTCCCTGTCTCTCCGTGGAGTTTTCCACGTTCTCCCTGTCTCTCCGTGGAGTTTTCCACGTTCTCCCTGTCTCTCCGTGGAGTTTTCCACGTTCTCCCTGTCTCTCCGTGGAGTTTTCCACGTTCTCCCTGTCTCTCCGTGGAGTTTTCCACGTTCTCCCTGTCTGTCCGTGGAGTTTTCCACGTTCTCCCTGTCTGTCCGTGGAGTTTTCCACGTTCTCCCTGTCTCTCCGTGGAGTTTTCCACATTCTCCCTGTCTCTGTGTGGAGTTTTCCATGTTCTCCCTGTCTCTGTGTGGAGTTTTCCACGTTCTCCCTGTCTCTGTGTGGAATTTTCCACGTTCTCCCTGTCTCTCTGTGTGGAATTTTCCACGTTCTCCCTGTCTCTCTGTGTGGAGTTTTCCACTTTCTCCATGTCACTGTATTGAGTTTTCCATGTTCTTCCTGCCTCTGCTTGGAGTTTTCCACGTTCTTCCTGTCTCTGTATTGAGTTTTCCACATTCTTCCTGTCTCTGTATTGAGTTTTCCACGTTCTCCCTGCCTCTGTGTACCATTCCTTTGGATTCAAAAGATGCCAGTAGGTAGATTTACAGTACATTTTCCTTAAGTGTGTGTGCACAGGGTGCCCCGAGATGGACTGGTGTCCCATCCAGGATGAATTCCCGCCTCACTCACTCCCAGAATTCCAGGGATAGGAATGGGGAGTCACCACAACTCTGTATACTGTCAGAAATAGGGCTACAGTAGGAGTCCGTTTCTGTCCCCCAAGGTACAGTCTACACTAATGTACCCCCTAGGGCTCGTTAGTAGACCTCAAGGTAACTCTGTGTATGTTTTTGGGACAAAAAGGTACATATATGTTCCCAAGCAGTATATAAAGGGTACAAATAAGCACGGTGGTGTAAGTGGTTAGCATGGTCACCTCACAGCAAGAAGGTTCTGGGTTCGAGCCCAGCGGCCGGCGGGGGCCTTTCTGTGCGGAGTTTGCATGTTCTACCCGTGTCTGCGTGGGTTTCCTCCGGGTGCTCCGGTTTCCCCCACAGTCCAGAGACATGCGGTTAGGTTAATATGGGACGGCCTTGGGCTGAGGTGCCCTTGAGCGAGACACTGAACTCCCAACTGCTCCCCGGGCGCTGTTAGCATGGCTGCCCACTGCTCTGGGTATGTGTGTGTGCTCATTGCTTACATGTGTGTGTTCACTGCTTCAGATGGGTTAAATGCAGAGAAGAATTTCACAAATGTGTGATGAATTAAGTTTTTCTTTCTTTCTTTCTTACTTACTCATCTCATTATCTCTAGCCGCTTTATCCTGTTCTACAGGGTCGCAGGCAAGCTGGAGCCTATCCCAGCTGACTACGGGCGAAAGGCGGGGTACACCCTGGACAAGTCGCCAGGTCATCACAGGGCTGACACATAGACACAGACAACCATTCACACTCACATTCACACCTACGGTCAATTTAGAGTCACCAGTTAACCTAACCTGCATGTCTTTGGACTGTGGGGGAAACCGGAGCACCCGGAGGAAACCCACGCGGACACGGGGAGAACATGCAAACTCCGCACAGAAAGGCCCTCGCCGGCCACGGGGCTCGAACCCGGACCTTCTTGCTGTGAGGCGACAGCGCTAACCACTACACCACCGTGCCGCCTTTCTTACTTATTTATTTATTTATTTAGAGGGTCCTGTCTCAGTGATGCGCTGTTGTATCCCTAAAGGTACAATAATGTGTTTTATTTATTTATTTATTTATTTATTTATTTTTCTAAGAGATAATGCAGTTACTAAAGATTTATGATCCAGTATTTCAGGATGGTATTAGTCCTGGTACAATGACTCAATAAAGATAGAGATGGGTGCTTCTATGCATGTAGTTATGTTTGTAGCCCAAAAAAGTGATAAAGAGTTCCTTATGAGGGGAAAAAAAACCCTGAGGGTTTGTGTGTGTATTTAGGACGAGCTCACACAGACCGTCTGATTTCAGTGAATGAAGGAGACAAAAAGGGAAAAAAGAAGTTGTTTTTCTTCGGAAACAGTGGAAGTTGGAACACTTGTTTGTTTTTTTCCTCTGAGTCCCTGAAGTTCATGCAGGAGATTTTTCTGTCATGTTGGAGTGGGATGGAGCCCTCAGTGGACTGCTGTCTATTATGCATAAATCATCATTGCCAGAGGGAAAGGGGAGGGACAAGAGCGGAAAATAATCCAACTTTACCAGTTCACATACAGCTCCGTGAGTGTGTGTGTGTGCAAGAGAGAGCGTGTGTGGGGGTGTGTGGAGCTTTGCAGCTGAAACGGTGAGGTCAGAAGCCGAGGGATTCTGGCGGAAATAACGACAGTTGAACTGAGTGTGAATGTCTGGCAGGACGCAGAGACCCCGCAGGAGGAAAAGCGCCGCGTGTCCGCATTGCACAGAGAAGCTAAAGACACCAGTGATGGAGTTAAAGTGCAGAGCAATGAGAAATAATTTCTCTCAGGCAAGCGCGTGATTAATTAAAGCCAAGCCGATTACTGGAGCTCGCGCGAGCTGAAGTGTTTGGGCGAATAGAAGAAGCGCGCGCGCGCTGTGCTCGTGAAGTCTGTCAGCGAGGAGCTGTGAGGATGAGACTGAAGTAAAACTCTTCAGGTACAAAATGGTGCAAATTTTATCATTCTTTATACTCATGGAGAAAAATATTCGGTTAGGTAAAGTACCTGTGTGTTTGTTTGTTTAAATGTTATTTTATCCAACAGTTAGAACACAGCACCTTGTTAGACTGCAGCTTCTAAAGCTACAAAACCTGTATTCAGTGAGGTAAATAGCTATATAGCTTTATAAACAGGTATATAACAGCTATATCACTTGATAGCTAACATATAACTAGCTATATAAGAGTCTATCTATCTATCTATCTATCTATCTATCTATCTATCTATCTATCTATCTATCTATCTATCTATCTATCTATCTATCTATCTAAAACAAGCAGCTCTGTTCTAGCTGTTGGATAAATTAGCATTTTTAAATAAATAGGAACTTTACCTAACCGAGTATTAGATTAAGTAAAATAAGTCTGTACACTTATTCTATACAGATTTTATTCAGGTGTATAACAGCTATACAACTTGATAGCTAACATATAACTAGCTATATAACAGTTTTATATACATTATATATACATTATATATGTGTGTGTGTGTGTGTATATATATATATATATATATATATATATATATATATATATATATATATATATAAAACATAAAACAATAGGAACTTTACCTAACCGAGTATTAGATTAAGTAAAATAAGTCTGTACACTTATTCTATACAGATTTTATTCAGGTGTATAACAGCTATATAACTTGATAGCTAACATATAACTAGCTATATAACAGTTTTATATACATTTTATATATATATATATATATATATATATATATATATATATATATACATTTTATATATATATATATATATATATATATATATATATATATATATATCAAACAAGCTGCTCTGTTCTAGCTGTTGGATAAAATAAAATTTTTATCAATCAATCAATAAATAGGAAGTTTACCTAACCGAGTATTAAATAAAGTAAAATAAGTCTGTACACTTATTTTATACAGATTTTATTCAGGTGTATAACAGCTATATAACTTGATAGCTAACATATAACTAGCTATATAACAGTTTTATATACATTTTTTATATATATATATCAAACAAGCTGCTCTGTTCTAGCTGTTGGATAAAATAAAATTTTTATCAATCAATCAATAAATAGGAACTTTACCTAACCGAGTATTAAATAAAGTAAAATAAGTCTGTACACTTATTCTATACAAATTTTATTCATGTGTATAACAGCTATACAACTTGATAGCTAACATATAACTAGCTATATAACAGTTTTATATACATATATATATATATATATATATATATATATATATATATATATATATAAAACAAGCTGCTCTGTTCTAGCTGTTGGATAAAATAAAATTTTTTATCAATCAATCAATCAATAAATAGGAACTTTACCTAACCGAGTATTAAATAAAGTAAAATAAGTCTGTACACTTATTCTATACAGATTTTATTCACACTCTAATTTCTTTTATCTTTTTAGCTTTTAATGTACCTTTGTCATTTTTTTGTTTGTTTGTTTGTTTGTTTGTTTTTTCATTTCTACCCAAATTATCTAAGCATACCTGACCTGATACCTAACTGTGTGTTATAATACCGAAGTGGTCATAACCATGTTTTTCACAGTCTGTACACAGCAAAATCCCCAGTGTTGAATTAACTCCCAGTGTTGATTTAACACTCTACTTTGTTTATATAGGTCCAATTGGACACAAATTAACTCTGAAAGTGTTAATTCAACACTGAGGAATTTGCTGTGTACACTTATTCTACAGATTCGCATGTTTACAAATAGCCTCAAACAGGTTGCGAGCTATATTTGTTCTGGAAAGATCCATGCAGGTCACACAGAGGTACTGTAGGACAATCCTTACTAATAGTCTTGGATCAGTCCGGATCATCGGAAGGCTAAAGTAAGATTAACTTCATAAATTGTGTTTATTATCAAAGTGTAATATTGAGTAATTAGATATATCATTTTTTTTTAAACTAGAGTGAATCTGTTAGAAATTATTATACATACAGGACACTTTTTCGATGGAATAAAAACATGCATTTTATTCCCTTCTAGAGGGTTTCATTCATTTGCGTTGAAAGCACGCAATATTGTTACCATATCGCTTATCCTACGTGTATTACATCGCTCTACCCGATGGAGAACGAGCGTTGAATATGGTTTGCGATATTGCAAGGTTGTCAAGACATCATGATTTCACACGTCGGAGCTGATATGAGTTTTCTGCTGCGCATACGCAAAATCTTTTTTTTGTTCCTTGGGAAAGAGAAAGACGCGTTGAACACCTGAAAGGCTAACAAAACTTCATTAGATATTCTTCACGCATATTTACAAGAGAAAAACATACCAATGGACATCAAAAAACTGGAAAAGAGAGTCTATAATAATAATAATAATAGCTGGCTTTGTTTCGTGGTATATCAGATATATTCCATTCAGCTACTGATCTTTGACTCGTTCAGTATCATGCTAGCTGAATGGAATATTGCTGATTATACCATGAAAAAAAGCCAGCCAATATTATTTAAATGTACACTATATAGCCAAAACTATGTGAACACCCGACTATCACACCCATATGTGGGCCTCCACCAAACTGTTGACACAAAGTTGGAAACACACAACACACACACAATATGAGGTCTTTGTATGCTGTACTGGCAAGTGACCTAGTGGTTAGCATGTCCGCCTTTCGATCGGGAGATTGCGAGTTCTACTCACGGTCGGGTCATACCAAAGACCATCATAAAAATGGTGCCTGCTGCCATCTGGCAAGGCACGCTGCAATACAGATGCGAGTGGGGAGTCAAACTCTCGCGGTTACCAGAGGACTAGCCCCCCACTGTAACCCAAGCTATGTAATACAGGTGAGAGGCCGAGGAAACGGAGATCGGCGCCGCCAAATGCACCATGAATGGTGTGGGAAGGATTTTGACTGACTCTTTGTATGCTGTAGCATGACAGTTTCCCTTCACTGGAACTAAGAGGCCCAAACCTGTTCCAGCATGACAAAACATGGACCATGAAGACATGGTTTGCCAAGGTTGGAGTGGAAGAACTTGAGTGTCCTGCACAGAGCTCTGAATTCAACCCCACTGAAAACCTTTGGGATGAACTGGAGCACTGACTGCACCTCAGGCCTCTTCGCCTGACATGATTTCACTCATGCACTTGTGGCTGAATGAATACAAATCCTCACAGCTGCACTCCAAAATCTAGTGTAAGAACCTTTCCAGAAGAGTGGAGTTTATTATAACAGCAAAGGAGGGAATCATTAGTGATTTTTTAATACAACCCCGATTCCAAAAAAGTTGGGACAAAGTACAAATTGTAAATAAAAACGGAATGCAATGATGTGGAAGTTTCAAAATTCCATGTTTTATTCAGAATAGAACATAGATGACATATCAAATGTTTAAACTGAGAAAATTTATCATTTAAAGAGAAAAATTAGGGGATTTTAAATTTCATGACAACAACACATCTCAAAAAAGTTGGGACAAGGCCATGTTTACCACTGTGAGACATCCCCTTTTCTCTTTACAACAGTCTGTAAACGTCTGGGGACCGAGGAGACAAGTTGCTCAAGTTTAGGGATAGGAATGTTAACCCATTCTTGTCTAATGTAGGATTCTAGTTGCTCAACTGTCTTAGGTCTTTTTTGTCGTATCTTCCATTTTACGATGCGCCAAATGTTTTCTATGGGTGAAAGATCTGGACTGCAGGCTGGCCAGTTCAGTACCCGGACCCTTCTTCTACGCAGCCATGATGCTGTAATTGATGCAGTATGTAGTTTGGCATTGTCATGTTGGAAAATGCAAGGTCTTCCCTGAAAGAGACGTCGTCTGGATGGGAGCATATGTTGCTCTAGAACCTGGATATACCTTTCAGCATTGATGGTGTCTTTCCAGATGTGTAAGCTGCCCATGCCACACGCACTAATGCAACCCCATACCATCAGAGATGCAGGCTTCTGAACTGAGCGCTGATAACAACTTGGGTCGTCCTTCTCCTCTTTAGTCCGAATGACACGGCGTCCCTGATTTCCATAAAGAACTTCAAATTTTGATTCGTCTGACCGCAGAACAGTTTTCCACTTTGCCACAGTCCATTTTAAATGAGCCTTGGCCCAGAGAAGACGTCTGCGCTTCTGGATCATGTTTAGATACGGCTTCTTCTTTGAACTATAGAGTTTTAGCTGGCAACGGCGGACGGCACGGTGAATTGTGTTCACAGATAATGTTCTCTGGAAATATTCCTGAGCCCATTTTGTGATTTCCAATACAGAAGCATGCCTGTATGTGACGCAGTGCCGTCTAAGGGCCCAAAGATCACGGGCACCCAGTATGGTTTTCTGGCCTTGACCCTTATGCACAGAGATTCTTCCAGATTCTCTGAATCTTTTGATGATATTATGCACTGTAGATGATATTATGCACTGTAGATGATGATATGTTCAAACCCTTTGCAATTGTACACTGTCGAACTCTTTTCTGATATTGCTCCACTATTTGTCGGTGCAGAATTAGGGGGATTGGTGATCCTCTTCCCATCTTTACTTCTGAGAGCCGCTGCCACTCCAAGATGCTCTTTTTATACCCAGTCATATTAATGACCTATTGCCAATTGACCTAATGAGTTGCAATTTGGTCCTCCAGCTGTTCCTTTTTTGTACCTTTAACTTTTCCAGCCGGGCGGCACGGTGGTGTAGTGGTTAGCGCTGTCGCCTCACAGCAAGAAGGTCCTGGGTTCGAGCCCTGTGGCCGGCGAGGGCCTTTCTGTGTGGAGTTTGCATGTTCTCCCCGTGTCTGCGTGGGTTTCCTCCGGGTGCTCTGGTTTCCCCCACAGTCCAAAGACATGCAGGTTAGGTTAACTGGTGACTCTAAATTGACCGTAGGTGTGAATGTGAGTGTGAATGGTTGTGTGTGTGTCTATGTGTCGGCCCTGTGATGACCTGGCGACTTGTCAGGGTGTACCCCGCCTTTCGCCCGTAGTCAGCTGGGATGGGCTCCGGCTTGCCTGCGACCCTGTAGAAGGATAAAGCGGCTAGAGATAATGAGATGAGATGAGACTTTTCCAGCCTCTTATTGCCCCGTCCCAACTTTTTTGAGATGTGTTGCTGTCATGAAATTTCAAATGAGCCAATATTTGGCATGAAATTTCAAAATGTCTCACTTTCGACATTTGATATGTTGTCTATGTTCTATTGTGAATACAATATCAGTTATTGAGATTTGTAAATTATTGCATTCCGTTTTTATTTACAATTTGTACTTTGTCCCAACTTTTTTGGAATTGGGTTTGTACTTTGTACTGCATAAAAAGCTTGCCTACCCAAGCTTTCAACTCTATCCAGAGTCTTCGTCAGGGGGAAATGATGTCACTTCGAGCATGCATTGCGCAAGCCTGAAAGAATGTTGTCCCAAATCTCCGGAAGCTGGTACCGGCCCCCGTCTCGGTTCAGAGAGGGCTTGAGGGTTCTGATGTGGATGGCTTCTCGTACACCTTGTTTAAACCAGTCCAGCTCCTGGTCTAGAATTTTCACATTGTCTAGCTGTATCCTGTGTCCCATGTGATGTTTGTGAATATGTTGCGATACCGCCAATGATGTCGAACTTGGGCATTTGTGTTCCATGCATCTGGTTCAAAGAGATCTTTCGGTTTCACCAACATAAGAAGCATTACACTTCTCCTTGTCTTCCGAACAAGAGAAAGCTTTCGGAGATTTGGGACAACATTCTTTCAGGCATGCGCAATGGTGGTGCCATCATTTCCCTCTGACGAAGACTCTGGATAGAGTTGAAAGCTTGGGTAGGCAAGCTTTTTATGCAGTACAAAGTATTAAAAATCACTTATGATTACCAAATTAGTTGCGTAGATGAAATTTTTTAACGTGAGCAAAGGAGGGACTAAATCTGGAATGGGATGTTCACCAAGGACGTATGGGTGTGATGGTCAGGCCCACATACAGTTGGCCATATAGTGTATGTCATGATGAGACTGAGGAATGTAAGCCTGGTCCTGCCAACAGATCCCATGTCTCCTAAAAATTGTAAAAATCTCACATTAATATGCCTTAAATTGACTCCTAAAGGCAGGGGTGGGCAATTATTTTTTCCATGGGGCCACATGAGAAACAGAAAATTTTGTGGAGGGCCGGACCAAAAGGCTGAACTAAATCCTGCATAATATTAATTGTATTTCTTTATATAAAGCAATAAATAACATTGTTTTTACAAGCTGCTAAGACTGGTAAGAGTATGGAAAAAATGAGGTTGCCTTACAAAAAATGTCATTTATTCAATCAAATTTCCCAAAACAATGGTTAACAAAATGTGAACGTTTGTACCATTTTTTTTCAGTCACATTCACCCCAAAACACAATAAAGACATCACAATATTGTCTTTCTACTCCACATATCAAGCAAGATACATCATATTATAATAATGATGCCCACATTTGTAGTCTAATCACCTCATTTTGGTGTTTTTCATTTGGTAATGCCGACTCAAATTGTAGTCTTTGAACACTGCGATCTGCTCTCCGCAAACTAAACACACGGCTTCATCTCTGACTTCAGTAAATAAATACTTAGCAGTCCATGTTTTGTTGAAAGCCCTGCATTCGGCATCTACCTTTCTTCTTTTTGTGGACATTTTGGGGGCTAAAGTCTTCTTGTGACCTGCTCGCAACAACTTCGATTCGGTGTAGGTATCAGATCGGCTCGGGCTCCGGCGCCTGCTGGTGACGTCACACTTTGTGATTGGCTGGACCGTTTGAAGGATGACGTACAAGTTTGTGGTTGGTCTGGACAAATTACGGAAGTAGCTATCGCGGGATTAGGTTTCGTGGGATTTCATGTCATGCTCATGTCGTGCGCATTGCGTTCTTGTTGAACACAACTTCAAAATAAAAGCAATGCACATTCAGTCCATGCATGAGGTAAAATTAGAAAATACTTTTATTTTGTAATTTCTAATTAACCTTACGCGGGCCGTAAAATGCCCAGGTCTGCCTTAAGGTAACAGCTTATCATAACCTTACCTTACCACACTGAAACTAGCAAGTATATGGTAAGTCTATGGAGTCCTCTGCATTATGGGGTTAATGTTTATCTAAGCGCTTCACTATCACAGGACTGCCATCTTTATGAAACATATATTCTTAAACCACCACATTACCATAAACACCACAATCATGTACCGTGCACACTGAGTATTACTGTGCAGTGGGAAGTGTTGTATTTCTGACGGAGCTGGAGCAGTAAGTGGAGATGATAAATCTACTTATCTCTGAGTCACATTAACTCCACTGAAGAACTAGACAAAGAGGGATACTCCACATCCTCCCTGTAAACAAATCATTATAAATGAGCGCTTTCTTTAGAATAGTCCACATGTGTGATTTGGGTGTGAACTGATGTATTTATCACTTTATATACACGTTTCCATTTTATCGGTCATTTTATCTTTTTATGTGTCTTTTAAGGAGTACTGCACTTTTTGAAGGCTCATGGTGCATCATCTTGTCATTTTTTTATTTTTTTTATTTTATTTTTGTTTTTGAGTTTTGTAAAGTGATGAAGCTTCTTGGTGAGCTGTTAGTGTGTCAGAAAGAGGATGGTTTCCCTTTAGAAGCTTTTAATTCCTTGGATGAGCTGCTTAGAAAGCTGTTCACAGTGACAGCGAAGAGATTTCTTCTCCTCAGATTTGAATGCAGATCCTGCTGTAAACAAGACCAACTTTACAGCTAATTTTGCTTCCTGACTCCTACCAAGATTTGAACAAAAAATCATTTCAATGAGGCTGTAGCTCATACCGGCCACTGTTGTTGGGTGTGAGTTTGAAATCCGATCAATCCTGTGGGAGGAGTAGCGATTTTTGTGAAATTGCACGTGACCCCTCTGTAGCCTTATTCATGGTAGGTGGCACCACCTGGTGAGCAACTCTTGTTGGTATATGTCTTTAGAGTCTTCTGGGTGAGTTTCAGTGAAAATATCCCAGCAGTTTACGGAGAGTAGCATTTAATGTGACGAGTCACCCAAAAATTTCAGATGCCCGTAAAATTATAAATATGGCAGGTGGTGCCATCATCTTGACAACTTTTATGCAAACCCACCTATGGAACATCGTATGTGAGTTTAATCGAAATCTGACCAGTCCCGTCGGAGGAGTAGCGATTTTTGTAAATTGTGCACGGACGGACAACGCGTGATTGCATAAACTCATCCAGCCTGGCTTATGGCCGGATGAGCTAATAACCAGTAGGTACACTATATAAGCTAAATTATGTGGGCATGACACCTGTATATTCTTGTTCAGCATCCCTTTCCAAAGCCATGGGTATTAATATGAAGATGTTCCCTCTCTGCTCCACTCTTCTGGCAAGGATTTCCACTAGAGTTTGGAACACGGCTGTGGGGATTCAGTCAGTAGAGCATTACTGACATCGGCCACTGATCTCCAGCAAGAAGGCCTGGTATTCCTTCAGTGGGGTCGAGGTCCGGGATCTGTGCAGACCACGTAAGGTCTTCCATCGGCAAACCATGTCTTCATGGACCTCACTTTGTGCACAGGGCATTGTCACAGGTTCGGTCCTCCTGGTTCCAATGAAGCAACAGAGCCATTCTAGACAGATGTATGCTTCCAACTTTGTGGCACCAGTTTGTTGAAGAACCCCATATGGACGTGATGGTCAGGTGTTCACATACTTTTGGCCAGCCACTTGGTGAATGTTTTCCTTGCTTAATATTTCACCAGGGCGGCACGGTGGTGTAGTGGTTAGCGCTGTCGCCTCACAGCAAGAAGGTCCGGGTTCGAGCCCCGTGGCCGGCGAGGGCCTTTCTGTGCGGAGTTTGCATGTTCTCCCCGTGTCCGCGTGGGTTTCCTCCGGGTGCTCCGGTTTCCCCCACAGTCCAAAGACATGCAGGTTAGGTTAACTGGTGACTCTAAATTGACCGTAGGTGTGAATGTGCGTGTGAATGGTTGTCTGTGTCTATGTGTCAGCCCTGTGATGACCTGGCGACTTGTCCAGGGTGTACCCCACCTTTCGCCCGTAGTCAGCTGGGATAGGCTCCAGCTTGCCTGTGACCCTGTAGAAGGATGAAGCGGCTAGAGATAATGAGATGAGATATTTCACCATTTTTTTGCAAAAAGCAATTAATTATATGAACTGTAGCATGCTTTCATCGATAGATTCAACATCAACATCATACACCATCATGTTTAAAAGCATAAACTAGTGTACTGTACCTGTACCTGTCTTCTTCGCGCCCTAGGTGGCACATAAGGCTTCAGCAGTTTCTCTCCATTTCTTCTTGTCCGCAGCAGTCTCCCTCGCCTCATCCCATGATCTCCATCCAGCTTCAGCTCTTTCTTTCTCAACTGTCCGGCGCCATGTTGTTTTTGGCCTTCCTCTCTTCCTTTTTCCTTCTGGTGCCCAGGTCATAGCCACATTCATGAGATTGTTTCTGTCTTGCCGTAAGATGTGTCCAATCATCTTCCACCTCCTCCTCTTCACTTCGTTGCTTAGCGGCCTACAGTTTGCTTGCTTCAGGAGTTCCTCTGTGGATACATGTTCTTCCCAACGTACTTTCATTATTCTTCGAAGACATTTGTTGTTGAAAACTAGTGTACTACATATTATTTCAAACTAGTTATCTGAGCTGCTGTTTCAGCAAACTGTTTCATAAGTCAGGATGCATTTTTTTTTTTTTTATATAGCCACAGGAAGGAGCTGCAAAATGCTAAGCTTACTAGCTAAGTCGATTTGCTGACCTGGCTGTACCACGTCCTGTTTAATACATTAACATGGTTCATGGAGAAGCTGGAATGTGTACTAGTTAATACATTGCGAATTTTATAAATATCTTGTTCGATCATGTTCTCTTATCAATATCACAACTTTTCTTCCTTGTCCCAGCA
Organism: Neoarius graeffei; assembly: GCF_027579695.1. Classification (NCBI taxonomy): domain Eukaryota; kingdom Metazoa; phylum Chordata; class Actinopteri; order Siluriformes; family Ariidae; genus Neoarius; species Neoarius graeffei. The sequence continues at coordinate 43,711,843 of NC_083592.1, read as the reverse complement.
GTAACATTTTTATAAGATTGATTGATTGATTGAATATTCTCCATTTAGGTCATTTTTATGTGCTTATTTAAAATGCATATAAAAACAGGTGGGTAGGAATGCCACAATTTATTCTTTTCAAGTGGTGGTGTAGATAAATATCTTTCCACCAAAGATTTTTGCAGTGATTCACTGCATCGCACTTCACACTCATCATTTTATATGTAAAACATTCTTTTGAGGAGAGTCTGATACGAAGACCTACTTGTCGTGCTCTTTTAGATCTCATACTGAATGCAGCATTAAATGAAAAGGGTTGTATTTTTTTTCCTAGCAGAATATATAGAAAGGCACATCATCGTCAAAGGGAGTTATGGCATTGAGAAGCCAATGGCAGCACATTTGCATGCTGTGTATGATGTCTTCAGTATTTTTCTATAACTCTGAGTTGTTTTCAATAGTACTAACTGATTTAGCAGCGGAAACCCATCTGTATCTGGGGGGAGAGTAATTTCAGAGGGGATAATCTCTATCATTTTGTCATTTATGTTTGTAATTTGGTTGCGGCTAGAGCTGGATTTAAGCTTGACTTGTGACTGACCCCGTTGTTTTTACTGTTTTATCTTTGGATGCTCTGTGTTTTGTGTTACTGTACAGAGTATAACATACTTTTCAATGAACAAAACTCTATAGACGGCCTATTGAGATCAATTTTGATCTGTAGGCCATCTACTAATCATAAAACCACTATGTTAGGCTTATGCACAATTTACTTTTCTCTGCTTGCGAAATACCAAATTAAAATTTGTGATAAAATATTTACTCATCCAGAATTTTATTTATTTATTTTTTTACTCATTATCTCTTTAACTCATTGCTCATTATCAGATGTGCAGTCGGGAACTGCTTGCTGGCAGTGGCAATTCTGAAAAACCACCTGTGTGGGGGGGATTTTTTTAAAGGTGAATACTGTTGGTTTAGCTATTTCTGTTGTCACCAAACAATGAAAAAACATAACGGGACATGTTCAGTGTATTTCTTTTACATATAAGTTGTTGAATGTTTACATGGCTGTTGATTTTTTTTTTTTTTTTTGCTGCCCAGTGTTGGAATATGTCTGAGTGTTGACTCGTAGGAGAAAAAAACAACAATAACAGTACACTTAATCAGTTTCTAGCTTTCATTACCATTAACGTAGTTTGTAAAGTGTTGTTAATAATAATAATAATAATAATAATAACAACGACAACTTTGGTCTTGCATATGAGAGTTTAGTATGAATGCAAGTTTTAGTATTAAAAAGTAAAAGATCAGATCATCATCTCTCTATCTGCTCTGTTCTTTGGAAACACGCCGTCTGACTTGTGCCAGAGTCTAATTGCATTCAGATCATGATACGATAATAGGAACCTTATGCTGGCTGGCATTTCAGAGCTGCCAGATTGGTCAGCTGTTTAGACTCCGCATCTAGCACAAATACACACAGGCTTGTTTATATAAAACTCTCTCCCCCCCCCAATCGAGGAGGGTGGTTGTCTGCTCTCAGGAACGTTTGTGTTATGAAATCTTGTTCCCCTTCGCTCCAGCCAGCATGCTCCGAACACCATTTTCATTGTGCTTGCTTCTGAGGGAGAGATATTATCCTTTCAGTTTCTCGAGCACATTTCACAGGAATGTCTTTAACAGACACAATACCCCATTAGCTCAGGTTATCCTCCAACGTCAATAAGATTCTTGCTTTGGAAAAAAAAAACCCCAGAGATGCCGACAGCTGCTGAACATTTTGCTTGGAACTGAAACGGAGTGGCTCTTTTGTGTTATATTTCAGTTAGTGCATCTGTTAGTCATACAATTAGGTTTGTTCCAGTTTTACTCCATTGACTTTCTTCCCTTGTGAGCTCTCTGGTCTTTATGACCCAATCTGTCAGTCTTGATTGGGGTCATGGCAACAATTCAAGGGGATAATATAATGGTTCGACCTGTAAATTGCAGCCAGTAGAACTGTAACCTCGAGGTGCGATTTGGGCGTGCGTGAATGTCTTGCAGTGCAAAAGTGTGTGTAACAGCTTTGCCTCGCGACTCTGACCGCTATTTTAGGGAGACAGCAAATCAGGAATGCAGATAGTAAATAATGCATAGTGCACACTAGGATGTGGAAGTCCTGATGTCTTTCTCTCGACAGTGTCCTGAACCTTGGCTCCTGAAAGAAAACTCTCATGTCTAGATAAAGCTTTAGAAACCCTTCCAATGAAAGTCACTGTTTCCAAAGCTTTATCAGGGCTTGAGATGTGTGTGTGTGTGTATCAGTGTGCACATTTGGAGGACATATTCAAGCTTATATTCTAAAAGCCAAAATTGATTTTCTTTTTGCGTACTTTTTGCAAGTGTTTTACTCATCAGTTTATAGAGAGCATGGCTTCTTTCATGCTAATGCTAGCAGTGATTTTCAAGCACAATACGAGAATAAAAAGGCGCTTACTTGCATAGTTTTGTGACTTATTGCGATTAATAGGTCTTCGGCGTTCCCCCGGGTTCTGAAAAATATTCTCCGCTTTGTTCCTTGAAAAATGAAGTCAAATAAGTATTCTTCACTTTTGCTTAGTCTGTATTTTTTCTTAGTTACCGACTTATCAAAGTGGACGTAATGCAGGTTTATACCAACCAAACTGGCACAATTCAAATATTTGTACAGATACAGCTAGGCCTCTCCATTACACATCAAATTTGGGCTTTACTCCACTCCAGCCTCTAATGAGAAAGACTCTGATTTTGGGCAGCCTGTGCACCATCAAGCTAAAATAAATCTGTTTAGTTTGAGCTTACTTAAGAATATTTTAGCATAGAATTATTCAAAAGAGGTATTCAGACTCCCTTTAGCCTTTACTTCAACACAAAACTTGATTTACAATTGAACAGAGTCAAAAAGAATCTTGGAACAACCAACAGTGAAGGAATCCGAATTTCCCGTCAATTTACAAACCGAACACAGAATGACACCGTGTTTTTCATCATACGTTAGCCACGGGGACTCAACACGCCATGCCGCCGGAGATGTAGCTCCGTTCAGTTGCTTGCTGGCTGACTGCACTTTCACTTCGGGGTTTTTTTTTAACCGACCCCTGTATTACTGACACTGTCTGATGTGCTCGGGGACGGTAAGGGGCCCGGAGTGTTTTTTGCCGACCCCTGTATTACTGACACTGTCCGATGTGTTCGGGGATGACTGGGGCTCTGAGTGTTTTTTACCGACCCCTGTATTACTGACACTGTCCGATGTGCTCGGGGACGGTAAGGGGCACTGAGTGTTTTTTGCCGACCCCGGTATTAAAGACACTGTCCGATGTGCTCGGGGACGGTAAGGGGCTCTGAGTGTTTTTTGCCGACCCCTGTATTACTGACACTGTCTGATGTGCTCGGGGACGGTAAGGGGCACTGAGTGTTTTTTGCCGACCCCGGTATTACTGACACTGTCCGATGTGCTCGGGGACGGTAAGGGGCCCGGAGTGTTTTTTGCCGACCCCGGTATTACTGACACTGTCTGATGTGCTCGGGGACGGTAAGGGGCCCGGAGTGTTTTTTACTGACCCCTGTATTACTGACACTGTCTGATGTGCTCAGGGACGGTAAGGGGCACTGAGTGTTTTTTGCCGACCCCGGTATTACTGACACTGTCTGATGTGCTCGGGGACGGTAAGGGGCCCGGAGTGTTTTTTACCGACCCCTGTATTACTGACACTGTCTGATGTGCCCGGGGACGGTTGGGGCTCTGAGTGTTTTTTACCAACCCCTGTATTACTGACACTGTCTGATGTGCTCGGGGATGGTAAGGGGCCCGGAGTGTTTTTTACTGACCCCTGTATTACTGACACTGTCTGATGTGCTCGGAGACGGTAAGAGGCACTGAGTGTTTTTTGCCGACCCCGGTATTACTGACACTGTCTGATGTGCTCGGGGACGGTAAGGGCCGGTATTACTGACACTGTCTGATGTGCTCGGGGACGGTAAGGGGCACTGAGTGTTTTTTACCGACCCCTGTATTACTGACACTGTCCGATGCGCTCGGGGACGGTAAGGGGCACTGAGTGTTTTTTGCCGACCCCGGTATTACCGACACTGTCTGATGTGCTCGGGGACGGTAAGGGGCCCGGAGTGTTTTTTACCGACCCCTGTATTACTGACACTGTCCGATGTGCTCGGGGACGGTAAGGGGCACTGAGTGTTTTTTGCCAACCCCTGTATTACTGACACTGTCTGATGTGCCCGGGGACGGTTAGGGCTCTGAGTGTTTTTTTACTGACTCCTGTATTACTGACACTGTCTGATGTGCCCGGGGACGGTTAGGGCTCTGAGTGTTTTTTACTGACTCCTGTATTACTGACACTGTCTGATGTGCCCAGGGACGGTTGGGGCTCTGAGTGTTTTTTTACCAACTCCTGTATTACTGACACTGTCTGATGTGCCCGGGGACGGTTGGGGCTCTGAGTGTTTTTTACCAACTCCTGTATTACTGACACTGTCTGATGTGCCCGGGGACGGTTGGGGCTCTGAGTGTTTTTTACCAACTCCTGTATTACTGACACTGTCTGATGTGCCTGGGGACGGTTGGGGCTCTGAGTGTTTTTTTACTGACTCCTGTATTACTGACACTGTCTGATGTGCTCGGGGATGGTAAGGGGCCCGGAGTGTTTTTTACTGACCCCTGTATTACTGACACTGTCTGATGTGCTCGGGGACGGTAAGGGGCACTGAGTGTTTTTTGCCGACCCCGGTATTACTGACACTGTCTGATGTGCTCGGGGACGGTAAGGGGCACTGAGTGTTTTTTACCGACCCCTGTATTACTGACACTGTCTGATGCGCTCGGGGACGGTAAGGGGCACTGAGTGTTTTTTTGCCGACCCCGGTATTACCGACACTGTCTGATGTGCTCGGGGACGGTAAGGGGCCCGGAGTGTTTTTTACCGACCCCTGTATTACTGATACTGTCCGATGTGCTCGGGGACGGTAAGGGGCACTGAGTGTTTTTTGCCAACCCCTGTATTACTGACACTGTCTGATGTGCCCGGGGACGGTTGGGGCTCTGAGTGTTTTTTTACTGACTCCTGTATTACTGACACTGTCTGATGTGCCCGGGGACGGTTGGGGCTCTGAGTGTTTTTTACCAACTCCTGTATTACTGACACTGTCTGATGTGCCTGGGGACGGTTGGGGCTCTGAGTGTTTTTTACCAACTCCTGTATTACTGACACTGTCTGATGTGCCCGGGGACGGTTGGGGCTCTGAGTGTTTTTTACCAACTCCTGTATTACTGACACTGTCTGATGTGCCCGGGGACGGTTAGGGCTCTGAGTGTTTTTTACTGACTCCTGTATTACTGACACTGTCTGATGTGCCCAGGGACGGTTGGGGCTCTGAGTGTTTTTTTACCAACTCCTGTATTACTGACACTGTCTGATGTGCCCGGGGACGGTTGGGGCTCTGAGTGTTTTTTACCAACTCCTGTATTACTGACACTGTCTGATGTGCCCGGGGACGGTTGGGGCTCTGAGTGTTTTTTACCAACTCCTGTATTACTGACACTGTCTGATGTGCCCGGGGACGGTTGGGGCTCTGAGTGTTTTTTTACTGACTCCTGTATTACTGACACTGTCTGATGTGCTCGGGGACGGTAAGGGGCCCGGAGTGTTTTTTACCGACCCCTGTATTACTGATACTGTCCGATGTGCTCGGGGACGGTAAGGGGCACTGAGTGTTTTTTGCCAACCCCTGTATTACTGACACTGTCTGATGTGCCCGGGGACGGTTGGGGCTCTGAGTGTTTTTTTACTGACTCCTGTATTACTGACACTGTCTGATGTGCCCGGGGACGGTTGGGGCTCTGAGTGTTTTTTACCAACTCCTGTATTACTGACACTGTCTGATGTGCCTGGGGACGGTTGGGGCTCTGAGTGTTTTTTACCAACTCCTGTATTACTGACACTGTCTGATGTGCCCGGGGACGGTTGGGGCTCTGAGTGTTTTTTACCAACTCCTGTATTACTGACACTGTCTGATGTGCCTGGGGACGGTTGGGGCTCTGAGTGTTTTTTACCAACTCCTGTATTACTGACACTGTCTGATGTGCCTGGGGACGGTTGGGGCTCTGAGTATGTCTTCCTTGTGGCTGTTTTAGCCCTTGAATCATCTTCAGTGCTTGAAGAAGCCCAAAAAACTTCATCAGCTTAGACTGCACCATTGTTTAGTTCATGCAGAGATACACCACCACACCAGGCCGATTAATTCGCATTGCGATTGGTTAAAAGCTTTGTGCTCATCTGGTCATTCTGTGTAGTCGATTTTTATCAGTCACAAGCACGTGCTCATTGTTTACACTCTGGCTTCCTGCCGTCTCTTCATTGCGATTGGATTTCAGCAAACGTAAGGATTTGTGGAGGGATTTCTAGAAAAGATGACATGATAATGATAAAAATGGCAAATACATTCGTCACTGACGACTGCTAGTAATTTTCTCTTTGCCATTGATGGATTATGTTCGTCAGTGACTAGCGTGATGAGCGCCAGCAGGAACCCTGGGTCTTTAGCAATCATGGCATAGCTGTACTGACTGTTTAGTCCTTTGACATTGTTGTTTCACATTAAAATCCTTGCTTGAATGAAATAATGTTCGAATAATGTTGAAAACACCAAGGTTGGAGCATACGAACAGTTCAGAACTCTTGTAAATGTCCATCTCAGTCATTTGGCGGACATTTTTGCATAAATACTATGTATATCTTTGGTATACAGTATGTATTGCTATTGTTTCTTATCTCCTGTAACATAGACCATATTGACTGTAACAAAGACAACCTAGATTGCCTAGACAACTTGGATGTTCATTCTGTTACTTTATTTTCCTTTCTTAAATTTATTTCTCTGACCTGTTCTCCACTATGAAAAGAATGCAAATCTGCAGGTTTAGTTATCATGCACTTATTCAGCTAAAGCACGACGCCTCAGTAATACCATATGGGCTTTCTAGGATGCAGGTTCATATTAATCTCTGGATTGAGCCCAGGCTTATTTCTGTAGTAAGCCACTCTTCGCATATCCACAGAAATTTGCATTCCACAGAAACTGTTTTTCCATGACTCAACTGCAAATCATGGTAATGAAATATTTCGAGTACAGAAATATTATAACTGCATGTGGTCTTATGTAGACAGTATAGTGGTGGTGTGCTGCAGAAGATAAATAGATGAATGCCGTGGTACCGGGTCACACTGCAGGAGGAGAGCATCACTGTCTGATGAAAAAAGAATAATCCAATATAAATAAATCCAAATGTAAGGAATTTTGACAGGTTATTTAAAAAAAAAAGATCATTATGAAGTTGTCAGTGTAGAGTTTATCTACACTGTCTGGCGCAAAAAAAAGTTTGCAAATACTCAAGAGCCTTTGATTGGATGATTATTGCAGCAATTATGTTTCATTGGTAACAATTCTTTTAACCCAAACTGATGCAGTGAGTAGCTTCTCATTTCTTAAACAACCATGTAAGGAAGACGTATCATTTGAAGAGGAAGAGGAAGAGTATTGTTTGCATCAGTGGTAACAAGATCAAGCATGTGCGAAGCTTTAAATACTGTACCTCGGTTAGACGATGACTTGCTCCAAAGAAGAAGAAACATCTTCTCGGAACGAGGATTGGATCTGCATTCCAGAAATGGAACGAATTAAAACGTACTCACAGACCACCTCGTTTATTTACCAACAAGGGTGACGTTTCTTACAACCAGTGTCCGATCCCATCTTTTGTATAGTGTACAGACTTGGCAGCTATCTGCCAATGAAATCCAAAAGATCGAAGTAGTCCGACACGGCTTCTTACGCAAGATAATAAAGCGAGGCTACAAAAGGAAAAGGTCCCCCAAGTATAATGATCCAGAGTATGATGGTCTCAATGGGGAATTGGATTGGAACTTTAAACTGTCTAATGTGGACTTGCAAGAGAAAACTAAGGCTACATCCACACGACAACGGCAACGAGATTTTAAAAAAAAAATCGCGTCCACATGGGCAACGGATCAGTAAAATATCAGGTACATATGGCAACGCAACGCTTGCTGAAAATGATGCAATACACATGCCACACCTCTAGGTGCGCTGTAAGACGGTCCCATCGGAGACACCACAATAATAGAAGAAGTAAGGATGCATGCGCATAAACTATTATGCACGAGACTTCATATTAGCCACAAAGTCAGAAAAATCTGTTCGTAAAATTACATTATAATGACCAAATACAATGAAAAGTATTTTTCCAGTCTCACCTGTGAAAGGTAATCCCATGTGATCTTGTTTGGACGGCAAACCTGTTGGTACAGTTAAACGCAGCACATGAATGAGGCATCTTTATTCTCCGCTTTGACCCATCCAATATGGCGGCGAGGATGACGTATGATTCTATGCGGAAGGCGGCGTCTTTAATGGTCCGGAATAAATTGAATGCTACACGTTGATGGATTAATTTGTTCTTCTACGCCCTTTTTGAGGAATGTATTGTAGGACTTAAACCAACATCTGAAGAGGTGAGATCACTCCTTTTTTTCCCTATTTTTGCTGGCGGGATTGACTCTCTCTCTCTCTCTCTCATTTTGCACCATTACACAATATTCACAGTGAAAATATTTTGTAAGCGCGTTTCATGAACCAAGTTATAGGATTTGTTGACAACTCGCATCGAGTTCGTTACACTTCTACCCGGCGTGAAGCACTGACAGTCATGTGGTTGTGATGTCATTGTAAACAAATCCGTTCTACTCATCCAGACGACTTCGCAACAGCGCCGTTGCCAGATCTTTCCACTCTGGAACCCGTTCTCAAAAGATTTCGTTTTGGGGCACCCAAAACGCCGGTGCCGTGTGGACGCCAGGCCGAAACGATAAACAATTTTATCAGATTCACCTGAATCCGTTGCCGTGTGGACAGGGCCTAAGACCCAGCTTATAAAGCTATTCTGTTTTTAACAACAACTAAAGTACCTGGCACACATTTGCTGAATGGACAGTAGTGAACTCCAAAAACGACTTCTATTTGACATGCGATCTTCTAGATGGACAAAGTTTGAGAATCTTCTGGGATTAGACGCACAACAAATTAGAAGAATAATGATGATGGATAAGACAGACTTCCAGAAGCTGTTGGGCCGAGTCCTGACAGGAGCACCCTGAGGACTACGATACTCCACTAGGGGAACATGATGATGATGATGTATCACGTGATAATGCAAAAGATATTACTGTGTTTCAGAAAGTCAAATTATTAGTCTGCATGAGATTTCTGATGTTACTAGAATTGGATTAAGAACTGCCTGATGCATTATTAAAACCTAGAAGGATAGTGATGAACCGTCAACTTCATGGAAAAAAAATGTGGTCGTGTGGACATACTACTATTCTTTACATATCGCTACTCTTTACAATAATCGTGGACTGAACATCCCAGTCCATGGTCATTAATATGGAGTTGGTCCCCCATTTGACACTATGATAACCTCCACTCTTTTGGGAAGCTTTTCCGCTTGATTTTGGAGTGCAGCTGTGGGAATCTGGGGCCGTTTAACCACAGGAGAATTAGTGTGGGTTCAGTAGGTTTGAAGTCAGGGCTCTGTGCAGGACACTCTAGTTCCTCCACTCCATCCTTGGAAAATCATGTCTTCCTGGGGCTCACTTTGTACAGAGAGACATTGGCATATATCACATGAATATATATCATTTAAAATTCAAAAAAGTAATTCATTTTCCTCTATAGAGAGAGGTACATGACTGGCAATGCACAATGAAAAAGACACTCACACAGGACGTTAGCAGTTCATGTCTCCTGAGACATCCTGCAAACAAACCTGAGCTGTATGAGGAGACTATAGACTATCCATCCATCCATCCATCCATCCATCCATCCATCCATCCATCCATCCATCCATTATCTGTAGCCACTTATCCGGTTCTACAGAGTTGCAAGCAAGCTGGAGCCTATCCCAGCTGACTACGGGCGAAAGGCGGGGTACACCCTGCAGTGCTCGAAACTAACGGTGTCCCGATGTCCCGGGGACCATAAAAAATGTCATCGGGACACAAAATTATCATATCTGGGACAATCCCGGGACAATGGAAAAAATAGATCTAGAAAAAAGGTTCTACATTAATATTATTTACAAAGCCGTAACACATACGTAGATATTCACCTAATTTGTCAATTTTAATTTTAAAACGTTAACAGCGAAAAATACATAGTAGCTACACTTTCAATGCACCTGCATCCGTAGGCTACAGAGCAGCGCATTCTGTTCTAGAATCTTCGGCCGGAGTCCGCATTATATGGACTTGGAATGGAATTGCTACCGCACACGCTGCGCCGACTCTTGCCAGAACAAAAATGCTTAAGTGGTTGAAGCGGACCGACCGCGGTGAAGAAACTGAAAGCCCAGACATAACGTCTCCGGGACCTTCAGGATCCAAAGTGTCATCGCCTGGTCTGCAGGCAACGCTAGCAACTGAATGAACTTAATGAACACTGTTAGACACGTTATAAAATACAACAGGAATGATGTGGATGATATTGACGGAGGGCGGCACGGTGGTGTAGTGGTTAGCGCTGTCGCCTCACAGCAAGAAGGTCCTGGGTTCGAGCCCCGGGGCCGGCGAGGGCCTTTCTGTGTGGAGTTTGCATGTTCTCCCCGTGTCCGCGTGGGTTTCCTCCGGGTGCTCCGGTTTCCCCCACAGTCCAAAGACATGCAGGTTAGGTTAACTGGTGACTCTAAATTGACCGTAGGTGTGAATGTGAGTGTGAATGGTTGTCTGTGTCTGTGTATCAGCCCTGTGATGACCTGGCGACTTGTCCAGGGTGTACCCCGCCTTTCACCCGTAGTCAGCTGGGATAGGCTCCAGCTTGCCTGCGACCCTGTAGAAGGATAAAGCGGCTAGAGATAATGAGATGAGATGAGATATTGACGGAAGATACCGTTCAACAGAATAAGTGAGTTTTCTTGGTGTCTTTCTAGTTCAGAAAGTTTAGTCAGTCAGCAGCACAACTAGGCTCGGACCTGCCACTATGTTGATGTTGCTAACATTTGCACCCACGTTTCGGCAGCGAAAGTTCATAAAATGGATAACGGAAAGTTCATAAAAATGGATAACGGTAATGGTGAAAATGATAAGTTGGCCTTATATATGCCAACAGATATTCAAGGTATAAGTAGATGAAATGAACATAAAAGGGGTCTTATTTTCAGCTAAAGTGTACTGCAGATGTAGGGAGTTGAAACATTTTCTGAATGAGCGAGTTGGCCCCTTTAAATAAACGGGTATCTATTCATACAGTGAGATCACCAAAGTTTAATAAACTGAAAATGCAATAACTGTAATTTTGAAGTAGATGATGTATAGGACATGTGTCGCTTGTGTCTTGTGACTTATTGTAAAAATGATATAAAGGGTTCAAAATCGCATAGTTACAAATATAATAGTAACTTCATATGATAATATTAACCACTGGTTATTTCAGAGAGGAAAAAAATGGGGACACTATTGCTTCCATTCGGGACAATACAACACAGAATTCGGGACCACTGGGGGACACAAAGAAAAAAAGTTAATTTCGAGCCCTGACACCCTGGACAAGTTGCCAGGTCATCACAGGGCTGACACATAGACACAGACAACCATTCACACTCACATTCACACCTACGGTCAATTTAGAGCCACCAATTGCTGGGTTTCAGTCACGTGACTTTTCTTAGCGTATTTACCGGAAGTGAAATAGCTGGTGGTCTAAATGGTTGCCGTAGTGCAAACAACTAGTGACAACTTATCAGAGTATGCTCATAATCGAGAAGCCACTGCTCACTTTAGATATATTCAGAAGATTGCGATGTGCAATGGAATCGACCCCTACAGTCTGGGAAAGAAGGATTTGTCATACGATCTCGAAAACGACCCTTCAGTCGAGTTCCCCGACATCTCAAACTATCTGGTGTTGCAGATGTCCTTCTACACCGCAAAACAGATGAAAGTGTGGAAGAGTATGGAGGCTTACAACTTTTTTGTATGTGGCTGGGTAAAGGACCTCGGGATCAAGTCGCTGCCGAATGAATCCTGTATTGTTTTTGCCCGTGTAAGTTTTTTTTTTTTTAAGATTTTCGTTCGCATCTTTACAACGAAGTGCTGCAAGTTGAAGTGTAAACAAACAACAGTTCACTTGATTCTCACTTGTGTTGGCTCTTATCTCTCAGGTAAATCATTCACAAAGATCATCAGAAACCCCTTTAAAGACCTGGATCTTAGTTAAACAAGACGGAGAAGTGATCACGGTGCATTGTAACTGTACGGCTGGGGAGGAATTTTGTCGCGACCTTCATGCATATGGACTTTGTGAGGAGTAAACAAAGAAACAGCTGGGGACTTTAGCACTTCGTGACTAAAAAAAGTACCATAAAATAACGACACATAGCAAGAAAAGTACTTGGAAAACACTAAGGACAGAGCTAAGAGGGATATACAGTACAAACCTTTCACCAAGTGATCACTGCAAACTCGAGCATGCTTTGACTCGGATCACTTCGATTTCAGTGAGAGGTTCAAAAGCCACCTTTCTCGGCATCTTTTTGTGAAATCCTGTGTTCGTTCACCCTTTTGTATTAGTTCATGGGGAACCCTGAAGAAACTTTTCAGTTTCATGGTTTGATTGATTCGAACAACCTAAAACAACGCAAGCGTAAGGCATTTTTCATGCGACCAATGAACCTTCTCCATACAAATGCTTTGTCAACTGAGCTTTGGTGGACCACCAGCTAAAGTTTTGAATAACTAATGAGGCGGATGTGACGTCACGTGAAACCCACCAGTTAACCTAACCTGCATGTCTTTGGACTGTGGGGGAAACCGGAGCACCTGGAGGAAACCCACACAGACACGGGGAGAACATGTAAACTCAACACAGAAAGGCCCCCGTCGGCCACTGGGCTTGAACCCAGAACCTTCTTGCTGTGAGGCGACAGTGCTAACCACTACACCGCCCATGTTAAATATTGAATATATTAAATAAATATTAAATAATCCTATTATCAGTCAATCTACAAATAAAGTGCATATTCATGTTACAGGTCAAAAAATTTTGACCTAGGTGATTTTATTTATTTATTTTTAATATACTTGAGTTAACATTTTTAACCTCGTTCATAATTTCCTAAAGATTCTTGAAAAGGATTTTCCATCACTTCTTTTGTCACCCTTTCTTCTATCCACTTCCTCTCTGTCTACACCTACCTCATATTTCCCCTTGTCTGTCTGTCTATTCCTATCTACCAAATTAGCATTTTTTAAGATATCTTTTTCTCAAACTTAACTAGGATTCAAACTCGGAACCTTCTGATGCTTAACCCAACACCTCAACCACTAGACCAGCAAAGATTGTGATGGAAGAAGTGATGTATATTTTGAATTTATTAATGAGTCCAGTCTTATTACATCATTAAGTAGTTTAAAATGCAAAGTCTTCCAAAGTCCTAACCCTAAACTGAACCCCAAGATACTTTGTTTTATTATGAAATACAAAGTCTTCCCAAGTCCTAACCGTAAACCGAACCCCAAGGTACTTTGTTTTATTATGAAATGCAAAGTCTTCCCAAGTCCTAACCGTAAACCGAACCCCAAGGTACTTTGTTTTATTATGAAATGCAAAGTCTTCCCAAGTCCTAACCGTAAACCAAACCCCAAGGTACTTTGTTTTATTATGAAATGGAAAGTCTTCCCAAGTCCTAACCCTAAACTGAACCCCAAGGTACTTTGTTTCATTATGAAATGCAAAGTCTTCCCAAGTCCTAACCCTAAACCGAACCCCAAGGTACTTTGTTTTATTATGAAATGCAGTCTTCCCAAATCCTAACCCTAAACCGAACCCCAAGGTACTTTGTTTTATTATGAAATACAAAGTCTTCCTAAGTCCTAACCCTAAACCGAACCCCCAGGTACTTTGTTTTATTATGAAATACAAAATCTTCCCAAGTCCTAACACTAAACCGAACCCCAAGGTACTTTCTTTTATTATGAAATACAAAGTCTTCCCAAGTCCTAACCCTAAACCGAACCCCAAGGTACTTTCTTTTATTATGAAATGCAAAGTCTTCCCAAGTCCTAACCCTAAACCGAACCCCAAGGTACTTTGTTTTATTATGAAATGCAAAGTCTTCCCAAGTCCTAACCCTAAACCGAACCCCAAGGTACTTTCTTTTATTATGAAATGCAAAGTCTTCCCAAGTCCTAACCGTAAACCGAACCCCAAGGTACTTTCTTTTATTATGAAATGCAAAGTCTTCCCAAGTCCTAACCGTAAACTGAACCCCAAGGTACTTTCTTTTATTATGAAATGCAAAGTCTTCCCAAGTCCTAACCGTAAACCGAACCCCAAGGTACTTTGTTTTATTATGAAATGCAAAGTCTTCCCAAGTCCTAACCGTAAACCGAACCCCAAGGTACTTTGTTTTATTATGAAATGCAAAGTCTTCCCAAGTCCTAACCGTAAACCGAACCCTATATATACTAAGTCTCCCTAATACAAGTAGAAAATTACGAACTGGGTTAAAAATTCTAACCTAGGTTGAAAAATTCCACCTGACCCTCAATTCTGACCTGTAACATTCATAATACTTAGTTCATGCAAATGTCATTAACATATCTTCTACAGTCATCACTGAGTAAACCATAAAGCATGCCATATAATTATTTTCTTATATATATACTGTACATATATAAAATGTGAGAGAGATCCACTCAGGTGTAGGAGAATTGAGATAAAGTCAGCTTGTTCCTGCTTTGGGAGGCTCTCTGGTGGAAAACAGTTCAGCTCCAGTGCAGTCTGACACATTAATGAACACCATATGCTTTTAAATATTTGAATAGTTTATATAATACGTGCCAGATGAATCAGGTGGATTTGGAGTACCTACATAAATGTGCTATATTCATTCTTTATTTGTTTGTTATGATCTTGTGGTCTGTGCCATCTATGAGCTATTAAAACGTACTTTGTGGTATTTTATTTCTTCTGCAAAGAATGAGGCTATTGCACTTTGACACACTTTTCATAATTTGTGGAAAGTATCTTGGTGTACAGTGCTCGTATTTGTTTCACTGATCTGCTCTACTTTTTTTTTTCACGATTATCATGTTTGTTTGCAACATTTAGTCCTTGTAATAATTTATAAGATGCTTAGGCTTATCCTGAACCTCCATGACCTGCTACGGATGAGAGTGTGCTCATTCACGTGTTTTTTTTTTAAAAAATACCCTCGCTCCGAAGGAGGGGGAGGGTATACTGGTTTATTTACCTCTGTCTGTCTGTCCTTCCGTATTTCCATCCATCCGAAACACCGTTTTTCTCAGCAGCCACAAATCATAGCTACTTGGTACCGAGCTTCAGCTTGGGGTTCTATACCGTGTATACCGTTTTCAGGTCTGTCACACATCAACTTCCTGTTTACCGACTGAATGTATTTATGAAACATACAGTATAGCATGGATTTGCAAAATTTTCATAACACTTTTCTCAGCAACTACAAATCACACCTGCTTGATATTTGGTACTGAGCTTCAGGTTGGGGTTCTATACCGTGTGTACCGTTTTCAGGTCTGTCACACATCAACTTCCTGTTTACCGACTGAATGTATTTATGAAATATACACTACCGTTCAAAAGTTTGGGTCACTTTGAAATGTCCTTATTTTTGAAAGAAAAGCACTGTTCTTTTCAATGAAGATCACTTTAAACTAATCAGAAATCCACTCTATACATTGCTAATGTGGTAAATGACTATTCTAGCTGCAAATGTCTGGTTTTTGGTGCAATATCTACATAGGTGTATAGAGGATGTGCAGTCACGTGACCCGTCCGTGTGTACTCCGCCATATTGGACGGCTTCAGGATTGTTTACCTTGCGCGAGCGTAATGGATCCAGGGAGTAATCCCCAAGAAAATTCAGAAAATACCCCATCTACATCGCGCGATAACTTGTCTAAGTTTGTTCAGCATCTTGAAGGTGACGTGAGGCAGTGTTACGTGGAAAAGTGTTCCAGGTTGGGGATTGCAGATCCGTACAACTTGCCACAATCCTTTTTCAGGGAAATTCGGAGCTGCGGTGCCAGCGATTTGCCCGATCTGGCCTACCACGACATTTGCAATTTTCTTGTTAATTGTGAATCGTGTTACACTGGCAAAGCCCTCAAAGCTTACAAGAGCCTGGAAGCTTATAAATATTTTGTTGTGAGATGGGTATCCCAACTATACCTCTGGAAGGTTCCGAAGAAGAATGTCTACTTGATAACCTCACGGGTAAGTGGCATTAAGACGTTTATCATAAAGAGACTATGCAGGACGTTTTATTGTAAGAATGTTCGAAATCTAAACTCAGTTCCAGATAATGACAGGGTTGTAAATATGTATGTTTTTGTCTGAAAAAAAAACATCACAAATCACCGACTATGCGGTTATCATTCAATCCGAAAATCAACTTAACAGATGTACTAGGAGTATTGAATTAGAAGATTACACCTACCTGATATGAAGTGTTCACTACAAATTCGGCTGGTAGAACTGGGGTTCCAGTTTTCTCTTCGCACAGCGGACACCCATTTTGCGCGTCTCTCCTCGTCTGCGGGGAATCTATAAAATGACAGGCCCTCCTTTTGGCCCTGTCTATTGGTACAACCAAATGCTGAACAAGATATAACCATTCTCGAAAGATCTACTCCCACACACTTGATAATTAGAACGGGTTCGTCTAAGTTCTATGCGCGGCCATGCCGTCCAAGATGGCATATAAACAAATATCACGTGAGCTCGTGACGTCACGTGCACGCTCTCTATAGATAGTTTTCACTTGACGTCACAGAGTCGGGGATTCCCTAGTGGCGGCCATCTTGCGGGTCAAGCTTACCGTACGGGTCACTGAGCACACATTGTAACGCGTGAGTACAAAGTCTTCAAAAGAACCCAAGCAGGCTATTTAAAGCTAGCAATGGTGCACATCTGTTGTATTCACGGCTGTCGTAATAGGTCAGATGATGACGTCAAGCGGAGCTTTTATGGAATTCCCACTGTACGGGAGCACGAAGGCGAGCAAACGAAACTCAGCATACAAAGGAGAAATCTATGGCTTGCGAGAATCAACCGCAAGGATTATCAGCCTTCCAAACACAGCAAAGTCTGCTCCGATCATTTTATAAGTGGTAAGTTGTTTAAATAAACAATCAATTGTGTTTAAGTTTGTTTTTGGAAACCAAAACATCATGTAAACAATCTCTGGAGGATGCCTAACTGGAACCGCTGAGTGTACGTTTACATTGTAATGTACACTTAATATCACTCGTTTGTCACGTTTCTGTGTGAAACTTGTCACTTCACTCAAGCAAGGGTCATTTTTGAAAAACATTTTAGGTCTATTCTGTATGATTTGATTTGTGTTTGGGATGCAAACAGCGCGCCTTTTGGCGGATGCCGCCTGAATCGCGCAGATCCGATTTTTTTTTAGGGGGGGCGTTGGAGTGTCTGATTATAATTTCAAAGTAAATTCTGTATTAAAATTATTAAATAAGCAAGTTACAGTCCATGAAACAGGAAGTATAAGGATGAGAAAAAAACAGTTTAAATCGGAAAGCTGCGCACATTTGCGCAGCCCGAGCGGTGTGCAGGACTGCGCAAATGTGCGCAGCTTTCCGATTTAAACTGTTTTTTTCTCATCCTTATACTTCCTGCTTCATGGACTGTAATGGATTTGCTTATTTAGTAATTTTAATAGGGGCGGCACGGTGGTGTAGTGGTTAGCGCTGTCGCCTCACAGCAAGAAGGTCTGGGTTCGAGCCCCGTGGCCGGCGAGGGCCTTTCTGTGTGGAGTTTGCATGTTCTCCCCGTGTCCGCGTGGGTTTCCTCCGGGTGCTCCGGTTTCCCCCACAGTCCAAAGACATGCAGGTTAGGTTAACTGGTGACTCTAAATTGACCGTAGGTGTGAATGTGAGTGTGAATGGTTGTGTGTGTCTATGTGTCAGCCCTGTGATGACCTGGCGACTTGTCCAGGGTGTACCCCGCCTTTCGCCCGTAGTCAGCTGGGATAGGCTCCAGCTTGCCTGTGACCCTGTAGGACAGGATAAAGCGGCTACAGATAATGAGATGAGATGAGTAATTTTAATACAGAATTTACTTTGAAATTATAATCAGACACTCCAACGCCCCCCCTAAAAAAAAAATCGGATCTGCGCGATTCAGCCGTGAAAAAGACGGCATCCGCCAAAAGGCGCGCCGTGAATATATAAAGTTGTATATATCAGACAGCCTTTAAAGTTTGATGAAGTCAGTTTCAGGCTTTGGCAGCCCTGCATAGTCACTTGAAAATGCATCTTTGTCCACTTCGTAGGGGTCAATTCCCCCAATCAAGGCCAGTTTGGCTGCATACCGTTGTCGTGAGATGTTGTCCAATGTATCTATATACTTCCGTTTGCTTGATTTTGCTGACATTGATCTTTATTTTAGAAAACTGACTATATAACTTCATAAATTCTTCTGAGATAACGTAGCCGGTAATGACGATGGTCCGTTTTGTTTGCCCCACAAGATGGCGGCTGGAGGGCGTTCCCCGGAATGCCGTGATGTCAGTGAAAACTATCTATAGAGGCCCATTTCCAGCAACTCTCACTCCAGTGTTCTAATGGTACAATGTGTTTGCTCATTGCCTCAGAAGGCTAATGGATGATTAGAAAACCCTTGTACAATCATGTTAGCACAGCTGAAAACAGTTGAGCTCTTTAGAGAAGCTATAAAACTGACCTTCCTTTGAGCAGATTGAGTTTCTGGAGCATCACATTTGTGGGGTCGATTAAATGCTCAAAATGGCCAGAAAAATGTCTCGACTATATTTTCTATTCATTTTACAACTTATGGTGGTAAATAAAAGTGTGACTTTTCATGGAAAACACAAAATTGTCTGGGTGACCCCAAACTTTTGAACGGTAGTGTATAGGGTGGATTTTGACGCTATTTCAAGAAGTAAAATGCTATTTCAGAATGACAGTTTACCAGGATGCTATGTGAAATCCCTGAGGAGAGACACTGCTCTTTACTTACTTGTTTCAGGGTTCATTATTTGTTGAAGTCAACATTCATAAAAAGTGTCCTATTCCTTCGATTCCTCACAGCTGATCTTGTTCTTTCAAGTTTATCACACAGTGAGCTGATAACATCAAGTTTCTCTTCTGTTCACCTGATCTTGTTATTCCAGAGAAGAGGCGCAGTTCTGCACGTCTCGTACATGATCATGGTAAATGGAAGAATTTGAGTCCGTTGGGTCCGTTTGCAGAGGCATGTGCGACAGGTTCTTTTCATTTTAGCGCTGCATAGTTTGTTACAGTCTGTTCTTGCATTTTATTTCTGCCATTTATCGTTTTAATAGTGGACGCCACATGATTCCACATGGTAATTTAAATGTAAAACATCTGCATTCAAGTTAGCGCTTGTTTTCCTCTGAAAGGAAGAAAGATTCAATTTGTAAGCATTTCTAAACACGCAGGCTTTTCTTGAACTATTATTCAACAGTCCGTGTACAAAAGGCATGCAAATCTCATTCTTGTCAGAGTATCCACGTGTTTATCATTTTGTTTGTGTTAAAACTCATCTGTTAATTTTGAGTACTCCATTGATCGTCAGAAGTCAGCTGTAATCATATAACACATCAGATAAACACGAAGCACATACAAGAATGATCCAGAGATGATTCAGTAGTCAGATTTCTCCCATGCCGTCTGGGACAACACGACAGCAACGTGGATCTCTCATTGCAGCAGCCCAACAGATGTTGCCTTTTTGCGATTTGGCACAGACTCTGGAGAGAGTCTACTTTGAGTCTGCAAAATCTGGCAGGCAGCAGCCAGTGCTTTCAGAGAGAGAGTCCTTTTTTCCCTCCTTTCAGTCATCTTGCAGATATTCTGTTAAAGATATTCGCGTTTTAGACGGGAGTGCAGGAGAAGTGTGATGCGGTAATGCGAGCTAACGTATTATTCTAGCTCTGAGGGGAATTTCAATCTGGCTTATGGTGAATACTGACCTACACAAACCAAATCCTGACCCAGAAATCCAGTTGCCATACCGTACTTGGTGTCACTTTTATATTTTTATTAACAAAGATGGAGCAGCATATGATAGCCAGGTGCACTTATGGGTGTAGCATTTTTTTTGACACATGCACTACGTTCAGACTGCAACCTGAAACGACCCGTATCCGATTTGTTGTCTCATCTCATCTCATTATCTCTAGCCGCTTTATCCTTCTACAGGGTCGCAGGGAAGCTGGAGCCTATCCCAGCTGACTACGGGCGAAAGGCGGGGTACACCCTGGACAAGTCGCCAGGTCATCACAGGGCTGACACATAGACACAGACAACCATTCACACTCACATTCACACCTACGGTCAATTTAGAGTCACCAGTTAACCTAACCTGCATGTCTTTGGACTGTGGGGGAAACCGGAGCACCCGGAGGAAACCCACGCGGACACGGGGAGAACATGCAAACTCCACACAGAAAGGCCCTCGCCGGCCCCGGGGCTCGAACCCAGGACCTTCTTGCTGTGAGGCGACAGCGCTAACCACTACACCACCGTGCCGCCCCGATTTGTTGTGAAATCCGATTTTTTTGTTAGGCCGTTCACATTACCAATTATATGAGACTTGTATGCGATCTCCAATATGAACGGAAAAAGACCCAAAAGTGTCCCACATGCGCAAATTGACACGTAATAAGCACATCTACGTAATACGTAAACAAAAAAAAGAGCACTCTTCAAGTTTAATGATTTCTTTTTTTGTTTGTTTAATTATCTGGTTAGTGTTAAAGTGTGAGGTCTCGTGTGTGTTTTTGTTTCTGAACTGAAATGAAAACGTGTAGCCTGGTAACGAGGGTTGACTCCTAAATGTCTCTCTAATTTTTATATAAGTGCACTACATGTTACTAGGAAGTAATGGATTTTTAAACTCTATATAGTGCACTCGAGCTTCAGTAGGCAGTCATTTGGGATACGGCCGCTGTATTACCAAACTTAATTCAGGCTTAATAATTTGCACATATTTATTTCGTCATATTAATAAACTTTTTCTACATTTTTATAAATATTTATTTAGATTGTTTATAGCCAGCTGAGGGCGGCACGGTGGTGTAGTGGTTAGCGCCGTCGCCTCACAGCAAGAAGGTCCTGGGTTCGAGCCCCGGGGCCGGCGAGGGCCTTTCTGTGCGGAGTTTACATGTTCTCCCCGTGTCCGCGTGGGTTTCCTCCGGGTGCTCCGGTTTCCCCCACAGTCCAAAGACATGCAGGTTAGGTTAACTGGTGACTCTAAATTGACCGTAGGTGTGAATGTGAGTGTGAATGGTTGTCTGTGTCTATGTGTCGGCCCTGTGATGACCTGGCGACTTGTCCAGGGTGTACCCCGCCTTTCGCCCGTAGTCAGCTGGGATAGGCTCCAGCTTGCCTGCGACCCTGTAGAAGGATAAAGCGGCTAGAGATAATGAGATGAGATGAGATAGCCAGCTGAATTCTGCAACTTCTCTCAGCGCTGGCTCAAGGTGCGTAAACACCAGTGCAGTTTGCGATGGAGATGAGGCGAGACCTGGCGATGTGGTTTTTGTGGTGGCGGTGGAACTCACACAATAATCTGATTAACAGCAGAGTAATGAGACCAAAGGTGTCAAATTACTGGAAATTTCCAGAACAATCTTATAATCTTGTAATACAGGATGGTTTAAGTTATAAATCAGTTATAGAAACTGTTTTATTTAATCAGGCTAACAGATCAACATCCAGGTCCCTACCAAATCCACCATTAGCTTGATCAATTCTATAAAAGTCTATTTAAATTCTGAAAACTGTACAAATGTTGTTGTTTTCCACCAAAGAGGCGGGATTAGCCAACGCAGAATAGTGACGTTTGTCTCTTGTTGATGACGTGTAGGTCGCATGAATGCGACCTGTCCGGTCAGACTGCAGTCGCATGTGAAAATATCGGATATGCATCGGATTTAGGACCACATATCCAAGCGGCCTGGGTCGCATGTGAAAAAATCGGATCTGTGTCGTTCAGATTGTCAATAACAAATCGGATACAGGTCGCATATGGGCAAAAAAATCGGATATGGGTCGTTTCAGGGTGCAGTCTGAACGTAGTCATGGACAGGAATTAATGTCTACTATGGATGGATTGAGAAATTGATAAATCACCCAGTGGCTGAGTCAGGAGATGGACTTACAACTGGATGTACGGAACAAAACTTGAAGCAAAGATGTCATAATGTAAAGATTGTCTGTCTGTAATAACATTCATTATTTTTTTCGCTGTCCGGTTTCCATCAAATCCTGCGCTCTGATTGGCTGGCGAGCGGGTCCGTATCCTACAATACAGACTCCAGTTATGGACCCCGGTTATGGACCTCTGGCGACTCGCTCGTTCACAACAACAAACATAGTAGCATTTTTTGTCAACATTTATTTTTTTTAATAAGATTTATAAGATTATCAAAAATCTTATACATTTTTGCCAGCATTTCTCAGGAGAATAGCATTAATTTGACATCATGGATAGCGATAATGACAGTCTTCACAGCGAAAGCGAGTTTTACTACCCTGAGGAAGAAGAAATAAAAGAAAACATTTCAGGAGAAAGCTAAAAACCTGTAACTGCTGCTAACGCCGAGCAAAAACATGGCTGAATCCTGAATGACTCAATTTTGTATAAATAGGGGACTACATAGGCGGCAAAATGTAGTTTTTTTCCTGTCATGGAAGTGCACGGGGTGGCACAGTGGTGTAGTGGTTAGCGCTGTCGCCTCACAGCAAGGTCCGGGTTCGAGCCCCGTGGCCGGCGAGGGCCTTTCTGTGTGGAGTTTGCATGTTCTCCCCGTGTCCGCGTGGGTTTCCTCCGGGTGCTCCGGTTTCCCCCACAGTCCAAAGACATGCAGGTTAGGTTAACTGGTGACTCTAAATTGACCGTAGGTGTGAATGTGAGTGTGAATGGTTGTCTGTGTCTATGTGTCAGCCCTGTGATGACCTGGCAACTCGTCCAGGGTGTACCCTGCCTTTCGCCCGTAGTCAGCTGGGATAGGCTCCAGCTTGCCTGCGACCCTGTAGAACAGAATAAAGCGGCTACAGATAATGAGATGAGATGGAAGTGCACTTGTATACCGAGGAGGAAGCCATTTGTATTACAGCCGTGAATGAGGATTCAAAATGGCGGCTCGGTTTTCCCTTTCGGGCGCTCTCGTTTTCTGTTAGAATTTGGTAAAGAAAAAAATAAATATATTATTTACCAGCTTAAGGTCGGTCCGTATGGTGAAATACCGTGACCTCGGCCTTGAATACCGACCTCGGCTCAGAGGGCCTCGCTCAGTACTTTCAAGACCTTGGTCACGGTATTTCACGATACGGACCTCCCAGCTGGTAAATAACATATATATATTTGATAAACAGAAAGACATACAATGTTATCGGGTAACTGTGGATTTTCACACATTCTCCTCATGTCTGTGTGGGTTTCCTCCAGGTTCTGCAGTTTCCTCTCACTTCCCAGAAACGTGCTAGTGGGTGGATTGGCTACGCTAATTGCCCCAAGGTGTGAATGTGTGTGTGTGTGCATGGTACCATGAGATGGACTGGCTCATACACTGTAAAAAAATATTTGTTGTTTTAACTTAAAAAAGTTAGTGCAAGGGCTGCCTTAAAATTTTGAGTTCACTGGAATTCACATAGTAAGTTAAATTGTTGTGAACTTACTATATTAATTTCAGTGAACTCAAAATTTTAAGGCAGCCCTTAAGGCAACCCTTGCACTAACTTTTTTAAGTTAAAACAACAAATCATTTTTTACAGTGTAAAGATGCTGATAATGAATGAATGAAAGATAATACTGATAAAGAATATTCTTTATTATTCTATCCACATTCACTCGATATAAGCAATCACACGCTCTGATTGGCTACTCTACTACTAGGCTATCAGCTCATATACCATGAGCAGAGGAAAAACAAAATGGCACCTCGTCGGCTATCAGCTCACGTACGACTTGATTTCATGGAATAACTGTTAATGATACCACAGCACCCAAATCTGTTTGGTCAGAAAATGATTAATTTTCTAAAATGGCAGTTTTGACAGTAGTTCCTGCTGCCGGGTTTATATTAAAGTGCATATTCTAGACCAATTTAGTTTTTTTTAATATGAGTATGTCCCTTTACACACTCATCCAGAAGGGTAATTTTGCACAAGGCAATCTGTCTACACCAGAAAAAAATAAAATAACAAAACGCGTCTGGAAAAATCCCAAGGGAGTCTGGAGACAGCTTCGTGACGTTATCTGCGGAAGCGCCAGCAGGCTGCGAGAGCTTTGCACGGTTTCAGTGCACAGCCTGTGTAGACCAAGCGCTCCCATTTCTCTCTCATTGTCCGGTCTTTTGGAAAACGATGAGTACTAATCCCATCAAGATTGGTGTTGCTACACCCTCCTACGATACATCTGTTAACCATTTTAATAATTACGCGATAACGTTGAAGAAATTTGCAGAAAACCACCAGGTCGTTTTCTCATTAACAAACCAGCGCTGACGTAGGATTCAGAAGGAGGCGTCCCGCACGCGACGTCACGAAAATCAATGTTTCCCGGGAAATCCAAATGCCAAGTTTTTTCAGAGGCGGACCAATTCGCCTCAAATGGCTTGATTTCAACTGAATTTTTCTGGTATTGCGCAAGGGAAAAAAATTGCAGAGAATGCAGAATGTTACAGATAATTTGACCAAAGTTTAATATAAAATAGGAGAATTACATTGATCTCGCTCCTGAATTTACCCGTGACATGCACTTTAATGCGCACACTCTAATATGTTATCGTTTCTATAGGAACAACTTAAAACAGATTTTAAAAAAGATGTTTCTTTGAAAAGAAGATTCCTGTGAGATGTTTATGTAAAATTTATGGAAGGAGTCTCCAGTGTTAGGGCTGTTAACTGTCAGAGATAAAGCTGTAAAGGGTTTTTTGTGTTATTAATATGAAGAGAGAGATAAAGACTCTGGCCAGGGAGCAACTGTTTATAGCTTCTATAACGTAGGTGATAGCAGGAACTGACTTTTTTCCTGGATGTTCCGCAACATTAAACGTAACTATAAAAGAATACAATTTTGTTCTTTAATCAATTAAAACATTTGAATTGGCATATTGCTGTGGGATACATTTCAGGACGTGCTGTTAGTGAAAAATAAGCAATTTCACATTGGTAACAGTAACTCTGCTTTGCCATTTAATATTTTCCCATAACAGCACGCCCTGTTGCTTTTATTCCTGACTTATTCACTCCCCCCACTGCCATCGAAGCACCGCCCTTGAAACAGTAGAACATTTCAAGGAAATTCCTGTCGGACTTTGTTATTGTTCATAATCCATGACAATCTCTGCTTTTGTGATGATAAGCTTTCTGAAAAAGAATTATTTATGAACTTCACCTCACAATGCCCAGGGTGCTGGGAGGTGTGGCTCGCCTAGCGAGACATACACAAAATTAATCAAAAATAGTTCACAATTATCAGGCCAGTAGACATAATCTTGGTCTCTATGGATATGTCAGACTAGAAAAAAATATATTTCCAGTGTCAGTAACATTGTGACTGTTAATATGGTGGAGTAAATTGTGATAAACCAAAGGAGAAATATATATATATATATATATATATATTTTATCCTTGCCTAAAGTTTATTGTAGATTAGACCGTGGATAAGCACCATGATATAATGGTTCGATGTACTTTTTCATTCAGCAACTCATTGACTACAACTGGACAAAAAACAAAAATAAACATAGAAATACGACAAAGTATATAGATACTACAAAGGCTTTAGTAAGTATAGAACTTACCAAAACAGCATATTTTTTTTAAGCTTTGTACCAGAAGTCAATTATAGTAATGCTCTATTGGGCCTTGTACCAGTTTAAGAAATTAATGAACACCACTAGGCGGCATGGTGGTGTAGTGGTTAGCGCTGTCGCCTCACAGCAAGAAGGTCCGGGTTCGAGCCCCGTGGCCGGCGAGGGCCTTTCTGTGCGGAGTTTGCATGTTCTCCCCGTGTCCGCGTGGGTTTCCTCCGGGTGCTCCGGTTTCCCCCACAGTCCAAAGACATGCAGGTTAGGTTAACTGGTGACTCTAAATTGACCGTAGGTGTGAATGTGAGTGTGAATGGTTGTCTGTGTCTATGTGTCAGCCCTGTGATGACCTGGCGACTTGTCCAGGGTGTACCCCGCCTTTCGCCCGTAGTCAGC
Source organism: Neoarius graeffei (assembly GCF_027579695.1). Classification (NCBI taxonomy): domain Eukaryota; kingdom Metazoa; phylum Chordata; class Actinopteri; order Siluriformes; family Ariidae; genus Neoarius; species Neoarius graeffei. Next base: position 43,685,495 of record NC_083592.1, on the reverse strand, counting down.
TGGGATAGGCTCCAGCTTGCCTGCGACCCTGTAGAACAGGATAAAGCGGCTAGAGATAATGAGATGAGATGAGATGAGATGAGATGTGCTGCATCCACACATTCCTGAGGAACAAGTCAGATAGATGTTACATTATACTCTTGTGACCGAAGCGTCGACTAACTGTTCAGCTAACTTGCCAACTAGCGGAGGAAAATATTTACATTTACACATCACTAGCACCCATCCAAGCCCTGCGATAACCTGGCGACTTGTCCAGGGTGTACCCCGCCTCTCACCCATAGTCAGCTGGGATAGGCTCCAGCTTGCCTGCGACCCTGTAGAACAGGATAAGCAGCTACAGATGATGGATGGATGGATGGATGGATGGATGGATGGATGGATAGTACCCATCCAGTCTGAAGCTGAAGTTTCTAAACCACTGAAGCCAGACGTACAAAGGAGTTGCTCAGTATCTAACTAAACATGTAAAGTTCAAACTAAACAGCGTAATCGAAAGTCTGTTTTTCCTCTCAGTGATATTACACTGAACAGTGAAATCCAGTTGTTATCATTACACTTTTTTTTTTTTGTTCCTCCAAGCTTCCGCCACGTTGAAAATCAGACTCAGGCCATGGTGTGCACAGAAAACAGAAGCCTGTGATGATGGAGGCTAAGCATGGGCAACTTGTCTTTCCCTGGCCCTCATTCCTCTGGAAGCGTGTTGAGGCTTGTTGAGCTTTCATGAATTTCCCCCAGTGCTGTAATTGTAAGTGCTGTAACCAGCACTCCGCTTCAGAGAAAAGGGTGGCCTGAAACTGAGAGTGAAAGAAAGGAAGAAAGCACAACTTTGTTCATCACACACTTGTGAAATTCCTCTCTGCATTTGTTCTGCAGTGAACACACACGTGAGCAGCCATGCTAACAGCGCCCAGGGAGCAGTTGGGAGTTCGGTGCCTCGCTCAAGGGCACCTCAGCCCAAGGCCATCCCATATTAACCTAACCGCACATCTTTGAACTGTGGGGGCAAAACGGAGCACCCGGAGGAAACCCACGCAGACAACATGCAAACTCCGCGCAGAAAGGCCCCCGCCGGCCGCGAACCCAGAACCTTCTTGCTGTGAGGCGACAGTGCTAACCACTACACCACCGTGCCGCCCCACGGTGTGCCACACTCGAGGTCACAGCTTGCTTTTCTTTGTTTGGTCTTGTGGAGCAAGTCTGGACATAACCCTCGCTTAAGCACAATAGTGAAGTGTAGCTCTGTAGATACTCATATACTGATCCTGTAACCCTCCCTTTTGTACGCGTTAATCAGGAATATTATGAAGTACGCTCCTTTTATTTAGAGGACCTTAAAGCACTTCTAGAAATCCAATTATTTTTAAACTTGTTTTAACGTTTTCTGTAAAAAGGTGAATGCCAGGTGATGTTCAGACATGCATCCAAAATCATTCCACAATAATCTTTGGGAATGTAATCACCAGTATTACGAGTGCCACCCTGTGTGGGCAAAATTATTTTGAGCCAGGATCAGGTAACCACTTGAGTTTAACAGAGAGTGGTATATAACAGCAACATGAGGCCTAAAGATCAGACTACAGTTTCACACTTTATGTATTTAATCAATCATGCAATCCTTTGATAAGCATGTCCTTTTACAGAAATGTCCAAAAGCGCCGGTGACCGGCGGTTGTCTCCGCCTACACAGACAGTCTGCGCTGGCTACTCGAGCCCAGAAAAAAATAAAAAGTTGCCTTTCAATGTTCAAGTGATTTATATTGTCTCTGCTGCCCACCATTTGCTGCAAATCCAATTCAAGTCCCTTCCCACACCATGTGGCGCATAGGGCGGCACCGATCTCCGTAGCCCTCGGCTTCTCGCCTATTACATAGCTAGGGTTACAGTGGGGGGCTATTCCTCTGGTAACCGCAAGAGTTTGACTCCCGACTCGCATCTGTATTGCAGCGTGCCTTGCCAGACGGCACCATTTTCATGATGCTCTTTGGTATGACCCAACCATGAGTAGAACTCACGGTCTCCCGATTGAGAGGTGGACACGCTAACCACTGGGCCAACTTGCAGTGCAAATCCAATTATTCCACCACAAAATCGTCTTCGATTCGGGTCGAGCATAACCAGAAGCGATGCCATATTTGTTGATCGATTCTCACGGTCTGATTGGCTGAGCTGGACCAGGTGATCACGCCGTAGCGTATTGTTACAGAGCCAGGCGGTGTACTATAAAGGGTAACTGATACCCCTTTTCCACCAAATCAGTTCCAGGGCTGGTTCGGGGCCAGTGCTGGTGCTGGTTCACAACTCGTTCAACTTGCGAGCCAGCTGAGAACCAGTTTGCTTTCCCATAGCTCGCGGTGCTAAGCGGAGCTACGTCATTACATCTCTGTATACGTCATTACGTCGCTGTATACGTCAGTTACGGCGCTACGTTTACATAAACCTTGGCGCGAATATCGAAGCAAAAACAACACGGAAGAAGCAGCAGCAGCAACAACAATAATAATAATGGATGACTTCGCGTTTGTACAGCTGCTGCTTCTCGTCACTTAAAAATGGCGACCTTTCGCGGTCTTGTTATTGTTGTTGGTCTTAACAACTCCGCCCCCCCGCTGACGTAAGCAGTTCTTTCCTCTGGCCCAGCAGAGAGTTGGTGCTAGCCTGGAACCGGTTTTTCTGGCCCCAGAGCCAGTTCTTTGTCAGTGGAAACAGAAAACCCGGTTCCAAACTAAGCACTGGGCCCAAACCAGCCCTGGAACTGCTTTGGTGGAAAAGGGGCATGAGAAAACCAAGCACACACACAGCTAGAGAAACTTCATACAGATTTTGCAAGTATTTTACAAGGAAATGGTTAGTAATTTATGAGCTGAAAATGCACCAGAAGGTATGTAAATGTAAACATTTTCTTGGGGGGGGGGGGCGCATGCCCTCAGATCCCCCTAGCGTTAGCGTGCCTTTGGCTTCACCGCCGCAAATTCCAGAGCCACTTACTACTACTTTTTTTTTTTTAAGCTGGCTACTTCAGATTTTCTTGAGAACCCTGTTTTTAAAATGGAGTAAACCTTTACGTTATGTTTAGTTTTAATTCTAGAGCTGTATATAATATAGTGAGGAGTTAATACCCAATTTGCACAAAATTGGCGTTCAGACCTCAGATGTAATTTCTTGCACAATTTCGGCTCAAGCAAGGAGCAGTATTACGTCAAGTGACACTGTGTGACGATTTTATAGCACCATAATACTGTATTTTACTCTGAAATATCTTATAGACAGCAAAATTACACTCAAAATCTTGGATTTTTCAGATCTGGAACCATTCCAGATTTAGTCCCCCTTTGTGGTTGTAGTAACCTCCGCTCTTCTGGTAAGGCTTTCCACTAGATTTTGGAGCATAGCTGTGGAGATTTGTGCTCATTTAGCTATGAGAGCATTAGTGAAGTCAGGCACTGATATCAGGTGAGGAGGCCTGGGGTGCAATCTGCGTACAGGGGCCTTGTCATGCTGGAACATGTTTGGGCCCCTTAGGTCCAGTGAAGGGAAATTGTAACGCTATAATATACAAAGACATCATACATCATACAAGAGCACAAGTTAATCAAAATATGGACAACAATCATTAATTCTTAAACAAAAAAATCCGATGTTTTGATTTGGTCATGGCATGGATTTTGTCTTCCTGTCACTTGATTTCATCATGGTGTGGATTTGTCATCTTGATTCATGCTGCTGAAGATCTCTCAGGTCTGGACTTGTGTTTCTTACCATCAACACGAGCACATCACATCTCGGCCTCATTTTTATAAAGCGCACAGACATTTTCTCAATTTGCAGAAATACAGTTAGGTCCATAAATATTTGGACAGAGACAACATTTTTTCTAATTTTGGTTCTGTACATTACCACAATGAATTGTGAACAAAACAATTCAGATGCAGTTGAAGTTCAGACTTTCAGCTTTAATTCAGTGGGTTGAACAAAATGATTGCATAAAAATGTGAGGAACTAAAAGCATTTTTTAAACACAATCCCTTCATTTCAGGGGCTCAAAAGTAATTGGACAAATTAAATAATTGTAAATAAAATGTTCATTTCTAATACTTGGTTGAAAACCCTTTGTTGGCAATGACTGCCTGAAGTCTTGAACTCATGGACATCACCAGACGCTGTGTTTCCTCCTTTTTAATGCTCTGCCAGGCCTTTACTGCAGCGGTTTTCAGTTGCTGTTTGTTTGTGGGCCTTTCTGTCTGAAGTTTAGTCTTTAACACTAGAAGTCCCAGACAGGGGCCATTTGGCCTTTTTACCTAGAAAACCCACAAGAGGGCCAATTGGCCCCAAGTCCTCCCTGTAGACATTCATTTTGTTATGGAAATGTGGCTGTTAGTTACCTTACAGCTTAGGCCCTGTCCACATGGCAACGGATTCAGGTGACTCCGATACAGTTGCTTATCATTTAGGCCTGGCGTCCACACGGCACCGGCGTTTTGGGTGCCCAAAACGCAATCTTTTTGAGAACGGGTTCCAGAGTAATAACATCTCGTTGCCGTTGTCGTGTGGATGTAGCCTTAGAAATGAAATCTTACAATGCCTGTTGAATGTTGAATCTCTGCATCTTCGTTCCTTGGAGAGGAGCTTCTTTCACCACAAAATTCTTGAGGGAACTGAAGCGATAGTCCATGTGCACTGAGGTATTTATCCATCAAACAATTGTCTGGTTGCAGTCACATGAGTCGTTATGGTCACATGGGACATTCACATGTTCACATTTTAGAATAGAATGTGTTTTTATTCCTCATTCTCACATTCACACAGAAGTAGCCAACATGACTTCACCACTGAAGTGTGAAGTGTGTGAAATGTGACCTCCTCACCCCACAAACTGCCACTAACAGCCTCATTACCATAACAAAATGAGTGATTAGTGTATTGGGGAAAAGCGGTCGGGCCAAATGGCCCCTATGTGGGTCTTCTAGGTAGACAGAAAAATGCTGGGACTTCTGGTGCTAACAAGTGAAATGCATGCTCAATTGGGTTGAGATCAGGTGACTGACTTGGCCATTCAAGAATATTCCACTTCTTTGCTTTAATAAACTCCTGGGTTGCTTTGGCTTTATGTTTTGGGTCATTGTCCATCTGTATTATGAAACGCCGACCAATCAGTTTGGCTGGATTTGAGCACACAGTATGTCTCTGAATACCTCAGAATTCATCCGGCTGCTTCTGTCCTGTGTCACATCATCAATAAACACTAGTGACCCAGTGCCACTAGCAGCCATGCATGCCCAAGCCATCACACTGCCTCCGTCGTGTTTTACAGATGATGTGGTATGCTTTGGATCATGAGCTGTACCACGCCTTCGCCATACTTTTTTCTTGCCATCATTCTGGTAGAGGTTGATCTTGGTTTCATCTGTCCAAAGAATGTTCTTCCAGAACTGTGTTGGCTTTTTTAGATGTTTTTTTAGCAAAGTCCAATCTAGCCTTTTTATTCTTGAGGCTTATGAGTGGCTTGCACCGTGCAGTGAACCCTCTGTATTTACTTTCATGCAGTCTTCTCTTTATGGTAGATTTGGACATTGATACGCCTACCTCCTGGAGAGTGTTGTTCACTTGGTTGGCTGTTGTGAAGGGGTTTCTCTTCACCATGGAAATTATTCTGCGATCATCCACCACTGTTGTCTTCTGTAAGTGTCCAGGTCTTTTTGCGTTGATGAGTTCACCAGTGCTTTCTTTCTTTCTCAGGATGTACCAAACTGTAGATTTTGCCACTCCTAATATTGTAGCAATTTCTCGGATGGGTTTTTTTCTGTTTTCGCAGCTTAAGGATGGCTTGTTTCACCTGCATGGAGAGCTCCTTTGACCGCATGTTTTCTTCACAGCAAAATCTCCCAAATGCAAGCACCACACCTCAAATCAACTCCAGGCCTTTTATTTGCTTAATTGAGAATGGCAGAATGAAGGAATTGCCCACACCTGCCCGTGAAATAGCCTTTGAGTCAATTGTCCAATTACTTTTGGTCCCTTTAAAAACAGGGTGGCACATGTTAAGGAGCTGAAACTCCTAAACCCTTCATCCAATTTTAATGTGGATCCCCTCAAATGAAAGCTGAAAGTCTGGACTTTATGTCCATGTCCATTATATAACTACAACTTGAATATGTTTCAGTAAACAGGTAAAAAAACCCAACAAAATATGTGTCAGTGTCCAAATATATATGGACCTAACTGTATTTCTCAGGTATTCCTGAACAGTGGCTTGATATAGATTTTGAGATCTATTTTGTCTGGAGCTAGTGTGAAACTCTCTGCATGTTATTCCTGTTTTACTGATCTGGTAATATTGTATTATTTTCAAGGAAGGAGACTTCACTAGGACAAGCAGTTGAGGCAAGACAAAACATGGCAGAATTAGGTCAGAGAATTATTTTCTACACCAGCAAGAGCGAGATGGAGGCAGGAAGTGCATTTTCTCACCCAGACTGAAAGGAACTTTAGTGTAGTGAGGCGCTCTGTGTCAAAAGAATAGACTCAAAGTGTTTGTTTTTGCAGGAAGACTAGTCCCCGTTTTTGTGTTTTCTTTTTCTTCCCCCTTCAGTTTTGGGATGCAGTGCCTCAGCAGATTCACAGTTTCCTGCACACGACTTTGTTGTTTTATATAACTTGTCAGAATGTTCAGCCATGTTGCAGGAGATCAAATTTCAGATGTCAAGTGTAGTTTCTGAGGGTATCTGTGTATGTACAGTACCAGTCAAAGTTTGGATACACCGTCTATCAATGTTTTTTCTTTATTTTTATGAATTAAAATACACTTCATGTCTTAAAGTAATGATGATGACGTTTCTCTTTACTTGGTTGAGCGGTTCTTGAAAGAAAGAAAGAAAGAAAGAAAGAAAGAAAGAAAGAACAACTTTATTCATCACACACTTGTGAAATTTCCTCTCTGCATTTAACCCATCCGAAGCAGTGAACACACACATGCAAACACACATGAGCAATGAGCACACACACACGCATACCCAGAGCAGTGGGCAGCCATGCAAACAGCACCCGGGGAGCAGTTGGGAGTTCGGTGCCTCGCTCAAGGGCACCTCAGCCCACGGCCGTCCCATATTAACCTACCCGCATGTCTTTGGATTGTGGGGGAAACCGGAGCACCCGGAGGAAACCCACTCAGACACGGGGAGAACATGCAAACTCCACACAGAAAGGCCCCTGCTGATATAATATGGATTACTACAGTTGTGCAAGGGCTAGTACAATCAGCTCCAGGTCAGGTTGGAGAAGACCAAGGTGCAGATCTACAGGGCATGCGTGGTGAGTACTCTCCTACAGTGGTGCTTGAAAATTTGTGAATCCTTTAGAATTTTCTATATTTCTGCATAAATATGACCTAAAACATCATCAGATTTTCACACAAGTCCTAAAAGTAAATCAAGAGAACCCAGTTAAACAAATGAGACAAAAGTATTATACTTGGTCATTTATTTACTGAGGAAAATGATCCAATATTACATATCTGTGAGTGGCAAAAGTATGTGAACCTTTGCTTTCAGTATCTGGTGTGACCCCCTTGTGCAGCAATAACTGCAACTTAACGTTTCTGGTAACTGTTGATCAGTCCTGCACACCGGCTTGGAGGAATTTTAGCTCGTTCCTCCATACAGAACAGCTTCAACTCTGGGATGTTGGTGGGTTTCCTCACATGAACTGCTCGCTTCAGGTCCTTCCACAACATTTCCATTGGATTAAGGTCAGGACTTTGACTTGGCCATTCCAAAACATTCACTTTATTCTTCTTTAACCATTCTTTGGTAGAACGACTCGTGTGCTTAGGGTCGTTGTCTTGCTGCATGACCCACCTTCTCTTGAGATTCAGTTCATGGACAGATGTCCTGACATTTTCCTTTAGAATTCACTGGTATAATTCAGAATTCATTGTTCCATCAACGATGGCAAGCCATCCTGGCCCAGATGCAGCAAAACAGGCCCAAACCATGATACTACCACCACCATGTTTCATAGATGGGATAAGGTTCTTATGCTGGAATGCAGTGTTTTCCTTTCTCCAAACATAACGCTTCTCATTTAAACCAAAAAGTTCTATTTTGGTCTCATCCATTCACAAAACATTTTTCCAATAGCCTTCTGGCTTGTCCATGTGATCTTTAGCAAACTGCAGATGAGCAGCAATGTTCTTTTTGGAGAGCAGTGGCTTTCTCCTTGCAACCCTGCCATGCACACCATTGCTGTTCAGTGTTCTCCTGATGGTGGACTCATGAACATTAACATTAGCCAATGTGAGAGAGGCCTTCAGTTGCTTAGAAGTTACCCTGGGGTCCTTTGTGACCTCACTGACTATTACACGCCTTGCTCTTGGAGTGATCTTTGTTGGTCGACCACTCCTGGGGAGGGTAACAATGGTCTTGAATTTCCTCCACTGGTACACAATCTGTCTGACTGTGGATTGGTGGAGTCCAAACTCTTTAGAGATGATTTTGTAACCTTTTACAGCCTGATGAGCATCAACAACGCTTTTTCTGAGGTCCTCAGAAATCTCCTTTGTTCGTGCCATGATGCACTTCCACAAACGTGTTGTGAAGATCAGACTTTGATAGATCCCTGTTCTTTAAATAAAACAGGGTGCCCACTCACACCTGATTGTCATCCCATTGATTGAAAACACCTGACTCTAATTTCACCTTCAAATTAACTGCTAATCCTAGAGGTTCACATCCTTTTGCCACTCATGGATATGTAATATTGGATCATTTTCCTCAATAAATAAATGACCAAGTATAATATTTTTGTTGCATTTGTTTAACTGGGTTCTCTTTATTTACTTTTAGGACTTGTGTGAAAATCTGATGATGTTTTAGGTCATATTTATGCAGAAATATAGAAAATTCTAAAGGGTTCACAAATTTTCAAGCACCACCGTATACGGAAGTGAGATGTGGACCCTAAAAGGAGCCCAAGAAAAGCGACTAAACACCTTCCACATGCGCTGCCTTCAAAGGATCCTTAAGATCACCTGGAGGGACAAAGTCAGCAACCAGGCGGTTCTTGAGAGAGCAGGAGTCTCCAGCATGTACTGCCTCTTGAAGCAGCAAAGGATGAGATGGCTTGGTCATCTGGTTCGCATGGACGATGGGCGCATCCCAAAGGACCTCCTCTATGGAGAACTGATAAGCGGGAAATGCCCAACAGGCAGACCAAAGCTGTGTTATAAAGACGTCTGCAAGGTTTAACCTCCAGTCATGGGAGACCCTCGCCCTCGACAGAACTGCTTGGAAGCACCACGTCAGACAAGGCCTTCGAGAGCATGAAGAAACCCTGGCGCGTCAGTCTGCTGAAAGAAGACAGAGGAGAAGGATACAGCAGCAGCAGCCCAGAAGGAGCAGTCTAACAACCATGTCTGCCCAACCTGTGGGCGAGACTGTACCTCGAGAATTGGCCTCTACAGCCACAACAGACGTTGTACCACCCAAAGCGCGATACCATAGTCGGCACGACTGATGGATGCCAACTACAGTTGTGGAACAGGGCTATTTACTGTATTATTATTATTATATACTGTTTACTGTTTCATCTCAAATGCATTAAGAAGGCAAGAAATTGCACTAATTAACTTTTTGACAAGGCACACCTGCTAATTGAAAAGCATTCCAGGTGACTACCTTATGAAGCTGGTTAATGCCCAGGTCAGATGGCAGAAAGACGCATGCTGCAACCTGCGAACGGTCAGGTGGCAACCGATCACAGGTGGACGCAGGCGTTTTGCGTCAGATCCTTCGTTGTGGTCAGACGTATTGCAAGACGCAGAGTTTTTAAGCTGTTACAACAGGACACAACCAGTCGGAAGCAGACGCAGCTAGACGCAGGTTGATGCAGCACACAGAAAACTTTTAAAAAATATAAGTCCATAAGACTGCTCGCAGGTTGTTGTAAACTATTTGCGGGTGCAGTCTGCGTCTACCTGCGATGTATCGCAGCCATCTCTAAAGACTTGTCTTCCCCTGTGTCTCGCTGCCACTACCTGCTTCAACCCGCAATTGGTCGCTCAAGCATTGCACGACCCCCTGCCTCTACCTGCTATTTGAAGTGAATCGCAGCTGAAATGCGAACAGATTGTGATCCACATGTCACCCTACCTCAACTAAAGACCCTCTGTAACACTCTGCCATTAGCGTCGACGCAAGACCAGTCTTGCGATTTTGTTATCGCAGGTAGACGCAAGTAGTTGAAAACTAGTTGCTGCCTGCCGTCTGGCCTGGGCATAAGATAATGCCAGTAGTGTGCAAAGCATCATCAAGGTAAATGGTGGCGACGTTGAAGAATCTAAAATATGAAACATATTTTGTTTATTTAACACGTTTTTTGTTTATCACACAATTCCATATATGTTCCATATTTTAGTTCATGGTTTTGATGTCTTCAGTATCGTTCACAATGGAGAAAATAGTCAAAATATAGAAAAAAACTATGAATGAGTAGGGGTGTCCAAACTTTTGACTGGTACTGTATGGTTTATATGGCTAGTGATTAAACAGACAGCCAGACGTTTTAGTTGAAGAAGGTTGTCCTGGTATGATCACATTAAGTAAACAATAGTATTAGAGGTGGACAAAGTACCCAACTTCATTACTTAAGTCAAAGTACAGATCCCACTGGTCAAATGTTACTCCGATACAAGTGAAAGTTGTCGAGTCAAATTTTTACTTAAGTTAAAGTACTGAAATACTTGCTTTTAAAAATACTTAAGTATTAAAAGTAAATTTTCTGTCAATGCATTGTTGTATTATTGCCACAACGCTTACAAAACCTAACGCCGTTACCAAAGACAGAAATTTGAATTCACAAAATGAACGCATGCTGTGCCATCATGGTGGTTTAACGTTAAGCTAGCTAGTCAGTGAAGCTTCACCTGACATGCTAGCAAACTCTTTTCAAACTCGAAATCATATTGGGTAGCTAACGCTACTAGAAAAGAAAGATTTCTACATTCTGTTTATTTGGCAAGATTATGCTAAAACATATTTCTGAAAAGGACTTCAGATAAGTTAAAGTGCATATCCTGGACCAAATTTGTTGGTTTTTTTTTAAATATGAAAGTATGTCCGTTTACACACTCATCCAGAAGGGTAATTTTGCACAAGGCCATCTGTCTACAGCAGAAAAAAATAAAATAACAAAACGCGTCTGGAAAAATCCCAAGGGAGTCTGGAGCCAGATTCGTGACGTCACCTGCGGAAGCGCCAGCAGGCTGCGCGAGCTTTGCACGGTTTCAGTGCACAGCCTGTGTAGACCAAGTTTAGTAGCTAGCGATTTTGCGTTGAAATATGGAATTGTCACCTGAGCGCAATGTTACTTCACCTTTGGATGAAGAATGTAATGTTGCTACACCCTCCTACAATACATCTGTTAACCATTTTAATAATTACGTGATAACGTTGAAGAAATTTGCAGAAAACCACCAGGTCGTTTTCTCATAAACAAACCAGCACTGACGTAGGATTCAGAAGGAGGCGTCCCGTACGTGATGTCATGAAAATCAATGTTTGCCAGGAAATCCAAATGCCAAGTTTTTTCAGAGGCGGACCAATTCGCCTCAAATGGCTTGATTTCAACTGAATTTTTCTGGTATTGCGCAAGGTAAAAAAAAAATTGCAGAGAATGCAAAATGCAACAGATAATTTGACCAAAGTTTAATATAAAATAGGAGAATTACATTGATCTTGCTCCTGAATTTACCCGTGATATGCACTTTTTAAAGTTATTCATGTTAGCCTAACTCTGTTTTTACATGCTAACTAAAGGCCAATTTATGCTGACAACCCAGTCCTCGCAGACGGCGTCGCAGATAGCATCTGTGTAGCCCCCCCACCTTCGCAGACGCTCTGCGCGCACCTCCCAAAAATTGTGACCACCGCAGAAGCCTCACAGACAAGAGGGCTCTGATTGGTCCACTCTACATCCGCTGTACACACACTTCCGCTTCCCTACTTTCCCGGTTTGTTTTGTTTTCACGACCGCCATTTTTAAAAACACGAGCGAAGATGGAGCAGCATGAAGAGCGGTTGATTGAGGAAGTACATACATCTATACGACTCCAGTTCTAGTCATTATAAAAAAAAAGTTCTAGTCATTAAGTAACCGGAGGATAAACACTCCAGTAACCACACCCACCAACTACTCCTAGCGACTTCGCGCCCCCCTTGCGTTGTGCGGTGAATAACATCGCGCACGCCTATTACTCCCCGCTCAACAATAAATTACAACTGTCTGCGAAAAGCTATCTGCGAAAGCCTTGTCGCAAGAGCATGCAGAGGCCTTAACAGTGTCCATATTAACTAGCTATGTGCTAACGTTAGCCGTCAACAAGACTGTAGCCACTTGGCAGGCAAATCCACAGAAAGTCATTTGACTAACCAGACTGCATAGTTATTGCAATGTTATCGCTAGCGCTAAAAGCACAGACAACTTCATTGCAAGCTTTCTCTTGGAATAAAACGTTTATATACTTTAATATGCTTCCACACATTGGACGGTGAGTTTTTGTAGGCCGTGATGCGGTTCGTTTTCGGCAAACAAAGCCAACATTTAAAACGAAATGAATCTTTAATCCTTTCAGAAAACTGAAACATGGGTTCTAGGTATGGTCATGGGTGCGCACATCCCCCAGAAGAACCGCCTCCTTCCATTCTGCCATCAACTGATCGTGTTAAATAACGCTGCTGAGAAATCATTGAACTTTATTATCCAGTCTATAGACGTGACGTGACCCGAGTGATTACTGATCGGCTGTCTCAGGGTCACCTGGGGAAAAATCAATCACGTTTTAGAAAAGAAAAGAACAAACATCCACTTTCAAAGCCGTTTCATAGTAACGAGGACCTTGACAGAAATGTCGTGGAGTGAAAAGTACGACATTTGTCTTTCAAATGTAGTGAAGTTAAAGTCATAAGTTTCCAAAAAAAATACTCAAGTAAAGTACAGATACTCAAAAAGTGTACTTAAGTACAGTACTCGGGTAAATGTACTTTGTTACTGTCCACTTCTGCATAGTATTCATGTCATATAAATATGAAAACCATCATTTTACAAATATAAGAACTTAAAATGTAACTTCAAAACTAGTCGAAAACACAAACTCTTACAGTGACGAGGCACAACTATAGTTAAGGTTTCAGTTTATTCTTAATAGATTGCAGGTTTTAATCCTTACAATGGGGCGGCACGGTGGTGTAGTGGTTAGCGCTGTCGCCTCACAGCAAGAAGGTCCGGGTTCGAGCCCCGTGGCCGGCGAGGGCCTTTCTGTGTGGAGTTTGCATGTTCTCCCCGTGTCCGCGTGGGTTTCCTCCGGGTGCTCCGGTTTCCCCCACAGTCCAAAGACATGCAGGTTAGGTTAACTGGTGACTCTAAATTGACCGTAGGTGTGAATGTGAGTGTGAATGGTTGTCTGTGTCTATGTGTCAGCCCTGTGATGACCTGGCGACTTGTCCAGGGTGTACCCCGCCTTTCGCCCGTAGTCAGCTGGGATAGGCTCCAGCTTGCCTGCGACCCTGTAGAACAGGATAAAGCGGCTACAGATAATGAGATGAGATGAGAAATTATTGGTGTTATTTCTGCCGAAAAAGGTCCAGGAACCTTAATATCAGTTGATTTTAATGACTAGTAATGATGGTTCAGGTTCAAATTATTTGTTTTTGTAATGCTCTTACACATGTGCATGCTCGCTCTCGCTCTCTCTTACACACATATACACACGCATGCATGCACGCACGCACGCACACACACCGTTCTTTCAGTAGTTCACCACCATACCCATAATCAGGCGTACTGTTTGGGGATGTAAGCAGAAGCTTTGTTGGTGTGTTGCCTCCTCATCATTGTTAGTCAGGCCATCAGCCCAGCACTTTTGTTTTCCTCTAAGCTTGACAAACTCCTGCATGCCGTGCAGATTTAGATGAGCGATGACTGACTGTGATGCACTGACACCTTTGTATTGCTTCATCCTTACAGGAATTAAAGGTGTGTGTGTGTTGCTTTCTGCTTTCGTAATTCTTACTTTTGCTGTGTTCACACTTATACCGGTACGATAGTGGTATAACTGTATCGATACAAAGTATACCGGTACAGTTTAGTGCATCTGTCCACACAGTGTTCGAACTATGCCGATATTTTCGGGGGGTCCCTTTTTTTCCCTTGGGGGTGTGTGTGCTTGCGCTTGTCTCAGAGCGCGGATCTCCAAACACATGAGAAGCCTATCTTACGCACATATCACGCGGACTCCACACCTCCACACACGCATCACGTCTGAAGTCATAACTCATCAGGGGAAATCGTGTCCGCATTGAATTTGGCATGTTCAAAAAACAGCCAGGGGTTGCGGGACTTCCACTCTGTCCACTGCTGGCTGCTCCAGATGCTCGGGTGAGAGAGGCCCGTGGATGTGGACTCACCGGCAGATAGCTCCACGCTGCCTGCTTGCTCATCCTGCTGAATGCTGACAGCGGGCCCGGCATTCCCAGCAGGTGCAGCGATGGTGGTTGTGGACGGTTGTCCATTGTCATCTGCTGAAGAACCGTCTTGCTGCTCCTCGGAATTTTTACTTCATCTCATTCATCTCATTATCTCTAGCCGCTTTATCCTTCCACAGGGTCGCAGGCAAGCTGGAGCCTATCCCAGCTGACTACGGGCGAAAGGCACCCTGGACAAGTCGCCAGGTCATCACAGGGCTGACACATAGACACAGACAACCATTCACACTCACATTCACACCTACGGTCAATTTAGAGTCACCAGTTAACCTAACCTGCATGTCTTTGGACTGTGGGGGAAACCGGAGCACCCGGAGGAAACCCACGCGGACACGGGGAGAACATGCAAACTCCGCACAGAAAGGCCCTCGCCGGCCACGGGGCTCGAACCCAGGACCTTCTTGCTGTGAGGCGACAGCGCTAACCACTACACCACCGTGCGACCTGGAATTTTTACTTTTCTTAACAAATCCAAAACTTGAAAGAGTACCTTGTTTTCTTTTCGACATGGCTAACGCTGAAGACTAGCACTCGCATGATCTGAAGATGCACCGAATGATAAACACTTTCTCAACCTACTGCCACACCCACTACAAACATTGTAGCAAAACAACCGTGGGAAAGAGGGGCAACTACAGAAACATGGATAGAAGTCGTGGGAAAATTCTGGGGACACAAACTAGTAGAAAGGAAGTGTGTTGGCACTGTTGGCACACTTCCTTTCTACTAGTTTGTGTCCCCAACCTGGCAGCAGCAGTCGTCGTCATATCGGTTTATTTTATCTTTGATGTAAACACAACACTTTGGATATGCAAATGCTTCCCATTACACATGATTGCTATGTCCATAAACATCATTTTGCCAATATTTTAGAGACCCCCCAACATTTCCCAAATCATGTTTTCAAGGGATCTCATGTCTGTTTCAGGGGATCTCGGATCCCCCGAGTACCCCCGTAGTTCAAACGGTGTGTCCACACTAGCGAGAAATGTTTGCGGTTTTCTTTCACGGTAGTTGAAATGCGCGTGCGCGAAATGTTTCCGTGGTTACCGAGTAACTTCCTTCCGAAAATATACCGGATGAAACAACGTGTGTGTGCTTTTTGTTGTCAGTGTACAGTCTGTATTTCTGGTGGTCATTTATTCAGTCGCATCGTATAAAACGCACGAGGCAGTTCTCCCCCCTCACTTTCTCCCTCTTCTCTTCCCCTCCCTTTCTCCCTCTTTCCTTCTCTTCTCCTCCCTTCCTCTCCCTTTTCCCCTCTTCCTCCTTTCTTCCTCCCTCTTTCCCCCTCTCCCTTTCTCCCCCCTTTCTTTGCTCAATGTAGCTCCACGGTCGTTTTGAGCCATTTTGACGTTTTATTTACAGCTGGAAAGCACGGGCGTATTGCCGGAAGACGTAGGAATGGTTCATTGTGCTTGCGCATTATATTTGTATCGATACAGAACCGCTTCATCTGTCCACACTACAGCGAAGCGCTACAGTACCGATACTGTACCGGTACGAAACCCATACATTTGTGGGTTTCGTACCGATACAGTTATACCGCTACAGTACCGGTATAGTTGCTAGTGTGGACAGGTGTTGCGGTACGAAAGTAGTTTCGTATCGGTACAAAATCCCTAGTGTGGACAGGGTATTTGTTTGTTGTGTTGTTTCCAGCTTCATTGTCATATTTTTGCTTGACAGGTTATTTGTTTATTATATTAGCAGAACTTTGTGCCAAGGTCATCTTTTATATGACATCATGTTACATGATAAGCCCAAACCTTGCAAAACAAGTCACAAATGATTGACTACAGCTTTTCATAAGCAGGTCAGAATTGAAGTTAATATATAGCGACAGTAGTCTTTGGCACTGGGATAATCACTCATGCAGCAGTATGTGGTCACACGCTGATCGTTTCAATTCATGATTTCATTCATCACGAAGCTTGAAAGACTGAAAATGCCAAGCTGCATCTAGGAGTAAGTTCATATATCATGACAAGATGTTAGCTTCCTAGATATAGCATCTGACACATGGTAGAACGTTGTAAGGCTTCGTTATTACTGCTGGCCTTCCTGCGATTAAACGCTGATGGATTACTGATCACATTTGTCTCGGTTATGACTTGAGAACTTCCTGTATAAATCAGATTTAAAGCTCCACATATTTGAATGTGTGTCATGTGGTATTAGGGATGCACTGACCCTTAAAGGAGAACTGAAGTCATTTTTAAACTTGCTTTATTTCTTAATTAACGTGTTATTCAATTACGTTTTCGGTTTTAGTAACCTTATATCGTGACTCGTATTGGCAACTAATTGCAATTAAATATTATACTTATCGGCCTATTCGGTGTTTAGCCATGTTGAATTTAGTTCGTTTGGTCCACGGCAGGCGTCGCTTATCCGCGCGATCTTCACGAGACTTGTGCGAGACTTCGAAACGTCAAGCGTCAGCCAGGTGTCAGCGCCGCCATTTTGAAAACTGTTTTCCAAATGAAATATTGCACAAAAACGAGTTTAAGTGACGATTACTGCTGACTTTTTTCAAACTTTCCTGATTGCTATCAAAACAAACAAAACTTCCGGCTTGATTACATCAGCATTCGAAAGAGGGCGTGCGCGTCTTTTGACAACGTTGGCAGATGTCGGTCACTTTGATTTCCGCTGTACGTTTTACTTCCGTCCTACGATGTCTCGCACAGGTCTCAACGAATCTTGTTTACGGCCATTGCTTTGACATATGGACTGATATATTACATAGCGTATTTCAAACACTCATAACTTGCTATAGCAGTGACAAAACAGCTATCAAAAATGCATTCCTATTAGGGATGCTAACCGATGACCGTTTGACCGGTGGTTGACCGAATCAACGTCAACCGGTTAATTTTTTTTTGGTTGTCGGTTAAAAAAAAAAAAATCAATCGTTTTGAAGCTGCCGATTTTGGAGCGGAGAACCTGGAATTCTATGTTGTAAACGCTTGGGGCATGCCATGCGGTGTAAGGACGACAGCTGACAAATCAGAAACACCCATTCAGTCATGTCCCGCCCTCCCGCCCCAGTAGAAGACAGCTGCCACTCAGTGAAAGAAAAGTGTAGACAGGCTTTTAGCTTACAAATTACTATTCTGTTTTTTTTTTTTTTTTAATTATTATTAGAAGGCACATGGAGTTTAGTCCTGCCTTGGCCAGTGCATTCTGAAAGTATGTTTCGGTCTGTAGCCAACAATGCATGTTATTGCAGATCATATCTCTCCACACAAACTAAAGGCGCAGATGCCGACTTTTTCACGGCTGAATCGTGCAGATCCGATTTTTTTTTAGGGGGGGCGTTGGAGTGTCTGAATAATTTCATCAGAGTAAATTCTGTATTAAAATTACTAAATAAGCAAATGCCGTTACAGTCCATGAAACATAGGAAGTATGAGAAGAAAACAGTAAATCAGAAAGCTGCGCATATTTGCGCAGCTTCGCGCAAACGTGCGCAGCTTTCTGATTTACTGTTTTCTTCTCATACTTCCTATGTTTCATGGACTGTAACGGCATTTGCTTATTTAGTAATTTTAATACAGAATTTACTCTGATGAAATTATTCAGACACTCCAACGCCCCCCCTAAAAAAAAATCGGATCTGCACGATTCAGCCGTGAAAAAGGCGGCATCCGCCAAAAGGCGCGCCGTTTGCATCCCTGTTTAAACTCATAGGTTAACCGACTTTAACCGGCTAATGAGGCTCGGTGGTCGGTCAAGATTTTTTTTAGTTTTCGCCATCCCTAGTTCCTATATTTAATAAAATGAGATAAATAGAATTTTGATAATGAAAAATTTGCCTTCGGTTCTCCTTTAATGTGGCACCAATATGGGATCTGACTGCTTGCTGATGGATGGCACGAACCCTGACTGACATCCTCGTTTTAGGGCCCGTTTACACGAGGACGCTGTCGGGTAAAAACGACTAAATATTTTATCGGAAGTGCCTTTCGTCTACACGGGGACGGCGTTTCCGAGGCTGAAAAACTTAAAAAATTGAAAACGCCTTCCAGAGTGGATAAGTTAAAAACAGCCCCCGTTGCATATCCGTCTAAACTACCCAATACGCGAAACTCTGCTCGGATCTGCTCACGTCGGGTACGCGTTTACGTCTCATATACTGTACATGCCAGCCTGGGAAGTAAGAAAGTAAGTAAAAACGTAAGAGCATGTCTGATTACATCGATCCAACGGACCTTCAAGCTGCTCTGGCAGCTTTAATAAATGTCCAGGAGTCCTTCGAACATCTATACCGAATCTGCACATATACCGTTAATGAACAGAGGCGGGTATAGCATGCTCTTACTTTTTTACTTACTTTCTTACTTACCATAGCCAGAGTAGTCAAAGTTTTCGCGGCGCAGATGTGCAGATCAGACAAGACGGAAGACGTTGCGCATGCGTGCAGACATAGCGGAGGTCTTTCACAGCACCACTTAGCCGCCTGGCATGCACATCCAATTGAATTCCACACATTTATGCGTCACCGTATAGACACAGATTTCCTCCTTGAAAACGGTCGTGTAGACGCGGAAAAAAGTGAGAACGAAAACAGACTTTTGCGTTTTTGTTTCAGACCGTCCCCGTGTAAAGTGGGCCTAAGTGACTGTTTTCTGCAAGCTTCTATTGGCAAAGTGCCATCTGTGTGAGGGTGAAGTGCTTTTTAGCACTTAAATGAGCACTAAATTATTTCATTTTAAAATTCCTTTGACTTGCGTGTTCTTGCTGCAGAAATCTCTCTCCAGTAGGGTTTTAGCTCGACAGTACTTTTAAACCCTGAGCTATTTGTACTTTAGGATTTTTATCCCCCGCTGGCCGAAAGGCCCGAAGGGGGATTATGTCGTGGCGATTTCCGTCTGTCCGTCCCAGGAAGGGTGCTCACCTTGTGAAATCAACTCCTCTCACAATTTTTGGAGGAATTTTACGAAACTTGGTAGGATTCTTTGTTATATGTCGGTAATACGCATATTGTAATTTCGTTAAATTGGGTCACATTTTACCAGAGTTACAGCCCTTGATTAACAAAATTATAATTTGACAATTTCATGAGCATGTGTTTTCCTTCTGAAATCAACTCCTCTCACAATTTGTGGAGGAATTTCACCAAACTTGGCAAAAGGCTTTGTTATATGACAGTTATACGCAGATTGAAATTTCGTTTAATTTGGGCAAATTTTACCGGAGTTATGGCCTTGATTTTTAACAAACTTGTACTTTGGCAATTTCATCAAGGTGTGCTTGCTTTCTGAAATCAACTTCTCTCACAATTTTTATTATCCCCCGCTGGCCGAAAGGACCGAAGGGGGATTATGTCATGGCGATGTCCGTCTGTCTGTCCGTCCCAGGAAGGGTGCTCACCTTCTGAAATCAACTCCTCTCACAATTTCTGGAGGAATTTCACAAAACTTGGCAAAAGGCTTTGTTATATGACAGTTATACGCATTTTGAAATTTCATTTAATTTGGGCAAATTTTACCAGTTATACCCTTGATTATTAACAAACTTGTACTTGGGCAATTTCATCAAGGTGTGCTTGCTTTCTGAAATCAACTAACGTCACAATTTTTATTATCCCCCGCTGGCCGAAAGGACCGAAGGGGGATTATGTCATGGCGATGTCCATCCATCTGTCCGTCCCAGGAAGGGTGCTCACCTTCTGAAATCAACTCCTCTCACAATTTCTGGAGGAATTTCACGAAACTTGACAGGATTCTTTGTTATATCTCGGTAATACGCATATTGCAATTTCGTTCAATTCATTCGAATTTTCCAGAGTTATGGCACAGTTGCGATCGGGGGATATTGTGCTCTTGTCTAAATGGAAACTCTAAAGTGCTTCTGTAAGTCACTCTGGATAAGGACATCAGACATCCTATACATGTAAAAGTAAAGACAATTTTTTGATGATGTATATGATCTGCATCAGATTTTTTGTAAGACCACTTCCAGATCATCAGTGGCAAAACTCTAAGCCAATAAAAATCTTTCTGATTTTGAATCCCAGTTTGAAACAAACGAGTCCATTGCTTCTAGTGAGTATGAATGATGGTACTGTACATCCTTATGTGACATACATTTGGTGGAAGTAAATTATGTGTAATGACAAATTTTCCAACTAGTATGTCCTTCCTTTCTTGCATTCTATTCACTGTGCTTTTCTTTTTATTTTCTCCCTGCTTTCTGTCCAGCTATCTGGCAGACCAGTGCTGGAATGGAGGCTACATCTACCTGATCATGTTGCGGAGGATCAAGCGCAAGGCCCCTCTCCCTCCATGTAATGGCAGCAGCGGCTGCGCAGAAATTCCCATCGAGCACTGCGGTGGCATGCGTTCAGAGCCTGCAGTCGGCAGTCCCACACAGAACGGCAAGCGAACCCGCAAGTTCGGCGTCATCTCTCGCTCCTCGTTTACCCGAGACAGCAAGGAAAGCAGTGACAATCGAGATCACAAGCTTGAGAATGGCTACTCTTCGATGGAGACGGAGGCCACGCCCAGAGAGGCCAGCACGCCAACCGAAAAGTGTCCAGTCACTGGTCAGTCTGTGGGGATAACCAATAATATCAGCACTGCCGCTTTGCCCAGTCGCTCTAACTCACGTCTGTCAGAGAGCTTCAAGTCTCAGACAGGAAGGAATGAACCATCCAGCCAGGTAACACAATCACAGATACGTTTAACACAGAGCAAATATATGTACAGTGTAATAATATATATTAAAGTATTAAACATATTCAGACTAACTGATCCAGGCTGGCAAATGTTCTGTTCACTGTTTATCAAAGGATGTTTTAATAACGTAGGCTGTCTTGATTTTATAGCACTGCGGTTGCAGAATACAGTATATCTTAAATTATTCTATCCACATTCACTGGATATGAGCAATCGTGCACTCTGATTGGCTACTGTACTACTAGGATATCAGCTCATACACCATGAGTAGAGAAAAACAAAATGGCGGCATTGTTATCAAGTATTTAAAGGAGAACTGAAGGCAATTTTTTTTTTATTATCAAAATTCTATCTGATTTTCTTAAATATCAGAACGCATTTTTGATAGCTGTTTTGTCGCTGCTATAGCAAGTTATGAGTGTTTGAAATATGCTCTGTAATATATCAGTCCAAAGGCCATGTCAAAGCAATGGCCGTGAACGAGATTGGTTGAGACCTGTGCGAGACATCGTAGGACGGAAGTAAAACGTACAGCGGAAATCAAAGTGACCGACATCTGCCAATGTTGTCAAAAGACGCGCGTGCCCTCTTTTGAATGCTGATGTAATCAAGCAGGAAGTTTTGTTTGTTTTGATAGCAATCAGGAAAGTTTGAAAAAAGTAGGCAGTAATCGTCATTTAAACTCATTTTTGTGCAATATTTCGTTTGGAAAACAGTTTTCAAAATGGCGGCGCTGACACCTGGCTGACGCTTGACGTTTCGAAGTCTCGCTCAAGTCTCGTGAAGATCGCGCGGATAAGCGACGCCTGCCGTGGACCAAACGAACTAAATTCAACATGGCTAAAAACCGAATAGGCCGATAAGTATAATATTTAATTGCGATTAGTTGCCAATACGAGTCACAATATAAGGTTACTAAAACCGAAAACGTAATTGAATAACACATTAATTAAGAAATAAAGCAAGTTTAAAAATGACTTCAGTTCCCCTTTAAAAGAAACATTCATCCATTACTGCTTATCCTGCGCAGGGTCGCAGGCAAGCTGGAGCCTATCCCAGCTGACTACGGGCGAAAGGCGGGGTACACCCTGGACAAGTCGCCAGGTCATCACAGGGCTGACACATAGACACAGACAACCATTCACACTCACATTCACACCTACGCTCAATTTAGAGCCACCAGTTAACCTAACCTGCATGTCTTTGGACTGTGGGGGAAATCTGAGCACCCGGAGGAAACCCACGCAGACACGGGGAGAACATGCAAACTCCACACAGAAAGGCCCTCGCCGGCCATGGGGCTCAAACCTGGACCTTCTTGCTGTGAGGCGACAGCGCTAACCACTACACCACCGTGCCGCCCCCTGTGCATGCTTATAATAATAATAATAATAATAATAATAATTTATTATTATTATTATTACATAGTAATTTCAGCTTTCTCTGTGAATATAAGGCTTGCAGCGCAATGCCGAAAAAAGAAAAGATACAGAAAAGGAAAGAGAAGGAGCGCCAGGAAGTACGTTAATTTTAATTCTACATTTCCATATTTTGGAAAGGACCAGGAAAAAAAAAATCATGCACTTGCTGCCCTTTTTCTGACTTTGAGCCCCTGCCCCTCTATAATCCTGTGCACGTCCCTGCTACATGGCAGCAGGTAGCTAATTAATCTGTGTATCTGCCTGTTGCCATTCAAACAATAGATTTAGTAATGCTACAGGTGTGATAGCGAGGGATACATATTTGAAAAGAAAAAGTACACAATCCAAACTGGGTCCTGGAGAAAATTCTGACCCAGATGAAGGCCCTAGTATGAGTAGAGGTCAGAAGAAAGCAAAAAAGGTGATTTTCCACAACCTATCTATGCGAGCTGTGCTTTTCAAGCGTGACTGCTATAAAAACTAAAAAAGGAGAGTGACTCAGAGCTGTTGAGGAAGATCTTCGTGTGTGTCTTTCTTCAATTCCTGCAAGTATATCAGCTTTGTGTTCAACTAAACAGGCCCAGGTTTCACACTGAGTAAGTAAATTGTGAGCGCTGCCACCACTGCCACCTCAAACGAGATACCCGACTCCTGTAAGTCTCTTGAGACCGCATCGCTCCATCGCATGCGTTGCCTGCCTGGACGCCGCCGTCCTGATGGTAACCAATGAAGCAGGCGGCGCGGTAAGCGTGTTGGAGGCATGCGTACGACGTGGCCGAGCCATGATAGCCATTTCTGTTGCAGGGTATTAATTAGGGGAGCCTAACCAGTTCTTTCAAAGATCTCTGTGTTTGAGATGCGGTCTCTCCAGGACACACCAAGAATTCTGTGAAGGCATCTAGTATGAAAAGCCGCCAAGCGCGTCTCTTCTTGTAGGGTGGTATTCCAAGTAGAGGTCTGCGCGGGACAGAATTTTCAGTCCCGCGCCCGCCCGCTCCCGCATTGTGCAGTCCCGCTCCCGCAAAGAATTATGATTTTCAGTCCCGCTCCCGCCTGCACCTGCCATATTTTGTCCCGCTCCCGCCCGCAAATCCCGCATGATGCAGACGTTTGCGTTATTTCTCACGAAAGTTCCTGTCACTGGCTTGGGGAATTAAACATGCTGAGCTTAGCTGAGCTCTCCACTCACCGATTCTTCATTTATTGTAAGTTTATTGTTTAGACTCTGACATTCTGCTGACACATTCCAAGTTGAGCGCTGCATGCGCTCATGATTGACAGCTCTCGCTTTGATTGACAGCTCTCGCTTTGATTGACAGCTCTCGCTTTGCGCACTCGCACTCCCACTTCCGAGTCTGTGGCGTTATGATTCCAACCGCGATTTCATTCTCCTCTCATATGAAGTGCTGCGCAACTACAACCAGCTCCTCACTGTCTATTTCTAGCTTTAAATTGAACAATCTGTGCGATACACAGTCTTTTTAATACTAGTTAATACTTTTTAATACTTAGGACTAATACTCTTGACTTTTTAATGGTAAATGTCCCTCTTTTTAAAGCAGCACTTACTTCTGAAGCACTGTGAGCTTCACTAGAGGAGCTCTGCTCTTCTGCCATGATCGGAGATCTCAAACACGGAAGAGCGGAAAGGAATCGGAAACGTACGCGAGATTAGACCACATCCGCAAATTTAGGCATCTTAAAATGTTTTTATTAATGCCAAATAAAATATCCAGCACAAATTATATATGATAGACATAAATTAATAATTTATAAATGTTATTTTAAACACGTTTTTAGTTAGCGGGACTGCAGCTTATCACCTCTCCCGCCCGCATTGTGCACTCTCCCTCCCGCCCGCGCCCGCAATGAGCTTTCAAAATTTGTCCCGCGCTGCACTGCTTTGCGTCGGGTCCCGCGGGAGTGCAGGGCTCTAATCCAAGCTTCAGCGCCATATAGTAAGGTTGAGGTCACTACAGCTTGATATATTGCCATTTTTGTTCGCAGCCGGATGGATTTATGATGCATAATAGGTAGAAGTTTATTGAACAATGCGGTTGTTAAGTTCAGGAGTGAGATCACCGTTATGCGTTCTTGTACTTCCCAGGTAAATTAACTTCTCTACGTTCTCCAATGTGTCCTGGTTGTTCATGGTAATGGTAAGCTTGACCAGTTCCCACTGACCTGCGGCTCTCCCTTATCACACAGTCGCTACCACCTTGGGAGGGTGAAGACTAAAACCCCTTTTACATATGAGATACGTTATTGTGTGAGGTAAAAATAACACGGAATACATAACAAATTTTCATTCCCACTCAGTCTTCATTAACGGGAAAACAACAGATCTTGTGTATTCCCACCTGACTGTATGTAACCGAATACGACGGAGTGTGAACCTCCGCGAGACGTGTGAATGCGTGAACCGTGCGAGACCGGATATGACGAATAATTGATGTGGCAGCAAGTCCATTGTAGTGAAAAGCTCAAGCTGCGACATTAGATAGTTAGCAACATGGCATGTGTCAAGCTGTATCACATCTCTGTTGAGAGAGTTTTCTTCCTGTTTCTGGATATTTGTTTTGTTCAAGCAAAAGCTGTTTATAACATTTTTGCTTATCTGCCAATTTTTTTTTTTTTGCTTGTTGTTTTGAGTTTTCCTCCGGTTGCTTTACGCTGAGGCAGTACGAGTTGTTAAATTACATTACAGGCATTTAGGAAATGCTCTTATCCAGAGAGACATATAACTAGCGTGCGCACACACATGCCCAGCATCTGGGGAGCAGTTGGGGGTTAGGTGCCTTGCTTAAGGGCACTTCAGCCATGGATTTTCCTGCCGGTCCAGGGAATCAAACTAGCGACCCTTTGGGCCCCAAGTCTGCTTTGCTAACCTTTAGGCCATGGATGCCCCACATGATGTTCAGTGATGTTCCGTTGCAACATCATGGCATCATTTTCATCATCGCCAGCAACATCACAACTGGTCAAAACACGTAAATCATCTTCTTCTTTTGGCTGCTCCCGATTAGGGGTCGCCACAGCAGATCTTTCGTCTCCATTGCTTCCTGTCTTCCGCATCCTTCTCTACCACACCTGCCACTTTCATGTCCTCTCTCACCACATCCATGTATCTCCTCTTTGGCCTTCCTCGTTTTCGTGCGCCTGGCAGCTCCATCCTCAACATTCTCCTTCCCACATGCTCTGCATCTCTTCTCAGGATGCACCCAGACCATCTCAGTCTCATCTCTCTTAGCTTAATTCCCAAGCTCTCCACATGTGCTGTCCCTCTGATGTGCTCGTTCCGTATCCTGTCCAACCTCCCATCGCAAACCTTAACATCCTCAACTCCGCCACCTCCGACTTTGCCTCCTGTCTCTTCGTTAAGGGTACGGTCTCCAATCCATACATCACAACTGGTCTCAGTACTGTCTTATACATCTTACCTTTCACTTTTGCTGGGACTTTCTGATCACAAATGACTCCCGGAATCCTTCTCCAACTGCTCCACCCTGCCTGCACTCACGATTCCTGCCTGTTCCCATGATTTTTAGCATGAAAGGGAATTGGGTATAACACACACACACACACACACACAGGCACGCACTGTTTTGCGATATCTCAGTGATAAGGCGAATTCTTTTTTTTTCACCACTTTTTTTTCAGCCAATTTTTCAACTTTATCATAAAAAAATGTGCATGTGTGAGTGGGTAGGTGTGTTTTTATATCTTGATGGGAACCACGGATAGGAATATCTGACAGTTTTGACCTTGAGTACATTTGTCTGGTCCCCATGAGGTCTCCTTTTTTTCCTTTTCTAAACTGCTGTTTTTAACCCTTTGATGCAAAACATGGGTCAAAAGTATATCTGTGAAGATACTCAGTCATCCAGGTACATAGTAATCTGTGGTTGGTAGAAGAGAGCAACTGGACTTGCTTGAAAAGTCTTGAAGACGTTTCGCCTAAACGAAACGTCTCGCCTAGGCGAAACGTCTTCAAGACTTTTCAAGCAAGTCCAGTTGCTCTCTTCTACCAACCACAGACTACTATGTACCTGGATGACTGAGAATCTTCACAGATATGTTTCTACGCACTTTGGGATGAGTTCCCTTCGACTGGTGCGGGAGTATGAGAGGACTTCCAGAAAACTGGCAGACATCTTAGCCAGAGAGGATCGTTCATTTTTGTCAACCTGGAACGACCATCACTGAACAGAGGTGGGGTCTATGACATCTTTTATCAGCCACCTACAATTCAGCCATCAGCATTCTGATTCGGATTCTATGATGATCCATGAGAGGATAAATACTTGATACTCCCTATTAGACAGACAGAACTGAGGATGCCTTTCAGGCGAGAGGCGAAACGTCTTCAAGACTTTTCAAGCAAGTCCAGTTGCTCTCTTCTACCAACCACAGATGGGTCAAAAGTGACCCGGCTGAGTTTTTATCTTCTATATCTTTGCAATAAATTCATTCCATCATTCAGTATTCAAGGTATTCCTCAATTAACTTGTTTTTGATCATCATACATCCTTATTTTATTTTTTCCTTTCTTACTTTTTGAATAAAACCCCTTTTTGTATCACTACCCTTCTAATGCGCAACATGGGTCAAAAACGACCTGCATTCATTTTCCAGGTTATTTCATGTACGGCTGAGTGTTTCTATGATATACTTTTGAAATAAATTCATTTTGTCATTTACTTTTCCAAATATGCAGTAAATATCTTGTTTTTGTTTAGCACAAATCATCATTTTTATTTTTCCTTTCTTAAGTTATGAACAAGCACAGCTTTTGTAATTCCACATCAAGTTTACACACATGGGTCAGAACCGACCCGCATGCATTTACTCCAGCGTTTGGTGGGAACTGTGAATTGTGCTTGTGTCAGACATTTCACAGCTCAGCACAGCGCCCTTTGCCCATCTCATACATGCAAGTAATGTTTTTCAATTGCTCTAACATTACCTTAGAAAAAAATGGATTATGTTTAGGTTCCCTTGAGAGTCAATAGATTACTTGTCAGAAAGTTACAAGTAATTACTATTAGCTACCGAGCTGTTGACATATTCTACTTTAGTTCGCTAATTTTATTGTAGTTGGCTTCGCTAACTACATAGTTAATAAATAAATAAATAACTGGCCCCATTCACTGCTAAAGTAATTACTTGAAACAAATTATTATTATAGTATTAAGACATTTAATTTTAAATCACACTTGGAGGGTGGCACGGTGGTGTAGTGGTTAGCGCTGTCGCCTCACAGCAAGAAGGTCCGGGTTCGAGCCCCGGGGCCGGCGAGGGCCTTTCTGTGCGGAGTTTGCATGTTCTCCCCGTGTCCGCGTGGGTTTCCTCCGGGTGCTCCGGTTTCCCCCACAGTCCAGAAACATGCAGGTTAGGTTAACTGATGACTCTAAATTGACCGTAGCTGTGAATGTGAGTGTGAATGGTTGTCTGTGTCTATGTGTCAGCCCTGTGATGACCTGGCGACTTGTCCAGGGTGTACCCCGCCTTTCGCCCGTAGTCAGCTGGGATAGGCTCCAGCTTGCCTGCGACCGTGTAGAACAGGATAAAGCGGCTAGAGATAATGAGATGAGATGAGATCACACTTGGATGACCCATGTGTAGTGATATAAAAAGTATTTTTGTTCATAAAGTCGGAAAGAAAAAATTAAATTAATGACTTGTGGTAATTAAAAACAAGATATTTAAAGAATCCTTGGAATATTCAATCATAAAATAAATTGATTTCAAAAGACAGAGCAAAGAAAAACTCAGTCAGCATGAAATAACCTGGAAAATGAATGCGGGTCATTTTTGACCCATGTTGTGCATTAGAAGGGGTGTGCATATGTTTTGCATCAAAGGGTTAATTAAAAAAGGAAAAGAACCAAACAGTTTCTTTTAGTTACTGAGGTTAAGGTTTGGTGTGGTCATTAATTGTGTGTGTGTGTGTGTGTGTGTGTGTGTGTGTGTGTGTGTGTGTGTGTGTGTGTGTAGGAACATACTATACGTGTTCTAGCAGAATTGCTTCAGAGCAAGAAAATTATTTGACAGTTCAATAAAAGAAATATCTGAATCAACCTACCTTTTGTCTTTCCTGGCTACATAAAGTTAATTTACGATAGTGTAAGTGTGTAGAAGAGTAAAGGAGAGCGCCGAGTGTGTGTTTAACAGAATTGCTAGCCAGGTTGAGGAAAGTGCTGGCCCTATGAGCAGCATGCAACAAACACTGCTACTCATACACAAGTTTTCACTCATTGTAACTAAGACCAGGTGTAAAATGCATGTCTAGCCTGTTTCTGTGGGACCAGTTTTAAACATTAGCCAGTACATCTCAGTAGTGCATTCAAGGTTAGTATATTTCTGTACGTGTTCATATTTGCAGGCTTTTGACAGGCTAAGTGCGTCTGAGCTCAGTGCAGCACTACCCCTTACTTTCCAAATATTAATAGCATTGCGGATTGGTGCAGGAATTCACACCTCCCTGTTTAGTTGCACTGAAGTGAAACTTTGCTTGAGGAAAACAGACGTAATGTTGTCTTGAAACTCAGTCTTAGGTACAACCTAGCAGTTGGTTGCGTAGCCTACGCCAGTAAAAATACGCTGTGTGTGTGTGTTGTTATATTGGTTTATCTCTGTCCGTCCGTCTGGCCATATCTCCGTCCGTCCGTCCGTCCGAAACACCCTTTCTCTCAGTAACCACAAATCATAGCTACTTGGTACCAAACTTCAGCTTGGGGTTCTATACCGTGTATACCGTTTTCAAGTCTGTCGCACATCGACTTCCTGTTTACCGACTGAATGTATTTACGAAACATACAATATAGCATGGATTTACAAAATTTACATAACATTTTTCTCAGCAGCTACAAATCACAGCTGCTTGATATTTGGTACCGAGCTTCAGCTTGGGGTTCTATACCGTGTATACTGTTTTCAAGTCTGTCGAACATCGACTTCCTGTTTATCGGTTTAATGTGTTTATGAAACATATAGCATGGAATATACAAAATTTACATAACATTTTTCTCAGCAGCTACAAATCACAGCTGCTTGATATTTGGTACCGAGCTTCAGCTTGGGGTTCTATACCATGTATACCGTTTTCAAGTCTGTCGAACATCGACTTCCTGTTTACCGGTTTAATGTGTTTATGAAACATATAGCATGGAATATACAAAATTTACATAACATTTTTCTCAGCAGCTACAAATCACAGCTGCTTGATACTTGGTACCGAGCTTCAGCTTGGGGTTCTATACCGTGTATACCGTTTTCAAGTCTGTCGAACATCGACTTCCTGTTTATCGGTTTAATGTGTTTATGAAACATATAGCATGGAATATACAAAATTTACATAACATTTTTCTCAGCAGCTACAAATAACAGCTGCTTGATATTTGGTACCAAACTTCAGCTTGGGGTTCTATACCATGTATACCGTTTTCAAGTCTGTCGCACATCGACTTCCTGTTTACCGACTGAATGTATTTACAAAACATATAGCATGGATTTACAAAATTTACATAACATTTTTCTCAGCAGCTACAAATCACAGCTGCTTGATATTTGGTACCGAGCTTCAGCTTGGGGTTCTATACCGTGTATACCGTTTTCAGGTCTGTCGAACATCGACTTCCTGTTTATCGGTTTAATGTGTTTATGAAACATATAGCATGGAATATACAAAATTTACGTAACATTTTTCTCAGCAGCTACAAATCACAGCTGCTTGATATTTGGTACTGAGCTTCAGCTTGGGGTTCTATACCGTGTATACCGTTTTCAAGTCTGTCGCACATCGACTTCCTGTTTACCGGTTTAATGTGTTTATGAAACATATAGCAAGGAATATACAAAATTTGCATAACATTTTTCTCAGCAGCTACAAATCACAGCTGCTTGATATTTGGTACCGAGCTTCAGCTTGGGGTTCTATACCATGTATACCGTTTTCAAGTCTGTCGAACATCGACTTCCTGTTTATCGGTTTAATGTGTTTATGAAACATATAGCATGGAATATACAAAATTTACATAACATTTTTCTCAGCAGCTACAAATCACAGCTGCTTGATATTTGGTACCGAGCTTCAGCTTGGGGTTCTATACCATGTATACCGTTTTCAAGTCTGTCGCACATCGACTTCCTGTTTACCGACTGAATGTATTTACAAAACATATAGCATGGATTTACAAAATTTACATAACATTTTTCTCAGCAGCTACAAATCACAGCTGCTTGATATTTGGTACCGAGCTTCAGCTTGGGGTTCTATACCGTGTATACCGTTTTCAGGTCTGTCGAACATCGACTTCCTGTTTATCGGTTTAATGTGTTTATGAAACATATAGCATGGAATATACAAAATTTACGTAACATTTTTCTCAGCAGCTACAAATCACAGCTGCTTGATATTTGGTACTGAGCTTCAGCTTGGGGTTCTATACCGTGTATACCGTTTTCAAGTCTGTCGCACATCGACTTCCTGTTTACCGGTTTAATGTGTTTATGAAACATATAGCAAGGAATATACAAAATTTGCATAACATTTTTCTCAGCAGCTACAAATCACAGCTGCTTGATATTTGGTACCGAGCTTCAGCTTGGGGTTCTATACCATGTATACCGTTTTCAAGTCTGTCGAACATCGACTTCCTGTTTATCGGTTTAATGTGTTTATGAAACATATAGCATGGAATATACAAAATTTACATAACATTTTTCTCAGCAGCTACAAATCACAGCTGCTTGATATTTGGTACCGAGCTTCAGCTTGGGGTTCTATACCATGTATACCGTTTTCAAGTCTGTCGAACATCGACTTCCTGTTTACCGGTTTAATGTGTTTATGAAACATATAGCATGGAATATACAAAATTTACATAACATTTTTCTCAGCAGCTACAAATCACAGCTGCTTGATATTTGGTACCGAGCTTCAGCTTGGGGTTCTATACCGTGCATACCGTTTTCAAGTCTGTCGCACATCAACTTCCTGTTTACCAGTTTAATGTGTTTATGAAACATATAGCATGGAATATACAAAATTTACATAACATTTTTCTCAGCAGCTACAAATCACAGCTGCTTGATACAGTACTTGGTACCGAGCTTCAGCTTGGGGTTCTATACCGTGTATACCGTTTTCAAGTCTGTCGAACATCGACTTCCTGTTTACCGACTTAATGAGTTTACGAAACATATAGCATGGATTTACAAAATTTGCGTAGCACTTTTCTCAGCAACTACAAATCACAGCTGCTTGATTCATAATAAGTGTCCTATTCCTTCGATTGCTTGCATTCTGATATAATCGAGAGCACGGGGATACGTAAGTGAGCAGTAGCTCACAACTGATCTTGTTAAATCCTGGAATGTCTTTCTTTTTTCCTTTTGTAATGAGAATAAAAATATCTCGTAATTACTCGCTCTAACTGATTATTGTTATTAGTGTGCATCATGGGATGTCATTTGTAGCTCAACTGATTACTTTATGATCAGTGTTTGTAGTGTTCTAGCTTGTGCACTAGCACTTATTGTAGCCCTCCTACAACTATCTTGCACTCACTTCTGGTCACCTTCGTGTACAGTTGGTTTTTATTGCTGTCAAATCCTTTAACAGTGAAGTGCCTCGATTCTTCGTCACTTTGGATACAAGCAGCTATCAAAGTACTAGATTTAAATATAAAATAACTGCTGTGATCCCAGCATTATTTTCAATTACATTAGTTTATTCAGTTATGCTGTTTTCCTTCTGAACAGTAAGGAGAACACTTGATGCACATCATGTCATTAGTTTAGAAACCACAGCATGGCGAAGGGCATATGTTTTTGATCTAATCGAACCCGAGAGAGGCTCTGCGGCATTCCCCAGAGTACAGAGACCTTATGATGTCAGACACAAGCTCAAAATAACCGTTCTGGCTTCTCAGGCAGATAAATTAGTCTGCTAGTGGTTGCTCCCAGCAGCTCCAAGGATTTGCACTAGAAGTTCGAGCAGTTTGATCTCGACCCATCGGACAGCTTTTCAAAGACGAGAAAATTTTCGTTCCAACGAACAAATGAAGTTGAGGCATTTTTTGGCAAACCACTTTAGAGACCCAGAATCTGCTTAATGTTATATCATCTGTCTCCTTTTTAGGGTAGGCAAAATGAAACACAGCATCACCACACGCAAAGGCTGTTTGCAGGCTGTTAAGCAGGCGTACCGTACGTTTTACAGGCTGTATGTGCTGCTTTTTTGTAGAAAGGTCTTGTTTATCTCAGGTGTGACAACTTGTGAATGAAGGCTGTGTTAGTCAACTAGTGTGTGATTTACACTGGATGATTTATTATATGAGCCTTAAGACTGTCACATGTTGTTATAATTAAATCAGAAATGAATCACACCCTCATGAAGATCTTTCATCTTTCTCTTGAAAGTTTGGACGCCCCTACTCATTCATAGGTTTTTCTATATTTTGACTATTTTCTACATTGTAGAACAGTACTGAAGACATCAAAACTATGAAATAACGTAACATATATATGATACGGTGACCGAGGTCTTGAAAGTACTGAGCGAGGCCCTCTGGGCCGAGGTCAGTATTCAAGGCCGAGGTCACGGTATTTCACCATATGGATCGACCTTAAGCTGGTAAATAATCTATTTATTTTTTTCTTTACCAAATTCTAACAGAAAACGAGAGCGCCCGAAAGGGAAAACCGAGCCGAGCCGCCATTTTGAATCCTCATTCACGTCTGTAAAGCAAATGGCTTCCTCCTCGGTACACAAGTGCACTTCCATGGCAGGAAAAAAACTACATTTTGCTGCCTATGTAGTCCCCTATTTATACAAAATTGAGTCATTCAGGATTCAGCCATGTTTTTGCTCGGCGTCAGCAACATCTCGCTTCGGCAGCGCACTGATACGGAGCTCAGATATCAACGCGCTGCCGAAGCGCGCAGAAGGTGTTAGTACGCCTGTCATTATAGTGCGGACTTTCCATAGCATAGAAAATCGCTACGTTTCAATTTGTGTAACTGAACTTGTTTCATATCACTGGTCATAGAAACCTACGTAAACAGGAAAAACGCAGAAGAGTTTGGTCGCATCTAACTACAGCCCCAAAAAATACCATTGGCCATACTGAGCCTAGCTACATTGCTAACAGGAGTGACAGCGCGTCTGACTGCGTCTGACTGACTGGGAGGTCGCGCAAAGCTCGGAGAGGTACGGAGCAGCTCGTCTCAATTCAGATAAGAGCATATTTCATTATGGAAATACGGTGGACTGTTCCTTTAACTCTGAACGCAAACTCTTTTATGAGGAAAGAAAAACGGAATTACGTCAGAAAAAAAATGAGCTTTCATTTTCAAATTCAAACCAAGATTTCTCTGAAGCGACATTGCTATAATTGGGGTAATAATTTTTAAATATGGTTTTCAGTACATTTTGTCTTGGATTCCATACTTTAACAATATCACTGAGCTGACAAGTTAAGGCAAGCTTAATAATTTCATCATTTTGGCCTCTCTGCCCTGTTTTTCTGGATAGCTATGTGTCATAGCGAAATTGACTTAAGTCGAACGAATTTAGTTCAGAATCAGATACCGGCAGTTAAAATGTCTGCAATGCTCCAGCATCATAACGTCATCGTCAAAACAAAGAAGAGCAGTTTTGAAATGTTTCAATGGTCTAATAAAAAGCCATTAATAACCAGAAATGTAGTCAACAGACTGACTGAATTAATTAGTGATATTTCAGATAATGAGGTAGAGACTGATGGATGATTCTATGCTGCTATTATAATGATGATAATAATGATAACTTTATTCATTCATCTCATCTCATTATCTCTAGCCACTTTATCCTGTTCGACAGGGTCGCAGGCAAGCTGGAGCCTATCCCAGCTGACTACGGGCGAAAGGCGGGGTACACCCTGGACAAGTCGCCAGGTCATCACAGGGCTGACACATAGACACAGACAACCATTCACACTCACATTCACACCTACGGTCAATTTAGAGTCACCAGTTAACCTAACCTGCATGTCTTTGGACTGCGGGGGAAACCCACGCGGACACGGGGAGAACATGCAAACTCCACACAGAAAGGCCCTCGCCGGCCACGGGGCTCGAACCCGGACCTTCTTGCTGTGAGGCGACAGCGTTAACCACTACACCACTGTGCCGCCCCTTTATTCATTCATCTTGAAAAAAATATACGATGAATTTACAGCAAAAACCAACAAAGTCATAGAAATACATATAGAAAAAATAGATAATAGAGTTTGACTATGTCCGGTTATTTCGGAGGTCAAATGCTCTAGAGATATAAAGACTTCTTATGTCTTTCAGTTCCTCATAATGGTATTTCAAGACAACTTTTGTTCCTAGTTGTGTACTTGTGGGCTGCCATTCTTGGAAGGAACACGTGATTTGGGTAGTTAGAGTCCTTTATAATTCTTTCAAGCTCATGTATGGTCACCTTATGTCTACGTTCCAACACACTTACAAGACTTGTCTTCGGGATGCCAATTATGGCCATACAGCGATCCTGCACTTGTATTTCCTCTGCGAAGTATTTCGGGATAACGCTCCAGACCGGCGATGCGTACTCTAGCAATGGATTCTGTTAATCCGAGAGAGAACTACTTTCCCACTGTAGATTTGTCATTCTTTAGAATTTGGCAGGGCGGCACGGTGGTGTAGTGGTTAGCGCTGTAGCCTCACAGCAAGAAGGTCCTGGGTTCGAGCCCCGTGGCCAGCGAGGGCCTTTCTGTGCGGAGTTTGCATGTTCTCCCCGTGTCCGCATGGGTTTCCTCCGGGTGCTCCGGTTTCCCCGACAGTCCAAAGACATGCAGGTTAGGTTAACTGGTGACTCTAAATTGAGCGTAGGTGTGAATGTGAGTGTGAATGGTTGTCTGTGTCTATGTGTCAGCCCTGCGATGACCTGGTGACTTGTCCAGGGTGTACCCCGCCTTTCACCCGTAGTCAGCTGGGATAGGCTCCAGCTTGCCTGTGACCCTGTAGAACAGGATAAGTGGCTACAGAGGATGGATGGATGGATGGATGGATGGATAGAATTTGGCAGTAATGTTTTGTTTTGTTTTTTTAATTCCATTAGTAGTTCAGGAGAAATGTCAGTGCGACTATATGAATGTTTTTTTCCATCCAGTGGGTGAAAAATATTAGCTATGTGCCAATATGCCTATCTACCCACAGGATTTTGGTGTTTGATGACTCACCTTCTTCAGCAGCCTTTCATTAAGGTGCTGTCACTCTTCCTATTAGGTTTCACAGAAAAGCCTAATGCCAACATGTGTCTACATGCAGTATGAGTCAGACTGTCGGTTAGAACGTCAAAATGTTGTGTGCCGTCACTTCAAACTTTCTCAAGCTCTGCATTCAAAACATGCTCTGACCCTTGTGTGAAAGTTTAAGCCCGTCTAAAAGCTAACTCACCAGTTAAGTCAACATTTGTAGGCTTGCTCCGAATATAGACGAGCAACAGAATCGATGCCATTTTGCTCTCACCAGAGGCCTCAGATTTCAACCGCTTAACCGTTAAATCCATGGGTGTTTCTCAACTGTTAACACATACCTCAGCTCAGTCATCAGCATGACCCAACGCTTTATCTGATCCACAAAGTGCAGTAAAAGGGTAAAACTGTTATAAAATAACCTAAAGCACCTTTTTTGCATACCTTCTGATGTTTTCTTAGTGACCAAGAACAGATTGGACAGTTGAAGCCTCTTATTGTGGGCTATAATTGAATACTTTTGATGTGACAGGATTAGCATGAAAAAGAAGGAGCATCGCACGCTCTGCCTCTTTCATGTATCCAGTTCAGGGCGGTATAATGGAGAGGGACCGTGTTTATGTACACACGATGGAACACTTCGATTCTTGGCTTCATAGTAAGACTGAATGCCAATGAGAGCTGGAATTTAACATTCATGGATGTATTTAAGTAAGACTCACAAGTCTAGACAAAAGCCTTTCATTCATCCATCATGGTATTCAATAACAGTGGGTGAAACTTTGTGCCACCATCAACGTAGAGCAACAGTTCATTTAAAAAAAAAAAACCCACTAATGGCCCTTTTCCACTACCCTTTTTCAGCTCACTTCAGCTCGCTTCAGCCCGACACGGCTCGCGTTTCGACTACCTTAGAGCAGCACGACTCAGCTCGCTTCAGCCCTGCTTAGCACCCAAAACTCGCACGGTTTGGGAGTGGGGCTGAAGCGAGCCAAACCGAGCCGAGTGGGGCTAGGGGCATGAGGAGACACTCCCCTGTGCACTGATTGGTGAGGAGGAGTGTCCTCACATGCCCACACACGCCCCGCGAGCACGCTGGGATCTGTAAACACCGTAAACCCGGAAGAAGAAGAATTACGAATTACGAGAATTTCTGAAGCCTTATGCACCTCGCCTCATCTATACGCTCTTGCCAGTATCTGTTGGCGTTGTCGGCGACAACAAGCCACAGCACCAAGACCAGCAACACTAACGACTCCATGTTTATTGTTTACTATCCGGGTCGTGAGACTACCGCTTAAAAGATCACTGATGTCACTGTTTGCGCCGCCTAACGACATCACGTGACGTCCACCCACTTTCGCTAGCTCCACCCAATATGTCCACCCACTTCCAGCCAGCACGGTTCAGCGCGGTTGTAGTCGAAATGCAACTCCAACAGCCCCGCTCAGCTCGACTCAGCCCAACTCAGCACGGCACGGCTCAGCCCAACTCAGCCGCGTTGGTAGTGGAAAAGCGGCATAAGTATTAACTTTACTTACACAGAATAATCGGATGAGGATTGTGAAGCAAAATAATGATGAGCAGAGAGGATGCGCATTCAGCAGATTATTGTAAATTGTAAGTAGCGGAAAGGGCCACATTGTTGTTCATCTCATCTCATTATCTGTAGCCGCTTTATCCTGTTCTACAGGGTCGCAGGCAAGCTGGAGCCTATCCCAGCTGACTACGGGTGAAAGGTGGGGTACACCCTGGACAAGTCGCCAGGTCATCACAGGGCTGACACATAGACACAGACAACCATTCACACTCACATTCACTCCTACGGTCAATTTAGAGTCACCAGTTAACCTAACCTGCATGTCTTTGGACTGTGGGGGAAACCGGAGCACCCGGAGGAAACCCACGCAGACACGGAGAGAACATGCAAACTCCGCACAGAAAGGCCCTCGCCGGCCACGGGGCTCGAACCCGGACCTTCTTGCTGTGAGGTGACAGCGCTAACCACTACACCACCGTGCCGCCCCACATTGTTGTTGTTCATCAAATTTGTTTTGCCACTCTAAACATTAGCAAAAGTTAAAGCTGTAGCTTACGTGCTAATCTGTCAAGTTATTTCGACCAATGCTATTGTTGTAGCCAAGACCAAGTCATGATCAAGACCAAAGTGTATCAAGACCAAGATTTTGAGGGGTTGAGATCAAGTCAAGATCAAGACCAAGACCAAGGCAGGGCGAGACTGATGCCCCTTTTCCACCAAAGCAGTTCCAGGGCTGGTTCGGGGCCAGTGCTTAGTTTGGAACCGGGTTTTCTGTTTCCACTGACAAAGAACTGGCTCTGGGGCCAGAAAAAACGGTTCCAGGCTAGCACCAACTCTTTGCTGGGCCAGAGGAAAGAACCGCTTACATCAGTGGGGGGGGCGGAGTTGTTAAGACCAACAACAATAGCAAGACCGCGAAAGGTTGCCATTTTTAAATAAGCGACGAGATATCATGGATGCAGTAAAGCAGCAGTCATCCATTATTGTTGTTGCTGCTTCTTCTTCTTCTTCTTCTTCTCTGTGTTGTTGTTGCTTCGATGTTCGCGCCAAGGTTTATGCAAATGCAGCGACGTAACTGACGTATACAGTGACTGTAGTACTTAGAGCGGGTGGGTGGAGCACAGAAGTATGGCAGGCCAGAACTGAGTTACAAAAACTCTTTATTGTGACACTTTTCAGTCGTCCACAAACTCCTAGCCACACAGACATGCACACACACATCAGTTGTCTGGTTGGGGAGAGAGCTCCCTTCCTCTGCTCTCTCTCTCCTTTTATAGGGCGCGGTCACTGGGGAAGACACACAAACACAGGCTAACTAACATCAGGTGTAGTGATTCTGCCACTTACAGTGGGGCAAAAAAGTATTTAGTCAGCCACCAATTGTGCAAATTCTCCCACTTAAAAAGATGAGAGAGGCCTGTAATTTTCATCATAGGTACACTTCAACTATGAGAGACAGAATGGGGGGAAAGAATCCAGGAAATCACATTATAGGATTTTTAATGAATTAATTGGTAAATTCCTCGGTAAAATAAGTATTTGGTCACCTACAAACAAGCAAGATTTCTGGCTCTCACAGACCTGTAACAACTTCTTTAAGAGGCTCCTCTGTCCTCCACTCGTTACCTGTATTAATGGCACCTGTTTGAACTCATTATCAGTATAAAAGACACCTGTCCACAACCTCAAACAGTCACACTCCAAACTCCACCATGGCCAAGACCAAAGAGCTGTCAAAGGACACCAGAAACAAAATTGTAGACCTGCACCAGGCTGGGAAGACTGAATCTGCAATAGGTAAGCAGCTTGGTGTGAAGAAATCAACTGTGGGAGCAATTATTAGAAAATGGAAGACATACAAGACCACTGATAATCTCCCTCGATCTGGGGCTCCACGCAAGATCTCACCCCATGGGGTCAAAATGATCACAAGAACGGTGAGCAAAAATCCCAGAACCACACGGGGGGACCTAGTGAATGACCTGCAGAGAGCTGGGACCAAAGTAACAAAGGCTACCATCAGTAACGCACTACGCCGCCAGGGACTCAAACCTACAGTGCCAGACGTGTCCCCCTGCTTAAGCCAGTACATGTCCAGGCCCGTCTGAAGTTTGCTAGAGAGCATTTGGATGATCCAGAAGAGGATTGGGAGAATGTCATATGGTCAGATGAAACCAAAATAGAACTTTTTGGTAAAAACTCAACTTGTCCTGTTTGGAGGAGAAAGAATGCTGAGTTGTATCCAAAGAACACCATACCTACTGTGAAGCATGGGGGTGGAAACATCATGCTTTGGGGCTGTTTTTCTGCAAAGGGACCAGGACAACTGATCTGTGTAAAGGAAAGAAAGAATGGGGCCATGTATCGTGAGATTTTGAGTGAAAACCTCCTTCCATCAGCAAGGGCATTGAAGATGAAACGTGGCTGGGTCTTTCAGCATGACAATGATCCCAAACACACCGCCCGGGCAACGAAGGAGTGGCTTCGTAAGAAGCATTTCAAGGTCCTGGAGTGGCCTAGCCAGTCTCCAGATCTCAACCCCATAGAAAATCTTTGGAGGGAGTTGAAAGTCCATGTTGCCCAGCGACAGCCCCAAAACATCACTGCTCTAGAGGAGATCTGCATGGAGGAATGGGCCAAAATATCAGCAACAGTGTGTGAAAACCTTGTGAAGACTTACAGAAAACGTTTGACCTCTGTCATTGCCAACAAAGGGTATATAACAAAGTATTGAGATGAAAACCCGGTTCCAAACTAAGCACTGGCCCCGAACCAGCCCTGGAACTGATTTGGTGGAAAAGGGGTATCTGTCAAGACCCGGACTAGGCCCAGTATGTGTAAAGAGGGGCGGGGGAGGGGTGACGGCCATTAACAGGAACAAAAATTTCGAATTAGCAATGAGTCACGTTCTTGGTTGCATTTGAAGCAGGAAATTTTGCATCCAATCACAGTAACGATGTGAAGAAATAAATCAGACAATGCAGTGAAATCCCTACAGTTGTGATCTTGACCAGTCTTGAAATAAAATCCAGACTTCTGTATGTCTGAGACCGAGACAAGACCGAGTAAAAATGTGTCGATTCCGAGACGAGACCCAGACCTTCAAAAAATGATCTTGAGACTGGTCTCGAGACCAAAACTGGTCTCAAGTACTACAACACTAACCAGTGGTTCTCAAAGTGCAGACCAGTTATCCCTTGTGGTCTGTGACGCATAGCCTGGGGTACATGTTTTTTTTTTCTTTCTTTCTTGTTTTGTCTTTCACAGTCCTCCGTTATTAAAAATGTTATATTTTATTTTTAAATTCTTATAGTTATTGGACTTATTGAATGGTCACTCGGGGTGAATGTGGTTAAATCCATCAAAAACCATAAATAAACTCAAAATCTAGTAGCCCATACACAATGTCAACTTGGGCCTAATTTCTTCTGTCAGAACGTTCAGGGATAAAAAAAACGTCCTCAGTTAGATTATAGAAAAAAATGAATACTGGATTGGATACGCTGTCCTTAACTGTCCAGTTTCAGTGTGTCTGTGCTCAGTGTAGCCTCAAATTTGTGTTCCTGGCTGACAGGAGTGGAAACCGATGCACTCTTCTGCCGTCTCAGGGTTTGCCTTGTGAGTTCTGAGATGCTTTTCTGTTCACCGTGGTTGTAAAGAGTGATTATTTGAGTCACCATAGCCTTCTTGTGATCTTGAGCCAACCAGCTTGACCATTCTCCTCTGACCTCTCTCATCAGCAAGGTTTTTTTTTTTTTAAATCTCTGTGCATTTTATTTGCCATTCAAAACAATAGTTTTAACTTTTTTAAAACACAAAATTCAGTTGGAGTCTCATCTCATCGCATCGCTCCTGTGGAGGACGGCCCTATGTGGACAGTTGAAAGTCACACCTGGAGGACGCTCTGGACACTTACAGTAATGCTTTTATGGCTGAGGACTACAGTTGACTTGCTAACTTTAGGACTGCAGTTGTCATGAACAGTTTTGCACTCAAGTTTCCATCAGTGAAGAGTTTATAACATCAATGAAAACAGATAAAACTGTTAATGTTATAGTCATGTTGTCTGTTGTTGCCCAAATGAGGATGGGTTCCCTTTTGAGTCTGGTTCCTCTCGAGGTTTCTTCCTCATGTCATCTGAGGGAGTTTTTCCTTGCCACCGTCGCCACAGGCTTGCTCATTGGGGATAGATTAGGGATAAAATTAGTTCATGTTTTAAGTCGTTCAAATTCTGTAAAGCTGCTTTGCGACAGTGTTTATTGTTAAAAGCGCTATACAAATAAACTTGACTTGACTATTTTGCATATACGGAAGCCGAGAGAGGCCCTTCATATAATCTTTTTTTATTCGCCTTGTTATCCCGAGATAACGACATAATTAATTCAGGATTTCGAGAAAACAACACAACTAATTCGAGATCTCGAGAAAACAAAACAATTATTCCGTGATCTCGAGAAAACAAGACAATTATTTCATGATCTTGAGAAAACAGCTGAGATTTCTAGCAGAGCGCCCCCCTGTGGGTCAGACAACGAAGACTTAGAAATTGGCGGACATGTAACAGAGCAGAAATGGCTTTTTACGATGCCTTGAGAGAGAGGGGAGTCCCAGAGGAGAACATCACCCGGATAATTTTGAAATTATCCCTTATTAAAAGACTTAATGCAGTCTCTCCCTGTGTCAGCCCCTGATCAGAATATTGCCTTTTTAGGTGGTCGATTATTCCAGACATTCTAATGACCAAAGTTGCGTCTATACAGAATGAGAAATAGCCCCAAAGTCAGCATATCACAAGTCTCTTGGCGCACCTGAATGAACCATTTCTCAGCTGTTTACTCGAGATCATGAAATAATTGTTTTGTTTTCTCGAGATCTCGAAATAACGGTTTTGTTTTCTCGAGATCTCGTATTAGTTGTGTTGTTTTCTCGAGATCCTGAATTAATTATGTCGTTATCTCGGGATAACGGTTTTGTTTTCTCGAGATCTCGAATTAGTTGTGTTGTTTTCTCGAGATCCTGAATTAATTATGTCGTTATCTCGGGATAACGGTTTTGTTTTCTCGAGATCTTGAATTAGTTGTGTTGTTTTCTCGAGATCCTGAATTAATTATGGCGTTATCTCGGAATAACAGTTTTGTTTTCTCGAGATCTCGAATTAGTTGTGTTGTTTTCTCAAGATCCTGAATTAATTATGTCGTTATCTCGGGATAACGGTTTTGTTTTCTCGAGATCTCGAATTAGTTGTGTTGTTTTCTCGAGATCCTGAATTAATTATGTCGTTATCTCGGAATAACGGTTTTGTTTTCTCGAGATCTCGAATTAGTTGTGTTGTTTTCTCGAGATCCTGAATTAATTATGTCGTTATCTTGGAATAACGGTTTTGTTTTCTCGAGATCTCGAATTAGTTG
The DNA here is from genome assembly GCF_027579695.1 of Neoarius graeffei. Taxonomy (NCBI): domain Eukaryota; kingdom Metazoa; phylum Chordata; class Actinopteri; order Siluriformes; family Ariidae; genus Neoarius; species Neoarius graeffei. The sequence continues at coordinate 43,642,659 of NC_083592.1, read as the reverse complement.
TGTTTTCTCAAGATCCTGAATTATGTTGTTATCTCGGAATAACGGTTTTGTTTTCTCGAGATCCTGAATTAATTATGTCATTATCTCGGGATAACAAGGTGAATTTAAAAAAAGGATTATATGAAGGTCCTCTCTCGGCTTCCGTATGCATATTTATTTTCCCTGAACTCATTTTTTCCCTGCCGGAAGAATTTCCCTACTAGAATGTGTCTCAGCTCCCAGTGACATTCACAGCTCCAGACACACTGGGACGAAAGAAATGTTGCTCAGCACTGTGAGACATGGCTCTATTAGCTGTCAGAAGCAGGTGCTCCTAAACATATCTCACTCTTTATTTATGGAGCTCTCTAAAGAGGAAGAATTCAGCTGAGTGCAATGGAAAAGCCATCAGAGGGTTTTTTTCCCCCCAGCTTCAGTGTAATGCAGAACAGTAACAGGCATGCTTTCAGCTGAAAATTATCACTTGAGGAATTAACAGTTTGCTTGATCTGAGAGGTTGGTAACACTTTGCACACAAACATATTTCGGTACGCAGAAGAGGAGACAGGGCAGTCTAGTGATGCAAAGTCCTTTGACAAGCGTAATCTAATTTTAACCCACAGAACAGCTGGAGCTCACGCAATGTGGAGTTGAGTTTGTGTGTAGTGTAATTGCATTAAGGCCTGATTGTTCCTTCATGAGATAAAATCTTTGCCTGGCTGCACTGAGCGACATTTCATGCATAATCCCGGAAACATGGTCACATATGGCCTAACATCAGTCTGTTCTTGCTGAATCCTTTTCTTACTATGACTACTTTTCTTATTATTCTAATAACTCTGTCTTTTGTCTTTCTGTTTTTCCTCGTTTATCTTATTTTCGTCCAGCCCAAGGAGGGCAGTCGTATCTGGAAGATGCACATGGTGAAGGGCCAGGATGGTTTGGGCGTCCAGATTACAGGCGGCCGTGGCTCCAAACGTTCACCGCACGGCATCATCGTGGCTCATGTGGAGAAAGGTGGCGCCATACAGAGGTAACCCCCGCCTTTCAGGTTTTAAGTGGCAATCATGTGCTGTCGTGACAACTACAGCGGCACTCTTCATCCATATGTAAAGCGTCATGGCTTCTTGAGTGCACGCCTATCGAACTTCAAAGCCATTGTAGGGTCTGTGTTTAAGCTCATTTGAAATTTATACAGATGTTTTACAGCCCTAGTCAACGACTCCGTGCCTATGGTCGGTGAGTCTGTTAAGAAAGATAGGATGCTTGTAGAATTATTAAAATATTGATCTTTTAACTCTGATCGATTGTCGAGTTGAATCTTGCGTAAATTGAGGTTTTTCACCCACGTGACCAAGTCATGTGATGCTGCCATTTTGGACGTCATGGCTCGAATCAGTTTGAATGCGAGGAAGGCGACAAACGAAAAACATAAAAGAAAAAGGAGCGAGATGCCGAAAACACCTTCACTATCCAGCGACGTAGGGCATTTACAGGGCGAGCAGAGGGAGAGGTATTTGCAAAAATTGAGGTTAGCAGGCTTAGAGAACGACGTTTACCTGCTTCCACCAGGATTGTTCACTGACGTACGGAAGTACACGAAGCCCTCGTCTTTACCTGACTTCGGCCCACGTGATCTGTATACCTATGTCGTTAAAAACCCATCGCCATACACAGGTATTGATCTGAAAGCGTATAAGAGTTTGGATGTCTACAAATATTTTGTGTCAGGCTGGGTAACATGCCTACATCAGCGGGTCGTCCCTGGAGCCGGTGGTCGCCATCTTATTACAGCTAAGGTTTGTTCACATTTTCATTTACTTTCGGTCCTCAGGATAAACAAAATGTTATTAAATGTCATTGAAATACCTTCTTAGTCTGTTGAGACATGGCCCGTTATAAATTTGCTGTTACCAGGCAATGACCAAGAACTGTATTATTAGGGTCGGTGTCTGTGTTGTAGCAGTGTACTAGCAGCTAGCTGTTAGCACTAGCTAATGTCAACAACATCGTAGCTAGTATGTTATTGTAGCAATGTTTACGTTCAGTCATTTGGATGACTGTTAAAACCTTTCAGTCTCAAGTTTTTCCTTTACTGGATTTACTAGTTTACTGAGCTAGCGCGCTCGGGCAAGCTGGGAGCTAGCGCACTCCGGCGCCAGAGCGCGCTAGCTCCCAGCCTGCCCGAGCGCGCTAGCTCCCAGCTTGCCCAAGCGTGCTAGCTCAGTAAACTAGTAAATCCAGTAAAGGAAAAACTTGAGACTGAAAGGTTTTAACAGTCATCCAAATGACTGAACGTAAACATTGCTACAGTAACATACTAGCTACTATGATGTTGACATTAGCTAGCTTGACCTTCAAAATGGCGGACACCGGGGCGTCACGTGACCCTGTGACGTCAGGTGAAAAACCTCAATACTGCTGGTTCTGGATTTCAAAACAAGCTTCATCTACTTTGTTAAATGGTGGGGAACTCCCATATTCTTTTCAAACTCAAACCCGACCTCATCTCCTTTTACTCCATAAATAGAATCTCATAAATAATAGTACAGAATGTAGCAACAACCGGATGGTAATGAGCCAAGAATTGATGTTAGATTAAGATCATTTGTTTCAAAACATGCGACTAGACCCCCATAGGTGGTATTATAGGTTACGAGGGAACTGTTTAAGAAGAAAAATATTGCTTTGCGGTTTGTACCTTGGGATTTTTTTTCCCCACACATGCCAGAAAAGTTGAGGCTTTTTGGAGAAAATATAGCTCCAAGTAGGTCCTTCCGAATCTCACCAGTGAGGGTGGGCTGTTTATACAGGACTGCCATGATTTGGTCTCACTGTTTAAGTGGACAAAGATATAAGGAGAATTTGGGCACTGTCAACAATAAAAGAAAACATGTACACGTCATGTCGTAATTAATAATAGTTTACGAATAAGGTGACGTCAAGACTGTCAGTTGTTTGTATTATTCTCGTAAAGACTTGTCGCAGAGCGTTCCAAAATCTTGTCATGCGGCTTTTGCGATCAAGCATGGAAATTAATTTCTTTAAAGCGCCTTATTAGGTTTGAGAATCCATAGATTCGTTAGGGAAAAGGAGACCTTTCTGAATTTTAATAAATATGTGAATGCTTAAATAGATTTTGCTGTTCATTTGAAAAACAGTTTTATAAAAGTTATGGGCACATATGGATCAAAACACATTTCTTGCACCCTTCTGCCCAATTTTTTGCTAAAATGAGGACAAAACTCATCCTAAATCTGTTTTTTTAAAGTGATAAGCATGGATTAATCTGTACATTTGTATGTATTATATATTAGGGAGGAATAAAGCATGACAAGGCATGCTGTTAGTTGAAAATAAGCAACAAGCAGAGCTACTGTTATCACACCGAAGTTGATTTTCCTATAATTAAAAAAGTCTAAGGTCCTTCCCACACCATGTGGCGCATTAAAGGAACAGTCCACCGTATTTCCATAATGAAATATGCTCTTATCTGAATTGAGACGAGCTGCTCCGTACCTCTCCGAGCTTTGCGCGACCTCCCAGTCAGTCAGACGCAGTCAGACGCGCTGTCACTCCTGTTAGCAATGTAGCTAGGCTCAGTATGGCCAACGGTATTTTTTGGGGCTGTAGTTAGATGCGACCAAACTCTTCCGCGTTTTTCCTGTTTACATAGGTTTATATGACCAGTGATATGAAACAAGTTCAGTTACACAAATTGAAACGTAGCGATTTTCTATGCTATGGAAAGTCCGCACTATAATGACAGGCGTACTAACACCTTCTGCGCGCTTCGACAGCGCATTGATATCTGAGCTTCAAGATCTTCACGAGACTTGTACGAGACTTCGAAACGTGAAGTGTCAGCCAGACCACAACTAGGTGCAAAACATGTACTCGGCATCTTGTCACATTTATTCCACCAAATGAACTGTTTTCCAAACGAAATATTGCACAAAAACGAGTTTAAATGACGATTACTGTCCACTTTTTTCAACCTTTCCTGATTGCTATCAAAACAAACAAAACTTCCGGCTTGATTACGTCAGCATTCGAAAGACGGCGCGCGTCTTTTGACAACGTTGGCAGATGTTGGTCGCTTTGATTTCCGCTGTACGCTTTACTTCCGTCCTATGATGTCTCGCACAGGTCTCAGTGAATCTCGTTTACGGCCATTGCTTTGACACATGGACTGATATATTACAGAGTGTATTTCAAACACTCATACCTTGCTATAGCAGCGACAAAACAGCTATCAAAAATGTGTTCCGATATTTAATAAAATGAGAGAAATAGAATTTTGATAATAAAAAAATTGCCTTCGGTTCTCCTTTAAGAAGAGAGTCTCTGATGGGTGTAGATGTGTTTTATTCCTCTTGAACACGATTATAGCATCAAACGCTGGACATCAAACACCATACACCGCACACAGAGCATCGTGAAAACTAAAGAAAACAAAACAAAACTTTGCTCCGTTCAACCAAGCCTGCAAACCTGTACAAGTTACACTACCGTTCCAAAGTTTGGGGTCACTTTGAAATTTCCTTTTTTTTTGAAAGAAAAGCACTGTTCTTTTCAATGAAGATCACTTTAAACTAATCAGAAATCCACTCTATACATTGCTAATGTGGTAAATGACTATTCTAGCTGCAAATGTCTGGTTTTTGGTGCAATATCTCCATAGGTGTATAGAGGCCCATTTCCAGCAACTCTCACTCCAGTGTTCTAATGGTACAATGTGTTTGCTCATTGCCTCAGAAGGCTAATGGATGATTAGAAAACCCTTGTACAATCATGTTAGCACAGCTGAAAACAGTTGAGCTCTTTAGAGAAGCTATAAAACTGACCTTCCTTTGAGCAGATTGAGTTTCTGGAGCATCACATTTGTGGGGTCGATTAAATGCTCAAAACGGCCAGAAAAATGTCTTGACTATATTTTCTATTCATTTTACAAAGTGTGACTTTTCATGGAAAACACAAAATTGTCTGGGTGACCCCAAACGTTTGAACGGTAGTGTAGCCAAACGTGCACCATTAGCCTCTGCGCTCAAAGTCACGTGCTAAACCACAGTTCAACCAACGCACCAAACACAAACAAAACACTCAATAAACAGCACACAAACTTTACATTGTGCATGAATGGCATATCAGGATGGCAAATAGCAAAGCTTTATAACATACTGTACTAGATTTGATTTGATTTTATTTGATTTTATTTAGGTTTTCCACATGTACATTTACAATAAAATACACATTTAATTATTATAAAGACGTAAAAAACCGAGGATGACACAAAAAAGTCTAATAAAATGACTTATTTCCATTGCGGTCCTCAAAAAAAAATTACAAAATGGTGACAATATGATAGAGGACAAAAATTACAAAAAAATGTGTAAATAAACAAAATGTATAAAAATAACATTAATAACATTAATAGTAAATAAATTTAAGAAATGTAACTATCACAAGTTTTATATATCACAAAATATCACAATTATCACAGACTTATTATTACACAGAAATTGAATGACAATTTACAAACATATTAAAAGTACATGGGAGACCTAAAAGTACTAAACCTCTGACGGAGGCACATGGTGAATATAAACACAGCAGCGAGCGTCTGTAGCATAACAAATACAGCTTTCTGGGCTGACAGCTCCACCGGGAACATGAATAATGAGTGACCGCTCTGGCCGCCACTTACAAACACATTTTACACTCGTTGGGAGCGCTGCTTTTAGCCAGTTCCTATATATAACCTATATATAAAATTAGTTGCATTGAATGTTGTTCATAGAATAACCACAAGACAAGCTAGTTCTTTTTATCACTTGTGTTATAGAAGCTATAAACAGCCTTTCTCTCAACAGCCTCTCTTTGTTCTGTATCTTGAAGAAGTTCAACAGCGCTGCAGCATAATAATGGGTTAATATATGTAATATTTGCGTCTGTTAAAGGGATGGACGACTGAAGGCAGGTGATGAGCTGCTGATGATCAACGGTCAGTCCTTGGTTGGCCTCTCACATCAGGAGGCCGTGGCTGTCCTTCGTTCCACTGCAGGCCTCGTGCAGCTGGTGGTGGCTTCCAGGGTACTTTTAATAAGCAAATCTCCACACTGAGCCTCAGTTCAGACAAAATAAGAGTCATCTAGCTTTTATGCACTTGTTATTTTAGAAATTGTAACTTTAAAGGAACAGTCCACCGTACTTCCATAATGAAATATGCTCTTATCTGAATTGAGACGAGCTGCTCCGTACCTCTCCGAGCTTTGCGCGACCTCCCAGTCAGTCAGACGCAGTCAGACGCGCTGTCACTCCTGTTAGCAATGTAGCTAGGCTCAGTATGGCCAACGGTATTTTTTGGGGCTGTAGTTAGATGCGACCAAACTCTTCTGCGTTTTTCCTGTTTACATAGGTTTATATGAGCAGTGACATGAAACAAGTTCAGTTACACAAATTGAAACGTAGCGATTTTCTATGCTATGGAAAGTCCGCACTATAATGACAGGCGTACTAACACCTTCTGCGCGCTTCGGCAGCGCATTGATATCTGAGCTCCGTATCAGTGCGCTGTCGAAGCGCGCAGAAGGTGTTAGTACGCCTGTCATTATAGTGCGGACTTTCCATAGCATAGAAAATCGCTACGTTTCAATTTGTGTAACTGAACTTGTTTCATATCACTGGTCATATAAACCTATGTAAACAGGAAAAATGCGGAAGAGTTTGGTTGCGGGCGGCACGGTGGTGTAGTGGTTAGCGCTGTCACCTCACAGCAAGAAGGTCCTGGGTTCGAGCCCCGGGGCCGGCGAGGGCCTTTCTGTGCGGAGTTTGCATGTTCTCCCCGTGTCCGCGTGGGTTTCCTCCGGGTGCTCCGGTTTCCCCCACAGTCCAAAGACATGCAGGTTAGGTTAACTGGTGACTCTAAATTGACCGTAGGTGTGAATGTGAGTGTGAATGGTTGTCTGTGTCAGCCCTGTGATGACCTGGCGACTTGTCCAGGGTGTACCCCGCCTTTCGCCCGTAGTCAGCTGGGATAGGCTCCAGCTTGCCTGCGACCCTGTAGAAGGATAAAGCGGCTAGAGATAATGAGATGAGATGAGATGAGTTTGGTTGCATCTAACTACAGCCCCAAAAAATAACCTTGGCCATACTGAGTCTAGCTACATTGCTAACAGGAGTGACAGCGCGTCTGACTGCGTCTGACTGACTGGGAGGTCGCGCAAAGCTCGGAGAGGTACGGAGCAGCTCGTCTCAATTCAGGTAAGAGCATATTTCATTATGGAAATACGGTGGACTGTTCCTTTAAAATGTCATTTTTAAGCCCCAGGCTGAAGCCTCTGGGGGGAAAAAAAAATTGAACCTCAGTGTGCTTGGCTATAGAGATCTTGCAGTCACGTGACCGGACAGTTAACAGCCACCATCTTGTCGGTAAAAAACACAGCTGAATACTGCTGCACTCATGTACAGAATGGATCAATTTCAACCGACGGACTACACGGCTCATTTTTCTAATGAACAGATAACTAGATATATGTCTAAAATAAACGACCTACAGATTAGTGACCCTTATGGCTTGCCGGACGTAGTTTTCACGACTGTGTCAGTGGATTTTGAACTGCCAGTGGAATACCCAGACATGTATAATTACCTCATTAACTTTCCCTCGCTGTTCAGTGGTGAAGCACTGTGTGCTTATAAATCTCTGCACAGTTATCTTTACAGAAATTCAGGATTTGTCAGCGACTCAGATGTGGCATCTTGTAAACAAGAAAATAACAATCCTCATTGGACGGGTAAGTCACTTAAGTATTACTAGTACTGCACTGACCAGCCGATTATAGAATAGAATAAGGTAATTCCAGCTGTAATTCCAAATCGTCCTTCTTGTTTACATGGATCTGGCGTTGGAGAAGTAGAGGATTAGCAGTGGAGATTTGAGTGGCTGTTTTCTGAGCTTAGTCAACAGGCCGGCTCTGCCTGCAGCCTCGCTTTTGCTTCCGCTCCCGACGCCGCCTCCTTCGCTTTGCTTCCGATAACAATCCACGGAGACCCCGCTGGTCTCGCTATCTCGTCCGGAATGTTGTGCATGCGATGGAAATCGCTACAAACCGTCATTTTCTGCTGGAAACCAATGTCCAGTAAGTCCATACGGTTGTAGTGGATATTGAAGTCCGATACAGACGAACAACACGCAAAAATACACACAATAAACATAAAAAACGTGCACAGGTAGGGAGAGCTTGTAGCCGCAGCCGTTGTAGTAGAATTGTATATAGTAGGGTTTTCCAGAAGATAAGGTAGAAGCAGAAGTAGAAGGCGGAAATATGGCGTTTGACCGACAAGATGGCGTCCGTCACAATCTGGATCGGCTGTGACGTCACATGCAAGATCTCTATAGGGGATAAAGTTAAATATAAACCTAGAGTGTTCACTCTGCGTCTTTTTTTTTCTTTTTTGTCCTTTCTAATGGCTCTGTTTGCCTCAGGATGAGTCTGAAGTGGACTTTCACAAATACCCATCAAGCAGCCTGCCTGATCTTGTGAGCACATGCTCAGCTCAGGATGCTCCACCTTCCCCTGGGGATGGGAAAGAGAACATGGAGCCGGATGTGGAGGACGTGAGGGCCAGCAGCCTCTCACTGCCCACCCAGGACTCAGTACGTACGCCAGACGCCTATCAGCATCACTATCTGTGTCTTTCATCTCATGCAGCCTCCTTTAACTCCCTGTCTGATTGCCAAACCATGCTTTGTTGTGTATTTCCTACTGTGCCTACAAATTCTCCAAAATTCAACACTTTTAACTCCTCTCACAGATTCATTAACTTCCTTCAGTATTCTTTAGCATGTGACATTTCAGAATCGGCCAGTGCTGTATCAGAAATAATTCATTTTCTTTGAGTAAGCAGAAGCACATTACCTGAGTGCTGTCAGACACTGTTAATGTTTACTCGAGTCTCAGCTAAGCATAATTTTAGTCCTACAATAACACAGTTCGTACTGGGCAATCATTGCATTGAAACAATGCAAAGGTCAGCGTGGTGGAGTTAAATATTCAGCCACTTTATAGAATGTCAGCATTTGCAGTCCACCCCCACATCACCACCACCGATTTCCAGCAGCTCCTCTCTGTTCGTTCCCACTCGCGAGATGAGAAAATTAAAATGTGTGCAGCCATTAAATTAAATTAAATTAAATTACATTACATTAGCATTCATGAGCCTGATGCTTTCAGGCTTCAGAAACAGTTCTTTGCTTACATCATAGTTTATATCCGAGTACTTCTGATATCTGAGATAGCCGTGAGAGTGTTGTGTCAGGACTCGTGATCTCATGATAAGATTTCACATTAACGTACTGTACATCAGAGCTGCACTTCTTAGATCTGATTTAAATTGCCTAGCTTCGGATTTGCAGCATTCATTTAACAACACTGAACAGAATGTTCTTCAAGGTGAAGAACATTTCGTTTTTATCCCCAGCTTGCCGAAAGGCCCGAAACGGGATTATGCCGTGGCGATTTTCGTCCATCCGTCCCTCCCCAGGGAAGGGAGCTCAGCTTCTGAAATCATCTCCTCTTACAATTTGTGGAGGAATTTCACCAAACTTGGCAAAAGACTTTGTTATATTAGAGTTCTGCCTTTGATTATTAACAAACTTGTACTTTGGCAATTTCATCAAGGTGTGCTTGCTTTCTGAAATCAACTTCCGTCACAATTTTTATTATCCCCCGCTGGCCGAAAGGACCGAAGAGGGATTATGTCATGGCGATGTCCGTCCGTCTGTCCGTCCCAGGAAGGGTGCTCACCTTCTGAAATCAACTCCTCTCACAATTTCTGGAGGAATTTCACAAAACTTGGCAGGATTCTTTGTTATATGTCGGTAATACGCATATTGTAATTTCGTTAAATTGGGCCACATTTTGCCAGAGTTACAGCCCTTGATTAACAAAATTATAATTTGACAATTTCACAAGTGTGTTTTCCTTCTGAAATCAACTCCTCTCACAATTTCTGGAGGAATTTCACCAAACTTGGCAAAAGGCTTTGTTATATGACAGTTATACGCATTTTGAAATTTCGTTTAATTTGGGCAAATTTTACCAGTTATACCCTTGATTATTAACAAACTTGTACTTGGCCAATTTCATCAAGGTGTGCTTGCTTTCTGAAATCAACTTCCGTCACAATTTTTATTATCCCCCGCTGGCCGAAAGGACCGAAGGGGGATTGTGTCATGGCGATGTCCATCCGTCTGTCCGTCCCAGGAAGGGTGCTCACCTTCTGAAATCAACTCCTCTCACAATTTCTGGAGGAATTTCACGAAACTTGGCAGGATTCTTTGTTATATGTCGGTAATACGCATATTGTAATTTCATTAAATTGGGTCACATTTTACCAGAGTTACAGCCCTTGATTAACAAAATTATAATTTGACAATTTCACGAGTGTGTTTTCCTTCTGAAATCAACTCCTCTCACAATTTCTGGAGGAATTTCACAAAACTTGGCAGGATTCTTTGTTATATGTCGGTAATACGCATATTGTAATTTCATTAAATTGGGTCACATTTTACAGAGTTACAGCCCTTGATTAACAAAATTATAATTTGACAATTTCACGAGTGTGTTTTCCTTCTGAAATCAACTCTTCTCACAATTTCTGGAGGAATTTCACCAAACTTGGCAAAAGGCTTTGTTATATGACAGTTATACGCGTTTTGAAATTTCGTTTAATTTGGGCAAATTTTACCAGTTATACCCTTGATTATTAACAAACTTGAAACTGCCAAAGTACATCAAGGCTTGCTTTCTGAAATCAACTTCCCTCACAATTTTTATTATCCCCTGCTGGCTGAAAGGGGATTATGTCGTGGCGATGTCTGTCCCAGGAAGGGTACTCACCTTCTGAAATCAACTCCTCTCACAATTTTTGGAGGAATTTCACGAAACTTGACCGAATTCTTTGTTATATGTCGGTAATACGCATATTGTAATTTTGTTCAATTCAGTCGCATTTAACCAGAGTTATGTCACAGTTGCGAGCGGGGGATATTGTGCTCTCAGAGCACTCTTGTTTAAAGACTGTTTTCCAACCGTGTTAATGAAACTGTAGTTATGACTACTGGAAGACAGATTGTCTGTCTTCTCTTATGTAACTTGTAACCATGTCAAAGAGTCCCATATACGTTTTTTGTACGTATGTTGGGGAGTACCTGTTAGAGAGCACACTCTGTCTAGGCTGTCGGCATGGTGGTCAGTTCCTTTCCTCGCCGCCTTTAACTTCCCCAGTGTTTCCACCAGGTCCCCATTCACTGGAGGCGAGCCCCAGATCACCGTCCGAGGCGAGGCTCGAACCGGGGACCGTTCGCTTAGTGGTCTAGCGCTCTAACCACTTGGCCACTTCGCCTCTGTAACCATGTGATGAGTCCCAATGAAGTGTACTTGTAGCCAGTAAATTGCACTATTTAATATGCATGTGTGTTTCCATTGCTCTGATGATGGTTGTTAACTGAAACATTTGAAGTGCACTACACTGGCACTTTGTTTCACTATCCATTAAAATTTTTTGGACCAGTGTGAAAGGTTTCCAAACTTTTGGATGAAATCATTTTCTCTACTTATGCTCACAGACATTGTTCTTTCTGTGGACTATATTTTAAGGCATGATCCATTGTGTACTTTTACACTTATATTTAAATTTTCAGCACTTGACAGATGCCCTTATGCCAAAACTTACAAAAATGCTTTGTGGTCTCCATTGAGGAAAAAAAAAACCCAAAACATTGCCTCAGTAGGACAAATTGGCCAGAATCTAAGGATACTTTCACATATGCAATATTAAGTCCATTTGAATTGAACCCTGGTGCAGTTTTACTCTGTATATTTAACAGTTATTCCACGAAATCGAGTCGTACATGAGCTGATAGCTGACGAAGCACGTCGCACCGAGTTGGCTATAAGCCATGTGTGATGAGATTGAGCGGAATAACTGTTTTATTCTATCCACATTCACTGGATTTTGAGAAACAGAGCATTTTTAGTTTTAATTTTTGCAAATTCGATAAATAAAAACTTTATACAAAACATCAGACATAATCATTTCTGCTTGCAATGTCAACAAACCAGCGAAATGACAGTAGCAGTTTGTGAAAAATACAATAATAATTATTATTGAAAAATAAGAAAGATACGTTCTTACCATGAAATACTTTTATTCCATATTTTGTTGCTTTTTTATTTTTGGGGATTTTCTTCTTCTTTAGACTTTTTTAATGGTTGGCAAACCAACTTAAAGGTGTATTACCGCCACCTACTGGGCTGGAGTGTGGAACAGGAGAAATTGGGGGGGGGACGACTATATTCTTTTAGCTATTTCTGTTTCTTTTGAATACTTGAGAACAAATTTTGGGAGTTTTGTTTTCGAGTAGAGTTTTTATTTTGTCCTCGATTAGTTTAGCAACACACTCCGCCATTTTGTTTTTCTCTACTCACAGTATATGAGCTGATATCCTAGTAGTAGAGTAGCCAATCAGAGTGCGTGATTGCTCATATCCAGTGAATGTGGATAGAATAAATAAATATATATTTACACACACACACAAAGTACCAGTCAAAAGTTTATACACCCCGACTCATTCATAGGTTTTTCTGTATTTTGACTATTTTGTCCACTGTAGAACGATGCTGAAGAAACCAAAACTATGAAATAACAAATGGAACATATCTGGAATTATGTGGTAAACAAAAAAGTGTTAAAACGTGTCATATTTTAGATTCTTAAAAGTAGCCACAGTTTACCTTGATGACGCTTTGTACACTATTGGCATTATCTTAACCGGCTTCATGAGGTAGTCACCTGGAATACTTTTCAATTAACAGATCTCATCTCATCTCATTATCTGTAGCTGCTTTATCCTGTCCTACAGGGTCGCAGGCAAGCTGGAGCCTATCCCAGCTGACTGCGGGCGAAAGGCGGGGTACACCCTGGACAAGTCGCCAGGTCATCACAGGGCTGACACATAGACACATACCCCTTTTCCACCAAATCAGTTCCAGGGCTGGTTTGGAGCCAGTGCTGGTGCTGGTTCACAACTCGTTCAACTTGCGAGCCAGCTGAGAACCAGTTTGCTTTTCCATCGCTCGCGGAGCTACGTCATTACGTCGCTGTATACGTCAGTTAAGTCGCTGTTTACGTCATTACATCGCTGTATACGTCAGTTACGTCGCTACATTTGCATAAACCTTGGCGCGAATATCGAAGCAAAAACAACACGGAAGCAGCAGCAGCAGCAACAACAACAACAACAACAATAATGGATGACTTTGCGTTTGTACAGCTGCTGCTTCTCGTCGCTTAAAAATGGCAATCTTTCGCGGTCTTGCTATTGTTGTTGGTCTTAACAACTCCGCCCCCCCCGCTGACGTAAGCGGTTCTTTCCTCTGGCCTAGCAGTTGGTGCTAGCCTGGAACCGGTTTTTCTGGCCCCAGAGCCAGTTCTTTGTCAGTGGAAACAGAAAACCCGGTTCCAAACTAAGCACTGGCCCCGAACCAGCCCTGGTGGAAAAGGGGCAACAGACAACCATTCACACACCTTCACATTCTCACCTACGGTCAATTTAGAGTCACCAGTTAACCTAACCTGCATGTCTTTGGACTGTGAGGGAAACCGGAGCACCCGGAGGAAACCCACGCGGACACGGGGAGAACATGCAAACTCCACACAGAAAGGCCCTCGCCGGCCCCGGGGCTCGAACCCAGGACCTTCTTGCTATGAGGCGACAGTGCTAACCACTACACCACCATGCCGCCCCGATTAACAGATGCCTCGTCAAAAGTTAATTCGTGCAATTTCTTGCCTTCTTAATGTTTTTGAGATCAAATAGTAAATAGTAAATAATAAAAATACAGTAAATAGCCCTGTTCCACAACTGTAGTAATCCATCTTATGTCAAGAACCCCTCAAGTAAGCAAACAGAAACGATTACTTTAAGACATGAACTGTCTTTTAATTAATAAAAATAAAGAAAAACCAATGAATTAGAAGTTGTGTCCAAAATTTTGACTGTGTGTGTGTGTATATATTTAAAATGCGCAGTATATTTGCCCGTCACCACAGGATTGATTCATAGAGTTGACAATACTTTGTTATTTTCAGTTCATGGCTACCTTGGGAAGTCACTTCCTTGGTATTCTTTTATTACTTTGCATGTAAGCTCTGTTAGCACAAGAATGATGACCTGAAAAGCCACGATGACTTAGACAGCTGAGATAGCCGAGATAACTTCAACCACCACTGCACTGCACTTTCGTAATGAACTAATTTATGATGTCTATCCATTTACACCTCTGCAAATTCCTGGGATATTGTTAAAGACAAGGTCTATACCTATAATCATTGCATGATGATCCTAAACACCAGCCACGTGTACCGACCTTTTCACACACGCTATTATCCTCCATGGCCTTTGTAAGGAAAGTCTGAACACTTGCCATCATGTGAGCTGACAAGTGGTTGGGTGTGTGTTTTTCAGCCAACAGTCACTTATCAGGTTTTTTTGTAACTGTTCAAAGTGAAAGAGGGAGGGGAGGAAAGCACAGGAGAGCAACAGAAAAGAGACAACTGGGAGAGGCACACAGCTGTGACCGTCAAATTATGTGTTGTGATGTGTGGAGCGCACTGTTTTGAGGAAGCCCATGGGTTCATATGTGATGGAATTAGCAGTACAGTGTTGATTCATGCAGGAGACAGATGTGCATTTTCAACAAATACAAACTCCCTGGGTGTTTCTCAGTGTCAAGGAAGGATCCTTAACCTGTACATTTCAAGGATGCCACATTATCAAATCCTGTTGAAGGCCTGTTCTGATGACTGGGGTCCTTTGAATTCTACCAAGGCCCTTCATTCAGAGAATTTTCATGGATGCTTGTGTGCAGGGCTTAATTTGAGCCGGAACACGACGGAACAAGATCCGGAACCTCCGTCGTCGGATCCGGCAGCTATTTTCATTTCATTCGGTGTTCCGGCAGCTATTTAAATGGATCAGATCACCTCCGTGACCATCACAAAGGGGAAAAAAAATCTCATCTCATCATCTCTAGCCGCTTTATCCTTCTACAGGGTCGCAGGCAAGCTGGAGCCTATCCCAGCTGACTACGGGCGAAAGGCGGGGTACACCCTGGACAAGTCGCCAGGTCATCACAGGGCTGACACATAGACACAGACAACCATTCACACTCACATTCACACCTACGGTCAATTTAGAGTCACCAGTTAACCTAACCTGCATGTCTTTGGACTGTGGGGGAAACCGGAGCACCCGGAGGAAACCCACGCGGACACGGGGAGAACATGCAAACTCCACACAGAAAGGCCCTCGCCGGCCCCGGGGCTCGAACCCAGGACCTTCTTGCTGTGAGGCGACAGCGCTAACCACTACACCACCGTGCCGCCCTGGAAAAAAAAATCAAACAATAAATTAAATAAATAAGTAAATAAAAATGTGTTTAGTGTTCGGTTTTGATTTTGATATCTGTTGTTGGTTTCTCTCCTATGACATCCACAAAATCTATGCGAAAGGGAAAGGGGGGGGGGACATGGGGTGTATACTTCCGCTCAATAGAACACCGGGTTTTTTGTTACCGTTAGCTTGCGCTGTGGAAAAAATGGCAAAAAAACAAGAAAGCTTACTAAAATTTTTCAAAGTCCCAGGACAGCCGGATCCTAAACGACATAAAATGGACGACGTGGGACACAGTGACACTGCACCAGCACCTGCTGCAAGTGTACCAGTCCGCAGGAAAAAGTCAAAAGTTTTGACAAAGAACATGGCGAAAAGGGAAAAAAGGTGACTGGTAGGCTACCGTACATTTCAACAGGAATGGACAGAGGAATTCGCCTTTGTGGGGTGAGAGGGTTCTGCTTTGTGTCCAATAGGCCTATACAATGACAAGATTGCATCGATGAAACAATGAAATAAAGCGGCACTTCGAAACACGCCAAGCTACGTTTGCGTCAAAATATTCAGCGGGGGACAGGAGGAAGACGGCACATCAAGAGCCTCTTCATTATGAAAAAGAATATATTACACTCACATTGTTGGTCATACGTAAAAATGCATTTTAGTTGTATTCAGCGTCACTTTTTATATATGGCTCTCACAAAAATGTATTTGAAAATATGTGGCTTTCATGGCTCTCTCAGCCAAAAAGGTTCCCGAGCCCTGCCTTAAAGTGCCATTCCACCATTGGATGTATTCTTTGGCATAACATACAATATATTTTATGACAATATGACTAGACAGAGAAATCTTTTAGCTTCAAAATGATATATCAAACATTTTTTGACAACGACAAGTATATTAATTTTGCGACCAAAGTCACCTACCCTTTTAATTTCCGCGCGGTAGTGAAACGTGATGTCATCGGCAGGTTCCCCTTCTTGTGTACCACGTGTCGGTTTATTTTTAGACCAGGAAACCCCCAAAGTGAGAGAGTCATTTCTCCTCGTATATGGGGGCCAAAAAAATTGCGAAAAATTTTGAGTTAATCTTTCAGTTAGCTAGATTTATTGGTATTAGCTAGATTTATTGGTATTATTTTTATCGCGTTCTATCCGCCATTGCTGATAATATGTGCCACATCACACGTCACGTGGTACACAAGAAGGGGAACCTGCCGATGACATCACGCGCGGAAATGAAAAGGGTAGGTGACTTTGGTCGCAAAATTAATATACTTGTCGTTGTCAAAAAATTATGTTTGATATATCATTTTGAAGCTAAAAGATTTCTCTATCTAGTGATACCATTTATATATGTTGTCAAAATATATTGCATTTTATGCCAAAGAATACATCCAATGGTGGAATGGCACTTTAACGTATGTGTGGAGAGCGAGAGAGAACTTGAGTGCCTGCTTGGAGAACATTCTGAGCGTTGTCCGTTGTTGTCCAGGATTTGATAACTGTTGCTGTTGCAATACATGTCATGCAATAGGCGTGTGTGCGTAAAGTTATAGTAAACCGCCCCCTGCCTTTTTTTTTTGAGTCGCCGGACCCACCCACCTCCTGCGTTCCGGCCCGGGACCTCCCACTTCACAAATTAAGCACTGCTTGTGTGTATCCTCGGCGTTCTTAAAGCACCCACAATCCTATGCACACAGACAAAGTGTTACCTTTTCAGTCACCTACACCTGCACACTCGGTACATCGTTCCAGTATGTGTTCTCTGAATGTTAGGAAGGAGTCTTGCTACCTGTCCGACCAAGGAAGCATTCTTCACTTTGAGAAATGCCCCAATTGCCCTAATCCAGTGTTTCTCATTCCTACTCCTGTAGGTCGAGCCCCCGTCCTGCATATCTTTTATTTATTCTATCCACATTCACTGGATATGAGCAATCGTGCTCTCTGATTGGTTACTCTACTACTAGGCTATCAGCTCATATACCATGAGTAGAGAAAAACAAAATGGTGGCGCGTGGTGCTGAACCAACCGAGGATGAAATAAAAACCCTGCTCGAAAACAACCCCCCCCCTTAAAATTATCAAGTATTTAAAAGAAACAGAAATAGCTGAGGGCGGCACGGTGGTGTAGTGGTTAGCGCTGTCGCCTCACAGCAAGAAGGTCCTGGGTTCGAGCCCCGGGGCTGGCGAGGGCCTTTCTGTGTGGAGTTTGCATGTTCTCCCTGTGTCCGCGTGGGTTTTCTCCGGGTGCTCCGGTTTCCCCCACAGTCCAAAGACATGCAGGTTAGGTTAACTGGTGACTCTAAATTGAGCGTAGGTGTGAATGTGAGTGTGAATGGTTGTCTGTGTCTATGTGTCAGCCCTGTGATGACCTGGTGACTTGTCCAGGGTGTACCCCGCCTTTCGCCCATAGTCAGCTGGGATAGGCTCCAGCTTGCCTGCTGGATAAAGCGGCTAGAGATAATGAGATGAGATGAGAAATAGCTGAAAGAATATAATTTGTTTTTCCCTATTGTCGCCTGTTCCACACTCCAGCCCAGTCGGTGGCAGTAATGCACCTTTACGTTGGTTTACCAACCAACAAAAAAACCCTGAAGAAGAAGAAAACCCCTCCAACAAAATATGGAATAAAAATATTTGATGGGAAGAACATAACTTTTTTTTTCAAGAATTATTCAAGTCAAAGTCCCTTCCACACCAGGGTCTGGTCTTCCCAGGCAGTCTCCTGTCCCAGTACTAACCAGATCTTTGAGGCACATGGGTGCAGCGCCAATCTCCGTTTCTATAGCCCTCAGTCTCTCGCTTATACAGCTAGGGTTACAGTGGGGGGCTAGTCCTCTGGTAACCGCGACAGTTTGACTTCCCTACTCACATCTGTATTGCAGCATGCCTTGCCAGATGCCAGTAGGTCCCATTTTTATGACGGTCTTTGGCATGACCCGACCACGTGTAGAACTCGCGATCTCCCGGTCGAGAAGTGGACATACTAACCACTAGGCCAACTCGCGGTCTTCAAGAATTATTATTATTATCACATTTTTCACAAATTGCGACTGTCATTTCACCGGTTTGTTTACATTCTAAGCAGAAATTATTTTGTCGGACGTTTTGTGTAAAGTTTTAATTATCAAATTTGCAAAAAAAAATGCCCTGCTTCTCAAAATCCAGTGAATGTGGATAGAATAAAACAGCTATTCCGTTCAATCTCGTCATATATGGCTTATAGCCATGTACCGTACAGTATAACGAGATTGAATGGAATAACTGTTTTATTGTGAAAACTGTGATAACTGGAGAAACTGTGTCTCACCTTTCTGTTTCCGGTGGAGAGTACGTCATGCGCATTCTGGCTGCCGCTTCTCAGCGGAGCTTTTTGTTTTATCTTTTTAAAAAAAATTGTATTAATTAGTTTTTTATCATCATTCTAAATTTTTTTTTTGTCTGTGTAGTTTGATGTTTGTTTTTGTCTGAGTGTTTTGTCCGCCGGTTGTGGTGTCGCTCCGGACCCAGTTTTGGGCGTTGGTTCCCTCCAGGCCTTGGTTCGCCGTGAGTGATGCCTGTGCTCCTCACTATGGACTGCAGTGAGCTCGTCGCTCATTTTAACATCGTGGTTGTCCAGCGCTCTATGCAGCAGTCCTTTAGTGCTTGCCGTGATGTTCCGAGCGATGTGCTGGCGGTGTGGGACTTGTTTTCGTGCGCCTTTTGGTGGGACTGTGGCTGCTACACCACTGGAATGACATCCTGACCTCTATTTAGTGGACTTGTTGTTTTTTTTTCCTCTCTCTATAATTGTAAAGCGACCTTGGGTTTTGAGAAAGGCGCTATATAAATTGAACTTCTCATCTCATTAGCTGCTTTATCCTGTTCGACAGGGTCGCAGGCAAGCTGGAGCCTATCCCAGCTGACTATGGGCGAAAGGCGGGGTACACCCTGGACAAGTCGCCAGGTCATCACAGGGCTGACACATAGACACAGACAACCATTCACACTCACATTCACACCTACGGTCAATTTAGAGCAGGGGTGGGCAATTATTTTTTCCATGGGGCCACATGAGAAACAGAAAATTTTGTGGCGGGCCGGACCAAAAGGCTGAACTAAATTCTGCATAATATTAATTGTATTTCTTTATATAAAGCAGTAAATAACATTGTTTTTACAAGCTGCTAAGACTGGTAAGAGTCTGGAAAAAACGAGGTTGCCTTACAAAAAATGTCATTTATTCAATCAAATTTCCCAAAACAATGGTTAACAAAATGTGAACGTTTGTACCTTTTTTTCAGTCACATTCAGCCCAAAACACAATAAAGACATCACAATATTGTCTTTCTACTCCAAATATCAAGCAAGATACATCATATTATAATAATGATGCCCACATTTGTAGTCTAATCACCTCATTTGGTGCTTTTCGCCGGAGATCGGCTCCGGCGCCTGCTGGTGACATCACACGATGTGATTGGCTGGACCGTTTGAAGGATGACGTACAAGTTTGTGGTTGGTCTGGACAAATTACGGAAGTAGTTATCGCGGGATTAGGTTTCGTGGGATTTCATGTCATGTTCATGTCGCGCGCATTGCGTTTTTGTTGAACACAACTTCAAAATAAAAGCAATGCACATTCAGTCCATGCAGGAGGTAAAATTAGAAAATACGTTTATTTTGTAATTTCTCATTAACCTTACGCGGGCCGGTCAGAATGAACCAAAGGGCCGGATGCGGCCCGTGGGCCGTAAAATGCCCAGGTCTGATTTAGAGCCACCAGTTAACCTAACCTGCATGTCTTTGGACTGTGGGGGAAACCGGAACACCCGGAGGAAACCCACGCGGACACGGGGAGAACATGCAAACTCCACACAGAAAGGCCCTCGCCGGCCACGGGGCTCGAACCCAGGACCTTCTTGCTGTGAGGCGACAGCGCTAACCACTACACCACCGTGCCGCCCATTAAATTGAACTTATTATTATTATTATTATAATAGCCAACTCAGTGCTACGTACCTCGTTGACCATCAGCTCGTGTACAACTTGATTTCATGGAATAACTGTTAACTATTCTTGCTCCAAACACACCTGATTAAACTCGTGTGATTTAACATGCTCTTGATTTAAAATCAGGTTTGCTCAGTTCATCAAAAGTGCCACTGATGAGTTCAGTCAGGTAGGTAGAGCAGGGAAAACTGGAAAAGCTGTGGCTCCAAGAGCAGGATTGAGAATCAGTGCTCTAATCAAATCACAATGCCCGAAGACATTTGAGTCTTTTAGCAATTTTAGAGTCAGGCTGTATCTGAAATCACTCACTCATTCACTACTCCCTACTCACTATCTAGAGAATTCTGTATAGTGAGCTCATTGGCTAAATAAATAAATAAATAAATAAATAACACTTTCGGACACTTCTTCGGCACGCCGTTATTTATGTCATTACTGTCGCACAATTAAAACGTGCCAGATCAGTTGGCTGGTTAGTTTTCAAAATAATAAATACTTGCGTGTATTTTTGTGATAAATCCATATTATACTGAGCGTATTTCCCACATTAATCAATACAAAGTACCTGCATCTTTCAGTTCTTTTAAATCAAGGCTGAATACTTTCTTCTTTGCCGCTGCCTTTTATTAAATCAAATTTGAGACTTTTAATTAATTCCTCGCTCTGCACTGTAATTTTTATTCTTGTATTTTATCGGTCTTATTCTATTTTAGCTTTTTTCTATTCTCTTACTATTTTTAATTGTACTTGAATGTCCGTTTATAACGTGTTTCTTCCTCCGTCCATTCACCCCAACACACTTTTTTTTTTTCTTTCTTTCAGCTTGACCGCAATGCATGATGGTATATATTGCTTGGTTAGTGACCACTGGTTGTACACTGCTTTTCACGGTACATTGTGGGATACTATGAGTCCACTATATTATAGACCCTTTTCAGTCACGTGACCTTTGTAAACGCGACCGCCATTTTGGACATGTAGTGGACTTCGGCTCGAATCAGTTTGAATGCGAGGAAGGCGACAAACGAAAAACATAAAAGAAAAAGGAGCGAGATGCAGAAAACACCTTCACTATCCAGCGACGTAGGGCATTTACAGGGCGAGCAGAGGGAGAGGTATTTGCAAAAATTGAGGTTAGCAGGCTTAGAGAACGACGTTTACCTGCTTCCACCAGGATTGTTCACTGACGTACGGAAGTACACGAAGCCCTCGTCTTTACCTGACTTCGGCCCACATGATCTGTATACCTATGTCGTTAAAAACCCATCGCCATACACATACACGCCAACGTCCGAGGTTCCGGAGCGCGCTCTGGCTTGCTCCAGGAGTGCTCCGGCCGAGGTTCCGGAGCGCGCTGTGGCTTGCTCCAGGAGTGCTCCGGCCGAGGTTACGGAGCGCGCTCCGGCTTGCTCCGGAGCAAGCCGGCGCGCGCTGCTTAATTTGAGGGCAACCTCGGCCGGAGCACTCCGGAGCAAGCCGGCGCGCGCTGCTTAGTTTGAGGGGAACCTCGGCCGGAGCACTCCGGGAGCAAGCCGGCGCGCGCTGCTTAATTTGAGGGCTCTCCGGAACCTCGGACGTTGGCTCTGGCAGCTATTTACACTGGATCCGGTGTAAATAGCTGCCGGATCATAATTACAGTAAACTAGTAAATACAGTAAAGGAAAAACTTGAGACTGAAAGGTTTTAACAGTCATCCAAATGACTGAACGTAAATATTGCTACAGTAACATACTAGCTACTATGTTGTTGACATTAGCTAGTCAACAATAGCTACTACAGAAGAACAAAGCGGTTACAATGGGTTATTTTAACCTATTTGGTTACACACTCGCCGCCACAGAATGTTAGCAACAATGTAATGCCTTTTCTGGCTAATTTTATTCGTCTTACCTCCAACAAAGTGGTCACTACACAAGCGTTGGTATGCCGAGGGCTGCCAATCTGTTAATGGCCGCTATCCATCTTCTCCGTCGGGATCCGATAAAATGATAACCCTTGCCTTGTTTGTTGATGGTTACTACATCCAGGTGCACAACAATATAGTGGCATGATGGAAGTCTTGCTGAAAGTAAAAACTTTCTTTGCTGCCGTTCCTCAATGCTGGCTGTGGTAAACTACTGGTAGTACACGTCCAAAATGGCGGCCGCATTTGTCATGACGTCACGTGAAAAGGGTCTATACATTCGGACAGCACTACAAAATGGCGAACTCACTATACAGTCCACTATATAGTGAGTAGTGAGTGATTTCGGACACAGGGTCAAACTCTTCCACTCACATAAGAACAAGAACTCGTCACGCTGCTTTTTGTTTGCATTTTAATGCTTTTAGCCAGTCTTGTTTACTCATGCAATGGCTTATGTCTGGAAGAGTTTGTTGTCAGGAAGCAGTGTCACGTGTCACTTGGACGTGATCTAAAGTCAGTTGGAAATCAAAGTTGATAGAGCAGACAGTAAGGAGTAAATGGTCGTGGGATTGTTTAGAGGGTGAAGATCACTAGGTACTTGTTTCAGCACTGTGTGGTCAAAGGAATTGCAATACGGTATACAGAGGGAAAAAAAAAGCTGCTAAATCCATCTCGCTGATGAGGCGTGGAAAAAGTTTCTGTTCCTGCTGTACTTCCTAAACATCCCAGATGCTAGCTGTGGTGGTACCTCAGTGGTTAAGATGTGGGACGGTTGTGAGTTCAAATCCCAGCATTGCCAAGCTGCCACTGGTGGACCTTTATAAGCAAAGTTCTTAATCCTCAACTCCTCAGTTGTATAAATATAAGTTGCTCTGAATAAGGGTGCCTGTCAAATGCTGTAAATATAATCTCTTACCTTGGACTTTGTTTCAGAAAATTTGTATTGCACCTAGAAATAAATTCTTTGTCGTTAGCATTCTGGCTCATTAGAGCAAGGGACATACCTGTAGTCAAAGTCCTTCCCACGCCATGTGGCGCATAGGGCAGCGCCGATCTTCATTTCCGTAGCCCTCGGCCTCTCGCCTATTACATAGCTAGGGTTACAGTGGGGGGCTAGTCCTTTGGTAACCACGAGAGTTTGACTCCCCACTCGCATCTGTATTGTAGCGTGCCTTGCCAGACAGCAGTAGGTACCATTTTTATGATGGTCTTTGGTACGACCCGACCGTGAGTAGAACTCGCGATCGAGAGGCGGACACGCTAACCACTAGGCCAACTCGCGGTACATATCGATGAGACAATCTACAGGAGTGAGGTGAGCCGCCTGGCCATGTGGTGCAAGGACAACAATCTCCGCCTGAACGTGGAGAAGACGAAGGAGATTGTTGTGGACTTCAGGAGAGCACACACCCAGCATGCTCCACTAACTGTCGACGGTGCTGCAGTGGAGAGGGTGAGCAGCACCAAGTTTCTGGGTGTGCACATCTCTGAAGACCTGTCCTGGAGCAACAACACCGCATCACTGGCCAAAAAAGCCCAATAGCGTCTGTACTTCCTCCGCAAACTGAGGAGAGCAAGAGCCCCGGCCCCCATCATGCACACATTCTACAGGGGCACCATCGAGAACATCCTGACCAGCTGCATCACCGTGTGGTACGGCGCCTGCACCGTGTCCTGCTGCAAGACTCTGCAGCGCATCGTGAGAGCAGCTGAGAGGATCATTGGTGTCTCTCTCCTTTCTCTTATGGATATCTATAACTCCCGCCTCACCCGAAAAGCCATCAGGATTGCAGGTGACCCCACCCACCCATCTCACAGCCTCTTCAGTCTGCTGCGGTCGGGGAGGAGACTGCGGAGTCTCCGGGCCAAAACCAGCAGGCTCAAGGACAGTTTCTTTCACCAGGCGGTCAGGAGGCTCAACTCCCTCCCTGTTCTGCCCCTCCTCCCCCCTCTGCCCCCTGCCACAGATTCTGCCCGCACACCCCCCTGCCCCCCCTTCAGCATCTGACATCATGTCACCCTCACAGTCCCCCCCCAACACACACACACACACACACACACACACACACACCATTCATTCGCACACTGAACTCAGGGACTGCACATTTCACTTTACCTTGCTCATTTGCACTATTCCGCACTACCTCAAGTGCCCTTGACTGTTTATTTTTATGTCCCTTTGCTCCAATTTATGTGTGTGTATACTGTTTATATTGTTTATTTCAGTTATTCTATTTTTATTTATTGCATTGCCTGTTTGCACCGTGGGTCAGAGAGGACTGAAATTTCATCTGTGCTGTATGTCGAGCATCTCACTCACTCACTATCTCTAGCCGCTTTATCCTGTTCTACAGGGTCGCAGGCAAGCTGGAGCCTATCCCAGCTGACTACGGGCGAAAGGCGGGGTACACCCTGGACAAGTCGCCAGGTCATCACAGGGCTGACACATAGACACAGACAACCATTCACACTCACATTCACACCTACGCTCAATTTAGAGTCACCAGTTAACCTAACCTGCATGTCTTTGGACTGTGGGGGAAACCGGAGCACCCGGAGGAAACCCACGCGGACACGGGGAGAACATGCAAACTCCGCACAGAAAGGCCCTCACCGGCCACGGGGCTCGAACCCGGACCTTCTTGCTGTGAGGCGACAGCGCTAACCACTACACCACCGTGCCGCCTATGTCGAGCATGTATAGCATATTTGACAATAAAGTTGACTTGACTTGATATCTGTAGTGTGTAGATCACAATTGTCATTTATACTAGTGTGTACCATTTGTATATGTGAGCCTTCAGATGAATCAAGGTTCAGCATCAGGAGTGCACTACATTCCTAAGACAGTCCACAAACATTTACAGAGCCAACAAAAGGCTCCTTTTCTTTGTTTTATCAGGAAGTTGCTCAAGAAAAGAAGTTAGCACTGATATAAAGGCTTTGCTTTTTCCTGCTTGGGCTCCAAGTTCACTGCTGTGCCAGTAATTCTCTCTGTCCTCAAACAGTTCACAGAGCTGGATAAGCTGGAGGAACATGGTCGAATCGACGGACCCAAGGGGTGTCGCAGTCCAACACCTATGAAATTCCGCACCAGATCCCAAGGTCAGAGACTTTGCAGTGTCATCAAAGCAGAGCAGAACGTTTTCAAAGAAACAAGGCTGGAAGTATCCTAACTCGCCCATCTCCTTATAGCAGGATTTCAGTATATACATATGTAACATCGATTATCACTGTACATAACACAGATTTTGTTATAATCAGGTGGTGGCAGCCGTCTCGAGTCTGTCGGAGAGGACGACGAGTTGATAGTTGAAAATGGCGAAGCAGGAAGTGACATGGTGGAGAAAACAGCACACGGTAGGCGGAAACATTCCCTCCCACAGCAGCTGGACACAGCGGGAGTCCGACAGGTCAGTTCATCCTCAGGTTCTCATTTGAACTCTGGTTATTTACATCTTAAACTTGGTTACTTAAAGTGTTTGCCACTTCGTCGGTCATAAACACACACATACCTACAGTCCCTGGAAGAGTTTAGCGAGGTTTACATTTCCTTGTCTTTGCAGCCAGGTACCCAGTTAACAGTAAAATTATTTTTACGAAACCCTTCCCATATCAGTATAGTTTTATTTTATGAACATAGTCCAATTAAAATATGAGTCTCATCATTTAAATATGTACAATAATACTGCGGCGGCACGGTGGTGTAGTGGTTAGCGCTGTCGCCTCACAGCAAGAAGGTCCGGGTTCGAGCCCCGTGGCCGGCGAGGGCCTTTCTGTGCGGAGTTTGCATGTTCTCCCCGTGTCCGCGTGGGTTTCCTCCGGGTGCTCCGGTTTCCCCCACAGTCCAAAGACATGCAGGTTAGGTTAACTGGTGACTCTAAATTGAGCGTAGGTGTGAATGTGAGTGTGAATGGTTGTCTGTGTCTATGTGTCAGCCCTGTGATGACCTGGCGACTTGTCCAGGGTGTACCCCGCCTCTCGCCCGTAGTCAGCTGGGATAGGCTCCAGCTTGCCTGCGACCCTGTAGAACAGGATAAAGCGGCTAGAGATAATGAGATGAGACAATAATACTGCATGTTTATTGGAATAATAGCGTTTTTATTCCTGAGCTTTCCACCAACAGAGCACATTCAAGTTGGCATTATTTATAGGCTTACATGTTTTTCAGTTATTGAGGTTTGAATTCAGCCCAATTCAATTCAAGGGACCAGTCAAACAGGCTAATAACTATCGGAACTCAATAATACATATAATAGCTATAATAATGGTGGGTTGTTTTCCACTATTATAACAAAATAGAAATCTGGGATTCTCTGGCTATGCGTCATAGACCCGCACTGAGAACCACTGCTCTAATGAACGGATTAAGTCCCCTTGGATGGATGTTTTAATTGCTATAATTGTCAAGAGCTAACTGAGTGAAAAATAGGGGAAATGAGTTTAGATTCACTTTTATTATTTTCTTTGATGCCAGCAACCATTTCATCAGGTTGTATTGGCAGTAGATTTCGTTATTATATTACAGTCTTACAATTAAATTTTTGAAAAAGGGAACTGGAACATTTCTACTCGGAGCCTTTTTAAAAGTGAAATCCCTCTGTTGGTTTTAACGTTGTCCCTTTGCCAAGAGTGTGGGTAAGAGTGATAATGAGCAACTTTAGGATCATTGTGTAAATACTTGGAGGATGAAATCCTAAAGCATAAAATCCTAATGGAACAAATTAACTATATGATGGTGTAAATTTGAATACTATATGGGTCCGTCTCAGAAACTGGTCTCTCATTTGGGACATTATGGTCAGAAAATAAATTTTCTAATTTTACTTTTTTTTTTTTGCATTTACCTAACACTCAATGTTTCTTTTGTCATGTTTAATAAGAATAAAGATAGTATCTTGCTTTATCTGGCCTCCACTGTGGAAAATATTTTTGATTACAATTCAGATGCTTTTGTAAAATAGATTTTCATATAAAATAACTCCATCATGAAGCATTAAAGCCCCTCCTTCACAGATGAGTGAAAATATTGAATAAATTTCCTCTTTTTGATTGCTTGGGTTAAAAATGCCAAGTTATGATGACTGAATTGATTATTCACTTAAATATGAATAATATGATACATTTTGGGTATTTGATATGGCGAAATAGGACACAATGGAAAAATCAAGAACACACCGGAAAGATGAGAATAACGGCGCTGGTAAAAGAACAGCGACTGTACTGGCTGAAGGTCGCGCGGGTCTCTGCTGCGGCGCGCGAGCAACGGGACATCACTACCGCACCGGACAGAGCGCGAGGCGGGGACGGGGCAAAATGACTGGCCGTAGATTCTATCAAAAGTTCGATCTAAATTGACCATGGTTGCAAAATATTTGCCAAAAATACGCAAACAGTACGAAAGATTAAAGTAATATGAAAAAGAAACATTCTGTTGCCTTATCCTGCAAGACTAAAACAAAATAAAACTGTCAAAACTCATCTTTTCAGTGATAACGTCCGAACAGATCACTCGCGTAACAGAAAGACCGCAAATGGAAGCGCGATCAACTTCTAACTTTTGGAGTGGAAAATTCCATTCTACACATGCAAATTGTTAATGTGTGTCCTTCCCCGCACACAAATAACACGCTACGGTAAAAAATAGACCACAACTCATTTTATAGCTCAGAAATTCATACAAGACCAGCTACCATCGTAACATATTCTGTAAGAAACATATTCTATACCTAACTTTCAGCTTTCGTTTTGAAAAACAAAACCGCAGATTTATAACTAAATGTTTATATGGCGTAGTGATTTTAAGTTACTACTTTTGGTGAGGTCGTGACCTCGACCCTGAGGCTTTCCGTTTAGATCAAAACACACGATCGTATTGGTTTTGGGTCTGCGGAAAATGGAGTTACAACGGTGATGAAATATTTTGCATGATGTTTTATTACGGTTATGATTATTCTGTGAGCGCGCCAATCCTTAGGTGTATAAAGTTACAACTTAAAATACAATTAGTGATAACTGTAGACTTTTCAGTGGACTGCAACCTTTTTAAGGGAATGCGATGTAGTCGACCATTTATCATGTCCCAGATCAAGCCGCCATTTTTCCACAAATTTGCAGAATTTTTGCCAAATTCTGAATAGAGTATTCACATCAGAGATTTAGTTTTATCTGTATTATTTCTTTCATTATTTTATTTCAAATTAAAACCAACATCACCATTCAAAACCGTATAGTTTATTGACTGTGAGTATATTTAGTAGGGTACCGCCACAGTACCCAGTTTCTGAGACAGACCCATATATATATATATATATATATATATATATATATATATATATATATATATATATATATGTGCGTGTGTGTGTTTCACCTTCAAGGCATCCAATTTGTCTCGTAATAGGTTCTCTAGTACAGGTCTATGGCCTAAAAGGCTCCAGATTGGTGCATCACTGAAACAAATCAACAGATTAATATTGTTGCTTGGTTTGTGGATCACGCTGACAGGTGAAGCATGTCTGGTAATTCTCATGCCTTATTCATGCTCTTCTTTGTCATCTTACCCAGGAATATCAAATCGTGAAGAAATCAGCACGGTCTTTAAGTACTGTTCAAGTGGAGTCTCCATGGCGACTGGCTCAACCATCTATTATCTCCAACATTGTCCTGATGAAAGGACAGGGCAAGGTGAGAGGCCACTCTGGGCACTCTTGAACACAGAAGACACATTAGACACATTTCTGTCCGACAAGAGCCAGTCATAAATAAAAGGTTGCCATTTATAAAATATAGGTGATGAATAAAGATTGTGCTTTAGATGTGAGGATCTTTTTTGGCGTTTATTTATTGAGTAAGTTTTGTTTCGCTCCTCAGTTCCGGAGTGTTTATACACCCAATTATCAATTTTGGTTGAAAAAATACTAATTAATAACAATTTGTTTATATAAATGATTTTTTGCAGTAATGCCTACTCAGCTGTAGCTCAACTCAAGTACAAATGCACATCAATCCCTTTGTCTTTTCCTTTATGTCTAGGGTTTGGGTTTCAGCATTGTTGGAGGCCAAGATTCTGCACGAGGTAGAATGGGGATATTTGTCAAGACCATTTTCCCCAATGGAGCAGCAGCAGCAGATGGTAGACTCAAGGAGGGTAAGAGCTGCTAGGGAGCCAGTATAATGAAAATGATCGAGTGCAAGGGTTTGGTGCGTGGCCTGGATGCAACCCAACAAAGTATTTCAGCAGACTGAACTGGGTAGTTAAAGAAATACTGAAGCAGAGCAAATTAATGTGTGAACAAAACCCAGCCATTGTTCAGCGACTCTACAGGCTGTCCAAAAAGTCAGGAACCGATCAGAGTAAAAGTACATATACGTAATTTTGCATTTATTATTTACAACCTTTGCTGTCCATGTTCATTTGTATGCGCTGTGCATTTTCTTACATTTTGCATATTTTGCTCCATACTGTACATTCAGACCGACATTCCCATTGGTTCCTGACTTTTCGTACACCCTGTGATTTTCAAAACACAAACTAGCCTGGCTTTTATAGCAGATCCTCTATTACTTATCTAATCATATATACTTGTATAAATTATTTTGCTGAAAGTACCTGGGCGGCGCGGTGGTGTAGTGGTTAGCGCTGTCGCCTCACAGCAAGAAGGTCCGGGTTCGAGCCCTGTGGCCGGCGAGGGCCTTCCTGTGCGGAGTTTGCATGTTCTCCCCGTGTCTGCGTGGGTTTCCTCCGGGTGCTCCGGTTTCCCCCACAGTCCAAAGACATGCAGGTTAGGTTAACTGGTGACTCTAAATTGACCGTAGGTGTGAATGTGAGTGTGAATGGTTGTCTGTGTCTATGTGTCAGCCCTGCGATGACCTGGCGACTTGTCCAGGGTGTACCCCGCCTTTCGCCCGTAGTCAGCTGGGATAGGCTCCAGCTTGCCTGCGACCCTGTAGAACAGGATAAAGCGGCTAGAGATAATGAGATGAGATGAGATGAAAGTACCTGATCAGGCCACAGATATATGGCTCTTTCTATGATAAGGGGTTACAAATGCCATATGCCAGGTTTGTGGTTATGTAGCAAGAGTGAGAATAAATAGAAATAAAAACTAAATATATTTTTGTGGTCATTGTATGTCTGTTAGATAGTATTGATAAAATGAGCAAGGTATCTTGTTGGATTTACTTCTCATCTCATCTCATCTCATCTCATCTCATCTCATTTCATTATCTGTAGCCACTTTATCCTGTTCTACAGGGTCACAGGCAAGCTGGAGCTTATCCCAGCTGACTATGGGCGAAAGGTGGGGTACACCCTGGACAAGTCGCCAGGTCATCACAGGGCTTGGATTTACTTATTTTTTTTAAATCAATGTCTTCGTCAAATAATGTGCGGTTTTGGAGACCCGTTTTGTGACAAAATTGGTGCTGGTATTTCAATCCAATGTCACGCTAATGAGATAAAATAAAAATTTTACTCTACTGATGGAAAGGCTTAAACTCGAAGTTAAACACGGAAAAATATTTTCATTTTAACTCTTCTCAACACCACGTGAGCGCCGATCAAAAATCGCATCACACATGTACGTAACATCGTCTGTTCATCTAATGGCCCTTTTCCACTACCCTTTCTCAGCTCACTTCAGCCCGACACGGCTCGCGTTTCGACTACCTCAGAGCAGCACGACTCAGCTCGCTTCAGCCCTACTCAGCACCCAAAACTCGCACGGTTTTGGAGTGGGGCTGAAGCGAGCCAAACCGAGCCGAGTGGGGCTAGGGGCGTGAGCAGACACTCCCCTGTGCACTGATTGGTGAGGAGGAGTGTCCTCACATGCCCACACACGCCCCGCGAGCACGCTGGGATCTGTAAACACCGTAAACCCGGAAGAAGAATAATTACGAATTACGAGAATTTCTGAAGCCTTATGCGCCTCGCCTCATCTATACGCTCTTGCCAGTATCTGTTGGCGTTGTCGGTGACAACAAGCCACAGCACCAAGACCAGCAACACTAACGACTCCATGTCCTCCATGTTTATTGTTTACTATCCGGGTCGTGAGACTACCGCTTAAAAGATCACTGATGTCACTGTTTGCGCTGCTTAACGACATCACCTGACGTCCACCCACTTTCACTAACTCCACCCAATGTGTCCACCCACTTCAAGCCAGCGCGGTTGTAGTCGAAATGCAACTCCAACATCCCCACTCAGCTCGACTCAGCCCAACTCAGCATGGCACGGCTCAGCCCAACTCAGCCGCGTTGGTAGTGGAAAAGCGGCATAAGTTACGACTGTTCAGATAGTGTTTAAAAGGCTATTTTTAAAGTTAAATAAAAGCAGAGTGCATGTGTGTTAAATAGATATAAATCTGACTGCTATTGAGTTTTTTCTGGCAAAAAAAAAAAAATTCTGATAAACTTGTCTTTTATTTGGATTTAAATGTACGGTCGTAACCCTCCGTCCAGCTGATAAAATGAGCAAGGTATCTTGTTGGATTTTTCTTTTTTTTAATCAGTGTCTTGGTCAAGTAATGCGCTGTTTTGGAGACCCGTTTTGTGACAAAATTGGTGCTGGTATTTCAATCCAATGTCACTCTAATAAGATAAACATGTGTGTGTACACTTGTTGCATACTGAATGACAATAAAGGTTGTCTAAGTCTAAGTGTTGCGCGTGAAACAGGTGCCTGCTAATTCCTACTCAGAAGTGTTAAGACTGAACTAACTAGGTCATAAGGATCTCCAGACACACGTGTGATGTCACTGCGCAAGACATCCGGGTGCATGTAATGGCAGCAAGGTCGGTGAAAGTCGTAGTCTGTCCAACAAAATTACGACCAGGTTACACGCGTTATGCACCAGTGACTCCTGAAGTTTCAATTCATAAATATTTTATGAATAAAGCTCTTTTTTATTTCTCAGCTTAAATAACGACCTTACAAAGTACATTTTAGTGTCTTATCACTACTCTGGCTCCAGTAGTTTTTCCCTGGGTAAAATCTACATTAAATTTTGTTAACCCTTTGATGCAAAACATACGCACACCGCTTCTAATGCACAACATGGGTCAAAATGACCCGCATTCATTTTCCAGGTTATTTCATGCTGACTGAGTTTTTCTTTGCTCTGTCTTTTGAAATCAATTTATTTTATGATTGAATATTCCAAGTATTCTTTAAATATCTTGTTTTTAATTACCACAGGTCATTAATTTAATTTTTTCTTTCCTACTTTATGAACAAAAGTACTTTTTATATCACTACACATGGGTCATCCAAGTGTGATTTAAAATTAAATGTCTTAATACTATAATAATAATTTGTTTCAAGTAATTACTTTAGCAGTGAATGGGGCCAGTTATTTATTTATTTATTAACTATGTAGTTAGCGAAGCCAACTACAATAAAATTAGCAAACTAAAGTAGAATATGTCAACAGCTCGGTAGCTAATAGTAATTACTTGTAACTTTCTGACAGGTAATCTACTGACTCTCAAGGGAACCTAAACATAATCCATTTTTTTCTAAGGTAATGTTAGAGCAATTGAAAAACATCACTTGCATGTATTAGATGGGCAAAGGGCGCTGTGCTGAGCTGTGAAATGTCTGACACAAGCACAATTCACAGTTCCCACCAAACGCTGGAGTAAATGCATGCGGGTCGGTTCTGACCCATGCGTGTAAACTTGATGTGGAATTACAAAAGCTGTGCTTGTTCATAACTTAAGAAAGGAAAAATAAAAACGATGATTTGTGCTAAACAAAAACAAGATATTTACTGCATATTTGGAAAAGTAAATGACAAAATGAATTTATTTCAAAAGTATATCATAGAAACACTCAGCCATACATGAAATAACCTGGAAAATGAATGCAGGTCGTTTTTGACCCATGTTGTGCATTAGAAGGGTAGTGATCACGGGCGATTGCTCTAAGACAACGAGGGAGGCTCAGCCTCCTCTAAAAATGATGAACATCGTGTAGGATGAATTGCGCTAGGCTTATGTTATAGCCGACCTTATAACATTGCTATTTCAGATCCAGAATCATAGAAATATATGTGCTCAACCCACTACAGTGCGAAATCATTCCGTTATAACTTTCCCCAGTTCGCCTAATGTGTGCGTGAGTTTTTCCCCCTCGTGACAGCACGATGCAGCCCAGCCTCAGTGGATTGGGAGCTATGTGCTTGTCAATCTCAAAATGCAAGACAATTATTGGACAAATACTGCAAAAACGCCCACCCACCGAGTCTCGCGGACTCCCAGCCTCAATGGACTTCAGTGGCATTTGGGAGCTCTGCGCTTTTCAATATCAAAATGCAAGACGATTATTGGACAAATACTGCGAAAACACCCGCCCACGGACTCCCATGGACTCCCAGCCTCACAGTGGGAAGGACATGGCAAAGTTTTCCGCGAGGAGACTGGTGATTGGTGAAAGCGGCTGGATGTTTTCTTTGATTGACAGCTCGTTTCAACTATAGACAAGCAGCGGTGAATTTCAGTTCAGTCCCATGCGGATTCGCAAGTGCTGTGGTGTATTGTAAGAGATCAGCTTACATTTCGATTTCATTCATTACATACGGTTTCTACCAGCTTTTTTAGTTTGTATATATTTTCATTGTAAATAAAGTGTAAATATAGTGTTGTCAAGTTTGCTATCTTAGTTCCAGAAATGTTGTTTATTTGAGTGACTGAACTTGAACTTGAGGGGGCTAGTCAGCTAGCAAGAAAGCTGCGCACGGATGCCAAGCATTGCTGATTTAATTTTGGCGAAGCCATTTGCCAGTCTTCCTTTCGAGGAAAAAATTAAAATTAAAGAGCAGGGTAGACCAACGCCTCAAATTGACTTGGTGAAAAGGTAGGGAATAATATGTGACCCACATCAACAACAGTAAATAGGCTACTTTAGTAATATGTCATGGATGGACCAAAAATATAGAATCTATTTAAAATGTTTATGCTGAGTATATTATATTGGAAGATATATTTTTCTGGATATGAATTAAACACAGCTACAATTTGGAAAACATTTTTAAACAAAAACACAGCCGAGAACATTTCACACTACAGACCTGGATTAAAAGTGAAGGGTTATCAAAATTGTCAATAAAACATTTCTCAGTCAAAATAAGTCAAATATAGGGAAAGTGTCATTGAATGAAATGTGTGGCACCCAGCTCTATGTTTGGCTCCCCAAGGTCAGTGCTTGTGCCGATTCCAGAACACTCTGCTGTTACTGCTGAGGTTCCTGACAAAGAGCTGCTTTCAATAATGATCAGTTTTTAAACAACATGCCACAATTTTAAAATATAAAATGTTAAAATATACCCCCCCCCCAACACCACCATCATGTATATTGGACAGTAGGCTAATGGGCCAAAAGAACCTGTTATTTCACAGTTTGTGACCCTGCCAACAATCAGCCAGATCAGAGGCAAGAGTATGGGCAAAATTTATGTGTTTTTTCTTTTTTCTTTTAAAATCTGGAAATATCGTAACCGACCAGCCTCCCCTGTTTGAAAGACTACCAGCTGCCACTGGTAGTGATACAAAAAGGGTTTTTATTCAAAAAGTAAGAAAGGAAAAAATAAAATAAGGATGTATGATGATCAAAAACAAGTTAATTGAGGAATACCTTGAATACTGAATGATGGAATTAATTTATTGCAAAGATATAGAAGATAAAAACTCAGCCGGGTCACTTTTGACCCATGTTTTGCATCAAAGGTGTTAGGACTAGGACTGTTTTGGCCTCTAGAGGCCGCTGTTATTTCCTTTTCATGTTGTGTTTATTTTGGCCTCTAGAGGCCGCCACTGTTCCTGTGTCTTGTGTTTGTGTTAATTGCCTAATTATCTTCACCTGTGTCCTTAATTAGTTTGTCTATTTATACCCCTGAGTTCAGTCCTCTTGTCACGGAGTCTTTGTGCTGTTATGTTTATCTCCAGTTTCCTTTGTACTGTGTTTTTTGATCTTCTTAGCTTTTGTATTTTTGCACTTTGCTTTTCTTTTGGATTATACTCTTTGTTTTTTTTTTTTGTCTTTTGTTTTGCCCTGTATATAGTGTATATAGTTTAAATAAACCTTTTGATTCTTTTTCTACTTCCGCCTCACGCCTCTGCATTTGAGTCATCCCCCTGGTGGCCTAGTGGGGGTTTGCTGGATTATCACACCAACGAACCAGGTTCGAATCCCAGCAAAACCCTAACAGAAAGACTCCGTCATGACCGACTCAGCAGAGGCTGCTTCAACTGTCTACCCGGCCAACCTTCAGGGAATTATGGCAGCTTTGACACGCTTCGGAGCGACCATGGACGCTCATGGACGTACGCTCACCAGCCAACGTGAGGCCCTCGCTCGCCA
Source organism: Neoarius graeffei (assembly GCF_027579695.1). Classification (NCBI taxonomy): domain Eukaryota; kingdom Metazoa; phylum Chordata; class Actinopteri; order Siluriformes; family Ariidae; genus Neoarius; species Neoarius graeffei. The sequence continues at coordinate 43,606,957 of NC_083592.1, read as the reverse complement.
CGAGGAACTGCTTCAGCAAATTGGGAAAACCCTGGCACAGCTGACATCTCTGCCTGCATCTCCTGCTCCTGATCCAGTTCCTGCTCCTGATCCAGTTCCTGCTCCTGATCCAGCTCCCACTCCTGCTCCAGTGCCTCCTGCAATGCTGCCTTCTTCACCTCGTGAACCCAGCCTTCCTGCACCACAGAGGTATGACGGCAAGCACAGTGAGTGCCGAGAGTTCCTTACCCAGTGTCAACTCACCTTTGAGCTTCAGCCTACCACCTACACTACGGATCGCCGCAAGATTGCCTTTGTGATCACCTTATTAGCTGGTAAGGCGCGAGCCTGGGCTACTGCTATCTGGCAAAGACAGGGACCTGAGTGCTTTGATTTCCAGCTGTTTTCTGAAGAGATGCTTCGGGTCTTCGATCAGGCAGACATCAGTACCGACGCAGCCCGAAAGCTCATGTCCATCCGGCAAGGAGGAAGCGTCGCAGATTACGCCATCTCGTTCCGAACACTCGCAGCAGTAAGTGGATGGAACGAGACTGCCCTGGTGTCAGCCTTCCACCATGGTCTGTCTGACCCCATCAAGGACGGTCTGGCCTCTATTGGATGCCCAAGTGACCTCGAAACCCTCATCTCACATGCTATTCGTCTGGACAACAGGATGAGAGAACGCCACCAAGCCTTGAGCCCCCCCAGCCTCCCTACCTCTACCTGGAGACCGTCTACCTCCTTCAGTGACTGTCCAGAACCCATGCAAGTGGGTCGTACTCGCCTCTCCGCATCTGAGAGGGAGCGCAGAAGGAGGGACAAGTGCTGCATCTACTGTGGCAAACCTGGTCACTTCCGAGCATCATGTCCCGAACTCTTGGGAAAAGGACCGCCCCGTCCAGCCGAGGGAGGGTTGTGACGGGGCCTACCCTCTCTCCCGGACTCCCTGGCCAAGGAATCTACATCCCGGTCTCCATCTCCTGGGGTGAGTCTGTCCACTCTTGTCAAGCTTTGATAGACTCAGGGGCGGCTGGGAACTTTATGGATATTCACTTCGCCCAAAGCATCAATATTCCGACTGCACCTCTTGAAGTCCCACTGTCTGTGTCTGCCCTCGATGGCCAAGCGTTAGGTGATGGAAGAGTCACCCAAGTTACTTCTCCAGTTTTCCTCCAGTCTCAAGGTCACAAGGAAGAAATATCCCTGCACCTGATTCCTTCACCTGAGTTCCCAGTTATTCTAGGCCTTCCTTGGCTTACTCGCCACAACCCTCGCATAGACTGGGTAACAAGCCAGGTTGTGGAATGGGGCCCTGCATGCCATGCCTCTTGTCTGCTCTCTAGCTCTCCTGTGTCTCCTGCCGAGCCCCCTGATCTCACCGAGTTATCTCAAGTTCCCACAGAGTACTGGGATCTCAAGGAGGTATTCAGCAAGAGCAGGGCCGCCGTTCTTCCTCCGCACCGGGCCTACGACTGTGCCATCGACTTGCTCCCTGGGACTACCCCTCCTCGTGGCAGACTGTTTTCACTCTCTCAGCCAGAACGCAAGGCCATGGAGGAATACCTCAAAGATGCCCTGGTCTCTGGGTTTATTCGACCCTCCACTTCACCTGCTGGAGCCGGCTTCTTCTTTGTCGGCAAGAAGGATGGGGGGCTCCGACCATGTATTGATTACAGGGGCCTGAATAAGATCACTGTGCGCAACCGATATCCCCTTCCGCTGATGTCCACAGCTTTCGACCTGCTCCAAGGCGCCACCGTCTTCACCAAGTTGGACCTACGGAACGCATACCACCTCATCCGTATCCGACAGGGAGACGAGTGGAAGACTGCCTTTAACACCCCGTCTGGGCACTACGAATACCAGGTGATGCCCTTCGGACTCACCAACGCACCAGCTGTTTTTCAGGCCCTAATCAACGACGTCTTAAGGGACATGATTAACCTATACGTTTTTGTCTACCTCGATGACATCCTTATCTTTTCCAAGACCGTGCAGGAGCACCGCCACCATGTCCGCCAGGTTCTCCAGAGGCTGCTACAGAACAATCTGTTCGCCAAGGCCCAGAAATGCGAATTTCATGTTCCCGAGGTCTCCTTTCTGGGATTTATTGTACGGACAGGCCAACTCCAAATGGACCCTGCCAAGACCCTGGCCGTCCGGGATTGGCCTACTCCCAAGTCCGTTAAGGAGGTTCAGCGGTTCTTAGGATTCGCTAACTTCTACCGCAAGTTCATCAGGAACTTCAGTTCTGTGGCAGCACCCATGTCAGACCTCACCAAAGGGACAGGTGGATCTTATGGCTGGTCTCCTCAGGCAGAAAAGGCGTTCAAAGACCTCAAGGACCGCTTCTGCACGGCACCCATTCTGGTTCTCCCGGACACCTCCCAACCATTCATCGTGGAGGTGGACGCCTCGGACAGTGGTGTCGGCGCGGTGCTCTCTCAACGTTCGGAAGGAAAGCTGCACCCCTGCGCTTACTTCTCCCACCGCCTGAGTCCTGCTGAGTCCCGGTACGATGTGGGGGATCGAGAACTGCTAGCGGTCAAACTGGCCCTTGAGGAGTGGAGGCACTGGCTGGAGGGAGCACAACATCCATTCCTGGTTTGGACTGACCACAAGAACCTGGAGTACCTCCAGCAAGCCAAGAGACTGAACCCTCGACAGGCTAGGTGGGCCCTGTTTTTCAGTCGATTTGACTTCACCCTCTCATACCGCCCCGGCTCCAAGAACACCAAACCTGACGCACTGTCCAGACTGTTCTCTGCCACTAACAGGGAGAATGAAGTCGGGCCTATTATCCCTGTGTCCCGGATTGTGGCCCCTGTCCGCTGGGGTATTGAGGAGGCTGTCCGACGAGCCCAACGCCAGGACCCCGGTCCTGGGACGGGGCCACCAGGCCTCTTGTACGTCCCACATCAAGCCCGGGCCAAGGTTCTCCAGTGGGGTCACTCTTCCCCTCTCACCGCCCACCCGGGAGCTCGGAGGACCCTGGACTTCCTGAAAAGACGCTTCTGGTGGCCTAACATGGAGCAGGAAGTAAGGTCATTTGTCCTGTCCTGTGAGGTTTGCACCAGAACCAAGAACCCACGACAGCGTCCCCAGGGTCTCCTGCATCCTCTGACCATTCCCCGGCGTCCCTGGTCCCACGTGGCAGTCGACTTTATCACGGGTCTCCCTGAGTCACAAGGTAACACGGTCATTTTGGTCTTAGTTGACAGATTCTCCAAGGCCTGCCGCTTCATACCACTGTGCAAACTCCCCTCTGCTCTTGAAACTGCGAAACTTTTGTTTAATCATGTCTTCCGAGTCTTTGGTCTTCCACAGGACATCGTCTCAGACCGAGGGCCCCAGTTCTCCTCCCGAGTGTGGCACGGGTTCTGCAAGGTCATCGGAGCCACTGCCAGCCTCTCCTCTGGGTTTCACCCACAGTCCAATGGTCAGACGGAGAGGCTCAACCAGGACCTGGAAACCACCCTGCGAGGCCTGGCTATGGATAACCCGACATCGTGGAGCACCTGGCTGCCATGGGCGGAGTACGCCCACAACACCCTGCAGTCATCGGCCACCAAGCTGTCGCCATTCCAGTGCCAATTCGGGTTCCAGCCACCTCTGTTCCCGGACCAGGAGGAGGACGCGGGGGTGCCCTCGGTCAACCAATATGTGAGACGGTGTCGCAAGACCTGGAGCAAGGTCAGGAAGACCCTCATACAGACCTCCAGAACCAACCAGACTCAGGCCAACCGCCATAGAAGACCTGCACACGCTTTCCGCCCTGGGCAGCGTGTTTGGCTGTCCACTAAGGACCTTCCACTGCGGGTGGAGAACCGCAAGCTTGCTCCTCGCTACATTGGCCCCTTCAAGGTGGTGCGCAGGGTGAACCCTGTCTCCTACCGGCTCCAGTTGCCCCGGACTCTGAGGATCAACCCCACTTTCCATGTTTCCCTGTTACGGCCCGTACTGACGTCTACGTATGCCCCTGCCCCTAGGAACCCCCCACCCCCCCGCATCTTCCAGGGGCAGACTGTGTTCACTGTGAATCGCCTGCTTGACTCCCGCCGGGTCCGCGGCGGGTTGCAATATCTGGTGGACTGGGAGGGCTATGGTCCTGAGGAGCGCTGCTGGGTTCCTGCTCGGGATGTCCTTGATAAAGAACTATGTCGGGACTTCCATTCGGCCCATCCGGATCGCCCTGGGAACGTCAGGAGACGCTCCTAGAGGGGGGGGTCCTGTTAGGACTAGGACTGTTTTGGCCTCTAGAGGCCGCTGTTATTTCCTTTTCATGTCGTGTTTATTTTGGCCTCTAGAGGCCGCCACTGTTCCTGTGTCTTGTGTTTGTGTTAATTGCCTAATTATCTTCACCTGTGTCCTTAATTAGTTTGTCTATTTATACCCCTGAGTTCAGTCCTCTTGTCACGGAGTCTTTGTGCTGTTATGTTTATCTCCAGTTTCCTTTGTATTGTGTTTTTTGATCTTCTTAGCTTTTGTATTTTTGCACTTTGCTTTTCTTTTGGATTATACTCTTTGGTTTTTTTTTTTGTCTTTTGTTTTGCCCTGTATATAGTGTATATAGTTTAAATAAACCTTTTGATTCTTTTTCTACTTCCGCCTCACGCCTCTGCATTTGAGTCATCCCCCTGGTGGCCTAGTGGGGGTTTGCTGGATTATCACACCAACGAACCAGGTTCGAATCCCAGCAAAACCCTAACAAAAGGGTTAAAACAGTTGGAGCCAATTTATGCATTCAATTTTTTTTTCCTGCATGATATTTGAACTTCTTTTCTTTCTCTATTAACAAGAGTTCCTATGTTATTTCCTGATGAGAAATCATGACTATGACTATTTTTGTAAATCTTTCGGCTCAAAAATTAGTGTCCAGGTTGCACGCGTGATGCTGGATTTTCATGGTTTTCAATGTGGTCTCCTGCACAGCACAGTGGGAGAGTTATCTCCCCTTTATGATGTATATACCAGGGTACTATAACTATTTATACCCATATTTAAAGCTCTTCTTGCAGTTTTGAGTGGCATGTCACAAAGTAGTAACCCCTTATCATAGAAAGAGCCACATACTGTGTGTGTGTGTATATATATATATATATATATACTGTATATTTCACCATCTATGGCAGGAGTCCTCAATCTTATCCACAAAGGCTGGTGTGGCTGCGTGTTTTCATTCCAGCCAAATAGGAGGTACATTTTATAGTTAATTGGAGACAAAGATTAAATGACTGCACAAGTGGAACAGATGTGGTTCCTGGTGGTAGGAATGAATGCCCTGTGTGGATAAAATTGAAGACCCCTGCTCTATAGTCTGTGAACTGACTGACAACATGGCTTGTTTAAGCATTAAAAAGTAACTGCTGTTCCCATTCAGTCATGTTAGTTTATATATTTTGTACAATTACCCCTTTACAAATGTTAGTTGAATACCCCTGAAATAAAACTATTTTTTACCACTGAAAATGCAAATCGATAGATATTTAAAACAATTTCACAGCAACACTTTTCATGATGAGTCATTTAATCAGTGTAAAACTGTTTTAATTCAGCTTACACACTTTGCGTTCGTGAAGTCATTTCTCTCTCTTATTCAGGGGACGAGATCCTAGAAGTGAATGGAGACTCTCTTCAAGGCCTCACGCATCAGCAGGCCATTCAGACCTTCAAGGTAAAATCTTTTTTCTGACAGCTGTAGCCACAGGTGTGCAATATATATATATATATATATATATATATATATATATATATATATATATATATATATATATATATATATGGGTCCGTCTCAGAAACTGGTCTCTTGGGACATTATGGTCAAAAATTTTTTTTCTAATTTTACTTTTTTTTTTGCATTTACCTAACACTCTGTTTCTTTCGTCATGTTTAATAAGAATAAAGAGAGTATCTTGCTTTATCTGGCCTCCACTGTGGAAAATATTTTTGATTACAATTCAAATGCTTTTGTAAAATAGATTTTCATATAAAATAACTACATCATGAAGCATTAAAGCCCCTCCTTCACAGATGAGTGAAAATATTGAATAAATTTCCTCTTTTTGATTGCTCGGGTTAAAAATGCCAAGTTATGATGACTGAATTGATTATTCACTTAAATATGAATAATATGATACATTTTGGGTATTTGATATGGCGAAATAGGACACAATGGAAAAATCAAGAACATACCGGAAAGATGAGAATAACGGCGGTGGTAAAAGAACAGCGACTGTACCGGCTGAAGGTCGCACGGGTCTCTGCTGCGGCGCGCGAGCAACGGGACATCACTACCGCGCCGGACGGAGCGCGAGGCGGGGACGGGGCAAAATGACTGGCCGTAGATTCTATCAAAAGTTCGATCTAAATTGACCATGGTTGCAAAATATTGGCCAAAAATACGCAAACACTACGAAATATGAAAGTAAGATGAAAAAGAAACATTCTGTTGCCTTATACTGCAAGGCTAAAACAAAATAAAACTGTCAAAACTCACCTTTTCAGTGATAACATCCGAACAGATCACTCGCGTAACAGAAAGACCGCAAATGGAAGCACGATCAACTTCTAACTGTTGGAGTGGAAAATTCCATTTTACACATGCAAATTGTTAATGTGTGTCCTTCCCCGCACACAAATAACACGCTACGGTAAAAAATAGAGCACAACTCATTTTATAGCTCAGAAATTCATACAAGACCAGCTACCATCGTAACATATTCTGTAAGAAACATTCTATACCTAACTTTCAGCTTTCGTTTTAAAAAACAAAACCGCAGATTTATAACTAAATTTTTATATGGCGTAGTGATTTTAAGTTACTACTTTTGGTGAGGTAGTGACCTCGACCCTGAGGCTTTCCGTTTAGATCAAAACACACGATCGTATTGGTTTTGGGTCTGCGGAAAATGGAGTTACAATGGTGTTCAAATATTTTGCATGATGTTTTATTACGGTTATGATTATTCTGTGAGCGCACTAATCCTTAGGTGTATAAAGTTACAACTTAAAATACAATTAGTGATAACTGTAGACTTTTCAGTGGACTGCAACCTTTTTAAGGGAACGCGATGTAGTCAACCATTTATCATGTCCCAGATCAAGCCGCCATTTTTCCACAAATTTGCAGAATTTTTTGCCAAATTCTGAATAGAGTATTCACATCAAAGATTTAGTTTTATCTGTATTATTTCTTTCATCATTTTATTTCAAATTAAAACCAACATCACCATTCAAAACCGTATAGTTTATTGACTGTGAGTATATTTAGTGGGCTACCCCCACAGTACCCAGTTTCTGAGACAGACCCATATAATGTCAGATGTTTCCTGTAACCATTCCTCCCCCAAAAAAACAGCAACTAAAGAAAGGCGTCGTTACACTAACTGTGCGAACTCGTCTGAGGAGTCCAAGCTTGACCCCATGCCCGACACCGACCCTGCTCAGCCGATCCAGCTCGCCCAATTCCAACACCAGTAGCAGCACCCCTATACCAACAGGCTTCGATGAAGGAGAGTACCGCAAGGGACCAGGCCCTAAAGACCGCATCATCATGGAGGTTACACTAAATAAAGGTAGGTAAAAAAATATTTTTTAATACATGCATGGTGGAAATTTTGTGTTCGTATTTGTAGTGGTATAATATTATATTGGTGAGGTTTTGCTATGCCGAGTTTCAGTGATCTCCTGTAGTCCTGTCTGCTTTATTGGGACAAATCCAGGAATTTAAGTCCACAGCAGGGGACGAACCATGTGCAGACAGACTTGAACCAGGATTATCCTAAATCAAAAATGAAGGAAACAAAAGGTCTAAACCAGGAAAATTAGAAAATACTTTGATACATGGAAAGCAAGGCTTGGACTCATTGGCTTTAATTAAAACAAAACGTCGCAATGAACAATGACATACAGAGGATATAAACACACAGAGGGTTAACCCAGGGCTTTTCGAAGTGTGGGGCGCGCCTCCCCTGGGGGGCGCCAGAGTTCTTCAGGGGGGGCGCAACGTGAGGAAGCATAAACCAGAATAAGTTACTATTGCAGACATTTAGCGAACTTCAGCTAGCCTTTGCCAGAGACAAAATGGATCGATTTTTAGTACCTAAAGCTACAGTGAGTGAGGAGACAGAGTCTGGGCCAAGCAAAAAAACAGACCCTCCAGGATTTCGCGATGTTGCGATTTGCAACTTCAACGCAAATTCAACCAATCCCCGCGAATTCAGGGCGGTGTTGCAATTATATCCAATCACCGCAACCTTCCCGCAAATTTGACCAATCGTTGGCGTCGTCTTGAGGTGACATCGACAAACTACCTTCCGCCTTACTTCCGTGTATACGTTCAAGAGAAGCAGCATGCGCGCAGTGTTGCCAGATTGGGCGGTTTTAAGTGCATTTTGGCGGGTTTTGAACATATTTTGGACTGGAAAACGTCAGCAGTATCTGGCAACACTGCATGTGCGAGTCAGTGTTTATATAGGCTGAAATTCTGTTACTGAAAGTGTGTTGTGTTTACAGTGAAGGACTGTGCGCATTTTACATTATTTTTCCTTAATACAAGAAATTAATGGATGCCAACATTTTTGCCAAAATGGTATTTTATTTTCCATTGTTTAGGCAGCTTCAGCATCAGACTGTAAGATTCTGTTCAAATTGTTTTTTTCTTCTATGAAGCCTGAGCCATTTATTTTATTAGTTTATAATTATTGTTTAATTTAGTCTTCAGGAGAGACTGCCTGCACACAGTACTAGTATTAATAGGTTTTTTTCTTACATGAAAGCTGAGGCATTTATATTATATTTTAAGGTAACTTCATGTTGTGCTGTGAGGTTCTCTGCACTTTAACTTTTGAACCAACAGGTGCATTTGGATAAGTAAAGCCTATTTTTCTGCATTTTTGTAGTCCTGGTAATCTTTTATATTGGTAAAGTTGTTTATAGGACCATTTCTCAGTGTCTTTGTTTTTTTAATCAATAGTTTTTCGGTAATAACTTAATATTTAACATATCACTCAATTTTAATCACAAAAAGAGAAAATCGCAACAACTTCTCGCAACTGTCACTTCCTCCCGCAATGTAATCACAACAAAAACCTAAAAAACACCGCAACTTTCATCGCAATTTTTTGGAAAAAACCCCCGCATCATCAGACATTTTAGCCCGCAACAATCACAAAAAAGGCCCGCGAAATCCTGGGGGGACTGAAAAAAGAAGGAAGTATGACCACGATTATTTAAAGTTTGGATTTTCATGGACTGGATCTGAAGATGCTCCACTGCCACAGTGTATTGTCTGCCAAGAGGTGCTAGCTAACGATGCTATGAGATGTTTAAAATGTGTAAAACAAGATGTTTTAAAAAGAAAAGCACAGATGTTTAAAATGTGTAAAAGAAAAAAATAAAAATGTGTACAACCATTTTTTTTAAATACGAATGGAACATTAAGTATAGCAACAACAAAAATTGTGAGGGGGGCTCTGTTGTTTATTTGCTCTCTGAGGGGGGGGCGGACTCTCCCACACTTTGAAAACCCCTGGGTTAACCCGAACCCCGATTCAGCTAATCAAGAGCTAACACAGAACAGGTGAACACAAACCAGTGACAGGACAGGGACGCTGATGAGACGAGAACAGAAAACAAAACAAACATAACCACATGATGTTTGTTGTCATGGGAGCCACAGCACAAACTTGGGAAACTGTAACAGAAAGCTTATCAGTGTATTAAATTGTATTATTATTATTTTATAAAAGGATCTTCATCTATACCGTGTATATCTAGTATTGTAGTCAAGACCACCTAAACCGAGACCGAGTCAAGACCAGGACCAGACCAGTGGGTGTGAGGCGGGGCGGGGAGGAATGACTGCCGTTAACAGGAACAAAAATTTCAAATTAGCCATGAGTCACGTTACTGGTTGCATTTGAAGCAGGAAGTTTTACATCCAATCACAGTAATGATGTTCACAAATAAGTCAGACAATGCACAGGCAGTTTAGTGAAATCCCCACAGTTGTGGTCTTGACCGGTCTTGAAATAAAATTCAGAGTCCTGTGGGTGGTAGAAATGGGCAACTGGACTTGCTTGAAGATTCTTGAAAACATTTCACCTCTCGTCCAAAAGGCTTCCTCAGTTCTGTCTGACTAATAGGGAGTATCAGATATTTATCCTCTCCTGGATCAGAATCAGAATTCTGATGACCAGCTCATCTAAGGTGTCATTGAGGCATCATGTTGGTGTGGGTCGCTGGAGGCTGGGTGTGAACGGCGAGTCATTAGGGTGATCACTGGATTGCCCGTTACGGTGATCAATGGCAATCTGACTCTCTCTGTCCTCCTGTGAGTCCCCGAAAACAGCTGGGTCCTGGCGTACACCCAGCCGTCTGGGAAGAGTGTCCAAGACCACCTTGTAGATGGTTGACAAATGATGTCTTATGGCCCTTTTCCACTACCCTTTTTCAGCTCACTTCAGCTCGCTTCAGCTCACTTCAGCCCGACACGGCTCGCGTTTCAACTACCAAAAAACAGCACGACTCAGCTCGCTTCAGCCCTGCTTAGCACCCAAAACTCGCACGGTTTTGGAGTGGGGCTGAAGCGAGCCAAACCGTGCCGAGTGAGGCTGGGGGCGTGAGCAGACACTCCCCTGTGCACTGATTGGTGAGGAGGAGTGTCCTCACATGCCCACACACGCCCTGCGAGCATGCTGGGATCTGTAAACACCGTAAACCCGGAAGAAGGAGAATTACGAATTACAAGAATTATGAAGCCTTATGCGCCTCGCCTCATCTATACGCTCTTGCCAGTATCTGTTGGCGTTGTCGGTGACAACAAGCCACAGCACCAAGACCAGCAACACTAACGACTCCATGTCCTCCATGTTTATTGTTTACTATTCGGGTTGTGAGACTACCGCTTAAAAGCTCACTGATGTCACTGTTTGCGCTGCTTAACGACATCATGTGACGTCCACCCACTTTCGCTAACTCCACCCAATGTGTCCACCCACTTCCAGCCAGCACGGTTCAGCGTGGTTGTAGTCGAAATGCAACTCCAACAGCCCCACTCAGCTCGACTCAGCCCAACTCGGCACGGCTCAGCCCAACTCAGCCGCGTTTGTAGTGGAAAAGCGGCATTAGACCCCCACCTCTGTTCAGTGATGGCCGTTCCAGGTTGACAAATATGGCTTCTTTGACTCCTCGCTCATACCAACGATCCTCTCTGGCTAAAATGCGTACGTCACAATCCCGAAATGAGTGTCCTTCATTGTTAAGATGAATGTAGACAGCCGAGTCCTGGCCTGAGGAGCTGGCTCTCCTGTGTTGGGCCAAGCGCCTGTATAGTGGTTGTTTCGTCTCCCCAATATACGAATTTGTGCAATTCTCACTGCACTGAATTGCATACACTACGTTGTCCTGTTTGTGTCTGGGTATTCTGTCCTTAGGTGGACCAGTTTCTGCTTCAGGGTGTTATTGGGTCTGAAATGTACCGGAATGTTGTGTTTGTAGAAGATCCTCCTGAGTTTCTCGGATAGACCAGAAATGTAGGGAATGACAATGTTCTTGCGTTTGTTCCTGTTATCATCCTTGTCAGTTATGTTTCTTTTTATGCTCTTTAGGAAAGCCCAGTTGGGATAACCGCAATTCTGAAGTGCTTTCTTGATATGATTCTGCTCTTTCTCTTTTCCCTCTAATGTTGTAGGAATGTTCTGAGCCCTGTGTTGCAAGGTCCTAATGACCCCCAATTTATGTTCCAGTGGGTGGTGAGAGTCGAAAAGTAGGTACTGGTCTGTGTGTGTGGGTTTCCGGTAGACCTCGATACTAAGGCTTCTGTCTTGTCTAATGTGTACATCACAATCCAAGAAGGCTAGATTATTCCCACTGACATCCTCCCGAGTGAAGTTGATGTTGCTATCCACTGCATTGATGTGTTTCGAGAAAGCTTCCACCTCCTGGATTTTGATTTTAACCCAAGTATCATCCACGTATCTAAACCACTGGCTGGGAGCAACTCCTGCAAAAGTGGTCAAAGCTATATGTTCCACTTCCTCCATGTATAAATTGGCCACAATAGGGGACTCTGGTGATCCCATGGCGCATCCATGCTTCTGTCTGTAGAAACTTTCATTAAACTGGAAATAAGTGGTAGTCAGGCAGAGGTCAAGCAGGGTGCAAATCTGATCCGTGGTGAGTTTCGTTCTATCCAGTAAGGAGCTATCCTGAAGGAGTTGTTTTCTTACAGATTCGACTGCTTCTGTGGTGGGAATGCAGGTGAACAGAGAAGTGACATCGTAGGAAACCATGGTTTCATCTGAATCTAGTTTGAGGTCTGCAACTTTAGAAGCAAAATCCAGTTTTGCAAGTCCAGTTGCCCATTTCTACCACCCACAGTTTACTATGACCTGGATGATTGAGAATCTTCACAGACACAATTCAGAGTCCTCTATGTCTGAGACCGAGACAAGACCGAGTAAAAATGCGATCGATTCCGAGACGAGACCGAGAACTTGAAAAAGCAGACTTGAGCCTGGCATTGAGAACAAGACTGGTTTCAAGTAATACAACACTACCATGATATATCGTGATCACACATGGATTTCACTACAAATCACAGAGATGGAGAAAAAAAAGCCCATAATTATGCTTTAAATTTGTTCAAAATGTGAGACAGAAAGTAAAATGTTCATTTTGATTGTCATGCTTCCGGGCTCACCCAACACTCAGGACTCCACTTCCCACAATCCCCCTCACACACCAAATGAGGATGGGTTCCCTTTTGAGTCTGGTTCCTCTCAAGGTTTCTTCCTCATGCCGTCCGAGGGAGTTTTTCCTCGCCACCATCGCCACAGGCTTGCTCATTGGGGATAGATTAGGGATAAAATTAGCTCGTATTTTAAGTCGTTCAAATTCTGTAAAGCTGCTTTGCGACAATGTCTATTGTCAAAAAGTGCTATAGAAATATACTTGACTTGACTTGACTTGACCAGTCACTACCACGTGCACTCCATCAGCCAACCCAGAGCCACTTCCTAGGAGTGGCTCCCCCGAGTTCTAATCACCATCACCTGTACCTTTTTGTTTATGTCTGTATTTATACCCCTTTGTTTGTTATACCTCTTTGTTCAACGCTCCTCAACAGATCAGAGGTCTTGTACGAGTCTTCAGTAAAATGTGCAGAGCAGAGGAGAAACCACTTCATAGGCACCCAATGCGCCCGTGAACTTCTCACAAAGCACGTCCAAATCTTTGCAGTTTGAACATTCTTGGGCCGTGAATGCAACATAAATCCACCTTCTGTCGTGTTGCTGCACCTGCCAAAAACACATCTACGTGTCATGGCGATAAATTAGCTCAAAATGGAGGAAATGACGATGAGACCGATAGACTTCCTTTTGTGACGTTATGGACGTCGAGGTCATTCACTCAGACCGCTACCTATATAAATCACTTTAATCATAAAAATTACTATATTAGATTCATTGTTAACGCTTAAAACTATTCCTGTGCCATTCTTGAGGTCTCAAGGCATTTATAAACGAAAGTGAGGCCATGGCTCTGCGTATCTGCTTTACGGGAATGAGGATAACATGTAGCATCGTGGTGCCAAAATTCATATCTGTCTCACTGCAAAGAATAGTTTTCATTCTTCTTTTCTTTTCTGAGAATTAAATTTTTTAAAGCAACCTGTTATATGTTTTTTTTTAACATTTTCTCAAAAAGTAAAACCCTAGAACAACGACTGCATTCAAAAAAAAATAGTCTCTGTAGCAAGTGGATTTTATTTATTGATTTTTTTTTTTGCTTTGTTACTCATATTCTTCACTAACATAAGACGCTTTAATGCAACATTAATATCCCAGAGTCAAGGTTGCACAGTTAGGTACACCAGGAAGCGCTTTCTGTCCTGGGGTGTATTTCCTCGAAGGTTTTGAGTTCTTTATTAACTTTGTCTTTAGAATATTTTTTTAAAAAATAAAGTTTCCTGAAAGGCATTCATAAATTAATGAGTAATCTGACCCATTCATTATTCATTGAGCACTTCTTTATTTGGATCTTGTGTGCAGACCTGTGCAGTTCTAACCTCAAAAATGTGTCGGAGGCTGTTCACTGATCCATTTGCCCAAACTTATTATTATTATTATGCTTTTCAATTCACTCTTTGCCTCATAACAGTTGGGCAGCACAGTGGTCTCCAGGGTCCCTGGTCCAATCCGAAGTTACTGTCTGAATTTGGCATGTTCTCCCTATGTCCACATGGGATTCCTCTGGGTTCTCCGGTTTCCTCCCATCTCTCACTCCACTCAGTAGGAGATTTAATGGGTTTCCTCTCCAAGTACTTGATACTACTAGTTGCTCACAGCATGATGGAAAGAGCATTATGTATTTATGGAAAATGAGATTTATTCACCTCAACAAGTCAGAAAGCCCTAGGAGAGCATCAGAGAGGGGAAAACTAACACACCTGCCTACAGAATATTGCATTTCCTGACCAGACTAGCGTGGGAGCACAAGAGAGTTATAAGAGAAACTCTCATGTAATGGTTGGGGTGTGTGTGTGTGTGTGTGTGTGTGTGTGTGTGTGTGTGTGTGTGTGTTTCATAGTTCTGTTATAAACACTATCATTACCTGACAATTTAAAGAATAAAGTAAAAATAAATGAAGAAAAATATCCAAGAACAATATTCAACAGTGTCCCACAATGTGAACGAAAAAAGTCCGTGCACCCAAAAAGAAAATTCATTCGTTTTTTGGTCTAAATGGTTCAAGGAATTTAAAGGAACAGTCCACCATATTTCCATAATGAAATATGCTCTTATCTGAATTGAGACGAGCTGCTCCGTACCTCTCCGAGCTTTGCGCGACCTCCCAGTCAGTCAGACGCAGTCAGACGCGCTGTCACTCCTGTTAGCAATGTAGCTAGGCTCAGCATGGCCAATGGTATTTTTTGGGACTGTAGTTAGATGCGACCAAACTCTTCCGTGTTTTTCCTGTTTACATAGGTTTATATGACCAGTGATATGAAACAAGTTCAGTTACACAAATTGAAACTTGGCGATTTTCTATGCTATGGAAAGTCCGCACTATAATGACAGGCGTACTAACACCTTCTGCGCGCTTCGGCAGCGCTTTGATATCTGAGCTCCGTATCAATGCGCTGCTGAAGCGCGCAGAAGGTGTTAGTACGCCTGTCATTATAGTGCGGACTTTCCATAGCATAGAAAATCGCTACGTTTCAATTTGTGTAACTGAACTTGTTTCATGTCACTGGTCATATAAACCTATGTAAACAGGAAAAACGCGGAAGAGTTTGGTCGCATCTAACTACAGCCCCAAAAAATACCATTGGCTATGCTGAGCCTAGCTACATTGCTAACAGGAGTGACAGCGTGTCTGACTGCGTCTGACTGACTGGGAGGTCGCGCAAAGCTCGGAGAGGTACGGAGCAGCTCGTCTCAATTCAGATAAGAGCATATTTCATTATGGAAGTACGGTGGACTGTTCCTTTAAGGTAATATTATATACTCGGATTGTTTATTGGCCAAAATAGTTGGTAACAATAATTTTTATACTGTGGCTCTGTGAGCAATTTGCTTTGCAAGAATTTCGTTTAATATAAATTTTTAGGCATGTAACTTTATATATCGTACGAATCAAGATACAAATCTATGATGATTCGAATCAATTAAATAAAAAATGATCCACGATTATTATCAGGCTTATTATAATCACGATTATTATAATCTCTTAGTTTTTCCTAGCTGTAATTGCAGTGTTTAGACAGCAGAGAGTACAATAACATACAGTAGTGGGAATGCATGTGACTTCATCCTAGGTGGAAGAATCACAGCTTTAATGCTGTGAAGCACGCACAAAAAACAGATCTAAAATGGGAAAGAGCTGCTGTGGAACTGACTGTACTAATAGATTTAACAAGAAATCTGAGCTCTCTGTTTACAGTCTATTGAAAACTTTAAAAAAAAAATGGAAGTAGTAGAAATGTTCATAAAAGTTTATTAAGGAAAAGCATATTAAGTTCATTTTTTTATTTAACAAAAGGAATATTTAAGCTGATAAAGATTAGGAAAGTAACTTTTTTTTTTTTTGGCAATAAAATTTTCTTTCCTGTGATGACCTGGCGACTTGTCCAGGGTGTACCCCGCCTTTCGCCCGTAGTCAGCTGGGATAGGCTCCAGCTTGCCTGCGACCCTGTAGAACAGGATAAAGCAGCTACAGATAATGAGATGAGATGAAAATTTTCTTTCTTTAATTTTTTTTCAAAAATATTGTGGGGAAAATCAAATCGTGAACCCAATGTCATGAATTGAATCGAATCCTGAATTGGGTGAATTGTTACATTCTATAAATTTTTCTGAATATTAATTTTTTTCTCTATGTGACAACCTACCGTTTAGAAAATATAACTTGTTCTATCTCTTCCAAGCGAACATGATTTCTGTTGTACAAGTTGTTGATCAACACCAGAGACACAGGAGATGGTTTGACATGGAGGTATCAGGTCATAAATATGTCATGATGCTAGATTACACTTATGTCCGTCATCGTAATGTAACATAGGCACCAGTACTGTCTATTGGCACCTATTTAGAGTGTTTCAGTCACTGATACTATGCTATAGAAAGTACCCCTGGACTGTGACTCAACTGTTTAACTATTGACTTATGCTGATTTTTCGCCACACTCGATTGGACTGGAGTAAAAAAGTACTTACAATCCCTTATTTAAATTCTTGTTAATTAATGCTTTTTTGAAAACACTCACAAAACAGGCCCATGCGTAATGTTCTTTAAGTTGTTCTTGATTCACTAATATCCATTCACCTCTGTCTAAGTTATCATGAATGGTCCCGGTCACAATGAAACTTATGGCTTCCAGTGTTCATTCAGAATTAGAAATGATTAACCTCCAGGGAAGTAGTTTTCTATTGAGGGCATTTATTTTAATATCCGCTTTTCGTGGAACAGACTCATTATTGTGTGTGAATGACTGGGTGCTTAAATCAAGGCTCGTCTCTGCTCCTGAACAATCTGCCTGCCAAAGCCTGAACTTTTATTCATTGGCATGAAATGGGGGAAAAAAAAAAGCAAAAAGCCTTTTTTATGTCTGTATAAATCAAGACTGACTCATCAGAGAATTATGCGAAATAGTTCATGGACTCCATTGAATATGAGGTTAAAGTGCAGATTATTAGCTTTAATCAGAGAGTATTTAAATCTATTAAATCTATGTGAATCATTTTGGGTGATGCAAAATCATCACACATAAATAGTCTGTTTTAAATGTTGACGTGTGGATTTGACACGAACTTTAAGCTTCTTTTAAGAGTTCTTATACAGGCACACAAACCCAATGTAATATTAAAGCATGTTTTATCTTTTTTTTTTTTTGTAACTTATTGAAGGAGAAATTTGAGCTGATACGATCTGAATTTTTGCATATTCAAGAGGAGGACTTATAATACTGTTGATAAAATATTACCCCGTATAATTTGGGTGCATTCAGAGTTCGTGTGTATATAATGGGTAAAATTTACATATCAAACCAGTCTACTCAAGAGAAAGTTCCACCATAATTATTAATTATTCCCACATGACGTTTTTATGAAAAGGTTATTGCTGAAATCTTTACAATTAAGTGTCTTGCTTATTAGTATGGGTAATCATATGGGGCCGAGTAAAATTAAGGATTAATTTCACGAGTGATTTCGAAGTTTTGAATTTCAAAACTTTGAAATCATGAGTGAAATTGATCCTTAATTTTACGAGGAACCATACGATTACTTGTTTATAATATATAGGGCCAAATTCATACTTCGGAAGCCATTCAAGTTCACAATATTTGTCATTCACATTTTCTGAACCAATCAGGGCGCGAGACTATCTTGCACGTTTGAATCAGTTTCTAAAGCATTCCTTGTTTTCGCAAATCTCTCGCTTTTCCCTCGAAGACTTTTCGTGATTCTTGAAAAGGAACATCTTTCAGGATTGATCCCGGATATTTCTCTTGTCTCAGATGCCGATCCAATGCTGCCTGCATTACTTTGAGAGCCTGGCTCGTAGTTTTCCCCATTTTCTTTCCTCACTTCTGCATAAAACTGCGATAGCACCTTGTCTAACTCACAGCATTCACATGCCACTAGAGAGTCGTTTATTTGTCTTTCCGTGGCCCATTTCTTAAACACGGAAAGCCAAAAATTCGTACTTTTTTTGGTATTTTCATTTTCGCTTGCAGCTTTCAATTGGTTTATCATTTCTTCGTCAAATATAGCGAAACGCGACATTGCTGAGTCAGCCATTTTGTTGGCAAAATTTGCTAATTTTTGTAACCGTAACCAAGCAACGAACTAGCCAATAGAATTTCAGAAATACGGCCCCGTGTTAAGGGAAAAAAAGCCCTCCTTGATTGACCAATCAGAATTGAGTAATTTTGGCCCTACAGTATGTATTATAAATAGGCTAATGAGTTTGTTTACACAGATGGTTGCAGCAGCCTGTAATATGTGCGTGTGTGCTGGTGCATGTGTGTTTTTCAGAGGCCGGTGTGGGATTGGGAATCGGTGCTTGCTGTTTAACGCTGGAGAACAGCACTCCTGGGATCTACATTCACAGCCTGGCTCCCGGATCTGTGGCCAAGATGGATGGCAGACTCAGGTGCTGCAAAACAAACCTACTGATCTGACTAGATGCTGTTTACGTACTGGAAAGGTGATGATACACGGGCAACTTTTTGGGCAATGTTGCCGGGCAATGTTGCCAGCAACGGGCAACCTGGTGAGACACAGGGCAACAGACAACTGGCAACAACCAATCAGATAAGAGCAAATCTATTGCTAGGGAGACAGACACCACAAAGATGGACTTTGAAACATTCGCAGCTGTCACTTTTGTCTTGGCTTCAGCCTTTATTTCGCCAACGTTATCCCTACATAGCTAGCGATAACTTTCAGCTAACTATGTTCACAAAAACCACCGCTAGTTAGCTAAACCCCATTCAGTCTCTCTGGAGCAGTGATTAGCTAACAGCAGTTTACACTTAGCTGAAAAAAAAATCGATGTCTTAATTACAACCTGAGCACATAAAAATAGCTGTCTGTTGGTTTTCTAAACATTTGATGAGGTAAATTCGCCACTTTGGGTTCACACACAACAATTTACCAGCATTAAAAGATACAAGTTGTCTCTCTTTTTCTTCGCTCCACTGCCATTGAGACACCGTCATCTTTGTTGCAAATCTCAGAAGCTCTCAGGTGGTCATGTGATTCGCTGCTAGCACTCTGATTGGATTATCTTAAAAAATTGCCCAAAACGATCAAAATCGTTCAGATAGAAATTATGTTGCCCAATCTCAATGGGAACGTGTCGAAGTGCAATTGCCCAGCAACATTGCCCAAAAAGTTGCCCCATGCATCATCAGTTGAAGTTATAGTAATTCACTAAGCTGTAATTATACTGGTATAGAGATCTTGCATGTGACGTCACAGCCGATCCAGATTGTAACAGACGCCATCTTGTCGGTCAAACGCCATATTTCCGCCTTCTACTTCTACTTCTGCTTCTACTTCTACCTTTTCTTCTGGAAAACCCTACTATATACAATTCTACTACAACGGCTGCGGCTACAAGCTCTCCCTTCCTGTGCACGTTTTTTATGTTTTTTGTGTGTATTTTTGCGTGTTGTTCATCTGTACCGGACTTCAATATCCACTACAACCGTATGGACTTACTGGACATTGGTTTCCAGCAGAAAATGACGTTTGTAGCGATTTCCATCACATGCACAACATTCCGGACGAGATAGCGAGACCAGCAGGGTCTCCGTGGATTGTTATTGGGTCTGGCAGGCGAAGGAGGCAGCGTCGGGAGCGGAAGCGGAAGCAAAAGCGAGGATGCAGAGCCGGTCTGTTGACTAAGCTCAGAAAACAGCCACTCAAATCTCCACTGCCAAGCCTCTACCTCTCCAACGCCAGATCCATGGTAAACAAGACGGACGATTTGGAATTACAGCTGGAATTACCTTATTCTATTCTATAATCGGCTGGTCAGTGCTATACTAGATACTACTGATATATCTAGTATCAGTACTAGTAATACTTAAGTGACTTACCCGTCCAATGAGGATTGTTATTTTCTTGTTTACAAGATGCCACATCTGAGGGGGGCTGACAAATCCTGAATTTCTGTAAAGATAACTGTCCAGAGATTTATAAGCACGCAGTGCTTCACCACTGAACAGCGAGGGAAAGTTAATGAGGTAATTATACACGTCTGGGTATTCCGCTGGCAGTTCAATATCCACTGACACGGTCGTGAAAACTACGTCCGGTAAGCCATAAGGGTCACTAATCTGTAGGTCGTTTATTTTAGACATATATCTAATTATCTGTTCATTAGAAAAATGAGCCGTGTAGTCCGTCGGTTGAAGTTGATCCATTCTGTACACGAGTGCAGCAGTATTCAGCGGTGTTTTTTACTGACAAGATGGCGGCTGTTTACATTCCGGTCACGTGACTGCAAGATCTCTATACACCTCGTGCTATACACAAATCACTAAAATTAATTATTACAGTCAGAATAATAGACTGACGTGTGACTATATAACTTCATGTCTGATATAGTGTCTCCATTATACTGTATATTGTTTATTACTGACATGGAGCATTTTATTTAGAGCTTCTTATTAGCCTTATCTGTCTGAGTGTGTTCAAAAGGTGACTGGCGCTGATGTTTACCATGCTGCAGATACGGTATGCATTTGGTCTATCAGCTAAGCTCTATTTTACTTAATTAAGGAAGGGAGAGGCAGGAACTCGAGCCACAAGGGAAAAGATGCCAGTCATGTAAATCATGCCATCTCGTCGACTTTTGACTTAAATAGAATGTGCACCAAATGCCAAAACATCATGCATGGCCTGGAGAGTCTCAGTGTTGTGTCATAATGTGAAAGCGCAACTCTCCAAGGATGAAAATAGGACTTTATTTATCACTGTTAACACTTCTGCACATCTTTGAGGGTTTAAGCATTTTAACAACAGTGGAAAGCTCTTTTTATTATACCCCTGCTCCGAAGAAGGCAGGTATACTGGATTTTTACCTCTGTCTGTCTGTCTGTCTGTCTGTCCGTCCGAAACACTCTTTTTCTCAGGAACCACAAATCATAGCCACTTGATACTTGGTACCAAACTTCAGCTTGGGGTTCTATACCGTGTATACCGTTTTCAGGTCTGTCGCAAATCGACTTCCTGTTTACCGACTGAATGTATTTCTGAAACATAGGGTGGATTTACGAAAATTTTGTAACACTTTTCTCAGCAACTACAACCCCGATTTCAAAAAAGTTGGGACAAAATATAATTGTAAATAAAAACGGAATGCAATAATTTAGAAATCTCAAAAACTGATGTTGTATTCACAATAGAACATAGACAACATATCAAATGTCGAAAGTGAGACATTTTGAAATTTCATGCCAAATATTGGCTCATTTGAAATTTCATGACAGCAACACATCTCAAAAAAGTTGGGACAGGGGCAATAAGAGGCTGGAAAAGTTAAAGGTACAAAAAAGGAACAGCTGGAGGAGCAAATTGCAACTCATTAGGTCAATTGGCAATAGATCATTAACATGACTGGGTATAAAAAGAGCATCTTGGAGTGGCAGCAGCTCTCAGAAGTAAAGCTGGGAAGAGGATCACCAATCCCCCCAATTCTGCGCCGACAAATAGTGGAGCAATATCAGAAAGGAGTTCGACAGTGTAAAATTGCAAAGAGTTTGAACATATCATCATCTACAGTGCATAATATCATCAAAAGATTCATAGAATCTGGAAGAATCTCTGTGCGTAAGGGTCAAGGCCGGAAAACCATACTGGGTGCCCGTGATCTTCGGGCCCTTAGACGGCACTGCATCACATACAGGCATGCTTCTGTATTGGAAATCACAAAATGGGCTCAGGAATATTTCCAGAGAACATTATCTGTGAACACAATTCACCGTGCCATCCGCCGTCGCCAGCTAAAACTCTATAGTTCAGAGAAGAAACTGTATCTAAACACGATCCAGAAGCGCAGACGTCTTCTCTGGGCCAAGACTCATTTAAAATGGACTGTGGCAAAGTGGAAAACTGTTCTGTGGTCAGACGAATTAAAATTTGAAGTTCTTTATGGAAATCAGGGACGCCGTGTCATTCGGACTAAAGAGGAGAAGGATTACCCAAGTTGTTATCAGCGTTCAGTTCAGAAGCCTGCATCTCTGATGGTATGGGGTTGCATTAGTGCGTGTGGCATGGGCAGCTTACACATCTGGAAAGACACCATCAATGCTGAAAGGTATATCCAGGTTCTAGAGCAACATATGCTCCCATCCAGACGACGTCTCTTTCAGGGAAGACCTTGCATTTTCCAACATGACAATGCCAAACCACATACTGCATCAATTACAGCATCATGGCTGCGTAGAAGAAGGGTCCGGGTACTGAACTGGCCAGCCTGCAGTCCAGATCTTTCACCCATAGAAAACATTTGGCGCATCATAAAACAGAAGATACGACAAAAAAGACCTAAGACAGTTGAGCAACTAGAATCCTACATTAGACAAGAATGGGTTAACATTCCTATCCCTAAACTTGAGCAACTTGTCTCCTCAGTCCCCAGACGTTTACAGACTGTTGTAAAGAGAAAAGGGGATGTCTCACAGTGGTAAACATGGCCTTGTCCCAACTTTTTTGAGATGTGTTGTTGTCATGAAATTTAAAAATCCCTTAATTTTTCTCTTTAAATGATACATTTTCTCAGTTTAAACATTTGATATGTCATCTATGTTCTATTCTGAATAAAATATGGAATTTTCAAACTTCCACATCATTGCATTCCATTTTTATTTACAATTTGTACTTTGTCCCAACTTTTTTGGAATCAGGGTTGTACAAATCACACTTGCTTGATATTTGGTATCGAACTTCAGCTTGGGGTTCTATACCGTGTATACCATTTTCAGGTCTGTCGCACATCGACTTCCTGTTTACCGACTGAATGTATTTACGAAATATATAGGGTGGATTTTGACGCTATTTCAAAATGACAGTTTACCAGGATGCTATTTGAAATCCCTGGGGAGAGACACTGCTCTTTACTTACCTGCTTCAAGGTTCGTTATTTGTTCAAGTCAACATTCATAATAAGTGTGCTATTCCTTCGATTGCTTGCATTCTGATATAAGAGAGAGCGGGGGGTGGATAGGTAAGTGAGCAGTAGCTCACAGTTGATCTTGTTTTAAAGAGCTCTATAATCATACGTTATATGTATGTTTAGCCGAGGGGACCAGGTATTGGAGGTAGACTCTGTCAGCCTACGTCATGCTGCACTAAGTGAAGCCTATGCTATCCTGAGCGAGTGTGGACCTGGCCCAGTAAGCCTCATCATCAGCCGACATCCAAACCCTAAGGTACGTTTGCAGAAAAGGTGTATAAGCATACACATAGCAGATACATTAAAAATACCTCAAGAGTTGAAATCTCTTTAAGAACTAAAAAGCATTTCAGATACCTGCTCCACCCAGACAGTCTCCATCAGCATCTTTTCCCTCCTCTGCCACATGAGCAGTAGTGAAAAGGCTGCGTCCACCTGCTAACATTTTAATCATCCTGTTGCATGAAAAACTGAAGCCTGCCAGAAAAGTAAACAACATTCCTTTGGCCTGTGTGCAGGCGGCTCAAGTTTTCCTCCCGCTAATGAATGAAGATGTTGAGGAACAGCCCAGGGTGGACTACACCACAAGGGGTTTGTGGTTGGAATATGCTGACTCTTTGGTCTCCCTAAAAATGATTGCTGAAACTAATGGAGCATGAGGTTAGCGGTGTGAAACCGGCCTTAACCCTTAACACTTACCCATGTGAAACAAGAAGGAGGAAATGGGTTCAAGTACATTGACGTTTAATGTCTTCAAACCATAAGTGCATGTGTGTAGGGGCATTTTAAAAACGGTTGGATTTGAGCGCTAAGTTTCTCACGATGTAGTAAACAAAGCTAGCTTTATGTAGCATATTACATAGGTTTTAGCTCCAGTTCTGAGGAGCTCCATCCCTGAAAAATAGTTTCGTATTTTTATACTCCAACACGCCTAATTCAAGGGCTTTGTAATTAACTAGCTAAAATGCTTAATAACCGATGTGTCCACTGCGTTAAAGCAAGTACAGTTTGTCGTGACCGTAACAAGTGATAAACTAGAATTCTCACTGAATTGTTCTTGACGGTCCTGAATTTTATTCACTCACATAAACCACACATAATGACTTCCTGTTTACTTTGAGCTTCGGCTAAAATCTGTCTATGAACCCTTTCTTTCACGTTTCCTAATGGAGAGACAGACAGAAATAAAAATGTGTATAGTCTCTTGATTGCATGTAAAAATGTTGAGCTTTTGAGAGTAGTTCAACGGGTTATGGTTGTTATGAGTGTGAGGCTTATAATGTACTTTCAAATAAAACAGTTCAGGTACAGTGGCTCAACCATATTTAACATTTAAACATCAAACTATCTGAATTATTTCATTCCTGAAGTTCTAGACAGGCTAAAATAACATGGGCCTTGCCAGCATGAAAGTATTTCAAGGTGCAGAATCAGTGCAGAGGGGAAGAGCAGAAGGAACTACTGCTGGAGTCATCTACAGTACAGTGATGTGATATATATATATGCATGCTGTATATAAAATCTTTTAAGGGCAGTGTTGTGGGCCAGCGGGGAGCATTGCATGCTCAGAGCTCCAAGTTTGCCGTTTTTGGGTTACTGTCCGTGCAGAGTTTTGCATGTTTTCACTTTGGGTTTCCTGTGTGTTCTCCGATTTCCTCCCACCTCCCAAAAACATGCTTGTAGTTGGATTTGACTAAATTACACGTAGGTTTGAATGATTGTGTAATTTTTTTGTTTTTGTTCCTGTAATTGGCTCCAGATCCAGATCCACTGCAAACCTGACCAAAACATAGTGGTTAAAGAAGATGAACGATTCTTATAAGCTTATTTTATGTCTTTGGCTTTGGCGTTTCAGGAGAAAAATAATTAGATTTCCAGGCATTAAAGGTCATAGGCAATGGTCGGAGGTGAAACGTAGAATATCAACTTTATTGTCTAGAAGAACGACCCAAAAAGTGAATTCAATCTTCCTGGTGTCTAATTTGCACCCTAAAATTGAATAAAATGGTTAAAATATACTCTGTTGCCCAATTTCCAAAGGTTTATTTACATCTCACTTATGCGTACTTTCACCGCCAGGGGACCGTCGTCGTGACGTCATTTAAGCCAAACAGACTGGGAGCAGCTCTGTGTTTACTTGCGAACCGAGCACACGTGTACGGACTTTGGTCGTGAGAGGTTGTGTAAAATGTCTGAAATCGATAGTGATTTTGAAGTAGGAACTCTCCAAATTAAATATCGAGAGGTGAAACCGTATACTGTATGTATGAACCTATGGCCGTTGCGAAGCAATCGGTGAATGTGGCTCACTGGTTTGACCGTGCGGCCTCGGAATCGGACAGCGACTCGGCCAACTCTGATCGCGGTGACCCCGGACCTTAACAAGACTCGCGCCCAAACGATTTATCCTGGTAGTTTTGATAAATTCCTACTTTCGACGTAATACTAAATAAGAGCCCTATTAAAGAATAATTAAACCGCCCTTCCTAGTGGATATAGGTAACGATTACTTGACAGTGCGCTGGTAGGCCACATTAGCCTGCCATCCGCAGCATTATACTATTTATAGCCTACTCTAAGCGAGGAAATATCCCTTTGTCTCATTTCCACAATGATTGTACAGGATCCCTCAGGATTCTTGACTTGTCAATTGCAAGCAAAAGTAAAAATGTTTACCTCCAATCTTCTCCTTTTTGCTTGAGCGTTGCTGCTCCGTTTCTTCTTTGACTGCTTGATTTTGTTTCACGCGCACAATCCACTCTCTCCGCCTCGTCTCCTCTTCTGGAAAAAAACAACCCTCTGGCTTCACTCGCACAATCCACTCTTTCTGCCTTGTCTCCTCTTTCGGAAAAAGCCAACCCACTCGCTCCGCCTCTTCTCCTTTTTCAGAAAAAGCCAACCCTCTCACTCCACCTCTTCTCCTCTTTCGGAAAAAGCCAACCCACTCGCTCCGCCTCTTCTCCTCTTCCGGAAAAAGCCAATCCACTCTCTCTGCCTCTTCTCCTCTCTCGGAAAAAGGTAAAAACTTCTTCCTGAACCGGTCCCGTTGTTACAGTTCACTGCACAACAATAAGGCATGGCTTTTCTTTGGAAATTCCCGAACGCACGTCTGCACTCAAGCCGAACGGCAATGTAAGTAAACGGAAGTGGCCTCAACTCAAGCAGTTTGTTTGTCTTAAACTTGACTTGAGGACTAAAGTTGACTTGCTAACTTTAGGACTGCAGTTATCATGAACAGTTTTGCACTCAAGTTTCTATCAATGAAGAGTTTATAACATCAACGAAACTGTCCTCATTTTAAAACTGTTAATATTATAGTCAGGCTGTCTGTTGTTGCCCAAATGAGGATGGGTTCCCTTTTGAGTCTGGTTCCTCTCGAGGTTTCTTCCTCATGTCGTCTGAGGGAGTTTTTCCTTGCCACCGTCGCCACAGGCTTGCTCATTAGGGATAGATTAGGGATAAAATTAGCTCATGTTTTAAGTCGTTCAAATTCTGTAAAGCTGCTTTGCGACAATGTTTGTTAAAAGCGCTATAGAAATGACTTGACTTGACTTGACTTAAATGACGTCACGCGCCGAGTGGTCACGAAAATAGCCGAACAGAAATTCGCCACGATCCGCGCCAACTTATTTTAATTATTACTTAATAACAATACTTCTTGGGACCAGAAAAAAAAATTACAGAGGGTTTTTTAACATATAAAGTTTTATGGCCCGGTCACACCGCCCGAACTTTGCTGGAGCGTTCCTGGAGCGGTGAAAAAAATTCATCACCGCTCGTAACCGTTCACCACCGTTTAACAAAAGTTGGCCCCCGTTAAAGCAACGCCGTATACGCTCGGCCACCGCTGATGTTTCTCGAGGGGCCCTCCTACCGCTCCGAAAGTTTTGAGCTGCACAAAATATTGCGAGCGGTGAGGAGGGGGCAATTTTCCGCCCTGGCAAAGTTCACCCCCGCTCCACCAACGCCCAGTCAAAGTTTGGCACCGCTAGACGCAAGTTCGTGGACGCTTGGGTCCGCTAGGACAACGCAGAAATCTTGAACGCTGGACCACCGCTGCTTCGCCAGCGTTGCCCGGGCGGTGATTAAACGTTGCACAAACTTCGGTGGAGCGGTTGTAAGCGTTTTACGAGCGGACACGGGGTTGCTGGAACGGTGTCGGGCGTTGAAGCAGCTATCCATGGCGGCGATGAACTTTGGTTTGGCGTTGGTATAGAGGTGTCGGAGCGGGACCAGAATTTGGCTATAAATACGGGGAGAAATGGACCAGGAGCTCATTTGGAATCGAGCTGCCGTTGAGTTCAGACCTCATCTATATCGAATTTGCTCAAAGTTACAGTAAAACTGTATCACCACGGATGCTGAGAGACTTGCTATGATTGGTGCTAAACCAACTTTATACCCCCGCCGAGCCAAAGCCCGCATGCGCAGAACGCCGCTATACCAACGCTCGCGTCACCGCTAAACCAACGCTAAAGCAACGCCGGCTTCAGTGGTGCACCGCTAAGCCAACGCCCGTGTTTTCGATTTTTTTCCCATTTTGTGCGCGGTGACGAGCGTTGTCGAAATTCGCCCCCCCCCCACCGTTCAAGGAACGCTCCAGCAAAGTTCGGGCGGTGTGACCGGGCCATTAAATGTGCATAAAATTAAAACCGTTGCCTATGAGCTTTAATTTTGAAAAGAAAAAAGTTTGATCGACTGTGTTTCATATTGTTTACTGCTCTTTATAGTAATATTTTTTATATTTATAAACCTTGTTTTCTAATTATTGCTTAAGATATTTTCACAGTCCTGTACATTTTGGGATCTTTTTTTTAACTCATCAGCAAGGGTTTCCAAGCTTATATATTAAATGATCACTGCATCATTCAACACATCATTTTTTTTTTCACACATTGCTGTATTGCATGTAGAGTATATAGTGCCACCTGGTGGTAACAGCAGCTTAAATGGCTTTTTCTTTAGGAGGAAAGGCTCAAATTAACTTCGATATGGGAAAAAAAGATATTTAAGAGTGGCGTCACTTGAAGGTTTAACAGCTTTTATATACATGCACATACAAATGCAATGGATTTCCATAACGTGGAAGTCACTTTGTGTGCATCGCAGATGTCGGAGCAGGAGATGGACGAGGTGATCACTCGCTCTACTCACAGAGACAGCATGGGAAGCCATTCTTCCTACAGTCTGGGTAAGCTTTTCAAACATACATTTAAAAACGGTCTCATTCTCAACTGTTTTCTCGTTCAAGACAAGCTGACAATTTGATTGTTCCAGTCACTCGCTTAAAATATAGTGCTGCTTTTGGTAGGGTTTTTGAAATCAAACTTAAAAAATTTGCATTTAAATTCCTATTGCAAAAGTCATTATCATGCTCAGTGACTCAGTTGACTGGATTTATCCAAAAGTTCCTTTTTTTTTTATTTTATTCAGCTTTTTGGTTCAGATACACATGTAGGTCATGCTGTATTAATTTGGACTCACAATTCATATTCAACCGGCATCGATTTATGCGTTTTCTGTGCAGGACAATCATCCAAAAGCCCTTCTCCCATGATGAAGGCCAGGCAAGGTGATGGCAGCCAGGCCCTCAGCTGGACCATGAAGAGGTTTTTGGAGCCGGCCAGCCGAGTAAATAAGCAGCTCTTACCAAAAAAACTTTGAGTTTTTAAGATAATCATGATGTTTGACGCTCATCAAATGCGTCTGTGAAATTTTACTCACTTGACAGCTTTTTTCGATGAAGTATTTTATTCTGTTTTAAACCCTTCTCCCGACAGCAAGCTTCTCTAAGCTCTGAAGCTGAGCTCTCTCAGTACTTCTCCCATGACATCCCTAGTCAATCTTCCCTTTCAGCGATGGGCTCCAGTGATGATGGTATGCTTCACAACAGCAGGAGCTGCAGTACCTCACTGGATGAGTCAACAGCACCTCATTTACATGGTAAACACAGAAATATTTTCCTTCCCTGTCTCTAGCTAGCTGGGATTCGATCATTACCTTGAAGATGCTTAAACGGTGAATCGTGTTCATTACAACCCTTTCGTTTTGACTCAATATTCTACAGTCTAAAATGACTAGGATGACTGAAAAGCTTCATCTCATCTCATCTCATTATCTGTAGCCGCTTTATCCTGTTCTACAGGGTCGCAGGCGAGCTGGAGCCTATCCCAGCTGACTACGGGCGAAAGGCGGGGTACACCCTGGTCATCACAGGGCTGACACATAGACACAGACAGCCATTCACACTCACATTCACAGCTACGGTCAATTTAGAGACACCAGTTAACCTAACCTGCATGTCTTTGGACTGTGGGGGAAACCGGAGCACCCGGAGGAAACCCACACGGACACGGGGAGAACATGCAAACTCCACACAGAAAGGCCCTCGCCGGCCACGGGGCTCGAACCCGGACCTTCTTGCTGTGAGGCGACAGCGCTAACCACTACACCACTGTGCCGCCCACTGAAAAGCTTAATTTTTTAAAATCACATCAAACAACTTTTTCCTGTCTTCTTTTGTCTACAGCTTATAAAGAAGGTAGCCCTTGTGCTAGATCTTCTGGCCCTGTTAATCGGACCACAGAGCGGCAGGCTAGCGTGACCAGCAGCCCCAGCTCAGTTCGTAGCCCCCTCTTACGTCAGCGCTGTGTTATTTGCTATGAAGACGAAGCCAGTGATGAGGATGAAGATGCTGGACCCTTCCATCACCTAAAACGTGGGAACGCTGATGCTGCTCGCCACCAGGAGGATGACTCGGGAATTGTCGTGGCGACGTCATCATTGGAAGTGGACGACGAAAGCCAAGACAGCAGTGAGGGCAACCGGCTCGAAGCGGCCACTCCATTTTACAGCAGCTCGCTTGAGTCGGTGGAAGGAGGAGGTAATGTTACTGAACTGCCTTTTATGCCCATTTACTGTTCTGAGCACAGTGCCAGCCTGGGCACAAGGAAAGAGGCTAAGCGCTCACCCAAGCTGGAGCACAAAGCTGTAACACGTGTTAAGAGCATGATGAGCATCGAATGCCCCAACCTTGCACAGAAACCTAAGACTGAGGACATCACTGCAGCCTCTGGTGCTACCCAAACCCAAGCCACCCAGAGAGGGAGAACCCAGCACCACTGCCGGAGAGGTGAACCCAGTGAGCTGGCAGGCATCTGCACTATCGAGACTGTGGTTCTAAAGCGCAGTGAGTCTGAGTCCTTTGGACTTGACCTGGAGATCAAGTCATCTCCTCTGAAAGTGCTGATTACTGGACTGAGGCCTGGAGGTGCTGCTGAGAGGGTAAAGTACTGTTGAAGGGAAAATGCTATATGTGATAACCAATCTGTCCTGGCATTTATTATAAAGATGTGCATATATACCATTTTAAAGGTGTTTTTGCCTACAGTGTAGTAGCCCTGTAAATTAAATTCTTTGAAAGTCTGCTATGTTTAGGAATACGCTTTTACATTTTAACAAATTAATCATGTAAGTAATACTTTTGGCGCTGGGCATAACTTGTTTTACCATTGGTATCTTCATTAAAGTGCATATCATGGGTAAATTCAGGAGCGAGATCAGTGTAATTCTCCTATTTTATTTTAAACTTGGGTCAAATATCTGTAACATTCTGCATTCTCTGCAATTTTTTTACCTTGCGCAATACCAGAAAAATTCAGTTGAAATCAAGCCATTTGAGGCGAATTGGTCCGCCTCTGAAAAAACTTGGTATTTGAATTTCCCGGCAAACATTGATTTTCGTGACGTCGCGTGCGGGACGCCTTCTTCTGAATCCTACGTCAGCGCTGGTTTGTTTATGAGAAAACGACCTGGTGGTTTTCTGCAAATTTCTTCAACGTTATCGCGTAATTATTAAAATGGTTAACAGATGTATCGTAGGAGGGTGTAGCAACACCAATCTTGATGGGATTAGTACTCATCGTTTCCCAAAAGACCGGACAATGAGAGAGAAACGGGAGCGCTTGGTCTACACAGGCTGTGCACTGAAACCGTGCAAAGCTCTCGCAGCCTGCTGGCGCTTCCGCAGATAACGTCACGAATCTGGCTCCAGACTCCCTTGGGATTTTTCCAGACGTGTTTTGTTATTTTATTTTTTTCTGCTGTAGACAGATGGCCTTGTGCAAAATTACCCTTCTGGACGAGTGTGTAAACGGACATACTTTCATATAAAAAATAAAAAAAAACTAAATTGGTCCAGAATACCAGTATGCCTTTTAAAACTAAAAAGCAGAATAGATATAAAGCTTCATTTTAAAAGTAAACCACTCTTAACACACATCAACACAGACCTGTAATAATCTATTCATATACTTTTGAAAAACTGTGATTTACAATAATGTCATGCAAACAAAAAATACGATCACAGAAAAATGACAAGCTCCTTTAACAGCCACTGCTGTCTTCTTTCGTTTCTGTCTGTTAGGAAGCCAGGGGGAGAATGAACGTGGGAGATGAAATAGTGGCCATTGGTAACACTCCGGTGTGCACCTCGTCCTATCAGGAAATTTGTGATCTCATGCACAACCTGCCAGTCACACTGACCTTAGAGATTCAGAAGCCAGTCTCAGGTGAGTTGGCGCAATGCTTTTATTATTTTTTGAAGTGTTATTTTGAAAAAAGTATGTTCAAATTTAGAAGTGTGTCATTACTTATTACAACTTCTTTAGGGATTAAGATGAAGCTTTGTTTTAAAGTACACTATAGAGGAATAATAAGAGGTCTGTTATTAATCACATGGTATTAACTAGAACGGGTGCCAGCTTTTTATTTATCATCTTAACTTGCTATAGATGGTTGTTTTATCTGCCCTTTTAGTAGACTGTAGTGCTCCAAGAGACTTAATTTTTCCAAATTAGAAAGACATTTTCGTTATGTTTCTACAAATTCAATAATTGAGCATATACAGTGGTGCTTGAAAGTTTGTGAACCCTTTAGAATTTTCTATATTTCTGCATAAATATGACCGAAAACATCATCAGATTTTCACACAAGTCCTAAAAGCAGATAAAGAGAACCCAGTTAAACAAATGAGACAAAAATATTATACTTGGTCATTTATTTATTGAGGAAAATGATCCAATATTACATATCTGTGAGTGGAAAAAGTGTGTGAACCTTTGCTTTCAGTATCTGGTGTGACCCCCTTGTGCAGCAATAACTGCAACTAAACGTTTGCGGTAACTGTTGATCAGTCCTGCACACCGGCTTGGAGGAATTTTAGCCCATTCCTCCGTACAGAACAGCTTCAACTCTGGGATGTTGGTGGGTTTCCTCACATGAACTGCTCGCTTCAGGTCCTTCCACAACATTTCGATTGGATTAAGGTCAGGACTTTGACTTGGCCATTCCAAAACATTAACTTTATTCTTCTTTAACCATTCTTTGGTAGAACGACTTGTGTGCTTAGGGTCGTTGTCTTGCTGCATGACCCACTTTCTCTTGAGATTCAGTTCATGGACAGATGTTCTGACATTTTCCTTTAGAATTTGCTGGTATAATTCAGAATTCATTGCTCCATCAATGATGGCAAGCCGTCCTGGCCCAGATGCAGCAAAACAGGCCCAAACCATGATACTACCACCACCATGTTTCACAGATGGGATAAGGTTCTTATGCTGGAATGCAGGGTTTTCTTTTCTCCAAACATAACGCTTCTCATTTAAACCAAAAAGTTCTATTTTGGTCTCATCCGTCCACAAAGCATTTTTCCAATACCCTTCTGACTTGTCCACGTGATCTTTAGCAAACTGCAGATGAGCAGCAATGTTCTTTTTGGAGAGCCGTGGCTTTCTCCTTGCAACCCTGCCATGCACACCATTGATGTTCAGTGTTCTCCTGATGGTGGACTCATGAACATTAACATTAGCCAATGTGAAAGAGGCCTTCAGTTGCTTAGAAGTTACCCTGAGGTCCTTTGTGACCTCGCTGACTATTACACGCCTTGCTCTTGGAGTGATCTTTGTTGGTCGACCACTCCTGGGGAGGGTAACAATGGTCTTGAATTTCCTCTATTTGTACACAATGTGTCTGACTGTGTATTGGTGGAGTCCAAACTCTTTAGAGATGGTTTTGTAACCTTTTCCAGCCTGATGAGCATCAACAATGCTTTTTCTGAGGTCCTCAGAAATCTCCTTTGTTCGTGCCATGATACACTTCCACAAACATGTGTTGTGAAGATCAGACTTTGATAGATCCCTGTTCTTTAAATAAAACAGGGTGCCCACTCACACCTGATTGTCATCCCATTGATTGAAAACACCTGACTCTAATTTCACCTTCAAATTAACTGCTAATCCTAGAGGTTCACATACTTTTGCCACTCACAGATATGTAATATTGGATCATTTTCCTCAATAAATAAATGACCAAGTATAATATTTTTGTCTCATTTGTTTAACTGGGTTCTCTTTATCTACTTTTAGAACTTGTGTGAAAATCTGATGATGTTTTAGGTCATATTTATGCAGAAATGTAGAAAACTCTAAAGGGTTCACAAACTTTCAAGCACCACTGTAACTACTGAGTCCAAGTCATGAGAGACACTTAATACTTACTCACAATTGTGAACTGTAATAAAGAGAACAGTCTGTCTTTCCCCATGCTGCCTTAAAGATGTTGGAGCACAACAGACTTTCCCTTGCTGGCAGTGCCCTTCTCCTCCACCTCCCATGGAGCTGCAATCAACTGGCTTTGTAACAGTGGTGACTATGAATTAATTCACCGTCATAGTGACCATAGAGTGTAGTCCCAGTGCTTACATAGAATGGCTTAGCCCTGGTGCAGTATGTAGATTGTCTGGTATCGTTTATTTATTTATTATTTTTTATAGCAGAGGTTCCCAATTTACAACCCCGATTCTAAAAAAGTTGGGACAAAGTACAACTTGTAAATAAAAATGGAATGCAATAATTTACAAATCTCAAAAACTGATATTGTATTCACAATAGAACATAGACAACATATCAAATGTCGAAAGTGAGACATTTTGAAATTTCATGCCAAATATTGGCTCATTTGAAATTTCATGACAGCAACACATCTCAAAAAAGTTGGGACACGGGCAATAAGAGGCTGGAAAAGTTAAAGGTACAAAAAAGCAACAGCTGGAGGACCAAATTGCAACTCATTAGGTCAACTGGCAATAGGTCATTAACATGACTGGGTATAAAAAGAGCATCTTGGAGTGGCAGCGGCTCTCAGAAGTAAAGATGGGAAGAGGATCACCAATCCCCCTAATTCTGCGCTGACAAATAGTGGAGCAATATCAGAAAGGAGTTCGACAGTGTAAAATTGCAAAGAGTTTGAACATATCATCGTCTACAGTGCAAAATATCATCAAAAGATTCAGAGAATCTGGAAGAATCTCTGTGCGTAAGGGTCAAGGCCGGAAAACCATACTGGGTGCCCGTGATCTTCGGGCCCTTAGACGGCACTGCATCACATACAGGCATGCTTCTGTATTGGAAATCACAAAATGGGCTCAGGAATATTTCCAGAGAACATTATCTGTGAACACAATTCACCGTGCCATCCGCCGTCGCCAGCTAAAACTCTATAGTTCAAAGAAGAAGCCGTATCTAAACATGATCCAGAAGCGCAGACGTCTTCTCTGGGCCAAGGCTCATTTAAAATGGACTGTGGCAAAGTGGAAAACTGTTCTGTGGTCAGACGAATCAAAATTTGATGTTCTTTATGGAAATCAGGGACGCCGTGTCATTCGGACTAAAGAGGAGAAGGACGACCCAAGTTGTTATCAGCGCTCAGTTCAGAAGCCTGCATCTCTGATGGTATGGGGTTGCATTAGTGCGTGTGGCATGGGCAGCTTACACATCTGGAAAGACACCATCAATGCTGAAAGGTATATCCAGGTTCTAGAGCAACATATGCTCCCATCCAGACGACGTCTCTTTCAGGGAAGACCTTGCATTTTCCAACATGACAATGCCAAACCACATACTGCATCAATTATAGCATCATGGCTGCGTAGAAGAACATTTGGCGCATCATAAAACGGAAGATGCGGCAAAAAAGACCTAAGACAGTTGAGCAACTAGAATCCTACATTAGACAAGAATGGGTTAACATTCCTATCCCTAAACTTGAGCAACTTGTCTCCTCAGTCCCCAGACGTTTACAGACTGTTGTAAAGAGAAAAGGGGATGTCTCACAGTGGTAAACATGGCCTTGTCCCAACTTTTTTGAGATGTGTTGTCATGAAATTTAAAATCACCTAATTTTTCTCTTTAAATGATACATTTTCTCAGTTTAAACATTTGATATGTCATCTATGTTCTATTCTGAATAAAATATGGAATTTTGAAACTTCCACACCATTGCATTCCGTTTTTATTTACAATTTGTACTTTGTCCCAACTTTTTTGGAATCGGGGTTGTATAAATCAAGGCCCTCATGACCAAGCACAAATGCTTCAGTGGCCTATAAACAGGTTGAGACTTAACTGACTGTTAAATTTGGAAATACAGTTTGCAAAGTAATCAGTGAAAACAGACCTACACTATTTATACAGCACATAAACTACTGTACAAAGTATGTTTGTGAAAATAAATTAGAAAAATGTAATATTTTATTTAAATTTGGATAAGAGCATCATTTTAACTACTGTTTTACAGTTTAAAAATATTTACTCCACTTTCTGCAGTTATAATTCTGGACACTGTGGGACTAATATGTTAAAAACACTGTATTGGAGTATTTTGGAGTACAGACATATATGCTAATATATGCTTTCAAATCATTTTACAAAAATAATCATTTTCATTTCTGGAATGTCAAAATGTTTTCGTTCTGAAAATAGTCATACATCAACATCTGGTTTAACATCTATATATTTCTTTATATTCTATCGACATTCACTGGATATGAACAGTCGCATGTTCTGATTGGCTACTCTACTACTAGGATATCAGCTCATATACCGTGAGTAGAGAAAA
The DNA here is from genome assembly GCF_027579695.1 of Neoarius graeffei. Taxonomy (NCBI): domain Eukaryota; kingdom Metazoa; phylum Chordata; class Actinopteri; order Siluriformes; family Ariidae; genus Neoarius; species Neoarius graeffei. The sequence continues at coordinate 43,570,832 of NC_083592.1, read as the reverse complement.
ACAAAATGGTGGAGCACATCAAGTCACTTTGTTATCAAGTATTTAAAAGAAACGGAAATAAAGGGCGGTACGGTGGTGTAGTGGTTAGCACTGTCGCCTCAGAGCAAGAAGGTTCTGGGTTCGAGCCCAGTGGCTGACGGGGGCCTTTCTATGTGGAGTTTGCATGTTCTCTGCATGGGTTTCGTCCAAAGACATGCAGGTTAGGCTAATTGGTGGCTCTAAATTGACTGTGGGTGTGAATGGTTCTTTGTCTCTATGTTCCAGTCCTGTGATGATCTTGTGGCTTGTCCAGGGTGTACCCTGCCTCTCGCCCGTAGTCAGCTGGGATAGGCTCCAGCTTGCCCGCGACCCTGCACAGGATAAGTGGTTACAGATAATGGATGGAAATAGCTAAAAGAATATGGCTCCCCCCCCCCCCAGTATCTCCTGTTCCACACTCCAGCCCAGTCAGCGGCAGTAATGCACCTTTAAAATGCATATCCTGGACCAACTTCAGGTTTTTTTTATATGAAAGTATGTCCCTTTACACACTCGTCCAGAAGGGTAATTTTGCACAAGGCCATCTGTCTACAGCAGAAAAAAATAAAATAACAAAACACGTCTGGAAAAATCCCAAGGGAGTCTGGAGCCAGATTCGTGACGTTATCTGCGGAAGCGCCAGCAGGCTGCAAGAGCTTTGCACGGTTTCAGTGCACAGCCTGTGTAGACCAAGCGCTCCCATTTCTCTCTCATTGTCCGGTCTTTTGGGAAACGATGAGTACTAATCCCATCAAGATTGGTGTTGCTACACCCTCCTACGATACATCTGTTAACCATTTTAATAATTACGCGATAACGTTGAAGAAATTTGCAGAAAACCACCAGGTCGTTTTCTCATAAACAAACCAGCGCTGATGTAGGATTCAGAAGGAGGCGTCCCGCACGAGACGTCACGAAAATCAATGTTTGCCGGGAAATCCAAATGCCAAGTTTTTTCAGAGGTGGACCAATTCGCTTCAAATGGCTTGATTTCAACTGAATTTTTCTGGTATTCATCTCATCTCATTATCTCTAGCTGCTTTATCCTGTTGCAAGGTAAAAAAAAATGCACAAAATGCAAAATGTTACAGACATTTGACCAAAGTTTACTATAAAATAGGAGAATTACATCGATCTTGCTCCTGACTTTACCCGTGATATGCACTTTAAGTTGTTTTGCCAAAAAAACCCTAAAGAAGAAGAAGAAAATGGCAGAGCGTGTTGCTGAACCAACTGGGGACGAAATAAAAACCCTACTCAAAAACAAACCCCCAAAAAAGGAACAAAATATGGAATGGAACGTATTTGATGAATAATAAAAACGTATCTTTTTTTATTTTTCAAGAATTATTATTCTAGCATTTTGTCGGACGTTTTGTACAAAGTTTTTATTTATCGAATTTGCAAAAAATAAAAATGCTCTGTTTCTCAAAAACCAGTGAATGTGTATAGAATAAAACAGTTATTCCACTCAATCTCGTCGTACATGGCTTACAGCCAGCTCGGTGCTACGTGCCTTGTCGGCTATCAGCTCATGTACGATTCGATTTCATGGAATAATTGTTATTTATGTTGCATTCAGAAACACACAGTCAGTCAGATATCTCTGATTAACTGGTACTGTAAGTCAGGAAAATGATCTGCTTTCTCGTTACTCAAAGCAGACTAACTAACAAAATAACATAGTGTTTAATTAGTTTAATTCCACTAATCTGTGTACTTACCCACATACGTTAAGTACTTTTTTAAAAGACATTGCACAGCATATCTACCTCTATGTTTGCACATTGTTTGCCTCTCCTTTTTTTTTTCTTTTTTTTTTAAATGTTATCTTCATTTTTCACTCTACCTTTATATTTTGCATTCCATATGCACTTTATATTTTATATTTCATATTTTATATATGAGTGATTCCACGCTTATGGGTACTGAAATGGGGACATGAACTTATTCATCTAAAACCATTTCTTTTTTTACCATCAGGTCACAAAACATGTAATCTTTAATGAATGATATGTTAAAAGATAACTTTAATTTTCTGAGATGTAATAAAAACATATTTATATGCCAAAGTCAAGCCTATGAGTTCCAAAATGATGTCTGTTACATTACTTCTGTTACGACTGTCCATCTCGCGTCTGTTACAAATTAATTACAATCTAGCTATATACCATGTTAATCTTATTGAAAGAATGTGTATGTTTATTCTACTACATGTTTATTAATTATATTTGCTAAAACATCACCTTCCTATGTTTCAAAAAGTAATTCTACATTGTTAAAATTGAGAATATATATGTCCACAACACTTCTGTTACGTTCTGACTTTGGCATATAAATATGTTTTTATTACATCTCAGAAAATTAAAGTTATCTTTTAACATATCATTCATTAAAGATTACATGTTTTGTGACCTGATGGTAAAAAAAGAAATGGTTTTAGGTGAATTTTTAAAAATAAGTTCATGTCAGGGGGCGTCGTGGCTCAGGTGGTTAAGGCGCCATACCATGAATGCGGGCGACCCGGGTTCGATTCCGGCCCGAGGTCATTTCCCGATCCCTTCCCGTCTCTCTCTCTCTCCCGCTCATTTCCTGTCTCTGCACTGTCCTATCCAATAAAGGTGCAAAAAGCCCAAAAAAATATCTTTAAAAAAAAAAAAATAATAAGTTCATGTCCCCATTTCAGTACCCATAAGCGTGGAATCACTCATATATATATTTCTTTTTATATTGTTAAGCGTAGTTTGGTCGGGCAGTTGCAAAATAAGAATTTCATTACCCAATAATAAACCGCTGTGTCTGTTATTGTGTATATGACAAATAAAAATCTTGAAATCTTTAACAGGTCATACATATTAATTAATGCATACGCCCTAAAACTTGTTGGAATGTTAACCCATTGGTATGACAGTACATATGATTGTCATTACATTTCTTCATATGCCATAATTGTTTTAAATATGAGTATTATTCCCTAGAAGCTTGTTCATGAAGTTTTAATACAATGTGTGTATATCTAGCCATTGATGTACATACAGTATGTAACTTTAGACAATTAACCACTGAAAGTAATCAGTATGTCAGATAAGCCCTTGCAGCAAACCTTTAGCAGTCACACAGATAATTGTACACTGGAAAACCATTTGCCAAATGTACATCCCGAGCTCGTTTTTCAGTTATATTCAGTATAAATGTGATTTGGGGGGGATAAATAAATAAATAGCCAGCTTCCTCTGGGGTCTGAATCCACAACAGCGGTTCTGTGTGTAAATATCATCTGCAGTTCAGAGCAGGGAATCGGAGGAAATTTTATGGAAATGTGATCTGTCTGAAGTAAGCTATTTTGATGTCATTTAAAGCACAATAAAATCTTACATTCAGTACAATCTTGCCATGTTTCGTTGAGTATGTGCTTGGATATTCTCAGTCTTGTTTTTATTGGTAAAGTTATAAGGAGAAAACTAATAGTTTGATACTTATGTGGTGGTATTCATTAGATTATGCAGAGAATTACACACAGGACTGGCTTTAAAACTCATCCTAAAGCATATTATTTAGTAACTACAGCAAAACTAATAGCGAGAATAATTATGAAAGTAGGGGCGGCACGGTGGTGTAGTGGTTAGTGCTGTCGCCTCACAGCAAGAAGGTCCGGGTTCGAGCCCCGTGGCCGGCGAGGGCCTTTCTGTGTGGAGTTTGCATGTTCTCCCCGTGTCCGCGTGGGTTTCCTCCGGGTGCTCCGGTTTCCCCCACAGTCCAAAGACATGCAGGTTAGGTTAACTGGTGACTCTAAATTGACCGTAGGTGTGAATGTGAGTGTGAATGGTTGTCTGTGTCTATGTGTCAGCCCTGTGATGACCTGGCGACTTGTCCAGGGTGTACCCTGCCTTTCGCCCGTAGTCAGCTGGGATAGGCTCCAGCTTGCCTGTGACCCTGAAGAACAGGATAAAGCGGCTAGAGATAATGAGATGAGATGAGATTATGAAAGTAAGGAATATCTGGACAGACTGATGCTCCTGATAATCTTTTTTGTAAAATAAATGACGGATATTTTTTTTTCAGTTGTAAGAGATGAATGATCTGAGTAAGAAAATGTAAGGAAGCTGCATCGGGTTTATATATAACACTTCATAATATCCATATCATTTGCCATTTTCTTCAGTTGAACAGATGGCTTTTGTGAAATAGTTGTACCTACAGTAACCTAATCCTTTAATACTGTACACTTCTGCAGCTGTAGATCGACTCTCTACTTTGATGATGTCTTCTGGCACCGAGCAGTCGACTAAGATGGAGTCGCCAAGAGCTCCCGTAGAGGAGGAAACACGCATGGACAAAACTGTTGTTGAAAATGAAGAAATTTCTCCAACAGAACGGAATTCTACAGAGATGGAAGCAGTCCACCCTGAAGAGGTGCCTCTCACTTATATTGACGACGTCTTACACGAGTTAAACGTATTTGAAAACAATGCAAAGTCAGGATCAAAAACTGTTTCTGATGCCACTGACATGCCTCCATGTGCAGAAAAGAGCAGCATCAATCCAGAGAACAAGGAGAGTGTGACTACCCTCCCAGTACAGCCAAATCAATTGGATTTTTCAGTCTTGGATTCAGGGAACAAAGGTTGCCTTTTGCCGGTAGGAAAGACATTTCTGAACAGTTACTCCAGGAATTATAATCAGCTCTCGGATGAAAATACAGACCTTTCCGTGAAAGGATGTGAAGAGAAACCAAGTATGTACGATATGTTAGATGATAGCGATTCCGAGAGTGACTCTGCGACAGATGGTGCTGTGAAAAATGAAAAGCCTCAAGGTGACTGTAAAGCTACTCAGGACACTGACTCTGATGAAGAGGTTGAACTGTGTTACAGCGTAGTCAATCAGCTTCAGCCAAATCAAGAGAAGGACAGTTCTCCTACTCTTAAACAAGATATCTCAGGAAACCAAACAGATAAGGAGCTGGCTGCTGATGAAGTACCTCAAAAAGCATCTTCGCACTTACAGGACTCAAAGACAACAGACTTTTCTACTTCTATCACAGCACCACAGAGTCCATTCGTTCCCCAGTCTACAAGTTCAGAGTCTGCTTTGAGTGGGGCCTCTGAGCATGTTTCTGAAAAAAAGGAGACCGTGAGTGTGACTCAGGGAGATCTGTCAAACCAAGAGCCATCAGACTGCAAAGCTGATGAGAAAATTGAAAAGGCTTTGGCACCTGTCATAACCAGCATGACACTTTCAAGTGTCAGTATTCACCCTGGAGCTCAGAATAACAGACATGTTACCCCACAGAGTCAAGAAAGGACATCTAAAATGCACTCAGATGAACCGTTTACCTCAGATAAACCCAATACTGTGCAAGTGCCATTCATGTCAACTGTGACAGAGTCAAAGGCTAAACATTTTCCCAGTGGGAAAACATCCAGTACGCAGACTACAATGGACACGGAGAAAGAAAAAGCACATGACTCTAAATCCCTTTTTTCTGAAACTCAGACCAAGTCCAGCACTCTTAGACCTTTGGATCATAAGTCTCTGAATAATAACCCTGTCTCGCCCAGCTTAAATAGCAGACTCAAACTCGAAGAGAAGTCAAGCTGTTCTACCAAGCTTAAAGGTTTAAGTATTAAGAGTAAATGCAAAGGACTAGAGCAAACAGGCAACAGAACTGCCAGAGCTGAAGGTCCTTTGTTAAAAAAGACCCATTGCTCCCCTACTCAGTCCCCTAAATTACCAGCCAAAAGAATCACCCCTACAAGTAGTCCAAAAATGACTAGATCGCTAGAGAAGAGTAGTTCTGCTCTTATTAAAATAGCTGACCAAAGCCATGAGAGGAATCCTCCAGATCTGTCCAACACCTTCAAAGTAAACGACCCTGCGAAGTCTGAACATAGATCTGAAACAGAACACAAAGGTTCTCATTCAAAGCTAAGTGAGGCATTATCTAAATGTGAGAACACGGCTACACAAAGAACATTTATTGAAGTGCGACTCTCATCTTCTTTATCCCCATCTTCTTCATCTGCTTCATCGCCAGTTCTAGCATGCAAGGAAACCGTAAATACCAATTCACAAGTTCAAGGAAGCCATTTAATTCACAAAGATAACCCATTACAAGCGTCAGCCTCCAAACCCTCTTTGGGAACTTGTACATCATTTGACTCCTCCAAGTCTAGACCAGAGCAAAATGATTCTCTTAAAAGCTCACCTAAACCTGATGACAAAGGATGCAGCAACATGTCCGTCTCAGAGACTACTAGTCTTAAACCAGGCAAATCCAAACTTTATCTTAAAGCACTGGATCGAAGGAGCTACTCCACAGACAGTGAAGCTCTCAAACGCCACTCATTTTCTGTTCAGCAGAGAATCAAGTCCTTTGAGAACTTGGCCAGTTTTGATCGTCCAGTTGTAAAAGGCATTGACATCCAGTCTTATGCTGTTGGCTCAAAAGCTGCTGTCAACAAGAGGTTGTCTGGTCTAGCCCTGTCCAACGAGAGTCGCTCCTTAAAGAGGAGTCTTAGCTCTTGTGTAGAAAGTATAAACATGGATCACTCTTCACTGCAGCCACAGAACTCGTCTTCTAATACAGTTATGAACAATTCTGAATCATCGCCTTCAACTGGAACCATTGGGACACTTGCTGAGGAAAGGGCAACGCCTGAGGTTACTGTACCACAGTCCAGTGCAGTACCGCATACTCCTCCAGTGCTGCGCTCCCGTAACGCCCGTTCTAACAGTGGGATATCACGGTCAAAACTGAGGGAACTAAGAGCACTTAGCATGCCTGAGCTCGACAAGTTATGCACTCAGGACTTCTCACAGGATCCTGACAATGTCATGTTTAAGACAGAGCTGGAAATTCAACCTACAAGACCCACAAAATCCCCATCAGAAAATGTTCAGTGCACCACGGTGACCAGGGTGAGCATGGTGGAGCCTGGCTCAATTGATAATGAAGAGCATGCTCAAGAGCAAACTGTGAGGCAATCAGGTTGGTCTATTAGGTGAGTAGCAATGTGCTAGTTCACTCCGATTACTATTGAACTATTGCACTTTGCAATTTATTCAAAATCTTTGAAAAGCATGTGTAATGTTTGAAATCAAGAATTGTGTCCTGTCTAGGGATTTGAGCAAATATATTATTTACCAGCTGGGAGGTCCGAGGCCTCGGTCAGTATTTTCAAGGCCAAGGTCACGGTATTTCACGATACGGACCGACCTTAGGCTGGTAAATAATATATTAATTTTTTTCCGTACCAAATTCTAACAGAAAATGAGAGCGCCCTGAAGGGAAACCATATTTAGAACAAACCTGCTACAAGCTCGTTTTCAGCTTTCTCCTGAAATGTTTTCTTTTATCTCGTCTTCATCAGGGTAGTAAAACTCGCTTTCGCTGTGAACACTGTCGTTATCGCTATCCATGCTGTAAAATTAATGCTATTATACTGAGAAATGCGAAAATAAATGTTGACAAAAAATTGCTACTATGTTTCTCGTTGTTGTGAACGAGCGAGTCGCCAAAGGCCCATAACCGGGGTCTGGACTGTAGGATTCCGGACCGCTCACGAGCCAATCGGAGCGCACAATTTGCTGGAAACCGGACCGTGGATAAAAAAAGAAGATATTATTCAGATTGAAAAGATCGTATTTTCTAAACAGATACGAATAAGAGGCACTTTTTCAGCTTAGGAAATCTCACCAATTACAGTATATTTGTTCGAAGTATTGCACACAACCAAAAAATAACTGTGCAAATGAGATTTAAAAAAAAAAAAATTCAGCACATTTCTAGTCGAGGCCAATCATGAGCATCTCTAAATACCTATTGCATTTATTTATCACATTATTTAATACCTGATTAATAACGCTTGCCACATTTCAAAGGTTTTCATTTCATGAGGATGGTAGTATGATGCTTTATGACTCCCATGTTGTGTTTCTTTTATCACAGTCTGAAAGATTTATCGTCTTCACCAGTGGAGCAGAAGAAGGTGCAGAATGTCCTAAATTCCCTTCCGTCTGTGTCGGATGCGACGACTCTGATGAAGGAGGTTAAAAATGTTTCAGAGGTAATGTAGTGTTTCAAAGGCACAGTATGTTTTATGTTTTGCATAGGTCTTCTTATTTATATATATATATATATATATATATATATATATATATATATATATATATATATATATATATATATTAGTGCTGTCAAGCGATTAAAATATTTAATCGCGATTAATGTCGCGACTGTCATAGTTAACTCGCGATTAATCGCAATTTAATCGCACATTTTTGTCACATGAAAAACCATTGTAATTCTCTTATCAGCATAAAAAAGTGAATGGGCTTGCTTTGTACCAATGTTTTTTTATTTATTTTATTGCAGAGCATAACACATCTTGTCACAGCCACTGACATCCATAACTTCCATATTAGATGAGAAAACCAAGGGATGAAAAATAAAGTGCATATCACTGTGAAAATAAAATTTTTTATTTTACTCTTCATTAGTTTCTTTTGAAGAGAAGTATTTGCCATAAAAGAAGAAAAAAACAGATAACAAAAATAAAAACATTCATCATACGTTCAAAAACGTTCATCATAGTGTGGCGCTGTATTCTCTAATTCTCACTGCTTATAACTCTACACCTACCCGGTGGAGATGAGCTGGGAAACTGAAGACTGAAGGAACAGTATTGAAAAGTATTTTTCCAGTCTCACCTGTGAAAGGTAATCCCATGTGATCTCGTTTGGACGGTAAACCTGTTGGTACAGTTAAACGCAGCACATGAATGAGGCATCTTTATTCTCGGCTACTGTCTAGACGCTATACCAGAGACGGCTGAAGAATCTCCACTTTGCCACATCCAATATGGCGGCGAGGATTAGTCTGGCTAACGCGACAAAGCTCTACGAGCTATTGGTCTGGCCAAGATATTAAGCCCAACCGTTTCCCAAAGTGCGTGCTTGACCCGCCTCCCTGAAATGCCTCAGTTTGCTACTGGTCGAAGCCAGAAAAGGCTGTGACGAAGCTTAAACCAATCACATCACTCTTTCCTCTGACGTATGCGACGCGACGGGGCTAACTGGTAGATTAAACTCTTACCGAAGCCGGTCGGGAGCAAGGCGAAAACGTCCTTCCTTTCAATAAATACCTCCAGGGCTGCTCTTTGCTCCGTTTTCAATGAGAACTTCCCGTTGAATGCTTTCAATACAGCATCTACCGCTGTGTTAAAGGCTTGCCGCTGCTCCATGTTCGTGATGTGAATGAAGCGCTTCCGGCATAGATTCTGTAAACAATCTATGGCTTCCGGTCGCAGTTCTACTACATCAGTGCCTTGAACACGCCTCTACCCAGGGCCGTTGGAGATGCTCAAAGTTGATTGGTTCCCGATTTTTCAGGAGCTTGGAAGAGCTGTAGATAGCCTGCCTGGCCAGACTAAGCTCGCAACAGGCCCTCGTGTTGCGTCACGCTTAGGATGGGCGGGCCCAGGCTAGGCGAGGATGTTTATATGTCTATGCCTTTCTCCATCACTCACACGTACTCTTATTGAAGCAGCGCACGACAAGCCTCAACAGGAACTACGGGTGACTCGCAGGGCCAAATTAGAATTTGCGTTAACGGCACTATTTTTTTAAATCGCGTTAAATTGAGATCGCGTTAACGCGTTATTATCGCGTTAACTTTGACAGCACTAATATATATATATATATATATATATATATATATATATATATATATATATATATATATATTCGTCTGAAATAGCATTTTTCCTGTCAACATAATCAACAGTTCCTGTAAAGAAAACCAATACTTCGATCACAACAGTGGTGCGATCACACACAACATGACGATTACTGCTTCCTTTGTTTATTATTCAGTACAGATTTATTGTTCCTGCTTATGCTAAAGAAATCTAACCAATCTCTAAATGCTTTGTGCAGGTTAATGAGGATGTTTACTTTGTGATCTTGACAAAGGACGAGGGCTCTGGACTGGGTTTCAGCATCGCTGGAGGGGTTGACCTGGAGCAGAAATATATCACTGTAAATTTATCGCTAGTTACCTTCCAAGCAGTTAAAGCTCATACGTACCTTATGTTGTACAAAAATAGACTTTTTGTGTTGCATTATTATATTCCCCTGTCATCCAGTCAGTGTTTAACATTTTTATTGATTAGAGATTAAGATAAGTTAAAAAAAATAATGTGTGGTTTTGATGTATCTACTGCATCTGACTATCTTGAGCCAGCATGTTCCCAGGGCCTTTTTTTTTTTTGCCTTAAGAGTAAAATACATTTTTATATCAACACGAATAATGTGCTTTTTTTGGACAGGTCCATCGGGTATTCAGCCAAGGGGCTGCTGGCATGGAAGGTACCATTTGTCGGGGGGACACTGTGTTGTCTGTAAATGGGAGCAGTCTGAGTGGGAGAACCCATGGCGAGGCTCTTTCCTGTCTCCATCAGACCAGGCTCGCCAAACAGGCACTTGTGGTTATCCAGAAAGGCGAAGACAGTGAACCTTTCACAATTAGACAGGAGCTTCTTTTAAAACCCAGAACATGTTCTTCTTCTGCCTTTCCAGAGATCAACAGGGAAAATGGAGCAGGTAAATAAACCCTAAATACAAATAAATTCCTCACTGTAGAACGCACATTATGCAGGCCAAAGTCAAAAAGTCCTTCCTGCACCATTCATGGCATGTTTGGCGGCGCCGCTCTCCGTTTCATAGCCCTCGGCCTCTCATTACATACAGTAGCTAGGGTTACAGCGGGGGGCTAGTCCTCTGGTAACCGCGAGAGTTTGACTCCCCACTCGCATCTGTATTGCAGCGTGCCTTGCCAGATGGCAGGAAAATGGTATGACCCGACCGTGAGTAGAATTCACAATCTCCTGATCGAGAGGCGGACACGCTAACCACTAGGCCACTCGCTGGTATTATGCAGGCCAGGACAGGTCATATTATGCAGGCCAAGTAATTATAAATTTAAAGTTCTTCCAGAAATCGTAAGTTCAACTCTCAACGATGCCACAGGCGTTTGGCGAGACAGCGGGGCAAAACTGGCCATTCTGTCTGGATGTAAGGGATGGCAGACTGTCTCTCCCCTGTCTATTACAGTGACACTAGCCAATCATGGGTGTCTGTGAGCTCATGTATGCAGTCGACGACACATTAAACACAACATATAAATAATCTTAAAGCACACCACCATCACGCTTGTTGTTTTGTATAACCTGGCAACAGAAGCTTAGTTACCGTGTCTGTCAGTTATCGGCTCAGTATCCATACTCTGAAGAAGAAAACCTCTGAGCGCTGATCTCAGTATTGTACTGAAAATAGAAAAAGTAGAATTAGAGCTTTCTTATTTTTCATCTTTTTAAAGTCAGCTTAAGGATGAGGAAAACATAAGAACAACAACTTTATTCGTCACACGTACACTTGTGAAATTCCTCTCTGCATTTAACCCATCTGAAGCAGTGAACACACACATGAGCAATGAGCACGCGCACACATACTCAGAGCAGTGGGCAGCCATGCTAACAGCACCCGGGGAGCAGTTGGGCATTAGGTGCCTCGCTCAAGGGCACCTCAGCCCAAGGCCGTCCCATATTAATCTAACCTGCATGTCTTTGGACTGTAGGGGAAACCGGAGCACCCGGAGGAAACCTACGCGGACACGGGGAGAACATGCAAACTCCACACAGAAAGGCTGTCACCGGCCGCTCGGGTCAAACCCAGAACCTTCTTGTTGTGAGGTGACACTGCTATACCACTGTGCCGCCCTAACTATAAGAAAGAATTCTTCTTGTGTTTCTTTTTCATTATTATTATCTATCCATCCATTATCCATAACCGCTTATCCTATGCAGGGTCACAGGCAAGCTGGAGCCTATCCCAGCTGACTACGGGCGAAAGGCGGGGTACACCCTGGACAAGTCGCCAGGTCATCACAGGGCTGACACATAGACACAGACAACCATTCACACTCACATTCACACCTACGGTCAATTTAGAGTCACCAGTTAACCTAACCTGCATGTCTTTGGACTGTGAGGGAAACCCACGCGGACACGGGGAGAACATGCAAACTCCACACAGAAAGGCCACTGGGTTCGAACCCAGAACCTTCTTGCTGTGAGGCGACAGTGCTAACTACTACACCACCGTGCCGCTATTTTTATTTATTTATTTATTTATTTATTATTAAGGTTATAGTTCAACGCTACTCTTCATTAGCTCATCGGCCGTAAGCAATGAGCTATTGCCATGACGCGGCGTCCGTCCGTCCGTCCATCCATCCATCCATCCATCCATCCATCCATCCATCCATCCATCCATCCACAATTCACAAAAATTGCTCCTCCTCCCTGAGTTTTCAATGGATTTTGGTTCTGATTGTTTCGTTTGGAAGATCTAATCAGTCTGCACAAAAGTTACTCCTTGGTTTTGTGATGAGTACAGCGTCGCTGTTTTTCATGAGTTGTGTTTTTTGCTGTTTGTCATTTCTAATAACGTGGCTCGGCATGTTCTAGCTGTGGAGGTCGGGCCAGATGGAGCATTAAGCGTGGAGCTTATGAAGACGTCAGCAGGTCTGGGTTTCAGCTTGGAGGGGGGCAAATCTTCAGCCCATGGCGACCGTCCCCTCTACATCAAACGCATTTTCAGAGGTGAACATCTCCCTCCAGCCGAACTACTCAACTCCACTAGGGGGAGATGACGTTGTGTATCATATCATCCCACCGGCAAAGCAAATGAAATGTTTCTTTAATGAGAAATATGCAGTTAGTGTAATTAAATTACGTGTTGCATTCATTTTCAGGAACATTCATACTCCGCTACATTACTGTCATTATGTTATCGTTATCATCTTATCCATTATTATGAATAAAATATCGTGTTAAAAAAAGCTTAGCGTCGTAATTCTACTAATGATATGACTGTTATTTTGTGTAATTACTGATTTGTTGTTTTGTTTACTGTTTTGTGCCGTTCATACTGTAACAATGTGACTGTCTGTCTGTCTGTCTGTCTGTCTGTCGTGTGTATTTATTTAGGAGGTGCTGCTGAACTCTCCCAGGTTATCGATGTTGGAGATGAGCTCCTGGCTATCAACGGCAGGTCGTTGCAGGGCCTGATGCACTACGACGCCTGGAATGTTATAAAGACTGTGTCTGAGGGCCCCATCCAGTTAGTCATTCGCAAACCGCGCACCTCTGTATGACCTCTGAGGAGTCGTGTGCTGTATGTAACACAGTGCCAAATTGATCTTCTTGTACATTTGAAAGACTTTTTACCTTTTTATACTTGTTTTTTACCACGTCTCCGTGACGAAACGTTTTTGTTCATGGGTTTTGTAGTGAGGACTCTGGCGTCTCGAAGGGCGAAGTCTTCTCTACGAGTATTTGTGCAATCAGTGTAGCTAAGCAGGTACTTATCTGTACGGTGTAATGAAATTCTCATTTTGCTCTAGATGGATTTATTTTATGTAAATCGTCCTCCCCAAGGATGGTCAAGTTCTGTTTGACTGCTTAACCTACTTGAAGCTTTCATTTTGGCATTTGTGAAATATCGTCCCTCTTATTTCTTTTGATTTTCCGTACTTCCTTTCAAAGCCTATTCACAGCTGCATAAAGATTTTACACTTCCTGTATAAAACGCTCGTTTGGTATTTTTTTCCATCTGTTGTGCTAAAAACAGCGATTATATTTGAAATATTACACACTTCTGATGAAACTGGTAGCTGCCATGCTTAAAATATCACACATTTCACCAACAGTATTTTGCTGACTTACTGCAAAACATTTCGCAGAACTTAATTGCATTCTTGTAGCTGTGAATATTTTTCAGTAGAAAAACTCATCACAGACCTTTAGCTGCAACTCCGATATGTTGATTCAACACTGCATCAACAGTGGAATCACATTCTGCATGAATTATTTCTGTAAATAATTGCAGTCACGAACGACAGTTTATCTTGATGCAGCTGGGATTTGAAGCACAAATATGTTTATACGATTGCGGATCAAGTAAACATTTAAGAATATGGATCTGTCTGTGTATTACATTTCTTAATAATGCCCTTTTTGTAAAGAGACATGAAATATTTTTTTTTCAGTGCAGTGCTATTATTTATTTCATAATTTTACTTTTAATTATGTTTAAATAGTCTTAATATTAACATTTCCTCCCTCTTATCATTTTAATCCTTTTTTTTTCTCTTCCCCCTTCCAAAAAAAAGGCCCACAATGGTACTGGTAGAACCTTTATACATATGCTGTTGCTACATTTTAGAGTTTATGCTGACCTTTTATTTATGTAAATTCACCTGAAAGAGGCCTGGCATTTTGTGCAAAATATATTTGTTACATATATTTGAATTCTGTTCTAATAAAGAAGGCAGTTCATCACTTGAACTCCTGTATTATTTGATTGATGAGGTGCGGTGCTGTCAGCCCATCATGCATGTACAAAATTCCTGGCCATATTTGCTTGTTTCTCATATAAAAGCCATTCGGGTTTAAACAGGCTGGTGCGAAAAACAAAAAACATCCAGTTTCGTGGGTGTTGAGAGAGATCAGATGTTGATGGCCAGGTTGATCAGAGCTCACAGGAAGGCTATGATAGCTCAAACGAGACCGTCAACGACGGCGTAGCTCACTCCGGCCCCGTCTAGTCTAGAAGTGAGCCACCTTGAGCAATAAGTGTTGCAAGCTATATACAGAAGCGATATCCTCCCTAGGAATACCGACCTATTTGCCAAGAAGAATCCAAAACCGCGAGGAATTGACTGAGAAGAAGCGATTTTTGTTGAACTGCTCATTAAGGCTTAATTAGTCCATAACTTCATTAATAACTATACTTAAGCAAATCTGGGTAGAAGTTATATGCACCCTAGGTGCCTCTACTTTCATGACAGAAAGAATCAAAATCGGTGAAGAATTGAGGGAGAAGAAGCCATTTGTGTAGAAACTGCTCGTTAGGGATTGAGTAATTACTCTGGCTTCATTCTCATCTCATCTCATTATCTCTAGCCGCTTTATCCTGTTCTACAGGGTCGCAGGCAAGCTGGAGCCTATCCCAGCTGACTACGGGCGAAAGGCGGGGTACACCCTGGACAAGTCGCCAGGTCATCACAGGGCTGACACATAGACACAGACAACCATTCACACTCACACTCACACCTACGCTCAATTTAGAGTCACCAGTTAACCTAACCTGCATGTCTTTGGACTGTGGGGGAAACCGGAGCACCCGGAGGAAACCCACACAGACAGAACATGCAAACTCCGCACAGAAAGGCCCTCGCCGGCCACGGGGCTCAAACCCGGACCTTCTTGCTGTGAGGCGACAGCGCTAACCACTACACCACCGTGCCGCCCTCTGTCTTCATTATTAATTGCAATTATATTATGCAAATTTGGGTAGAAGCTATATGCAGCCCAGGCAGACCGACCTTCCTGCCAAAAAGAATCAAAGTCGGTGAAAAATTGAGAGAGAAGAAGCGATTTTTGTGAAATATGGACGACGACGGACAAACGATGGACAACAAACGACGGCATAAACTCATCACCTGTTGGCCGGATGAGCTAATAACCACTGTTTACAATCAGGGTGAGCAGAAAAGCACCTCCGAACGCATCCCTATGATGTCAATCTGAACTGAAGCTCTTGATCTGCATCTGCATTATTTTATGCGTTGCGTTTCTGCCACGATTGGCTGATTGAATAATTGTATCAATGAACGGGGTACTGCTGTTCCTGCGAAAGTGGTATGTGAGTATATACGTATTTAAGCAGTGCAACATATGTTAAAGCGAACCATACATGAGTGTCACAGTACTTGGCATGATTCTGCAGATGCTACAACTTGGCCAGCATTGTTTTGAGTGTTGTACCTGCACAGATGGCAGCACGAGACTCCTGAGATTTCCGTCATCACTTTCCTACTGCCAAAAATTCATTAAAAGCTGGCACAAATTATTTACTAAATATGGATCTGTGTTTGGACACTACAACGACTCGAGATTGATAAAACTGCAAATGTTTTCCAATGTCCTGAATTTCCTGATGTTTATTCCAACGGTAATTAATGGATGTTTATTTTTTGCCAGAAGACTTATAAATAGCTTGTACGGGTGTGCAGAGGTGCGAGCAGACCGACAGTGTTGATGCAGCTGTTGGGAAACAGACTATTTTTACACCAAAGAAAAGTGTGGAGAGGCAGCAATGTGTCAGTGACGGCATTCGCGTGCGCAAACTTTTTCTTTTCCTTTTTTTAAAAATTAAAAAAAAAAAATCTGAAATAAATAGATCATCTCATCTCATCTCATCTCATTATCTCTAGCCGCTTTATCCTGTTCTACAGGGTCGCAGGCAAGCTGGAGCCTATCCCAGCTGACTACAGGTGAAAGGCGGGGTACACCCTGGACAAGTCGCCAGGTCATCACAGGGCTGACACATAGACACAGACAACCATTCACACTCACATTCACACCTACGGTCAATTTAGAGTCACCAGTTAACCTAACCTGCATGTCTTTGGACTGTGGGGGAAACCGGAGCACCCGGAGGAAACCCACGCGGACACGGGGAGAACATGCAAACTCCGCACAGAAAGGCCCTCGCCGGCCACGGGACTCGAACCCGGACCTTCTTGCTGTGAGGCGACAGCGCTAACCACTACACCACCGTGCCACCCCATAAATAGATCAAATTACATTAAAATATTAAAATTATTTAATATTTATTTATTTCAAATAATTACATTAATTTTAGGGGCGGCATGGTGGTGTAGTGGTTAGCGCTGTCGCCTCACAGCAAGAAGGTCCGGGTTCGAGCCCCGGGGCTGGCGAGGGCCTTTCTGTGCGGAGTTTGCATGTTCTCCCCGTGTCCGCGTGGGTTTCCTCCGGGTGCTCCGGTTTCCCCCACAGTCCAAAGACATGCAGGTTAGGTTAACTGGTGACTCTAAATTGACCGTAGGTGTGAATGTGAGTGTGAATGGTTGTCGGTGTCTATGTGTCAGCCCTGTGATGACCTGGCGACTTGTCCAGGGTGTACCCCGCCTTTCGCCCGTAGTCAGCTGGGATAGGCTCCAGCTTGCCTGCGACCCTGTAGAAGGATAAAGCGGCTAGAGATAATGAGATGAGATGAGACATTAATTTTAATTTAAAAAAATAAAAAAGACTTAAAATGCAGTTTTTTTTTTCCAAACTCTGATTTTAAAGTTCGGATTTGCAATTCATGGAGTATTTTGTATTTAAAAAAAATTCTCGTTCCATCGGATATGTTGTGCTGAAAGCTGTGCTAATTTTAGTTGCTTCATTAATATCTAACTATAGCTTCACTGTATGTCTGTCATATACACTACCGTTCAAAAGTTTGGGGTCACCCAGACAATTTTGTGTTTTCCATGAAAAGTCACACTTTTATTTACCACCATAAGTTGTAAAATGAATAGAAAATATAGTCAAGACATTTTTCTGGCCATTTTGAGCATTTAATCGACCCCACAAATGTGATGCTCCAGAAACTCAGGCCCTGTCCACACGGCAACGGATTCAGATGAATCTGATAAAATTGTTTAGCATTTCGGCCTGGCGTCCACACGGAACCGGCGTTTTGGGTGCCCCAAAACGAGAACGGGTTCCAGAGTGGAAAAATCTGGCAATAGCGCCGTTGCGAAGTCGTCTGGATAAGTAGAACGGATTTGTTTACGATGACGTCACAACCACATGACTAGAACAAGCAGCACTCTCGCTGTTTTGTATGAACCACTGCATTGCATTCACTTTTGTATACAGCTTTTCTTCTAAATAAACAAGTAACTGAACCATTTCTTGAATTTCTTTTTTTTATTGGATAAGACTGCTTTTCAAAATGTTCACACACAATAAGAAAATTAAGTTCTATAAAACTATGCACACTAATAAAACTAATTTGTACACACAGAAGGCACAATTTTCTCACGTAGTCGCAGCCATCTTCTTGTTGTTGTTGTGTGTTTGTTCCTGTGAGTGCTTCACGCCAGGTAGAAGAAGGGGTTTATGCGCATGCGTCCTACTTCTTTTATTGTTCTGGTGTCTCTGATGGGACCGTCTTACAGTGCACGTAGAGGTGTGGCATGTGTATTACATCGTTTTCAGCAAGCGTTGCGTTGCCATATGTACCTGATATTTTACTGATCCGTTGCCCATGTGGACGCGATATTTTTTTTTAATAAAATCTCGTTGCCGTTGTCGTGTGGATGTAGCCTCAATCTGCTCAAAGGAAGGTCAGTTTTATAGCTTCTCTAAAGAGCTCAACTGTTTTCAGCTGTGCTAACATGATTGTACAAGGGTTTTCTAATCATCCATTAGCCTTCTGAGGCAATGAGCAAACACATTGTACCATTAGAACACTGGAGTGAGAGTTGCTGGAAATGGGCCTCTATACACCTATGGAGATATTGCACCAAAAACCAGACATTTGCAGCTAGAATAGTCATTTACCACATTAGCAATGTATAGAGTGGATTTCTGATTAGTTTAAAGTGATCTTCATTGAAAAGAACAGTGCTTTTCTTTCAAAAATAAGGACATTTCAAAGTGACCCCAAACTTTTGAACGGTAGTGTAACCCCTTACGTGTCTGATTGGATTATCATACCACCACAGTGTAACAGTATAAAGGGGCTGCCCATATTGTTCTGTGGTTGTGAGTCTAACAATGACACCCAGTCGTAGAAAGAAAATGCAGTCATGTAGAAAATGTCACAGGTTTCGTTTGTCATGCACTTCCTGTTTCTCCTCCTGAGAAGTCACACATATCGAGCACTTAGCAAAGAGTAGCAACAGAGCAAAGGGAAATCCTGCAGCCTTCTGATGAAAGAACATTTCGATTTACTTGATGATCTCGTCTCCTTTTCGAATAGGCTTTGTATCTGACCGTGCAGAAAATGTGGACGGATGTAAAAAGAACGTCTGTGGCTGTCTTGTCTGACCTAAAAGAAAATTCTCAGAATGGATAGTTTACTTGGTTTTATGGACATTTCTAGAGCAGCTTCTCTAAACACAGGGATGTTTTTAGATCTAGTCCAGTTCCATAGATTATGTGCTGTATGCTGTCTATACTGATGGGGATTGGGGATGAAGTGATTGGCGTATAGTACAAACATCTGTGGCCCTGTCCACACGGCAACAGATTCAGGTGAATCTGATAAAATTGTTTATCGTTTCGGCCTGGCGTCCACACGGCACCGGCGTTTTGGGTGCCCCAAAACGAAATCTTGTGAGAACGGGTTCCAGAGTGGAAAAATCTGGCAACGGTGCCGTTGCAAAGTCGTCTGGATGAGTAGAACGGATTTGTTTACGATGACGTCACAACCACATGACTGTCAGTGCTTCACGCCGGGTAGAAGTGTAACGAACTCGATGCGAGTTGTCAACAAATCCTATAACTTGGTTCATGAAACGCGCTTACAAAATATTTTCACTGTGAATATTTATTGTGTAATGGTGCAAAGTGAGAGAGAGAGAGAGAGAGAATAGCCCTTAGGGCAGAGTCTTTAGTCCAAACACTGCGGAAGCAGTACCAAACCGCGCACCGCCCATGCGCTTTCCAAAAACAAAAACAATCCCGCCAGCAAAAATAGGAAAAAAAAGGAGCGATCTCACCTCTTCAGATGTTGGTTTAAGTCCGACAATACATTCCTCAAAAAGGGCGTAGAAGAGCAAAGTAATCCATCAACGTGTAGCATTCAATTTATTCCGGACCATTAAAGAATTCTGGAGGATCTCAGAATGTTGGCGTACCGGCTTCCATCTACCCCCGTTCATTCCTCTCTCTCTCCATCTACCCCTGTTCATTCCTCTTTCCGCGTCTCCATTCAAAAAACGAGCACGTGATTTAAAGGGACTATAGCCATAGGACAGGGAGTGAGAAGCTGTGCGCATGTGGCAGTGACAGGGAAGAACCTAGGCTCATGCTCGCCCTGAATTTCTCTTAAAGTGAAGGCAGAAGAACGTTCAGCGCCTGGCCAGGCTTTCTATGTATTAATTTACATCGACGTTTTAATATGAAATATAAATAAGTGTCTTAGACAATAGGTACTATTTTGCGCTACTGATTAATAATCAAAACTTTATGTGGCTGATGCTACAGAAGAAGGGGTTTATGCGCATGTGTCTACTTCTTCTATTGTTCTGGTGTCTCCGATGGGACCATCTTACAGCACACGTAGAGGTGTGGCATGTGTATTGCATCATTTTCAGCAAGCGTTGCGTTGCCATATGTACCTGATATTTTACTGATCCGTTGCCCATGTGGACGCGATATTTAAAAAAAAAAATCTCGTTGCCGTTGTCGTGTGGATGTAGCCTGTATCTCCCGTGGCTCTTGATTGGTGAGAGAGAAATGTTCATCTATTTAGCTCATCTAGCCATAAGGCCGATGAGTTATTGCCACGGCGTGGCATCCGTCATCCATCCGTCGTCCACAATTCAGTTAAATCGTATATCTTCCATTAATTCTCCACAGATTTCCGTTCTGATTGTTTTGTTTGAAAGAACTCATCACTCTGCACAAAACTTGGCCGTTGTTTTGTCAAATTTTTTGCCAACGAGTTAGTACTTGGGCCAAATTAACGCATTTTCCAGGCCTCTCACTCGAATTGTATTTCCTCTCTCTCTCTCTCTCTCTCTCTCTCTCTCTCATTTCTCATCCGATTCCAGTTCTGATCGATGTGTTGGGTAGATCTTTGCTTGAGGAACAAAAGTTGTTTTTGTTTGTTGGTTGGTTGGTTTTCCTGTTGTAAACAATTTGTTTACAACTTTGTTTATTTTCAGTTAAATGGTATCTCCTCCTTCTCAATGGATTTCAGTTCTGATTGTTTTGTTTGAAAGAACTAGTCCTTCTGCACAACACTCGGTCATTATATTGTCAAATTTTTGCAAACGAACTGCTAATTAGGTCAACTTCACGAGTTTTGGGACTTTTCATTAGAATTGTATCTCCTCTCGCAGTTCTCACCCGATTCCAGTTCTGATCGATGTTTTGGGTAGATCTTCCTTCGAGGAACAAAACTTGGTTGTTTTTTTTGTTGATTTTCTTGTACACAAATTGTTTACAGCTTTGTTTATTTTCAGTTAAATTGTGTCCAGTTCTCAATGGATTTCAGTTCTGATTTTTTTTGTTTGAAAGAACTCGACCTTCTACGCAAAACTTGGTCATTGTGTTGTCAATTTTTTGCTAACAAATTAGTAATGAGGTCAACTTGACACCTTTTCTTCTGACTAGAATTGTATCTCGTCTCTCATTTATCATGCGAATTCAGTTCTGATGGATGTTTTGGGTCGATCTTCCGTCGGGGGAACAAAATTTAGTCCTTTGTTGATTTTCCTGTTGTAAGCAATTTGTCGTGGAGGTTGGTCCTCTCTCACATTGTCACATTTCAGTTCTGTTTGATGGTTTGGCCGTCATGGTTGTTTTGATGGCAGGCCGGACGAGCTGCTACGTCCTTGACGTTCTGATTTATTTACAGTTCATCCACAAAGGGGTTTTTTGTTACTTAAATGTGTATATTGAATTTTTTGTCACATTTTGTCACATGTACATACACACTTTTGCACTAAACTGTACATGTCTGGTTACATACAGGTACATGCTGTATATTTCTTAGCAACCTTGATTTTTGTTGCCAGTAAGTGGGTATCAGTGAGCGGGCCACAATATCAAGCCTTTATCAGTTCCCTTTCGTTGTGTCTTGTGTGTGTGTGTTATGCTGTAAGGACATTTTGCTGGCATGATCTAAGTCCATTTATCACAATTAGAGGGGAAGGGTCACTGACTGATCATTATCCAATGAGGATACATTCTTTATCCTGATACGAGTGGTCTCATTCAGGATGTATTGATTTTTAATTACAAAAATTGTCTCTACAATTTAGACATAACTCACCTCTATCTCACATTTACAATCACCACTCAGTGCGCACTCGCAGGTTGTGACCTCATAGCTAAGAAATGAAAAGCATGTGGCTTTATCTGTATCTCCCGCCTCAGAGCTCAGAGTGGCGACATCTAATTTCTCACTTTGCTGCCCTTCTTTGACTAGCGCAGCCAGCTCTGAATGATTGTGTTCTGAGAGAACGGGACTCGGTCTGGAATTTTAAAGATTCTTGTTCAAAAGGGAGATGTGCCAGGCTGTTTAAAATGGGCGGCTCGTTGGTGTAACCACTGCTTATCGAGTAGGTGGCATGCATTCTTAAATAACTGTCACTGTCCAAGTGTCCAATTGGGGCCATGTTTCTGCTCAAATCTTGAAGCTGTTAATGCTTAGCGAGCTCATGTTTTATTCAGACTAGAATGAGCCTGTGTTAGCCTAGATAGCCTATATACAGTGTGCAGTAAGGACTAACAGAGAGTCTGACACTGAGAGCTATTTGTGTGTGTGTCAGTCATGAAAAAATAGTGATTTCAACAGAATTTATTTATGTAACGTTTATACAAGTCAAATAAGGAACCAGCGTCAGTGATGAAGCAGGAAGCACCTTTCTTACAGAACATCCTGGTGTCTTAATGCAAAAAAAAAGTGAACGCTAAAGCTAAACCATCCATCCATCCATCCATTATCTGTAGCCGCTTATCCTGTTCAGGGTCACAGGCAAGCTGGAGCCTATCCCAGCTGACTACGGGCGAGAGGCGGGGTACACCCTGGACAAGTCGCCAGGTCATCGCAAGGCTGACACATAGACACAGACAACCATTCACACTCTAAAGCTAAACCATTGTTAAATATTCAAACCCGCTTAAAAGCTCCGTGTCGCACATAAGAAACTAGTTGATATGTTTGGTTAATAAATGCACCATCATTGGCGTCAAATCATTGGACCGCAAAATTCTGTGTTATATTTGCATCCCGTATGTAGGTAGCAAGCAGTAGATGTGGGTGTTTTAAATATTACATTACATTAATGACATTTAGAGGGCGGCACGGTGGTGTAATGGTTAGCACTGTCGCCTCACAGCAAGAAGGTCCGGGTTCGAGCCCCGTGGCCAGCGAGGGCCTTTCTGTGTGGAGTTTGCATGTTCTCCCCGTGTCCGCGTGGGTTTCCTCCGGGTGCTCCGGTTTCCCCCACAGTCCAAAGACATGCAGGTTAGGTTAACTGGTGACTCTAAATTGACCGTAGGTGTGAATGTGAGTGTGAATGGTTGTCTGTGTCTATGTGTCAGCCCTGTGATGACCTGGCGACTTGTCCAGGGTGTACCCCGCCTTTCGCCCGTAGTCAGCTGGGATAGGCTCCAGCTTGCCTGCGACCCTGTAGAACAGGATAAAGTGGCTAGAGATAATGAGATGAGACGAATGACATTTAGCAGACGCTCTTATCCAGAGCGACATACAACATACCCAGAGCAGCCTGGGGAGCAGTTGGGGGTTAGGTGCCTTTCTCAAGGGCACTTCAGCCATTCCTGCTGATCCAGGGAATCGAACAGATGACATTTTGTCTTAAATACTGACATTGTCTCATGGCTAGGGTCCAGTGAGAGATCGACAGTAGGGTAGGAGCAATATGTGATGTAAGACTTAGGAATTAATCCTGCAAATGACAAGCGAGAATGAGCTCACACATTTTTATCCAACAATTGCCCAGTTCTGGCGAAATAAATCTATTCTCCAAAGTGATTTTTGATGAGTACATTAATGGTTTTGCAGAACAAAAAATGAGTCAAAAGCATGGGACTGGACTGAACTGAACTGAATAAGAACAGTTCTAGAGCAGAACAGCTCCCCTGCTTCATTTGCAGGCTGTCATTTTTTCTCTGTATGTCTAATGTGGAGATTCACAAATATAAGGTTCTAACTGACTTTCTACCTGAGCGCTTTCTATCTGAGCATCTTTTTGTATCCTTAAGTAAACGTCATATATTTACATTTATTCATTTGACAGACATTTATCAGACCCCTGCAGCTCATCCAGAATGCTGCAGCTCACCTGGTCTAGAACCTACCTCATTCATCCCATGTCACCCCTCTGCTTGCCGAGCTGCACTGGCTACCTATCACAGCTCGTATCAAATTTAAGACACTGGTGCGAGCTTACCAGGCTGTCAAGGGGTTAGGGCCAGCATACCTCCAGAGCCTGATCCACCCCATATGCCAGCCAGATCCCTATGCTCCACTACTACTGGTCGTCTGGCCCCGCCTCCTCTCCACTCCTGCCCAGCCCTGCTCAAGACTGCTGTCTGTCCTGGTTCCCCGTTGGTGGAATGAGCTTCCCATTGAGGTCAGAACTGCCGACTCCCTGACCACCAGGGTATATTGGGAAAAGAATGCTGGAGATGGAGTTGCCAGGTAGAAGGAAAAGAGGAAGACCAAAGATGAGATTTATGGATGTGGTGAAGGAGGACATGAGGATGTTTGGTGCTACAGAAAAAGATACAGAGGTCAGGAGGAGATGGAGGGACATTATCCGCTGTGGTGACCCCTAATGGGAACAGGAAGAAGAAGAAAAATAATAATATTCTGTTACTTGATCAGTTGGCACTAGAACTTTCTTGTCTAGAAGTTCAGCACATCTTGTACCTGATTTTTGAACTCGTTGTACGTCGCTCTGTGTCTGTCATCTGCCCGACAAATCCTTGTGAACGAGCTGTTAATATAGACGTGATCGTGTATTAGAATGAGCGTATTACAGTATGTAAGCCTATGACTTACCTCAAATCTAGGTTAAAGACCAAGCTGTTTTCAGATGCTTTCTGTTAAATAATTAATAATATTTTTACATTTTTTATAATCTTTACTTTCTCTGCATGTTTTAAATTTACTTTAACTTTATTCTATTTTATTCTGCTGGTTTCTTTTTCTTTTTCTCCTTTTTCTTTTTGGCATTTTATTATTTTATTTCTACTATTGTTTAATTCTTATTATTTTCTTTTAATTCTTTTAATTAATTGTTTTAGAATAAAAATAAAATTATTTTATGTAATTTTATTTCTCTATTGTTTACTGTTTTTGTTTTTACTTCTGTAAAGCACATTGAACTGCCATTGTGTATGAAATGTGCTATATAAATAAACTTGCCTTGCCTTGTCTTGCCTTATATTCAACACTACTGTCAGAGCATCTGTTCTAGAAATCAATCCACACCCTTTGAAAAACCAGATTTGATCATTCAACAGTCCTGTAGTATAATTCTTACTTAATCACACAATTATCCTTTATGCTGATAGCGCCTCCTGGCCCAAATATGAAATCACCATATTTGATGTTTCATACCCTTCTTTATTGTCTTAGATAAATGAACAGGAGCATAAATCAAGTGTGAGCAGAGATTTTAGAGTGTGATTTTAGTCACATTGTGCCAACTGGATGATGGATGAGCCGAATGTGTTTGGAACATTTTCCTAAATATTTTTCATCACACTTAAGCAATGAATTGTTAATGTAATCACTGACTACCTCCTGAAAAACCTGACATCGATTTCTGCTTGACTGAATGCATAATTAAAATGACTGCTGAGCGTGTTGACCTTCACAATCAAGGTCCAAAAACGAGCTCCTCCCGCCCCAAACACCACACCCAAAGTGTTTCTTAGAAAGAGTTCCAGATTAGAAACATTTTAGGTAACACTTCACTACGAATCCTTTAAAAAACACTGAAATCTCTTTCTAAGAGTGTACAGATGGCCTCAAAGTATAACACACCCAAAGGACCTCCAAGGCCAAATCAGCAACGGCAGACAAAACAAAACCATCTGACACCAAGCTGAGTTATAAAGAGCCTTTCAGATCAAGCGTCAGTGAGATGAAATGAGAAACCTTTAAACCTTGACTAATCTTCTACAAATTATTGTCACGTCTTAAAAGCATCCTTTAGAATAAAAACTGGAGACACTTCCTGTTGCTGAAAAGAGTTTCCTCAAAGGCCTGATGGATGTTTAAGTTGAAAGCCTTCTGAAGAGGTTCTACCTCTCTGATAAGACGATACTGTGTTGCTGCTGCTGTAAGATTACTCACTAGGTCAAGCTGAGAGTCTCAGGTCACCCCACTACTCAAATCTCTTCATTGGCTTCGTGTTACATTGAGGATCCAGGTTAAAATTCTCACTCTTACGTACAGTACAGAGCATTACATAGTCAGGCTCATATGTGGCTGATCTACTTCACCCTCACTTATCTGCTCGCTCACTCAGGTCAAATAGGTTAAATCTGCTATGTGTCCCATGTACGGTACCTCCCCAAACGCCCATGGTGACTGAGCTTTTGACATTGTAGCACCTAAACAGTGGAATGCTCTGCCTATACCTCGACAAATTTCTGTTTCTGTGGACTCTTTTTTTAAAGAAAGATATATCTGTTTAGACACGTGTTTGGGTAATATATCTCACTGGTCTGCATTTTATGTACACTACCATTCAAAAGTTTGGGGTCACTTTGAAATGTCCTTATTTTTGAAAGAAAAGCACTGTTCTTTTCAATGAAGATCACTTTAAACTAATCAGAAATCCACTCTATACATTGCTAATGTGGTAAATGACTATTCTAGCTGCAAATGTCTGGTTTTTGGTGCAATATCTCCATAGGTGTATAGAGGCCCATTTCCAGCAACTCTCACTCCAGTGTTCTAATGGTACAATGTGTTTGCTCATTGCCTCAGAAGGCTAATGGATGATTAGAAAACCCTTGTACAATCATGTTAGCACAGCTGAAAACAGTTGAGCTCTTTAGAGAAGCTATAAAACTGACCTTCCTTTGAGCAGATTGAGTTTCTGGAGCATCACATTTGTGGGGTCGATTAAATGCTCAAAATGGCCAGAAAAATCTCATCTCATCTCATTATCTCTAGCCGCTTTATCCTTCTACAGGGTCGCAGGCAAGCTGGAGCCTATCCCAGCTGACTACGGGCGAAAGGCGGGGTACACCCTGGACAAGTCGCCAGGTCATCACAGGGCTGACACATAGACACAGACAACCATTCACACTCACATTTACGGTCAATTTAGAGTCACCAGTTAACCTAACCTGCATGTCTTTGGACTGTGGGGGAAACCGGAGCACCCGGAGGAAACCCACGCGGACACGGGGAGAACATGCAAACTCCACACAGAAAGGCCCTCGCCGGCCCCGGGGCTCGAACCCAGGACCTTCTTGCTGTGAGGCGACAGCGCTAACCACTACACCACCGTGCCGCCGGCCAGAAAAATGTCTTGACTATATTTTCTATTCATTTTACAACTTATGGTGGTAAATAAAAGTGTGACTTTTCATGGAAAACACAAAATTGTCTGGGTGACCCCAAACTTTTGAACGGTAGTGTATGTTTTGTGTATTTTAGTATTATGTCATTCCTTTTCCATTCTACAAATCAAATCAAATCAAGTTTATTTGTATCGCGCTTTTAACAATAAACATTGTCGCAAAGCAGCTTTACAGAATTTGAACAACTTAAAACATGAGCTAATTTTATCCCTAATCTATCCCCAATGAGCAAGCCTGTGGCGACGGTGGCGAGGAAAAACTCCCTCAGACGACATGAGGAAGAAACCTCGAGAGGAACCAGACTCAAAAGGGAACCCATCCTCATTTGGGCAACAACAGACAGCCTGACTATAATATTAACAGTTTTAACAGGTATAACCCTCAACTGTCCTCATGGGGCCGTCCTTCACAGGAGCGGAGCGATAAAACTCCGACCAGACACAGGGCACCAGGATGGATCAAGCAGGTCAGAGGAGCAGAAGAGGCCAGCATCTCAATCCCAGGATCAACATGTAACTCAGAGGGACAGATTGTGTGGGGGGGAGAGAGAGAGAGAGAAAGAAAACACGTTGTTAGGTATGCCCTAAAAATGACAAGTATTAAATCTGTGTGGTAGGCTCGTAGAGACCAGAGTCTTTACATCAGGCATAACACACAACAATGGCATGTTAATATGGTAAAATATATCATGACCTTCTCTGGCTGGATGACAAGACAAGAAGCCTTTATTTATCACATGTACACTCAAGCACAGCAAAATTCCTTTTCTGCATTGAACCCATCTGAAGTAGTGAGCACACACAAGTGAGCAATGAACGCACACACACATACATACATACATACATACCCAGAGCAGTGGGCAGCTATGCTACAGCGTCTGGGGAGCAGTTGGGGGTTAGGTTCCTTGCTCAAGGGCACTTCAGCCATGATACAGAGGGAGAGGAAAGTGCTGTTCATTCACTCATCTCCCCTCACGTTTTTCTTGCCGGTCCTGGGAATCAAACCGGTGACCCTTTGGGGCCAAGGCTGCTTCTCTAACTTTCAGGCCATGGCTGCCCCCCAGCTTATAGACATGACCCCAATACCCCTTCATATTCTCATAAGTCATTATCAGGAGTAGTTGCATGTTTATAGAGTTGTAACTTTGCTTTCAATCCATTGGATGTCCTTGAAAGTGATGTCATGACAGTCCTTGCTAATGGTAACTCTAGTTGAACTACCTTAAATTTTGGGGGCGGAGCTTTGTGTACATGGATTTGTAATGGGAATGGGCCCAATAATTAAAAAAAAAATTATTCAACTCCACCTATTTAACCATTAGAGATCTATTTCTCACAACTCTTACCTCATACAGCTTTAAAGGGTTCCCTCAGTTTTGAAGTTCTAGCCCCAAAGTCAGCAACGAAGTATAGTTAAGGGTACTTAGCTTTCAAAATTATTAAAATATTGAAGGGCTTCCCCAAAGGGATAAATAATTTAGTGGGATAAACTGAAGATTTTCTAAAAATGTAGGGTTAGGTTAGTTTTGCAAGCAAACTTTTCCACCTTCACTAAAGAGTCTGGTACATTTTTTTAAAAGCTATTTTTTGGGCTTTTTTTTCACCTTTATTGGATAGGGCAGTGTAGAGACAGGAAATGAGTGGGAGAGAGAGACGGGGAGGGATTGGGAAATGACCTCGGGTCGGAATCGAACCCGGGTCCCCGGATTTATGGTATGGCACCTTATCCACCTGAGACATGACGCCCCCGAGAGTCTGGTACATTTCATCAATAAATGCGGTCAAGAACAATCTACTTTTATAGAACAGGCAATTTAACAGACATGGCAGGTAACCGGTCACAGACCTTTTCTCGTAGCCTGATAGCAAACTCATGAGATTATTTACAGTGTAGTTTGCTCATTGCTGCTTCATCCAAAACATAAACCTTCAAACACAGGGTTCGATCCAGTAGCTATATCTTCCTCTGAACAGCTCACTGGTTCACAATGTTCAATAGTTTTCCAATGGAAACCAGTGCACCAAAGTACAAATTGCCAATCAGATTAAAAGCTTCAGGATTCTGATGCTTGTGGCCAGAAAAGTGAACAAAAGAAAGATACTCCATGAACTATAGATAGAATGTCTGAAGCTGAGACTAGGGTTAGGTTTAGATTTACCAAAATTACACTTCATATGGTTTGTCTGTCTGGCAGAACCTACAGCAGAGGGTTTCTCTTTTAGACAAGGCA
This sequence comes from Neoarius graeffei, assembly GCF_027579695.1. Taxonomy (NCBI): domain Eukaryota; kingdom Metazoa; phylum Chordata; class Actinopteri; order Siluriformes; family Ariidae; genus Neoarius; species Neoarius graeffei. The sequence continues at coordinate 43,541,354 of NC_083592.1, read as the reverse complement.
CCATATTAACCATCTAGGAAACCCTTGAGGAATCATTTTCTTCCAAGAACGTGTAAGTAATTAATCAGCATTTGCCTCTCGACCTCCTGGCTCGCTGAGAAAGGTATAAAAATACCTTTGGTGAGAAGAGAAGAGTGGAGACTAATGCACTGTGAGACACATAAAACCTCATCTCTCTGTTCTTGTTATCCAGATCCCCCCCAAAGATCCAAGGCCTCCAACACTGTGAGAAATTCATGCACACAGAGCACCTGCACTTCTTCTCCTCACCTTTTCCCTGGGCCCGATAAATAAAACATCTGACATCTCCTAAGATTCACATGAAACTTAAATCTGAGTGTCTATACTTATAGAAAAATGGTTCCTTAAGGGCTCTTTGCATAGTTAATAGTTCATGCTTTCTAAAGGGACTTTTTATAAAAGGAAAACCATCTGCTGTAGGGTTCCGAAAGTGAAAGGACCCTTGGATGGAATGGAATCTTTAATCTCATCTCATCATCTCTAGCCGCTTTATCCTGTTCTACAGGATCGCAGGCAAGCTGGAGCCTATCCCAGCTGACTACGGGCGAAAGGCGGGGTACACCCTGGACAAGTCACCAGGTCATCACAGGGCTGACACATAGACACAGACAACCATTCACACTCGCATTCACACCTACGGTCAATTTAGAGTCGCCAGTTAACCTAACCTGCATGTCTTTGGACTGTGGGGGAAACCGGAGCACCCGGAGGAAACCCACGCGGACACGGGGAGAACATGCAAACTCCGCACAGAAAGGCCCTCGCCGGCCACAGGGCTCGAACCCGGACCTTCTTGCTGTGAGGCGACAGCGCTAACCACTACACCACCATGCCGCCCGGAATCTTTAATATTTATCAGTATTTTGCTGTTGTTGTCCTGCCAAACCAGTACCACTGGATGGTTGTTGGTTCTAGTACTCTAAAGAGAAACCGCTTCTAAAAGGAAACCCCTTGGCTGTAGAATTAGGATAAAACCTGTAAAGGAAACAGATACGGCCTCTTAATGAAGAACCATTTCGGGTGCCAGATTTGACGTTTTATTTTTCCTAAAGGTGTTGTCTAGAACTCCTGAACAGCTTACTATTACAATTCCATTTAAAGGAAAAAGGCAATCTACCAGGCTGTTGAAAATGAGCATTAATTATATTATAGCTATAAACTGTTGCCTCTTGGAGGGAAAAAAAGACTGCAGCAGAAAGATTTTGAGTAGAATAGCATGATTATGATGATGAAAATATCTCTGGTCTCCAGACATTGAAGCCGACTTTACGTAGCATGGAGAGCAGATGATAAAGTGTATCAGAGTGCATGTGGGTGCCTTGATGGCACACTTACCAACTATCTGCTTCTCTGTGAAATTGGAATTAATGAGCCGACTTCAGCAAGCAGTCAATTCAATGGTGCGGGAATTTCTCTCTCTCAGTCAGCCACACTTACAGTGCCCCTCACTGCATGCCCATACTTACCTCAGCATGTTTTTACAACCAGCGTGTCCTAGAGAACTGTGTCGACAGATTTTACCCTACGTGTGTCTTTCAGAACAGTACACCGCTGGTTCTCAGCTGTGGGCTCGGAAGTAAAACAGTGTCTCATGCCATAGTGCGTTATAATAATTGCTGACTGTTGAATGGTTTCTCGATGGAGATGGTGAGAACACCATTTGCTAAACAACTCATGTGATTCATCATCAGCAACTCATAGAGAAAGAGGGCTGAGATAAAAGCAAAGGAAATCAATGGGTTTTTAATGAGGGTTTACTTTCATTCATGAAATTTCTGCGGTCAAGATGAACTCTTGCGCAGCTTCAGAGGATGGGCCATATCCAGCTGCTGAATGATGCTGCATTGGAGCACAGCTGGTGTGCTGGTGTCTTCTTGGACAAACTCCAAAATACAGCCTGTTAATAAGCCAGGGCTAAAGCATCAAACCTTGAATCATTGTTCTGTGTTTTATACTGTAGGATATAGAGATAAAAAATGACACTGTTGAATCACACTGTAGGACACAAGTGCTTGCAACTTCTTCACTGTGAAGAAAATTCTGTATTAAAAATATTTAATTTTTTCAAGGATGAAGCTCTTAAAGCCAGGCTGCCTTTCAGATTTTTCAAGAGTAGGTCATGAAAAGAATTTTCCCCGACACCCAATTATTTTTGTTTAGTGGACCGAAAGCTACTGAATTCAAATCACAGACTTCCAATTTTATTAGTTGTTTTCTAAATACCGTAGAACAATTAATGAATTTAGGGCCACGTGGCCCTAAATTCTCTGCTATTTTTTCCTGCTTCACCACGACCCAATTCAAGATACTACGTCATGCAGCACATGGTGGGCTTTCCCTGTTTGTGCAAGGCATTGTGGGATACAAATTTGAAACAGGAGACAAAAATGGAGGACACGAATGAAACATGAAAGACCGACGACAGTAAGGGAAAGCGAGAAGAAAAGGCGTTATGTTATATACGAAGGAAAGGAAACACAGGATCAAACTAATAAATATCGGTAGTCAGCGTGCAACTCGGTGTGATCAGCTCTTTGTTTTGCGACAGAATGATGTAACTATCAGTGCACAGTCAAGGTAAACCTGTAGATGGCAGTAATGCAACACTGAATGCCAGCTGCCGTAAAACCCAAAAGAAGAAGATAAAGAAGCAGGTAAACCTGCGCATGCGCACACGGACTTCCTCTGTCTGCTTGACTGCGCGAAGCGAGCAATTTCATGCACGTTATTTGCTAGCGAATCTCCTCAAATTAAATAACTTCCCAGTCACAGAATGGCCTGGTTTTTTTTTCTTGAGATATTACAGAAATAAACATAAATCACAATGATCAAATTTCAGAGGGAATGAAATTTCACAGATTTTATGAAATCGAAAGGCCGTCTAGCTTTTAAGCTAATAAGACAAAAAAAAAAAACAACAACCATGAACTCCTGTCCTGAAGACTATTTAAAAAAGTTAGAGTTTTACCTTTGACACTGGAGACTCCTTCCAAAAATTCTAAATAATCATCTCCTCATAGAAAACTTTATCAGCAATTACAAATTTGTATATGTGGAGCCTGTGTAAGTTGTTATTATAGAAAGGATAACATATTAGGACACTAGGATTAATATAAACCCGTGATTTGCTTTGCAGGTTGCACTACTTTGCGAGCTGTGCTATTATAGAGAACTGATCAACAGCCATTGTAGACTATTTTCATTTTTCTTTACAGTATTGGTTCACTGGGATCCCCACAGGCCCCATGTCCACACAGGGCCCGTGCAATCATTCCCTCTGCTTAAAAAATACTTATTCGTCTAAGCAGCATTATATCGTACAGTGCACTGTAGACACACTGCCATTAACTGTCCTGTCCACTGCTGCTCCTTTACTGAAAATGTTCATAGCATGAGCATGGGACAGCATGATTCTCACCCCAGTGGGTTTCCATTTTTGACCTCAAGATGCACTAATACTACTCCATCTGGCTGGAGTCTCATCACATTGCTCCTGTGGAGGATGGGTCCATATGGACAGTCAAAAGTCACACTTGGATGACGGCTCTGGACACTTAGGCCCTGTCCACACGGCAACGGATTCAGGTGAATCTGATAAAATTTTTTATCGTTTCGGCCTGGCGTCCACACGGCACCGGTGTTTTGGGTGCCCCAAAATGAAATCTTTTGAGAACGGGTTCCAGAGTGGAAAAATCTGGCAACGGCGCCGTTGCGAAGTCGTCTGGATGAGTAGAACGGATTTGTTTACGATGACGTCACAACCACATGACTGTCAGTGCTTCACGCCAGGTAGAAGTGTAACGAACTCGATGCGAGTTGTCAACAAATCCTATAACTTGGTTCATGAAACGCGCTTACAAAATATTTTCACTGTGAATATTTATTGTGTAATGGTGCAAAGTGAGAGAGAGAGAGAGAGAGAGAGAGAGAGAGAGAGAGAGAGAATAGCCCTTAGGGCAGAGTCTTTAGTCCAAATACTGCGGAAGCAGTACCAAACCGCGCACCGCCCGTGCACTTTCCAAAAACAAAAACAATCCCGCCAGCAAAAATAGGGAAAAAAAGGGAGCGATCTCACCTCTTCAGATGTTGGTTTAAGTCCAACAATACATTCCTCAAAAAGGGCGTAGAAGAACAAAGTAATCCATCAACGTGTAGCATTCAATTTATTCCGGACCATTAAAGAATTCTGGAGGATATCAGAATGTTGGCATACCGGCTTCCATCTACCCCCATTCATTCCTCTTTCCACGTCTTTCGTTTTACGCTACTGATTAATAATCAAAACTTGATGTGGCTGATGCTACAGAAGAAGGGGTTTATGCGCATGTGTCTACTTCTTCTATTGTTCTGGTGTCTCCGATGGGACCGTCTTACAGCGCACGTAGAGGTGTAGCATGTGTATTGCATCATTTTCAGCAAGCGTTGCGTTGCCATATGAACCTGATATTTTACTGATCCGTTGCCCATGTGGACGCGATATTTAAAAAAAAAAAATCTCGTTGCCGTTGTCGTGTGGATGTAGCCTTACAGTTTTGCTATGATGGCTGAGGACTGCAACTGACACGACGACTTTCGGACTGCAGTTGTCATGAGCAGTTTTGCACTCAAGTCTCCATCAATGAAAGCTGATAACTTCAACAAAACAGACTTCATGTGGAAACTATAATGATTTTCCTGGTTACACAACTGTACTTTGTGACTATATAGGACACAGTTATAGAAGCAAGTTATTTATAATCATGCGATCTATTATCACCCAGCTGAGGGTGGGTTCCTTTTTGAGTCTGGTTCCTCTCAAGGTTTCTTCCTCATGTCATCTGGGGGAGTTTTTCCTTGCCACAGTCGCCGCAGGCTTGCTCAGGGATAAATTAAGGATAAAATTAGCTCATGTTTAAAGTCTTTAATTTTCTGTAAAGCTGCTTTGCAACAATGTTGTTAAAAGCACTTTACAAATAAACTTGACTTGACTTGATTAATACTGTAGCTCTGTGAGACTAAATTACGGTAGGCAGTGAACATGTTGTCCTGCCATTAAACAACATCTAGAAAGGTGTACTAATTAATAAAACAACAATATGTCTGTCAAATAGCAACATTGTTCATGCAAAAGAGGTAATTAGTATTTTAATGGAATTTCAAATGTATGGAGTTGTGAATGAGGATTTTAACATTTGTTGTATGACTGATATACTGTACTGTACATGCTGGGGCTCTGGACAAGTCATCACTGCTTTCCCAGAGTTTCCGAGACATGTAGTTATTATTCAAACTATCATACATTGATTTTACCCCAGAATCCAGAGATGGTTTTGCCCAGAGATTTCAAACTATGGCCTGGATATGATGAAATCCATGTTGGATGCTGTCCAATCATGGCATTGTCAAAAAAAATCTCTAGACATGATCAAAATTCTTGCAAGAATTTAAAAAGATATCTCTGGATTCTTGGGCTTTCAGTGCAGTGATAAAAACAAAACAAAAACATATGGTTGTATGATCTATTCACCAGCATACAGATCTGTATAGTACCATATGCTGGCAAATAGTGAAAACCGATATATGGATCATCGAGTCATTCCATAACACTGGCCTAACGAATATTTTGGCCAAAATTACAGAAAAAAAGCAACAGTAACAACATAATCAAAAGCAAACAATGAAGTTTCAAATGGATCCGCATCCCTGAAACACAACATTGGACACCAACTGAGGAAAGGAAACTATTGAAGACCTCCATCCCCTGGAGACAAACGGTAACATCAGAATTATAACACTTTGGGTCCACTCATGGCTAAGGACAAGAGGCAGGTGGCAGACATTGGTTGTGGCCCTTTGTCTTACAAGGGACAAAGAGGGGAAGCAAGTAAGTAACTGAAAAAAACCCCTCAAGTATCTTCTATTCTATTTTAACATTTCCAGTTCCAAAAAATTTTGTGTGTATTTCTACACTACACTGCTCACATGCTGACATCATTCTCTCAAATGAAAATAGCCATGTGGCAGCTGTAATCGTCTGACCCAACGGCCAAACCCCTCCCCCCCCCCCCCCCCCAAAAAAAAAAACACGGACAGCACAACGCAACTAACGAGCGTCATCAGGAGATGACCTATCCTCCTGGCCCCCACATGAAACCCCACTCCGAATTTTCCGAAGTTGAACTGGTTGCCATGGAAATACGGAAAAAATAAAAATCACAGAAATCCCAAAACGTCAAAAGGCACACCTCCTCTAGTCACGTAACATAACTGTGAGGTTTCGTGAAAAAAATTCCTAATAGTTTTTGAGTTATGCTCTGGAAACTAAAATATTTACAGACGGGCGGACGGATGGACAGAGTGATAGCTATATCCCCCCACATTATATGCCAGGGGGATAAAAATGAAGCAACCACAGGTCTAGCGCCCCTACTGGCTGGCTGCAGTATAATATGTAGCACTGCCCAGCCCCTTGTGTTTCAATGACAAAACAGCTTATTTTCCATATCACTTTTCTCATCGAAACGGTCTTTCCATCTACAATTTCTAATTCAAACAGGTCGTTTTCCTTATACTAATATCTGCACTTTTTAATTTCCCCCCCAGAAATTAGGTTTTAAAACATTATTCTACTATCAGGCAGCATGGAGGTGCAGTGGTTAGCACTGTCACCTCACAGCAAGAAGGTTGTGGGTTCAAGCCTCATAGCTAACTGGGGCCTTTCTCTTGGAGTTTGCATGTTTTCCCTGTAACTGCGTGGATTTCCTCCAGGTGCTTGGGTTTCCTCCCAGAGTCCAAAGACATGCAGATTAGATCAACTGGCTACTCTAAATCGCCCATCTGTGTGAATGTGAGTGTGAATGGGTGTTTGTGTTAAGGCCAATTTATGCTGACAACCCAGTCCTCGCAGACGGCGCCACAGATAGCGTCTGCGTAGCCCCCCCACCTTCGCAGACGCTCTGCGCGCACCTCCCAAAAATTGTGACCACCGCAGAAGCCTCGCAGACAGCGTCGCAGACAAGAGGGCTCTGATTGGTCCACTCTACATCCGCTGTACACGCACTTCCGCTTCCCTACTTTCCCGGTTTGTTTTGTTTTCACGACCGGCATTTTTAAAAACACGAGCGAAGATGGAGCAGCACGAAGAGCGGTTGATCGAGGAAGTGAGGAAGTACGTACATCTATACGACTCCAGTTCTAGTCATTATAAAAACAAAAAAAAGTTCTAGTCATTATACGTAACCGGAGGATAAACACTCCACTAACCACACCCACCAACTACTCCTAGCGATTTCGTGACTTCGCGCCCCCTTGCGTTGTGCCGGTGAATAACATCGCGCATGCCTATTACTCCCCGCTCAACGATAAATTACAACTGTCTGCGAAAAGCTATCTGCGAAAGCCTTGTTGCAAGAGCATGCAGAGGCCTTTAGCCCTGCTATACAGTAGCTTGTACCTTACCTCTCACCTGAAGTCAGCTGGGATTGGATCCAGCTTCTCCTGCAACCTTGACGGATAAGAGATATACTGTAGATAATGGATGGATGGATGGATGGATGACATGTCACACGAGACCTTGGCATTGAGAGAAGGGGATGGGCCATAGCTGACTTCAACTCTCATCCCTACTGTGCAAACTCTGGCTCCAAATTTGACAAAATAGAGGAATTTTGGCTTAATTTCCATAGAATGGAAGGCAGTTGAACCATGCTGTCCATGTTCATACATGTCCATGTTAAGGTCATTGGTCTGACCTTCTTTACCCTACTTTACCTTGTTTTTACTACAATTCAGGCTATATTATTGACAGGATCAGATCAGAATATCCAAGCCACCATTTTTTGTTTTTGTTTTGCTGGTATTGGCTCAGTCAGTACAGAATCTCATTCTGTGTCAGACTTATACCATCTCTATAAATCATATCATCTATCTGGGGTGGGGGCGGCACGGTGGTGTAGTGGTTAGCACTGTGCCTCACAGTAAGAAGATTCTGGCTTCGAGCCCAGTGGCTGATGGAGGCCTTTCTCCCTGTGTCTGCATGGATTTCCTCCGGGTGCTCTGGTTTCCCCCCACAATCCAAAGACATACGGTTAGGTTAACTGGCTACTCTAAAAATTGTCCGTAGGTGTGAATGTATGTGGTGGTCCAAAGACATGTGGTTAGATTAACAATGGGTGGCTGTGACCTGAAGGTTGGGCTGAAGTGCCCTTGAGCAAGGAACCTAATCCCCAACTGCTCCCAGGGCGCTGTAGCATAGCTGCCCACTGCTCTGGGTATGTATAGTATGTGCGCTCATTGCTCACTTGTGTGTGTTCACTGCTTCAGATGGGTTAAATTCAGAGGAGGAATTTCAGTGTGCTTAAGTCTGGGCTTGAGTGTACATGTGATAGATAAATAAAGGATTATTGAATGGCTGAGAGAAGAAAACCTTGATAATAATCCAGTAGAAGGCAACAGGAAACCACCAGAGCGGATCTACCATCACGCAGAAGACTAGAAGAAGAAGCCTTTATTTGTCACATGCACACTCAAGCAGTCCATAGTGAGGAGCACAGGCATCACCCACAGCGAACCAAGGCCTGGAGGGAACCAATGCCCAAAATTGGGTTCCGAAGCTACACCACAACTGGAGGACAAAACACCCAAACAAAAACAAACATCAAACTACACAAATACACACAAAAAAAGAGAGAAAATAAAATAAAAAGCTCCGGTTACTGCCCTTTTGCTGCTATTGGCTTATTTTTGTATTACACCTCCTATTTTGCACTACATTTACCTTTATTTTGTACTATACTGGGTGTTTTTGGTTTTTTTTGCACTATATCGCCTTTACTTTGTATTATTTCTTTGCCTATTTATTTATTTGTAATTGTGTAAGAGGACATGTCCTTACTGTTCATAAGATAAGATAAGATAAGATAAGATAAGATAGCCTTTTATTATGCCACAAGGGGAAATTTACATTGTTACAGCAGCAAAATATATAAAGAGAAAAAGATAAGGCAGTGAAGGAGTAGTGCAAAAGTACTAAGTATACAAAAAAGGATATATATATAAAAGAAATAAACTACAAATTTAGAGATAAAAAATTAACAAATTTGCATAAATTAACAGGTTTGCAGATATACAGTTAACATAAATGTATTACAAAGGTGGGATTGCACGTATAAGTATTGCACAGGTATTATTACCAGTATTACCCAGATAGTATTGCACAAGTAGTCGGTATATTGGACAAGACCCATTTTAACCATGTGTAGCTAGCAGTTTGCTGTAAAGTACTGATGCTGATAGTCAGTGCACACAGTCTACGTTCAGAGGGGTTTCTATGGATGTAGAAGTGATCTGGACAGTATTGTTCATTATTGTGAGGAGTGAGTTACTGGTGCCATGCTTGGTGAGGTGCCGGTTGTACAGCAGGGGCATAGCTGGGGGGGTCCTGGGGTGCCCGTGACCCCCCCCCTTTGTCGGACTATACATTTTTTCAATAGCAGCATAAGAATATTAGAAAAGCGCCCACTCTAATTTTTCTAACATTTTTTAAAACTAGATTGTCACCTGGGTGGCACGGTGGTGTAGTGGTTAGCGCTGTCGCCTCACAGCAAGAAGGTCCGGGTTCGAGCCCCGTGGCCGGCGAGGGCCTTTCTGTGCGGAGTTTGCATGTTCTCCCCGTGTCCGCGTGGGTTTCCTCCGGGTGCTCCGGTTTCCCCCACAGTCCAAAGACATGCAGGTTAGGTTAACTGGTGGCTCTAAATTGAGCGTAGGTGTGAATGTGAGTGTGAATGGTTGTCTGTGTCTATGTGTCAGCCCTGTGATGACCTGGCGACTTGTCCAGGGTGTACCCCGCCTTTCGCCCGTAGTCAGCTGGGATAGGCTCCAGCTTGCCTGCGACCCTGTAGAACAGGATAAAGCGGCTACAGATAATGAGATGATGATGAGATTGTCACCTCAGCCTCATTAGGGTTTCTATAACCTTGTATGGACTTCCTGTGGTTTGGGCGCGAAAACCCAGTTTGTCAGAGCGTGTGTGGGAGAGGCGGATGTAAGTGCAGATATGTTAAATAATACACAGTGCGATATGAACATAAAGTGAGTGAAATGCACACAACAGGCAAACAGTCCGAAACAGCAGGCAAAGTCATAATCGAGGAAACAGGCAGGAGGTCAATCGAGGCGCGGACAGAATATCAGAGGCAAAACTGTACAAGATCAAGGGACAAGAAACAGGAGTCGAAAAACCAGGAGGTCAACAAGAACAGGAAACAAGGCTCAGTAGGGCACACTAGACGTGGCGTAATACTTCGCATCGTCCTTGCATGGGCGCGGTCTTTATATAGCCCAAACACAGTTCACTGATTAAAGACAGGTGTTTTTTGTTAACGGTGCGTGTGTTGGAGCTCGTTAGGTGCGCCTTCAGGTGCACAAGCCAAGGCATGCAGGACTGACACAGTTCTGCGCAAGCACAACACGATCGCGCTAGAAAGCACGGTCAAGCTGCCAGTGTAGCTGCAGTCTTTTAGTTGCGAATTACGAGTATTTCCTCTTGTGTTAATAATTCGCCATGTCAAAACAAGCGAAACTTTCCTCCTTCTTTCAACGTGAAGACAGATAAGCAATTTATTCTATATTTTTCTCCATCAAAGTTGCATTTTGTGGCTTCAAAGAGAAGTTTTAGTCTGCTGTTTCTAGAACATAACATTAAGAAAACGTGGAAGAAACAGCAATAATGGAAGACCCGGGTTCTAAGCTACCTAAAACTAGCAATGGTAATTATTTTTTGTTGTAACATCCTGGGAACCAAGAAAAAAATGTGTCTCTCAATTTCTTTTTTGTTGTGATTTCCTTACTAGGAATTTCCCAGCAACCCTCCTAGTCACATGATATATAGTGGTGCTTGAAAGTTTATGAACCCTTTAGAATTTTCTATATTTCTGCATAAATATGACCTAAAACATCATCAGATTTTCACACAAGTCCTAAAAGTAGATAAAGAGAACTCAGTTAAACAAATGAGACAAAAATATTATACTTGATCATTTATTTATTGAGGAAAATGATCCAATATTACATATCTGTGAGTGGCAAAAGTATGTGAACCTTTGCTTTCAGTATCTGGTGTGACCCCCTTGTGCAGCAATAACTGCAACTAAACGTTTCCAGTAACTGTTGATCAGTCCTGCACACCGGCTGGGAGGAATTTTAGCCCATTCCTTCGTACAGAACAGCTTCAACTCTGGGATGTTGGTGGGTTTCCTCACATGAACTGCTCGCTTCAGGTCCGTCCACAACATTTCCATTGGATTAAGGTCAGGACTTTGACTTGGCCATTCCAAAACATTAACTTTATTCTTCTTTAACCATTCTTTGGTAGAACAACTTGTGTGCTTAGGGTCGTTGTCTTGCTGCATGACCCACCTTCTCTTGAGATTCAGTTCATGGACAGATGTCCTGACATTTTCCTTTAGAATTTGCTGGTATAATTTAGAATTCATTGTTCCATCAATGATGGCAAGCCATCCTGGCCCAGATGCAGCAAAACAGGTCCAAACCATGATACTACCACCACCATGTTTCACAGATGGGATAAGGTACTTATGCTGGAATGCAGTGTTTTCCTTTCTCCAAACATAATGCTTCTCATTTAAACCAAAAAATTCTGTTTTGGTCTCATCCATCCACAAAACATTTTTCCAATAGCCTTCTGGCTTGTCCATGTGATCTTTAGCAAACTGCAGACGAGCAGGAATGTTCTTTTTGGAGAGCAGTGGCTTTCTCCTTGCAACCCTACCATGCACACTATTGTTGTTCAGTGTTCTCCTGATGGTGGACTCATGAACATTAACATTAGCCAATGTGAGAGAGGCCTTCAGTTGCTTAGAAGTTACCCTGGGGTCCTTTGTGACCTCACTGACTATTACACGCCTTGCTCTTGGAGTGATCTTTGTTGGTCGACCACTCCTGGGGAGGGTAACAATGGTCTTGAATTTCCTCCATTTGTACACAATCTGTCTGACTGTGGATTGGTGGAGTCCAAACTCTTTAGAGATGGTTTTGTGACCTTTTCCAGCCTGATGAGCATCAACAATGCTTTTTCTGAGGTCCTCAGAAATCTCCTTTGTTCGTGCCATGATACACTTCCACAAACATGTGTTGTGAAGATCAGACTTTGATAGATCCCTGTTCTTTAAATAAAACAAGGTGCTCACTCACATCTGATTGTCATCCCATTGATTGAAAACACCTGACTCTTATTTCACCTTCAAATGAACTGCTAATCCTAGAGGTTCACATACTTTTGCCGCTCACAGACATGTAATATTGGATCATTTTCCTCAATAAATAAATAACCAAGTATAATATTTTTGTCTCATTTGTTTAACTGGGTTCTCTTGATCTACTTTTAGGACTTGTGTGAAAATCTGATGTTGTTTTAGGTCATATTTATGCAGAAATATAGAAAATTCTAAAGGGTTCACAAACTTTCAAGCACCACTGTATCATTGGAAAGCCCAGGATGTACTCTTTACAACTCACCAGGATTCAAGTGAATAGCTTGAAAGAGTAAGAGGGTGTGTACATAAAACAAATGTCAACTACAGAGGACACAAGTCTATGGGTTGGTTCTCAGGAGGATATCTCAGGCTGCCAGTCAGTGTTGTCAAGTCAAGTCAAGTTTATTTCTATAGCGCTTTTAACAATAAACATTGTCGCAAAGCAGCTTTACAGAATTTGAACGACTTAAAACAGGGGTGCCCATAATATTTTGATTCGCGAGCTACTTTTAAAATGACCATGTTAATATGATCTACTTGGACTAGGTTGTTACCACTACTAGGCCTACTATGACTACTAGTACTGCTACTACTACAAATGGCCCTTTTCCACTACCCTTTTTCAGCTCACTTCAGCTCGCTTCAGCTCACTTCAGCCCGACACGGCTCGCGTTTCGACTACCAAAAACCAGCACGACTCAGCTCGTTTCAGCCCTGCTTAGCCCCTAAAACTCGCACCGTTTTGGAGTGGGGCTGAAGCGAGCCAAACCGAGCCGAGTGAGGTTGGGGGCGTGAGCAGACACTCCCCTGTGCACTGATTGGTGAGGAGGAGTGTCCTCACATGCCCACACACGCCCCGCGAGCGCGCTGAGATCTGTCAACACCGCAAACCCGGAAGGAGAATGATTACGAATTACGAGAATTTCTGAAGCCTTATGCGCCTCGCCTCATCTATACGCTCTTGCCAGTATCTGTCCGCGTTGTCGGTGACAACAAGCCACAGCACCAAGACCAGCAACACTAACGACTCCATGTCCTCCATGTTTATTGTTTACTATTCGGGTCGTGAGACTACCGCTTAAAAGATCACTGATGTCACTGTTTGCGCTGCTTAACGACATCACCTGACGTCCACCCACTTTCGCTAACTCCACCCAATGTGTCCACCCACTTCCAGCCAGCACGGTTCAGCGCGGTTGTAGTCGAAATGCAACTCCAACAGCCCCACTCAGCTCGACTCAGCACGGCACGGCTCAGCCCGACTCAGCCGCGTTTGTAGTGGAAAAGCGGCATAATAATAATAACAATAATGACGGCAGCATGGTGGTGTATTGGTTAGCGCTGTCGCCTCACAGCAAGAAGGCCCGGGTTCGAGCCCAGTGGCCGGCGACGGCCTTTCTGTGCGGAGTTTGCATGTTCTCCCCGTGTCCGTGTGGGTTTCCTCCGGGTGCTCCGGTTTCCCCCACAGTCCAAAGACATGCAGGTTAGGTTAACTGGTGACTCTAAATTGACCGTAGGTGTGAATGTGAGTGTGAATGGTTGTCTGTGTCTATGTGTCAGCCCTGTGATGACCTGGCGACTTGTCCAGGGTGTACCCCGCCTTTCGCCCGTAGTCAGCTGGGATAGGCTCCAGCTTGCCTGCGACCCTGTAGAACAGGATAAAGCGGCTAGAGATAATGAGATGAGATGAGAATGAACTTTTTACGACACTACAGGTATTAATTCAGTCCTGTGTTTGCCAGGTTCCAGCACTGTACTTTATTTATTTCTTTATTTATTGTGCTGAATGAATCTATCATGCATGAGCAGACAGACAGACAGACAGACAGACCCATGATGACATCATCACCAGACCGGATGGGATGGTGTGTATTGTAGTGTGTATTGTAGTGTGTATTGTAGTGTTTATTGTAGTGCCCGCCGTGCGGGGGGTTTTGCGGTAGTTTCACTTTAAGGGCTCGCGCTCACTCAGAGAATCGCCATTGTTGGCTGGAGCTCGCGCAGATGAGCAGCAGCGATGCTTCCGCCGCCGAACTGACATCTTTATTTCCGTTCCCGGTGCTGAACAGCAGCCTCCCGCTGCGCGCTTTATTATTACTGCTATTATCATTTTACTTTTTTTTTTTGTTTAAGCTGTTTTATTCCCTGTCGATATTTGCTGAGGCGACATGAGAGCGCGTGAGTCTCCGGAGTGAAAGCGGAACGGTTAGTCGCTGACAGTCAGTCCCGGGTTCCGTAACACCGTGCTTCCGTCGTGACTGAGGAGGAGAAGAAGAGGAGGGAAAAAAATAAAAGCGGAGGGGAAAAAAATACACCAGCGATCCTATTTGCAGAAATTCTGAGCGTTTTGGAGTTTGAAGGGGATGTGTTCAAGGCAAGAGAGGATTCAAAAAGACGTCGACATCGTTATCGAGAGGTGCCAGGCGGAGAAAGACTGCCTTTTCTCGGGTGAGTTTCCACCGCCAGCATCACTGTTTTTTCTTCTTTTTTTACTCAATAAACATTCACAGCTTTCTCCTTCGCTTCACCCAAACAAACGCAAACAAGACTTGGACACGGTTTGCACCTTTTGCACCTGTATTTCTTCATCTAATTTAATTAATATAATACTATTTTAGTGCAGCTCATATTCCCACAACACACACCCTGTTAAACGCGTCGTGCACTGTGTAAGAATGAAAGCCGTCTCTTTGACGTGATAATAAAACAAATTGTAAAAAGCATGAGTAGGCTATGCTGTGTAAATATTAATTAGGCGAGCTCTTCCTCAATATCCGATGACAGCGGAAACCCCTCGTGATGTTGCCATGGAGACTACACTTGTTGAGAAAGACCGTCCACTAGTGACTAGTCTGTGTGCATTTATAGATTTATATACACACACAGATTTAATTTCACACTTATATTTCATTTCCTGACATGCTTTTTCCCCCTGCCTGTTTTCAGATTTTCGATTCACTGACGCCACCTTCACGTTTACCTACTCAAAAGGATCGAAAAGGTAAAAAATTCCATCCATCCATCCATCCATCCATCATCTGTAGCCGCTTTATCCTGTTCTACAGGGTCACAGGCAAGCTGGAGCCTATCCCAGCTGACTACAGGCGAAAGGCGGGGTACACCCTGGACAAGTCGCCAGGTCATCACAGGGCTGACACATGCCCCTTTTCCACCAAAGCAGTTCCAGGGCTGGTTCGGGGCCAGTGCTTAGTTTGGAACCGGGTTTTCTGTTTCCACTGACAAAGAACTGGCTCTGGGGCCAGAAAAACCGGTTCCAGGCTAGCACCAACTCTCTGCTGGGCCAGAGGAAAGAACCACTTACGTCAGCGGGGGGGCGGAGTTGTTAAGACCGACAACAATAACAAGACCGTGAAAGATCGCCATTTTTAAGCGACGAGAAGCAGCAGCTGTACAAATGCGAAGTCATCCATTATTATTGTTGTTGTTGTTGTTGCTGCTGCTGCTTCTTCCGCGTTGTTTTTGCTTCGATATTCGCGCCAAGGTTTATGCAAACGTAGCGACGTAACTGACGTATACAGAGACGTAATGACGTATACAACGACGTAACTGACATATACAGCAACGTAATGACGTGTCTTCTCTTAGCACCGCGAGCGATGGAAAAGCAAACTGGTTCTCA
Source organism: Neoarius graeffei (assembly GCF_027579695.1). NCBI lineage: Eukaryota > Metazoa > Chordata > Actinopteri > Siluriformes > Ariidae > Neoarius > Neoarius graeffei. The sequence continues at coordinate 43,525,442 of NC_083592.1, read as the reverse complement.
GCTGGCTCGCAAGTTGAACGAGTTATGAACCAGCACCAGCACTGGCCCCCAACCAGCCCTGGAACTGATTTGGTGGAAAAGGAGTATGTGTCTATGGTACCCCTTTTCCACCAAATCAGTTCCAGGGCTGGTGCTGGTTCACAACTCGTTCAACTTGCGAGCCAGCTGAGAACCAGTTTGCTTTTCCATAGCTCGGGGTGCTAAGGGGAGCCACGTCAGTTACGTCGCTGTAGACGTCAGTTACGTCGCTGTAGACGTCAGTTACGTCGCTGCGTTTGCATAAACCTTGGCACGAACATCGAAGCAACAACAACACGGAGAAGAAGAAGCAGCAACAACAATAATAATGGATGACTTTGTGTTTGTACAGCTGCTGCTTCTCATCGCTTAAAAATGGCAACCTTTCGCGGTCTTGCTATTGTTGTTGGTCTTAACAACTCCGCCCCCCCCCACTGATGTAAGCGGTTCTTTCCTCTGGCCCAGCAGAGAGTTGGTGCTAGCCTGGAACCGGTTTTTCTGGCCCCAGAGCCAGTTCTTTGTCAGTGGAAACAGAAAACCCAGTTCCAAACTAAGCACTGGCCCCAAACCAGCCCTGGGACTGCTTTGGTGGAAAAGGGGCAACAGACAACCATTCACACTCACGGTCAATTTAGAGCCACCAATTATCCTAACTTGGTATGTCTTTGGACTGTGGAGGAAACTCACACGGACGCGGCGAGAACATGCAAACTCTAGACAGAAAGACCCTCGTTGGCCGCTGGGCTCAAACCCAGGACCTTCTTGCTGTGAGGCGACAGTGCTAACCACTACACCACTGTGCCTCCCAAGGTTAAAAATAAATAAATAAATAAATAAATAAAAAAGTAGCCTCTGATCACATTGATTGTAATTCTATGTTAGCATCATGACACAATCGTTGTTACACTACACGTCAGGCTCGTTTCTGGGTACTGAAAACACCAGAAGCTAAGTCAGGTTTTCCTGGGGCTTGTACTTTTAGAGAACTGAAGGCAAATTTTTTATGATCAAAATGCTGCTTATCTCATTTTATTAAATATAGGAACGCATTTTTGATCGCTGTTTTGTCACTGCTATAGCAAGTTATGAGTGTTTGAAATACGCTGTGTAATATATCAGTCCATATGTTAAAGCAACAAGATTGGTTGAGACCAGTGCAAGACATCGTAGGACGGAAGTAAAACGTACAGCGGAAATCAAAGCGACCAACATCTGCCAACGTTGTCAGAAGACGCGCGCGCCCTCTTTCGAATGCTGAAGCCGGAAGTTTTGTTTGTTTTGATAGCAATCGGGAAAGTTTGAAAAAAATAGGCAGTAATCGTCATTTAAACTCGTTTTTGTGCAATATTTCGTTTGGAAAACAGTTTTCAAAATGGCGGCACTGACACCTGGCTGACACTTGACGTTTCGAAGTTTCGTGAAGATCGCGCGGATAAGCGACGCCTGCCGTGGGCCAAACAAACTAAATTCAACATGACTAAAACCCGAATAGGCCGATAAGCATCATATTTAATTGCAATTAGTTGCCAATACGAGTCACGAGATCAGGCGTTCTCAGGGTGGTATGGCCGCAAGCTAGTTGGCCTAGTGGTTAGCGTGTCCGCCTCTTGATCAGGAGATCGCGAGATCTACTCACGGTTGGGTCATGCCAAAGACCATCATAAAAATGGTACCTACTGCCATCTAGCAAGGCACACTGCAATACAGATGCGAGTGGGGAGTCAAACTTTCACGATTACCAGAGGACTAGCCCCTCACTGTAACCCTAGCTATGTAATAGGTAAGAGGCCGAGGGCTACGGAAACAGGGATTGGTGCCATCCTCTGCGCCACATGGTGTGGGATAGGACGAGTCATGATATAAGGTTACTAAAACCGAAAATGTAATTGAATAACACGTTAATTAAGAAATAAAGCAAGTTTAAAAATGACTTCAGTTCTCCTTTAAGGGAGACTGGCCTAAATAGGTTGGCGAGGTTATATCTAACATTACAAGATAATATTATCACGCATACAGGCGGCACAGTGGTGTAGTGGTTAGCGCTGTCGCCTCACAGCAAGAAGGTCCGGGTTCGAGCCCCGTGGCCAGCGAGGGCCTTTCTGTGCGGAGTTTGCATGTTCTCCCCGTGTCCGCGTGGGTTTCCTCCGGGTGCTCCGGTTTCCCCCACAGTCCAAAGACATGCAGGTTAGGTTAACTGGTGACTCTAAATTGACCGTAGGTGTGAATGTGAGTGTGAATGGTTGTCTGTGTCTATGTGTCAGCCCTGTGATGACCTGGCGACTTGTCCAGGGTGTACCCCGCCTTTCACCCGTAGTCAGCTGGGATAGGCTCCAGCTTGTCTGTGACCCTGTAGAACAGGATAAAGCGGCTAGAGATAATGAGATGAGATGAGATTATCACGCATACACTTTCAAAGACTATGACATCTTTATTACAGATTTTTGCACTCCTCTTTTTAAATTTATGTCATTCAGTTCAGTTTTTGTCTCTTTGTTATGAAGTTATCAGCAGAAATCAGTTAGTTGGAAAAGATGTTTTTTTCCATGACCTTCTCAGTCTCTAGATCATATTTGAAGAAGGCAGTATATACGGTAACAGACATGTGAAGATTAATGGGAAGATATTGGCCAAGCAATCTGGAAAATTTAGTCTGAATATTACAACTGAAAGGAGACAAATACTGTCCGGAGGATACAAAAGACACTCGAGGCAGTTACTAGAGAATATGCTGTATATATCACAGATATACTTATATACTTGTAACAACCTAATAGACGAAATATTCTGTTGCTATAATTTAAATTTCTGTCACCTAAGGGAATGTAAACGTTTACTTGTACCTACCCGGTAATGAAACTCCATAGAGCATCTCTTTCAACTTCAATATCTGAATTTGTGTTCTTTCTTGTGTTGGGGTGTGCAAACTTTTGCACTCACTTCTGTCTATCATAGACACCCTTTAAAATCTCATTCACTCTGCGTTAGCTTCTCAGAACACTGGACTTTTTTGTTGTTGTTGCTCTTTTTAAACTAAACTGGACTGGAAAACCTTTGACACCGCTTGATTATCTGTGGCTGTAGATTTCACAGTGAGCCGTTGGATCAACCTTGTGTGCAAAACTGTCAGAACAAAACTATGCAGAGATTAAATGTTTGATGTCAGGATGAGGGCGAAGGTTAGCAGCAGTGTTTCCAACTTGGATTTGTCATTAGATTTGGTGAACAATCACTGATCACCATTACTGTCAATGGACAATCACTGTTCACTATTACTCTCAACAGCCAATCACTAATCACCACTGCGCTTAATGGCCAATCACTGATCACCTTTACTCTCAATGACCAATCACTGATCTCCATTACTCTCAGCAATGAATCACTGATCACCATTACTCTCAATGACCAATGACTGATCACCATTACTCTCAATGACCAATCACCAGTCACCATTACTCTCAATGACCAATGACTGATCACCATTACTCTCAACAGCCGATCACTGATCACCATTACTCTCAACAATCCATGACTGATCACTATTACTCTCAATGACCAATCATGGGCCACCATTACTCTCAATGACCAATCTCCGGTCACCATTACTCTCAATGACCAATCTCCGGTCACCATTACTCTCAATGACCAATCACCGGTCACCATTACTCTCAATGACCAATCACCGGTCACCATTACTCTTAATGACCAATGACTGATCACCATTACTCTCAATGACCAATCACTGGTCACCATTACTCTCAATGACCAATCACTGATCACCATTACTCTCAATGACCGATAACTGATCACCATTACTCTCAATGACCGATAACTGATCACCATTACTCTCAATAACCAATCACTGATCACCTTTACTCTCAATGACCAATCACTGATCTCCATTACTCTCAGCAATGAATCACAGATCACCATTACTCTCAACGACCAATGACTGATCACCATTACTCTCAATGACCAATCACGGTCACCATTACTCTCAATGACCAATGACTGATCACCATTACTCTCAACAGCCGATCACTGATCACCATTACTCTCAACAATCCATGACTGATCACTATTACTCTCAATGACCAATCATGGGCCACCATTACTCTCAATGACCAATCACCGGTCACCATTACTCTTAATGACCAATGACTGATCACCATTACTCTCAATGACCAATGACTGATCACCATTACTCTCAATGACCAATCACTGATCACCATTACTCTCAATGACCAATAACTGATCACCATTACTCTCAATAACCAATCACTGATCACCTTTACTCTCAATGACCAATCACTGATCACCATTACTCTCAACGACCAATGACTGATCACCATTACTCTCAATGACCAATCACCAGTCACCATTACTCTAAATGACCAATCACTGGTCACCATTACTCTCAATGACCAATGACTGATCACCATTACTCTCAACAGCCGATCACTGATCACCATTACTCTCAACAACCCATGACTGATCACTATTACTCTCACTGACCAATCATGGGCCACCATTACTCTCAATCACTGATCACCAGTACTCTCAACAACCAACCAGTAATCACCATTGTGTTCAATGGCCAATCACTGACCACCATCACTCTCAGTGACCAATCACTGATCACCAGTGTTTGTCTCACTCACACAGTTCGTTGTTCTTTGTTTTAAACTATATTCCTGCTTTATTTAGAAGAAATAAAACCGAGTTATTCAACCCATAACTATTTCCTTAATGTCTAATTCCCAGTTCATTATTAAACCTGCTTGGTTTTGTCTGCTTTCTCAATAGAACTTATAACATTTTGTTTGTGGTTTGTGATGCCATGACTAAAGATGACTTTTTGTTCTTCTCAGAAAGCTCTGTCCTCATGTGTAAATATTGTAAAAGCTATTCTAGTAATACCAGGTTGGTATGACCGAAACAACTGCAGGAAATTAAAACAATGCGGAAATTAACCACACATTTTTATCACAACCATCAACTCTCATTCTTTCACTTTGTAGTTTCACACCTACACACACACACACACACACTGGTGATTTTTTTTTTTTTTGCCATGTGGCGCAGTGGTCACATCTGATGTGCAGTGTGACTACAGGTTCATTTGCTTTATTGAGATAAGTACGGAGCTTTACGATGCTGGTAACCGGGGCATGGTGTGGTGTGGTGTGGTGTTTTGTCTGGACACTTGTCTGTGATGAGAGGAATAGTGATGAAGCCGACTTGACTTGATTTGACTGAATGAAGAACAAGAACAACAACTCTTTATTCATCACACATACACTTAAAAGTAGACAGCCTTTCAAGTCAAGTCAAGTTTATTGTCAAATATGCTATACATGCTCGACATACAGCACAGATGAAATATCAGTCCTCTCTGACCCACGGTGCAAACAGGCAATGCAATAAATAAAAATAGAATAATTGAAAAAAACAAACAATATAAACAGTATAAACACTCTAGATAGGAACTAGACAGACTAAACACACAAACAATATAAACAGAATAAATAAACAGTATAAACACTAGATAAGAACAAGACAGACTAAACACTCAGACAATATAAACAGTATAAACACTCTAGATATGAACTAGACTAAACACTCAAACAATATAAACAGTATAAACACTCTAGATATGAACTAGACTAAACACTCAAACAATATAAACAGTATAAATAAACAGTATAAACACTAGATAACAACAAGACAGACTAAACACTCAAACAGACAATATAAACAGTATAAACACTCTAGATATTAACTAGACTAAACACTCATACACACACACACACACACACACACACACACACACACACACACACAAATTGGTACAATAACCAAACAGTCAAGGGCACTTGAGGTATAGCAGGTAAACATGAAACATGAAATAAGCAGAATAAACAAACTAGCAGCTGTTAAGGTGAGGTAGTGCGGAATAGTGCAAATGGGCGAGGTAAAGTGAGATGTGCGGTCCCTGAGTTCAGTGTGTTAATGAACGATGAGATGTATGTATATATATGTGTGTGTGTGTTGGGGGGGACTGTGAGGATGACATGTCAGATGCTGAAATTTGGTCATTGTGATATACGTTTATTTCTGTAATTTCAAAAAAAAATAAACCCAGGCCATTCTGTGGCTGGGAAGTTATTTAATTTGAGGGGATTCCCTAGCAAATAATATGCATGAACTCGCTCGCTTTGCACAGTCAAGTAGACAGAGGAAGTCTGGTGTGCAGGTTTACCTTTCAGCGTCGTCTTCTTCTTCTTCTTCTTCTTCTTCTGGGTTTTATGGCAGCTGGCCTCCACAGTGTTGCATTACTACCCTCTACAGGTTTACATTTGACCGTGCGCTGACAGTTCCATCATTCTGTCACTAAACGAACAGCTGATCACACCGAGGTGCCCGCTGACCGCCAGTATTTATTAGTTTGGTTCTGCGTTTCCTTTCCTTCGCAACATAACGTCTTTTTCGTCTCGCTTTCTGTTACTGTAGTCGGTCTTTCACATTTCATTCGCGTCCTCCATTTTCCTCTCCTGTTTCAGATTCGTATCCCACAATTTCTTGCGGGGCGGCACGGTGGTGTAGTGGTTAGCGCTGTCGCCTCACAGCAAGGAGGTCCGGGTTCGAGCCCCGTGGCCGACGAGGGCCTTTCTGTGCGGAGTTTGCATGTTCTCCCCGTGTCCGCGTGGGTTTCCTCCGGGTGCTCCAGTTTCCCCCACAGTCCAAAGACATGCAGGTTAGGTTAACTGGTGACTCTAAATTGAGCGTAGGTGTGAATGTGAGTGTGAATGGTTGTCTGTGTCTATGTGTCAGCCCTGTGATGACCTGGCGACTTGTCCAGGGTGTACCCCGCCTTTCGCCCGTAGTCAGCTGGGATAGGCTCCAGCTTGCCTGCGACCCTGTAGAAGGATAAAGCGGCTAGAGATAATGAGATGAGATGAGACAATGTCTTGCGTTAACGGGGAAAGCCCACCACGTGATCCATGACGTAGTCTCTTGTATTGTGTCACGGCGAAGCAAGAAATAATAGCGGAGAATGTAGGGCCACATGGCCTTAAATTCATTAATTGATCTATTTAAAAAACGAATAAAATTGGAAGTCTGTGATTCGAATTCAGTAGCTTTCAGTCCACTAAACAAAAATAATTGCGTGTCGGGGAGAATTCTTTTAATGACCTAAACCTGAAAAATCTGAAAGTCAGTCTACCTTTAAGCAGAGTGAAATTCCTCCTCTGCATTTAACCCATCTGAAGCAGTGCACACACACATGCACACACACGTGAGTGATGAGCACACACACACATACCCAGTGCCAATGCTTTATGACCAATGCTTTGTTCCTTCTCATAATTAAAGGAGACTAAAAAACAAAACAGAAAGATAGCACCTAGTCATTGATTTTGTGATGTTCTAATAAATAGCCTTCTAAAAAAAACAAAAAAAAGGTGCTTTTTCAGCTTTGTAAGTATTGCTGGGTAACACATACAGTCTGGCTGCCAGGTGAAATCTGATCCAGAGTCTTTCCCTCTGTCTAATGATGCATGTCACTTTGGAAAATACCCTGCAGTCTGTCAGTTCAGTCTGCCCGTGTGGTTTCATAGCAACCGCTTGGCGTTGGGTTGGCAGCACACGTGTCTGCTCTTGTTATAGATCGAGAATCAGCCTAATTATTTGAGTGTGGGAAACACTCACCATAGAGCAACTTTCATAGGTATTCGGCTCATGGTTTACACACATGTCATGGCGCTCATAATTCGGATTTACAGCGCCCTCCACAATTATTGGCACCCCTGGTTAAGACGTGTTAAAAGCCTTAAAATAAATTCACTTTTTATCGCAGAAGCATAATCTCACACTGAAAAATTGTAGAAAAATGTAACCCTTAACTCAAGTGAATTAAAAAATAAAAATAAAAAAGAAATAATTATATTTCATAAAATCACTTGTTCCAAAATTATTGGCACCCATAATTCCTAGAAAATAAATGTAATTGAAGGATTTCTGTCATTTCTACTGTAGTTTATAAAGTTGATCAGAGTATCTAGGAACCTTTAATTAGTAATTCATCACATCCTGTTTCCCTGGGGTATAAATATGATGTGACACAGAGGCCTAGTTCTCTTATCCACTCTTCAACATGGAAAAGACAAGAGAACACACCATTCAAGTAAGGCAGATGTGTGTCGACCTTCATAAGTCAGGCAGTGGCTACAAGAAAATAGCCGCTCGCCTACACCTGCCCATATCTACAGTCAGAGGAATCATCAAGAAGTTTAAAACAACTGGAACAGTGGCAAACAAGCCTGGACGAGGATGCAAGTTTATCTTGCCACCACGCACAGTGAGGAGGATGGTAAGAGAAGTAAAAAGTTCTCCAAAGCTCACTGTTAGAGAATTGCATCAAAGAGGAGCATCTTGGGGTCACAAAGTCTCCATAACAACCATCAGGCGCTATCTACACGCCAACAAGCTGTTTGGGAGGCATGCACGGAAAAAGCCTTTTCTCACTTACAAGCATAAACGTAAACGTCTGGAGTTCGCTAAGCGGTACTGGGACTTCAACTGGGACTGTGTGTTTTGGTCAGATGAGACCAAGATAGAGCTTTTTGGCAACAAACACTCTAATACATCACAAAAGATGAGTATGCGGTAAAGCACCTCATGCCCACTGTGAAGTATGGGGGAGGATCGCTGATGCTGTGGGCCTGTTTCTCTTCCAAAGGCCCCGGGAACCTTGTTAGGGTGCATGGCATCATTAACTCTTTGCAATACCAGGACATTTTAAATCAAAATCTGGTGGCCTCTGCCAGAAAGCTGAAGATGGGTCGTCACTGGGTCTTTCAGCAAGATAATGACCCTAAACATGTGGCCAAATCTATACAAAAATGGTTCACCAGACACAAAATCAAGCTCCTCCCATGTAGGGCTGTGCGATATATCGAATATACTTGATATATCGCCGAAAATTCTGTGTGCGATACATAAAATTATTATATCGTAACTATCGAGTATTTTATGGTCATCTTCCGACTTGCGTTCGTTTCGTGTTTGTTGTGTTTGTTTAAAACATTTCCCTGGTGGTTTTCTCCCTGTCCCTCACACAGTAATGTGAGAGGCTGCCTAAGGGTAAAGAAAACAATAACGTCACACACTCGCCAACCAATCCCGGGTGACATCTCGGTGCTGAAAGGAACTTCCGGGAAGATTTTCTAGTGTCGGTTGTGTTGCCAGATTGGGCAGTTTTAAGTGCGTTTTGGCGGGTTTTGAACATATTTTGGGCTGGAAAACGTCAGCAGTATCTGGCAACACTGCCAGCGGGAAGATTTCCTAGTTCCGGTTTACAGCGCTGACTCAGTTCGTGCAATCGCTGGTGCTGCACAGGCTACCGTGTAAGCTCTGTCAATTTCAGCAACAAATTAAAAATGGAAGTGGACGAATTGGTTCCTAAAAGAACTAGTAAGGGGTCAGTCATCTGGCGTTTTTTTTGGATATCGCGAGGAGGACGTGGAGCAGCAAATGCCAGTTTGTAAAGTGTGCAAAAAAACCCTGTCATCACGAAAGGCAGCAGCTGGAATTATACACATCTGAGAGGCAGAGCCAGAAAACATTCAGTTCAAAAGTGTGCAAAGAGAAAAATGATGTTTTGCAGATCTCTCTCTTCTCTCCCTCAATCTCTCTCTCTCTCTATTGTGAATGTTCCAGTGGTTCTCAGTAGTCAGGTTAATAGCTTGGAGGTCTATTTTTTTTTTTAATAATTTAATGAATGAGCACTTTTCTTATTTAGGCTAAATGTCTCTCTCAGTGTTGAGCTTGCACTTTATTGGTTTGAGCTCTGAGCAGCTCTGTATTGTGTCGCCCCTTTGTTGCAATTTTCAAGATTGTTTTTGCAGTTTGTGCCACATCTTTGTTGAATAAAAATAGTCTTATTTCAATTCAATTGTGATTAGTCACCAACATGAAAATTTAAAATGTGTTGTTGAAAACCACCTGTAAAGTTAACCAAGAATGTTATTTAATCTGCAGGGATTGTAGTGAAAACAGTAAAGAGTAAAAGTTAGATTTCATGGGGTCCTTTAGAGGAGATTTAAATATATCGAGATATATATCGTATATCGTGAAATGAAGAAAATGTATCGGGATATTCATTTTTTCCCATATCGCACAGCCCTACTCCCATGGCCATCTCAGTCCCCAGACCTCAACCCAAATGAAAACCTGTGGGGTGAGCTGAAGAGGAGAGTGCATAGGAGAGGACCCAGGACTCTGGATGATTTAGAGAGATTGTGCAAAGAGGAATGGTTGAAGATCCCTGTCTCTGTATTCTGCCATCTTGTGAAATGTTATAGGAGAATATTAAGTGCTGTCTTGTTGGCAAAAGGGAGTTGTACAAAGTATTAACATCAGGGGTGCCGATAATTGTGGCACACATTATTTCATGTAAAAGAATTATTTCTTAACGTGGGATTTTTTTCCCACTGAGTAAGTGCGCTTGAATTAAAGGTTGGATTTTTCTCTTTTTGTTGCATTGTTGTCCTATATTATTTTTAAAAAAAAGAATTTATTAGAGGCCTAAGAACATATCTTAACGAGGGGTGCCAATAATTGTGGAGGACGCTGTATTTATTCATTTCTGCTGCTCCAGGTTTTGGGAAGAAGATATCATGTAATCTTAATTTTCAAGGATGAGAGTGTAAGATCCTTACGTTTGCTTCTCTTTTAGACGTACACAGTCGGTATGGAGCGGTCATGAATCATGCTCTCTTGGGAAAGCATCTTTCTGTGTGCCTTTGCAGTTGTGTTTATAGTTTGAGGAAATTTCCTTTTTTTAAGCGCCGACGTTTGTTGTAATTTTTCACGTAACAGACATGCGTTATATGATGAAGCATGCATATTTCCTTTCATCGTGCTGTTTAGATAAAGGCAGGCAATTCTAGTACACGCTATGTGTGTTATCTGTCGACTACAAACAACAGTGCAGTCACTATGAATGCATCTGGTTTTGTTTCTGTCACTCCTGTGTTCTGCTTAGTCTTCTGTAAAGAAGGGCTTCTCAAACTTTTTGTAGCCAGGGAACCATTTAACTGTGAAATAAATTCCACAAGCGCCTTCAGTTTTACAGATTTCTTTCATGAATATTATTTTAATGTGTATGATAATAGTTTGTGCATTATTTACCGCTGTAGAGCTTTCTATTACTGAACGCTCCTCTGACAGGATTTATAGGCTACATGTTTTTGAGTTCGACTAATTTCTCTTAAGAACGCTATAACGACGGGTCGTGATTTCTACCTTTAACTAAAAATAAATAAATCGCAGGCCCACTGGTTAGGCTTCACAGACCCCGCTGCTGAGAATCATTGCCTTAAACAACACCACAGTCATATTTGAATGAAAGCTGAGATATTTTAGTGGGCGATGACTGACTCAAGTAGCTAAAGTAGCCCATGAGACGAGTACGGTTATATGTGCAGTATGTAGTAATAAAAGTACCAAAGGATTAAATAGAGAAGAAGCAGAAAGAACTTTCCAGGTTAATTTACATGAAGGAAAAAAAGTCTTTCAATGTGAAACCTATTCTGAAAATTCACCTAAAATTCACATATTCCAAGTCGTTTCACTTTCAGATTCTAGAAATGTTTTTTTTTTTTCTCGAGTAGAGTGTATTTGTAATAATTGTATATTATTCTGTCCACATTCATTGAACATGAGCAATCGAGTGCTCTGATTGGCTACTCTACTACGAGGACATCAGCTCATATGCCATGAGTAGAGAAAAACAAAATGGCGGAGTGCATCAAGTCAGATATATCACTTTGTTATCAAGTATTTCACAGAAACAAATAGCTAAAATAATATAGTTTCTCTAACACCCCCCCCAATATCTCCTGTTCCACACTCCAGCCCAGTCGGTGGCGCTAATGCAACTTTAAGTTGGTTTGCCAAACACCAAAAAAAAAAACCCAAAAGAAGAAGAAGAAAATGGCGGAGCGTGTTGCTGAACCAACCAAGGATGAAATAAAAGCTCTACTCGAAAACTAAACCCCCCAAATTATGAAAAAAACAACAAAATATGGAATGAAAGTATTTGATGGTTTAAAAACATACACTACCGTTCAAAAGTTTGGGGTCACCCAGACAATTTAGTGTTTTCCATGAAAAGTCACACATTTATTTTCCACCATAAGTTGTAAAATGAATAGAAAATATAGTCAAGACATTTTTCTGGCCATTTTGAGCATTTAATCGACCCCACAAATGTGATGCTCCAGAAACTCAATCTGCTCAAAGGAAGGTCAGTTTTATAGCTTCTCTAAAGAGCTCAACTGTTTTCAGCTGTGCTAACATGATTGTACAAGGGTTTTCTAATCATCCATTAGCCTTCTGAGGCAATGAGCAAACACATTGTACCATTAGAACACTGGAGTGAGAGTTGCTGGAAATGGGCCTCTATACACCTATGGAGATATTACACCAAAAACCAGACATTTGCAGCTAGAATAGTCATTTACCACATTAGCAATGTATAGAGTGTATTTCTGATTAGTATAAAGTGATCTTCATTGAAAAGAACAGTGCTTTTCTTTCAAAAATAAGGACATTTCAAAGTGACCCCAAACTTTTGAACGGTAGTGTATCTTTTTTTATTTTTCAAGAATTATCATTATTATCGCATTTTTCACAAATTGCTCCTGTCATTTCACCGGTTTGTCTACATTCTAAGCGGAAAAGATTTTGTCGGATGTTTTGTATAAAGTTTTTATTTATCGAATTTGCAAAAAATAGTAATAAAAAAATGCTCTGTTTCTCAAAAGCCAGTGAATGTGGATAGAATAAAACAGTTATTCCACTCAATCTCATCGTACATGGCTTATAGACAACTTGTCGGCTATCAGCTCATGTACGACTCGATTTCGTGGAATAACTGTTAAATATATGACTTCTGTTCTCTAAGCAAAGATGCGAGCAGTTTTTTTTGTTAAATAAATAAATACATAAATGAATAAACAAATAAATAAATAAACAAACAAACAAATAAATAAATAAATAAATGCAGCTGGATTTCTGCCCCTGGCTGCTCCACTCTCCAAGATCTGCTTCAGTGAGGAATCGTGAGCTCATCCTCTGCCGGGGAAGAAGGACGTTGTTAGATTGATTTGGGTTCTCAGACATTAAATACCGTCTGTCTGTGGAATATTGTCTCTCAGTCGACTCTTGCAGGGATGAGATTTTTCCGCTTTTTGGCGGAATTCCGCTTTTTTGGAAAGCGGAAATTTTTTTTTTCATCTATCGACTGAACTCGTCAGTCGATAGATGTAGACCAATGTTTACATTTCTATTCGAATGCCTCCATTTTGATTCCCGCACAGTCTCGTTTAACGATAGCTTGCATGTGAAGTAAAACTTATGTTATCTGCTTTATGATTGGTCCAAACATCGACATTAAGGATATAACAGCCAACCAACATTCATCATAGTGAAAACTTTCCCGCTATTTCACTGAACTTCCAAATTTGCTTGTGTTGTACATTTCGATAGTTATTGTGCTCATAATATGTTTAACCATCAAAATGCCGAATACAGTTGACAAGCGGGATGAAGCTAAGGTGCGTGAAATAGCAAGCATGGAAAGAAGGAAAGAACTGATAAGCTTGTGGCTCTGGCCAAAAAGCTCAAACTGAAGAAGTCATGCTAAGAATATTGAAACTGAAACTGTATATAATTGTAAATATTGTAAATAGACAATGCCATAGTAAAGAAACTATACATGAACATTCCAAATAGGCAATTCCATACTAAAGAAACTCTACAACATTCCCTCAAATAGGTGAGTTTGATTATCCCCTTCTATTCCTCAGATGAGTGTGTGTGCAAGAAGTTTTGCACACAGTAATATTCTGTTTTAACCCAGCCATCTAAGTTGTTGGATATTTTTTGCTTATGGATAGTTTTCTAGAAAATGTTGACTGACATTTGGATACATGTAAACTTTCATGTCAGTTTAAACATTAGATGAACATTATTTTATAATGGAATCAAAGTTAACGTTTATTTTTCAGGCATAACATAAGGTATATGAAAATGGCTTATAGTATCTTAGCATACACCTGAAAAAATTTTAAATATTTTGTAGTTATTCATATTAGCAAGGGTTTCTTTATTTGTTCCTAAAAATGGATTTGTCCCATGTATTTCTTATCAGTTTTAATAACTTTCCAGTTATTAACAATTTAAGGGTATTTCCTTTACATTTGAGATTTAAACTCATTCTTTTTTCAGAAGATCCAAGTTTCTTTTGTATCAAGAGATCTAAGTTTCTTTTTTAAGGTCACAAAAGTGAAACTTTAATAGCAAAGTTTGAAACTTGGCTACATCTTCAAAACACACAATTCTATTTTTTTTTTGTCAAAAATTAATGCCTTCATACTCAATTTTTGACCAAGTGTCATGCAAAATGTAACATTAAACATACCGTATAAAGAAAAGAAAATGGTGATTTATGGGTATATTGTTATAAAACCGAAAAGGTTGCACTGAACATGCTGAAAAATTCAAACAAGGTGGGATATGATATTTAAGAAAGAACACTTGAATACAAAATACAAAAGAATACAAAATACAAAAGAATACAAAAGTTTCAGTTGATGGCATGTTGAATTGGCAAATTAAATTGCCAAAATCCATCAGCTTCCATCCCCCACCGGGGCGTTGCCCCTGGACCCAACTGGGGACCTGCGGCCCCCAGACCCCCCGCTACTTTTCAGATTTTTTTTTCAACATGCACTCTCATCCCTGCTCTTGTCTTGGATGTCGATGGATGGATGCCGAGTCTCGGATGGACGCAATTACGATAATTACTATCATTCCAAAATGGTGCTGAATTCCCTATCATTATAAATTTCAAATCAAATTTTCTGGCATTTAATTGCAGCTTTATAATCAACTTTTAAAACAGTATAATTTGTAATGAGGCAATTATCTCAATTACGAGTTTTAAAAATCGGGTCGGATTTGTATTTATAGCTACTTGCACGCTCGCTTTCTAATTATCAGTACCAGACTCAGTTACTTGCTTTACGCAGAATTTTTAAATACAGCCCGATGTCTGAATAATCTAGCAGCGTTTGGGTAAAGTGATGTATATTTTGTAGTTGTCTTTCATCTGAGCAATGCTGATTACTGTAGGTCATAGGATCTTTTTGAGACACGGCCCCTTGAAAATGTTGTTTTGCCTACAACTGAGGTCTTAAAGTTACAGGGTGTTTCAAAATAGATGCAACCCTTTAACATTATAATAATTTCTTACTCAGACAAGAAACTCCAAAAAAGATAACATTTTCTAGAAGCTGATATTATAACAATTACAAAACTAAAGATTTGAGGTCTCTAGCTCAAAGGATACATCCATTCGAGCATGCAGTATGTTCCAAATGACTGCCGTTGCGCTGCAGACAGACTTGAAGCCGACGAGCGATGTTGTCAATCACCCTGACACACTCTTCCTTCCTGATGGCACGAATCTTCTGGATGATGGACACTTTCAGTTCAGCAATGGATTGAAGACGATTCTCATACACATGGTCTTTCAAGAACCCCCAAAGATAAAAATCTGGGGGGTTCAGATCAGGTGAATGCGGAGACCACTCTGGTTCACGGCCCTTGCTGATCAGCCGATGAGGGAATCAGTGGTCCAGCCACTCCATTGTGATGTTGGCTGCATGTGGAGTTGCCCCATCTTGTTGGAACCATTGCACATCTCGATTCACGCCACGATGTGTCCCAAGTGCCCTCCAGAACTTGTTGAGCACCACAAGGTAACACTCCTTTGTGACAGTGACTGCCTCCTCATCTGCATCTTCAAACCAAAATGGTTTTGAGATGGCCACCCAGGCTGTACATTTCAGAGTGCAAGGGCCTCTGAAGCACCTCATCTGGGGTTTGTGTGCCCCAGAACACATTGTTCTTGCTATTGACATGCCCAGAGAGCAAGAAGTGTGCTTTGTTGCTGAACCAAACATCATCAAGAAAGTCAGGATCCTCTTCGATCTTGTTTTCAAACCACCGGCACACCACAACACGTTTTGCCATGTCAGCTGGTGTGAGTTTATGTTTGATCTGGATCCTGTACGGGTACAGCTGAAGATCCTTGATCATGATCCTTTGCACTGATGCACATGAAAGACCCAGTTCTTGGCTCCGTCTTCGGGTGGACTTTTTTGGACTCCTTCCGACAGAATCTCTCACCGCATCCACATTGTCAGGAGATCTTGCAGTCAGCTTCCTGCCAGATCTGGGTGTTTCTCCCTTCTTGTTGAGGTTGTTTACTGATCCTGTGGCTTGAAATTTGTGTGTCCAACGATAAATTTGGCTTTTTTGGGGATAGTTGTTGAAGTTGAACTTCCTGCGAAATTTTGCTTGCACCGTTTTGAATTATTTTGTTTCCAAATAAGTAGTAACACAAATTATTTTTTTCGTGGTCCAGTTTCCATCAAATCGTGCGCTCTGATTGGCTCGCGAGCGGGCTGGAATTCTACGATCCGGAACCCGGTTACGGACCTTTGGCGACTCGCTCGTTCACAACAACAAACATAGTAGCAATTTTTTTCTCAACATTTTTGTCGCCTAGATCAGGGATGCGATCTAGATCAAGTTTTCTTTTCGGAAAATTCCGAGCTGATGTAGCTTGTCAAACAGGTTTTTGACGAACTTGTAGCAGGTTTGTTCTAAATATGGTTTCCCTTTCGGGCGCTCTCATTTTCTGTTAGAATTTGGTAAGGAAAAAAAAAATTATTTACCAGCTTAAAAGATTTTTTTGGGCTTTTTTCACCTTTTATTGGATAGGACAGTGTAGAGACAGGAAATGAGCGGGAGGGACAGGGAGGGATTGGGAAATGACCTTGGGTTGGAATCGAACCCGGATTTATGGTATGGCGCCTTATCCACCTGAGCCACGATGCCCCTTAGTTACCAGCTTAAGGTTGGTTTGTATTGTGAAATACTGTGACTTCGGCCTTGAAAATACTGACCTCGGCCCAGAGGCCTCGGTCAGTATTTTCAAGACCTCGGTCACGGTATTTCATGATACGGACCGACCTTAAGCTGGTAAATAATATATATACAGTATGTATTTTTTCCTCCTTTGTCCAAGGCATTTTGATGAATAATTATTAGTCATTATGGTCTCCTCTCTTCAAATCTGAAAAATTAGAACAAGAACATTAATATTGGCAGAATTATTAGCAGTGACATGGGTGCGCATGTATTTTGAGACGTCCTGTACCAGATCCATGTTTTTAAATGGCATCATTACAACTAAACGTGTCTCCATGAAAGGCAAAATGCACTGGCAGATAGGCCATATGTCATCATACGGAATCATTCATACCGTATAACCATGCACTATATGCATGTATTTATCAGATAAGTCTGGACCTAACTGTATATGTGCATTTGTGTGGATCTATAACATGCCACGCATCAATTGTAATTCTTCAAGGAATAATGTGTTTCATTAAAGTTTGAACAGATTGCATGATTATGAATGGGGGTGTGGGAACATGAGGACAGGAGTAGTGGGAATTGTGCACGTGTGTGTGGGTGGATGGGGAGGATTTTTCTTGACTCTCCATCCTTCCTAAATGCCTGTTCATATTTCAGACACTTTTTCTACGATAATCACTTTAGACTTAACAGGAACTCCTGTACAAGCAAAATAAATACGACCTTGCCATACGCAGTATAAAGAGTTATGGTGATGATACACGGGGCAACTTTTTGGGCAATGTTGCCGAGCAATGTTGCTGGGCAATTGCGTTTTGACTCTTTTCTATTGAGATTGGGCAACATTGCTTCTTTCTGAATGGTTTTGATAATCTCTGGCAACTTTTTGAGATAAGCCAATCAGAACGCGAGTATCGAGTCATGTGACCTCCGGTGAGGTTCGGATCAGAAATTTCAAACAAATATGGCGGCCGCTCAGTGTCAGTGGAGTGAAGAGATGGAGAGACTCCTCATCTCTTTTTACACCGGTAAGTTGTTATTTTAATATTCTATATGGAGGAATTTACCTCACCAAAGCTCTAAAAAACAACAGACAGCTTGATTAAATGGTCACAGCAAAAATTAAGACATCGATTTTTTTTTTTAGCTAACTGTAAACTGCTGTTGCTAACTGTTGTTGCCCTGAAAAGTTGCCCTGTGTCTCACCTAGTTGCCCGTTGCCAGCAACTTTGCTCGGCAACATTGCCCAAAAAGTTGCCCCGTGTATCATCACCATTAAAGTGATCACAGGCAGCGCAAACTAAATGTGAAATGC
This sequence comes from Neoarius graeffei, assembly GCF_027579695.1. Lineage (NCBI taxonomy): Eukaryota > Metazoa > Chordata > Actinopteri > Siluriformes > Ariidae > Neoarius > Neoarius graeffei. The sequence goes on along the minus strand of NC_083592.1, from coordinate 43,507,093 downwards.
TAGCTAGTTCAGTGCACAAAGTGGGAATAGTTAGCAAGATAATTTTCGTAGTTGATTTCTAGTTATTTTGGCACACCAAATATGAAGCAGTCAGTCAGTCATGTGACTAGAACCCATCGCCAACCAACCAGGCATAATTAGCCCTGCTCTCTGGGTGGAAAAGATGGCCTTCTTCTCTTGGCTTTTAAACAGAGCAATGTCTGATGGCTAATTTATACAGAAAAGGGCAATTTGTACTCAACTCCAAGTGCATTCAGCTGCCCTATAACGCTGCATGAACAGCAATCCAAAAGCATGTGCCAGCTGGCTTCTCATGTTCTGGAGGAGGCATGTACTCGCTTTCACCTTCCCAGCCTGATAGCTGGGAATCAGCCACGACTAAATTGGGTAAAAATGACAAATTACTACACACGATCTAATCGGCGTCCTGAGATTCTTTGAGTTCATGTGTACACAATTGCAAATCCTTTGTTAAGTTTCTGGTCGCACTTCTCACTCAGTACTGGACTGATTTCAACCATTTTTGTCCCCAGTAAAAATTTGGACACAAAAAGTTGATAAATTAGGGCCCAGGTTCTAAAATCCCAAAGTTTCCTTTTAAACGTCATCTGTATTTTATCTCATCTCATCTCATTATCTCTAGCCGCTTTATCCTGTTCTACAGGGTCGCAGGCAAGCTGGAGCCTATCCCAGCTGACTACGGGCGAAAGGCGGGGTACACCCTGGACAAGTCGCCAGGTCATCACAGGGCTGACACATAGACACAGACAACCATTCACACTCACATTCACACCTACGGTCAATTTAGAGTCACCAGTTAACCTAACCTGCATGTCTTTGGACTGTGGGGGAAACCGGAGCACCCGGAGGAAACCCACGCAGACACGGGGAGAACATGCAAACTCCACACAGAAAGGCCCTCGCCGGCCCCGGGGCTCGAACCCAGGACCTTCTTGCTGTGAGGCGACAGCGCTAACCACTACACCACTGTGCCGCCCCATCTGTATTTTATTGTTGTGTATTTTAAACTTGGTTTTGTTTTTGTTTCAGAGACGAGGTCTTTATACTGACAAAAACCATCTGATCATACACCGTGACTCTCTGTAACAACCCTAACAGCCAAATAATTACTTGAACTACTGTATATACTTACACTCACCGGTCTCTTTATCAGGCATACCCATCCACCTGCTGTTTTATGCCGTTCTCTAATCAGCCGATCCCTGGACAGCAGCACAATGTATTAAATCATGCAGATACAAATCAAGAGCTTCAGTTAATGTTCATTTCAAACATCAGAATGGGAAAAATTGTGATCTCAAAGTGTGACTTTCTTTCACTTTGGCATGGGAGTTGGTTTGAGCCAGATGGACTGGTTTGAGTATTTCAGAAACTGCTGATCTCCTGGGGTTTTCACACACAACAGTCTCTGGAGTTTACACAGAATGGTGTGGAAAAACGAAAAACACTGATACCCCTTTTCCACCAAATCAGTTCCAGTGCTGGTGCTGGTTCACAACTCGTTTAACTTGCGAGCCAGCTGAGAACCAGTTTGCTTTTCCATAGCTCGGGGTGCTAAGGGGAGCCACGTCATTACGTCGCTGTATACGTCAGTTACATCGCTGTATACGTCAGTTACATCGCTGCGTTTGCATAAACCTTGGCGCGAACATCGAAGCAACAACAACACGGAGAAGAAGAAGCAGCAGCAACAACAACAACAATAATAATGGATGACTTCGCGTTTTGTACAGCTGCTGCTTCTCATTGCTTAAAAATGGCGACCTTTCACGGTCTTGCTATTGTTGTTGGTCTTAACAACTCCGCCCCCCCTGCACTGATGTAAGCGGTTCTTTCCTCTGGCCCAGCAGAGAGTTGGTGCTAGCCTGGAACCGGTTTTTCTGGCCCCAGAGCCAGTTCTTTGTCAGTGGAAACAGAAAACCCGGTTCCAAACTAAGCACTGGCCCCGAACCAGCCCTGGAACTGCTTTGGTGGAAAAGGGGCATTAGTGAGTGGAAACCAGAGGTGGACAAAGTACCCAACTTCATTACTTAAGTCAAAGTACAGATCCCGCTGGTCAAATGTTACTCCGATACAAGTGAAAGTTGTCGAGTCAAATTTTTACTTAAGTTAAAGTACTGAAATACTTGCTTTTACAAATACTTAAGTATTAAAAGTACATTTTCTGTCAACGCATTGTTGTATTATTGCCACAACGCTTACAAAACCTAACGCCGTTACCAAAGACGGAAATGTGAATTCACAAAATGAACGCGTGCTGTGCCATCATGGTGGTTTAACGTTAAGCTAGCTAGTCAGTGATGCTCCAATTGACATGCTAGCAAACGCTTTTCAAACTCGAAATCATATTGGGTAGCTAACGCTACTAGAAAAGAAAGATCTCTACATTCTGTTTATTTGGCAAGATTATGCTAAAACATATTTCTGAAAGGACTTCAGATAAGTTAATGTTATTCATGTTAGCGTAACTCCGTGTTTACATGCTAACTAACAGTGTCCAAGTTAACTAGCTATGTGCTAACGTTAGCCGTGGATAAGACTGTAGCCACTTGGTGGGCAAATCCATACAAAGTCATTTGACTAATCAGACTGCACAGCTATTGCAACGTTATCGCTAGCTCTAAAAGCACAGACAACTTCGTTGCAAGCTTTCTCTTGAAATAAAACATTTACAGACCTCAATATGCTTCCGCAGGTTGGACGGCGAGTTTTTGTAGGTCGTGATGTGGTTTGTTTTTGGCAAACATTTAAAACGAAACGAATCTTAAATCCGAACAGAAAACTGAATCATGGGTCATGGGTGTGTGTGCATTCTCCAGAAGAACCGCCTCCTTCCATTCTGCCATCAACTGATCAAGTTCAAATAACGCTGCTGAGAAATCATTGATCTTGATTTGATCCAGTCTATCGATGTGACGTGACCCGAGTGATTACTGATCGGCTGTCTCAGTGTCACCTGCGAAAAAACCAATCGCATTTTAGAAAAGAAAAGAAAAAAAACATCCACTTTCAAAGCTGCTTCGTAGTAATGAGGACCTTGATAGAAATGTAGTGGAGTGAAAAGTACGATATTTGTCTTTCAAATGTAGTGAAGTTAAAGTCATAAGTTTCCAAAAAAACATACTCAAGTAAAGTACGGATACTCAAAAAGTGTACTAAAGTACCGTACTCAAGTAAATGTACTTCGTTACTGTCTACCTCTGGTGGAAACGCCTTGTTGATAAGAGAGGTCAGAGGAAAATGGCCAGATTGGTTCGAGCTGCCAGGAAGGATATAGCGACTCATAGCAACTCTTTACAACCGTGGTGAGCAGAAAGGCATCTCAGCATGCAACAGCAGAAGACCACATTGAGTCCCACTCCTGCCAGCCAAGAACACGTTCCTATTAAAGTGTCCGGTGAGTGTATAAATAATTAACATTTCAGCTATTTCATAAAAGCGAGAAGCAATTAAGCAGGAAAAACCTGGCCTGCTCTTTTTCCTTCTTCTTTTGGTTTTGGTGGTCCACAGATTCCTGTCTGTTGCTGACAGGAGTGGAACCCATTGTGCTGTTGTAGTCCATCCGCCTCAGGGTTTGACATTTTGTGTGCCATGAGATGCTTTTCTGCTCACCATGGTTGTAAAGAATCAGGCTTTCGTCTAAACCGGGGAACAGGGGCGCTGCGCCCTCTTACTCTCGGCGTGCGCCCTCTTACCGAAATGCCGATAGAACCCCAAGTCACACTTAGGCCATGCACTTATATGCTACTGCACAACATGCAATCTTTCTCAAAACGATCTTTTCTCCGTGAAAACATCCCAGCAACACCACGTGACAATGTGTCTGATCATCAAATACGTTATAATTACTCCAAAAATATTCCAATCATAGTAGATACACCGCCAGACGGTGCAAAAACAATCCGAATTGGCGTTTTCCAGACTGAGGCGCCATGTTGTTTACTTGCCGTGGCTGCTCTCGCGAGATTTGACATGGGTTACATACAAGGTCAGCTGACTTGTAGGGCGAGATTTCTCGAGACTGAATGACCTTTCACCCACCGGTGCGGGAGTTTTTGACAGAAGTAGTTCGCGAGTTGTTTTTGTTGACACTTGGGCATTTAAAGATGTCATCCCGCGGCACGAAACGGAAGAAAGCCAAAGACTGTCTGGGGCAGAAGATTACTTTTCTTTTTCAATGTTGACAATTTGTTACAATTCCCCTGTCAGATAGCCTCAGAATGTCCCATTGTAGCCTCAATTTTTCAAAGGCTTCGCATGGCGGAGGGGGAACGGACAACCGGCACCATCCCCCCCCCGCTTTGCTCCCTCGCCATGGCGAGCGCGCTCATACTAAATTTTTCTAGCAAAAAGCAAAGGGGAGTCCCATATACGATTCGTACATTGGGGGAGTGCCTGTTAGAGAGCGCACTTGTCCTGGGCCATCGGCATAGTGAGGTAGGGTGGCCAGTTCCTTTCCTCGCCGCCTTTAACTTCCCCAGTGTTTCCACCAGGTCCCCATTCACTGCTGGGTGGACAGGGAGCGAGCCCCAGATCCCCGTCGAGCCGAGGCTCGAACCAGGGACCGTTCGCTTAGCGGTCAAGTGCTCTAACCACTTGGCCACCTGCGCTCCAAATTTTTCTAGAAAAAACCCTGAAGAATGATCATTTGAGTTACTTGCTCTGAGCTCGAACCCGTTTGGCCATTCTCCTCTGAGCTCTCTCAGCAACAAGGCAGTTCTCCCGTAGTGTTGCCGTCACCGGATGTTTTTTGTTTTCCCCACCATTCTGTGTAAACTCTAAAGACTGTTATGGGTTAAAATCCCTGGGGATTGGAAATTTCTGAAATTCTCAAACTCGCCTATGTGTCACCACGCACCATGTCTCCGTCACAGTCCCTGCGGTCACATTTCTCTCTATTGTGATGTTTGATATGAACATTAACTGAAGCTCTTGGCTTATATCTGCATGATTGTGTACAGTGTCTGCAAACTGCTCGGTATGCTTTGCAGAATTCCACTGAACAATATTTTAAACCCAAATATCATGCAGTTGAGATCAGATGATAGTCATTCACTGCATATTATAAGCTGTACAGGCCCATTTGTTGTGTGTTGGCGATGTGGATAGCAGTCTGGTTCTGTCCTGTTCTGTGTTTAAATGATACGGGGTTGATTAAAGTCACTTAGATGAAGTCGAAGGCCTCCTGAGCCCTCACGCATCAGTTGAGCTGTTTTATATTGCTTCTTTCCCTGCGGTCAGGCAAATGTCCTGATAAATCCCTTAATAAATGGTAATTAAAATGCAGGTGTCCATGAATGCACTATATGCGCGCTCCAGCAGCACCGCTGCAGATAAGGCGGAGGTGTGAAAAGATTTATGAAGACGGAGTAGTGGCCTTCGAAGTTTTAATGAATTATGCTTTAATTAGGGCTGCCCCTGGACCTCGACGGCATCCTCTGCAGGTCTACGGAAAGATGACCTTTTTCACTATTAACACTCCACTTATTGATAGTGAATGTGGTGGCGGAATAAATTAATCGTGTGGCTTGGCTGTAAATACTGTAGACCTCAGTAAATCTGGGATCAGTAGTGTTTTCTCGATCGCATGCGACCGTCCGTGTATTTGCCGGCCATTTTAATGACACGTTAGCCAGGTTTATTGCCCCTGAATTGGAAAGTGAGTTTTAGAAACCGTCCATAATAATGTGAAATCTAAGCCCCATGTTATTACTGCTTTATATTGCAAGGATTTACTGTCAGCTTCAGAAGTATTGGCGTCCTTTCTGTAAACAAATAAAAAAACCCCAATATTTTCAATGTTTAATACATGCAGTTAGTGGCATTTCAAGCTGAAACAACGTGTAGTTTTATTTTAACACAACATTTTTCAGTATTGCAGCAGGAAATAACAATCACTCAGCTTTTTCCTGTAATGTTTTGCCAAAAAAAAAAAAAAAATTATGCAACTGCGAACACATACCTGGCAGACATTTATTGGATTTTACACATACAGTACATTTAAGACACCGGGGTCAAATCAACAGGTCATGGGTTCATTAGTTTGTTGAAAGATCCCCGTACAGGCATGTTGTCACCCCCTGGCAGACGCAACCATGTTTTGGGTTCGGATCTCATCTCATCTCATTATCTCTAGCCGCTTTATCCTGTTCTACAGGGTCGCAGGCAAGCTGGAGCCTATCCCAGCTGACTATGGGTGAAAGGCGGGGTACACCCTGGACAAGTCGCCAGGTCATCACAGGGCTGACACATAGACACAGACAACCATTCACACTCACATTCACACCTACGGTCAATTTAGAGTCACCAGTTAACCTAACCTGCATGTCTTTGGACTGTGGGGGAAACCGGAGCACCCGGAGGAAACCCATGCGGACACGGGGAGAACATGCAAACTCCACACAGAAAGGCCCTCGCCGGCCACGGGGCTCGAACCCGGACCTTCTTGCTGTGAGGCGACAGCGCTAACCACTACACCACTTGGGTTCGGATATTCTAGTTTATTCTGTCTCCATTCACTGGATATGAACAATCGCGCGCTCTGATTGGCTACTCTGCTACTAGGCTATCAGCTCATATGCCGTGAGTTGAGAAAAACAAAATGGCGGAGTCAGATATATCACTTTATCACATATTTAAAAGAAACAGAAATAGCTAAAATAATAGAGGGTTCCCCCCCCCAATATCTCCTAATAGCGCCAAAGAAAGAAGAAAAGAAAATGGCGGAGCGTGTTACTGAACCAGCCGAGGATGAAATAAAAACTCTACTCGAAAACAAAATTCCAAAAAATACAAAAAAAAGCAACAAAATAAGGAATAAAAGTATTTGATGGTAAGAATATATCTTTTTTTTTATTTTTCAAGAATTATTATTACAGCATTTTTCACCATTTGCTCCTGTCATTTCGCCGGTTTGTTTACGTTCTAAGCGGAAATGATTTTGTCGGAGGTTTTGTATAAAGTTTATATTTATTGAATTTGCAAAAAATAAAAATAAAAATGCTCTGTTTCTCAAAATCCAGGGAATATGGATAGAATAAAACAGTTATTCCACTCAATCTCCTCATACATGGCTTATAGACAACTCGTTGGCTATCAGCTCATGTACGACTCGATTTCTTGGAATAATTGTTAATTATTCTATCCACATTCACTGGATATGAGCAATCGCGTACTCTGATTGGCTACTCTACTACTAGGCTATCAGCTCATATACCATGAGCAGAGAAAAACAAAATGGCACCTCGTCGGCTATCAGCTCACGTACGACTCAATTTCATGGAATAACTGTTAATGATACCAAATCTGTTTGGTCAGAAGATGTTGATTAATTTTCTAAAACAGCAAATTTGACAGTAGTTCCTGCTGCCGGGTTTATATTAATGCGATTGCTCATATCCAGTGAATGTAGATAGAATAATTAACAATTATTCCATGAAATCGAGTCGTAGATGGCTTATAGCCAACTTGGCGCTACGTGCCTCGTCGGCTATCAGCTCATGCACGATTCGATTTCATGGAATAAGTGTTAATTATTGCAGAATTCTTGACGCTGTCTATTCTAACACAAGCTACTTGTTCATTGGTTGAAAAACAGCCCGAAACATAATCAATGGCCTGTCATCATTTATTTTCTTACGTCTTAACATGTTTTTCAGATTTATAACTCATCTCACCATAACACCTGATTCTAATTGTAGCTCCAGTGACATTTAGGATACAAAAGCTTGTTGTTATGAAAGTGGCATTTAACGTGACAACCCCAAGAATCAGTTACTGAGATATGATTGGGTTCTTTCGTCGTCTTCTTCTTCTTCTTCTTCTTCTTCTTCCATGAGCTGCTCCCACTTCTCCACAGGGTCCCTGCAGCAGACAATCGTTTCCAGAGATCGCAGTCCATGGCGTCCTCTCTCACAAAGTCGGCCCCTTTTTCTCCTTCCCGGCAATTCCATGTCCATCACTCTCTGTCCGACATATTCGCTCTCTCTTCTCACCACATGTCCATACCATTCTCAGCCTTGATATTCTACATCTTGTAGTGATGCCCTCTACTCACAAGGACTCGCGCACCCTCTCATTCCTCACATGGTCTCTCCTCGTCCATCCACAAAAAAACAAAAAAAAAGGCAACGTTCATCATCAGTGTCGCAGTTCTCAAGATTGAACCGAATGGTTGTCCTGAATCATGAATCGAATCACGAATTGATTCGCTGTGCTGAATCATCCGAAGCGCATAAAATCCGTTTGCCATCTCGCAACAAGTTTTACCTCCAAATAGCCCAAACTATGTCAGACAGATTTTATCCTGTTTACGGTGGGTGTTCCCACCGCGAAAGAGAAACCAATCGAAACCGAAAGAGCAAAAGTGATTATCATGCCATTACCGCGTGAATAGTCTTTTATGAATGCGGAAGTGGGCGCTCAGTGCTCCGACTCCGGTGTACCGTGTAAGGTGGCAAGTTTTATGTTTCATCTAATTTAGAAACTATAATATTATTTGGCAGTGGGCACTAGGAAAATGTCAAGTATAAAGTTTCTTTCAATATGTTTATCATGCTTGGGTGATAAAAAACTTGGATATTTATCTCAATACATGACCTACTCATTCTAAACCTGTCAAGCTTCGCCGGCGAAGCTCTCGACCCCAAAGTACAACCAAATCTACTTGCACATAATAATAATAATCTCATCTCATCTAGCGCCTTTCTCAAAACCCAAGGTCACTTTACAGTAATAGGCAGAAAAAAGAAAAGAAAAAAGTCCACCAAATAGAGGTCAGGATATCATTCCAGTGGTGTAGCGGCCACAGTCCCACCAAAAGGCGCACAAAAACAAGTCCCACATCTCCAGCACAGCCGCCGTGATGCCGCCAGCAACATCGCTCGAATGCCACGCCATGGATCCACAAAGCGAGCACAGAAGCACCGCCATGCAGACCGCTGGTGTGTCCCAAACCGCCTGCACAGCTGCCACGACGCCACCGAGCAACATCGCTCGGAACATCACGCCAAGCATTAAAGCACAGAGTGCTGGACAACCCCGATGTTAAAATGAGCTGCGAGCTCGCTGCAGTCCATAGCTGGGAGCACAGGCATCACCCACAGCGAACCAAGGCCTGGAGGGAACCGATGCCCAAAACTGGGTCCGGATCTACACCACAACTGGAAGACAAAAACACTCAAACAAACATCAAACACAGAAAAAAGAAATAAAATAAAAAAGGAGAGAAAATAAAGTGGCAGCCAGAATGTGCACGACGTACTCTCAACCGGAAACGGAATAAAAAACAAAAACATAATGCCATGAAATAAAATAAGGATCTGTTACAAGGATTAGATCTATATTTATTCAACCTGTTCTGAAGTTACTTGACTGGGAACTGGGAATCTCAACCCACAGAGCACTGCTTGTTTATTCGCACCCAATAACCCGGAATCAACGACTGTACGCCACTTCCGGCCGGCAATGGGTGCTCCCCGGGGTTATGCCTTCGCGGGTAATTCACGGAATAAAATTGTCCACAAAAGTGCTTTTACGGTGTTTTTTTTTTTTTGACTGAATGTGTGCGTCTTTTGTCTATAAGTAATACATAAAGTACGATTAATGTTGTAAGCATGACCAGTACTGGTACACTTTTTAAATACACATTTTGCTGCAACAGAATGTTTTTGGGGAAAGTGCTGTTTGGAAATGAGTTTAAAAAAAAAATTAGTTATAGATTAGGCATAAAATAAGAATATAAGACCACATTAGGGTGCATCAGTTGCCCTCACTTTCATAAAATCTGATGCATTTTTGTTTGGGTGTTCCTTTTCACCAGTAAAGACATCCTGTAAAAATTTTTTGACTATATTTAAAAGTCTAATGGTGGCACCATGAGGTTCATTTTTTGCCAAAAAACGCTTATTTTATGTTTTCGCGTAAGGTTTGAATCACAATGTTGGACTCCATTTATTGATTTCTTGTGACCCAGAGATCATGTTAAGAACCTTTGCAAGGGATTGAGGAGCATTAATGTGATTCATAATACATTTGTATTGTTTAAAAGTAGTTGAACAATTGGGGCTTTTCCACTACCAACGCGGCTGAGTTGGGCTGAGCCGTGCCGTGCTGAGTTGGGCTGAGTCGAGCTGAGTGGGGCTCTTGGAGTTGCATTTCGACTACAACCGCGCTGAACCGTGCTGGCTGGAAGTGGGTGGACACATTGGGTGGAGTTAGCGAAAGTGGGTGGACGTCACGTGATGTCGTTAGGCGGCGCAAACAGTGACATCAGTGACCTTTTAAGCGGTAGTCTCACGACCCGGATAGTAAACAATGGACCACTGGCTGGCCTTTCCTTGCTTGGGTTGGTCTTCCATCTTCTAGTTTTCTGATCTTCTTCTTCTTCTTTGTCGTAATTCTTCTTCTTCCGGGTTTACGGTGTTTACAGATCCCAGCGTGCTCGCGGGGCGTGTGTGGGCATGTGAGCAGGCCCGCCGACAGGGGGGGACAAACGGGTATGTTGTCCCGGGCCCAGGAATGGGGAGGGCCCAGAACTGGGCTCTCATGAAGTTGCGATTATTTTATTTCATTTCAAAATGTGTTGATTTGGGGGAGAAATGTGCTATATTTGCATTCAATAAATGATTTCTAGATCTTTTGCCTTTATTGTCTTTGAAAAAGGCGTCAAGAACCCCCTACCACCCCAATGCAAAAATGGTTTGTTCTGACTCTTTGATTAAGGGGAAAAAACGACATCGTTCGATCATAGCGCTTCGACAATCAGCGTGCGTGCCATTTGCCTACATGCACAAGTCAGGAGCACAGAAAAGAAAAGAAAAGAGAAAAAGAGAGAAAGAAACCAAGAGACTCAGGGGCTCACTGCATAAATATTTTAAAAAAGATTCGGATGATGCAGCAGGTACTAGCAAAGGCAGTGGGGCAGCTGAGCCAGGTAAGACCAGTGTTGGGCACGTTACTTTCAAAAAGTAATTAGTTATAGTTACTAGTTACTTTTCCCAAAAAGTAACTGAGTTAGTAACGGAGTTACCTTGTCATAAAAGTAACTAATTACCAGGGAAAGTAATTATTCCGTTACATTTTGTTCCCCCTCAAAAAAAATCTAATTCAATTAGTGTAATCATAATAAAAGTGAATGTTAAATGTGTTTAATGACTGAAATGGACACTTAACAGAACCAATTAGTAACGTTATCTACACTATATTAATATTTTTGTGGGACAATGTGAGATAAGACATCTATCAAATGTAATATATTTTTGTAGTTATTAAAATTATGTTACTAATTACTGGCCACTGACGAGGACAAACGCTTTGTTCCTCGACATAATGTGCATTGCACGTAAACACTCTTGCCTTTTATTTCAAGTAATGAAAAGTAATGGCTGTATTTCCAGTTTGAAAGCGCAGTGCTGGGCTGACCGCTCGCCATCGCTGGGTCTTCTGATTGCAAGAGCGCGCAGTAGTGCAGTAGGTGTGGCCTACCTACGTATGTTGTCCAAATCTACTCTGATTGGCTTACTGTGCCGTTGTCTCGTGTCTCCCCGCCCCACACTAAAGCAGAGTAAAGAAAGGCTGAACGAGCAGCGTGCCAGATGAGAACAGCTTTAATAAAGTAACGCATAGTATTTTATTGTAAGTAACGGGAATGGCGTTATAACGATGTAAAAAGTAATTAGTTAGATTACACGTTACTAAAAAATAGTAACGCCGTTAGTAACGCCGTTTATTTCTAACGCCGTTATTCCCATCACTGGGTAAAGGCCAATTTATGCTGACAACCCAGTCCTCGCAGATAGCGTCGCAGACAGTGTCTGCGTAGCCCCCCCACCTTCGCAGACGCTCTGCGCGCACCTCCCAAAAATTGTGACCACCGCAGAAGCCTCGCAGACAGCGTCGCAGACAAGAGGGCTCTGATTAGTCCACTCTACATCCGCTGTACACGCACTTCCGCTTCCCTACTTTCCCGGTTTGGTTTGTTTTCACGACCGGCATTTTTAAAAACACGAGCGAAGATGGAGCAGCACGAAGAGCGGTTGATTGAGGAAGTACGTACATCTATACGACTCCAGTTCTAGTCATTATAAAAAAAAAATTCTAGTCATTATAAGTAACCGGAGGATAAACACTCCACTAACCACACCCACCAACTACTCCTAGCGACTTCGCGCCCCCTTGCGTTGTGCCAGTGAATAACATCGCGCACGCCTATTACTCCCCGCTCAACGATAAATTACAACTGTCTGCGAAAAGCTATCTGCGAAAGCCTTGTCGCAAGAGCATGCAAAGGCCTTAAGACACAGCCAACTTTTTCCAGCCCCGTAAAGTAACCCCAACCAAGGCACGCGCGGCACGCAATTCATGTTACAAACGAGGGGAGAGCAAGTCACACTGAACACCATATCAAACGCACAGGGCATTGAATCATTTCATAACCACAACGGCTTAATAACATTGTGTTTCATACAGTATATCTGATTGAAGCTAAGAATATTCACATTAGCCCGCAATCATATCCCGCCGTTTCTCGAGCGGTGTGTTCTTCTCTGCTTTTCACACTGGACAGTACGCACGCACGCACAACAAAAGTCCGGCGCATTGCATTTCGCACCTGAATAGTTGCAGACTAAGGAAATGTTAAAACTGTAAAAATGTTGAAATGCTAAAATGAAATGGTTGTTGACCGGTTGAATGGTTTTTGAATACCTGTCATTTAAGGGTTAGAGTGAGTAGAGACTGGGATAAGAGAGGTGGGTGTGTGTGTGGGTTGGCCCGGGGGGCCCATTCAGAGCATTTTGTCCCGGGCCCAGCCAAAGCTGTCAGCGGCCCTGCATGTGAGGACACTCCTCCTCCTCACCCATCAGTGCACAGGGGAGTGTCTCCTCACGCCCCTAGCCCCACTCGGCTCGGTTGGGCTCACTTCAGCCCCACTCCAAAACTGTGTGAGTTTTGGGTGCTGAGTAGGGCTGAAGTGAGCTGAGTCGTGCTGCTCTGAGGGAGTCAAAACGCGAGCCGTGTTGGGCTGAAGTGAGCTGAAAAAGGGTAGTGGAAAAGGGCCAAATGATTCAATGAACAGCTAAAACTCAAACTGTGCTTGATAATATATTTAGAATATGTACTAACAATGCGTATCTAAGATATTTGGTATACTCTATAAGGTGCCATAATGTTTCATGAAAAGTGATTGAAATTTTGTCATAAAAGTCATAAAATAGCAGCTTTTTCCAAAACTTTGAGCTCCTGGTGCCACCATTAAACTTTTGAATTTTGTCAAAATATTTCACCCAGTGTGTTTTCTTACCAAAAGGAACATAAAAACAAAAATGCATCATGATCGGAGGAACTTTTCATTTTTAGGGGGCAACTGATGCACCCTAGACCACATGCATATAAAATATTTGATTATTAAGCAACACCAGTGGTATTGTTTTTGAAAATTTTGCTACTTTCAGGGCTGAAATGCTTGAAAGCATTACCCGTATTGACTCTAGTACTGCATCTTGTTGCCTCGTACCATGTTTTAGATAAATGCTGCATCGAATTCTGTCCTGTGTCCTCTGTGGCGCGACCTCTTCAGTCAGCCAAATTTAAAATGACGAATGAACACATAATGAGCCTTGGCAGCTCCTGGGCCGGGTTGCCAAGGCTGCGTGATTAAGCAACCCAACAAGCAACCAAAACCAGCCCAATACCAAAACTCAAATCATGCTCCATACACAGACCCTAGACACTGTGTTGAAAGTCCATCATCACGACAACAGGCTGCAACGTTACAGCTTTGTTCAGCAAAACTTGACAGTCGTATTATTTTTTTTTGAGTTTCATCACGGGCGGCACGGTGGTGTAGTGGTTAGCGCTGTCGCCTCACAGCAAGAAGGTCCTGGGTTCGAGCCCCGGGGCCGGCGAGGGCCTTTCTGTGTGGAGTTTGCATGTTCTCCCCGTGTCCGCGTGGGTTTCCTCCGGGTGCTCCGGTTTCCCCCACAGTCCAAAGACATGCAGGTTAGGTTAACTGGTGACTCTAAATTGACCGTAGGTGTGAATGTGAGTGTGAATGGTTGTCTGTGTCTATGTGTCAGCCCTGTGATGACCTGGCGACTTGTCCAGGGTGTACCCCGCCTTTCGCCCGTAGTCAGCTGGGATAGGCTCCAGCTTGCCTGCGACCCTGTAGAAGGATAAAGCGGCTAGAGATAATGAGATGAGATGAGTTTCATCACACATTCAGATGTAATTTAGCTTAAAACCGTATTTATGCTTTAAAGGAACAGTCCACCGTACTTCCATAATGAAATATGCTCTTATCTGAATTGAGACGAGCTGCTCCGTACCTCTCCGAGCTTTGCGCGACCTCCCAGTCAGTCAGACGCAGTCAGACGCGCTGTCACTCCTGTTAGCAATGTAGCTAGGCTCAGCATGGCCAACGGTATTTTTTGGGGCTGTAGTTAGATGCGACCAAACTCTTCCGCGTTTTTCCTGTTTACATAGGTTTATATGACCAGTGATATGAAACAAGTTCAGTTACACAAATTGAAACGTAGCGATTTTCTATGCTATGGAAAGTCCGCACTATAATGACAGGCGTACTAACACCTTCTGCGCGCTTCGGCAGCGCATTGATATCTGAGCTCCGTATCAATGCGCTGCCGAAGCGCGCAGAAGGTGTTAGTACGCCTGTCATTATAGTGCCGACTTTCCATAGCATAGAAAATCGCCATGTTTCAATTTGTGTAACTGAACTTGTTTCATATCACTGGTCATATAAACCTATGTAAACAGGAAAAACGCGGAAGAGTTTGGTCGCATCTAACTACAGCCCCAAAAAATACCATTGGCCATACTGAGCCTAGCTACATTGCTAACAGGAGTGACAGCGCATCTGACTGCGTCTGACTGACTGGGAGGTCGCGCAAAGCTTGGAGAGGTACGGAGCAGCTCGTCTCAATTCAGATAAGAGCATATTTCATTATGGAAGTACAGTGGACTGTTCCTTTAAATGTGCATTTTTATTCGAAACCTGTTCGAGTTGCTAAAACACTGAAACAGAGGATGCTGCTGCTGCGTACATCATGTTTATAGTCAGAAATGAAATTAGATTCATTAAGCTCTTAATGCATATTCAAACCGGTCGTCTTCAGGATTACGTGTGCATAAATTAAAGTAGTCAGCTCTAGAAGGTGGAAATTGTCACCTGAATTACAAGTCAGACCATGGGATTGACTCGCCGTCACGTGGTATTGAGTGAACGAAGTCTTTAAATGTCACAGTTGTTCAGAGAGGTGGTGCCATGCATTACAATCAGGAAGCTGACGGAGGGCTGTCTATGAAAACACTGTCACTGTGGTGTGCGTAAGAGGAAGTGATATACTTCCTGCTGTTTGTTTGTAGTTGTCTTACTTCCTGCTTTTTGGGGTGGGATTGCACTTGGTTCCTGTTGGCAAACGGATAAATAAATGTGTGATAAAAAAAAAAAAAATTCTGTGATTCTGTTCTCCAAACCTCCATTTCACACAGATGATGTATGGGAGGGGTGGTTGTGTTTCTGACAAAGTCCAATCAATCCTACCTGCTCTAGTGGTTTTTACACACCGAAGGTTTGCTGTCGGTGAGAAATGACCTCGTAAAAATAACGCCATTATGATGAGCTTTTTAAAATGGCGACCGAAACAAGACAGCTAGATATTTTTGTATTTTGTTTCCTTTTTTTTTTTTTGATATTAAGACTCATTTGAATTGTTTTCTGAACATTACTGGAAATGTACTGTCACACTTTGTCCTCCAAACTTTGCATC
Source organism: Neoarius graeffei (assembly GCF_027579695.1). Lineage (NCBI taxonomy): Eukaryota > Metazoa > Chordata > Actinopteri > Siluriformes > Ariidae > Neoarius > Neoarius graeffei. The sequence goes on along the minus strand of NC_083592.1, from coordinate 43,491,287 downwards.
AACCCACCAGCCCTGGTGTTGACCTCTGGTCAGAATCACAGACACAAGTGCGAACACCTCTGATGAAATTTGACCCTTTGCCACAGTGAAACTGGAGACGCTGGAAAATGACTCTGTTCTGCTTTTTTTAAGATAAACCCCGAGACAGAGCATGCAGTTCACTGGAAGGGAAATGAGATGGGTTGTGAAAGTTGCGTATTGTTTCTGGTAGCGTTGACTTTCACTTTGCGTTGACTTTATCGAGGTGAATTTTGAGCTGTGATTTCTAAACCCCTGGCTTAACGAGCCGATAGAAAACAAATGGACAGGACTGTCGTCTCTTCGGACATGAAATATAAAATGGAGCTGCATATTATTAAATACTTTGGATTTTCACATTGTTGTGTTCTTACTGTGCTTGGTGCACATCTGAAAAAGAAAAAAAAACTCATGACATATGTGAGTTTTTTTGTTTTTTTGTTTGTCTCTTCTAGCTTGGCAGGAATTGGCAGCTTTGTGATTGTATCATTGCTGTAAGGTCTTTCATGGCTTGGCCTGGATAGATGAATCCACACCCAGAATGGATAGTTTTGTGTGGAGAGAGTTAACAGGAGGATTTAGGATTTTTCCTAAATGGTGGATCAGATGCGCAATTATAAATGTTGCTGTATAGAGGACTTTCACGTGACGTCATCATAACTGTGAATTTGTTTACGGGCAAGCTTTGTATTCGACAACAACCGGCATGAGTGATTGTAAGAAAAATTCAGTAAATATCTACAGATAAACTTGTAGAAGTTATCTCTCAAAGAGCAATGCCAGAGACCTGTCATGTTTTTGGATGTAATAACAGACGTGGAGATACACTACCGTTCAAAAGTTTGGGGTCACTTTGAAATGTCCTTATTTTTGAAAGAAAAGCACCGTTCTTTTCAATGAAGATCACTTTAAACTAATCAGAAATCCACTCTATACATTGCTAATGTGGTAAATGACTATTCTAGCTGCAAATGTCTGGTTTTTGGTGCAATATCTCCATAGGTGTATAGAGGCCCATTTCCAGCAACTCTCACTCCAGTGTTCTAATGGTACAATGTGTTTGCTCATTGCCTCAGAAGGCTAATGGATGATTAGAAAACCCTTGTACAATCATGTTAGCACAGCTGAAAACAGTTGAGCTCTTTAGAGAAGCTATAAAACTGACCTTCCTTTGAGCAGATTGAGTTTCTGGAGCATCACATTTGTGGGGTCGATTAAATGCTCAAAATGGCCAGAAAAATGTCTCGACTATATTTTCTATTCATTTTACAACTTATGGTGGTAAATAAAAGTGGGACTTTTCATGGAAAACACAAAATTGTCTGGGTGACCCCAAACTTTTGAACGGTAGTGTAAGCCTGGTTTAACTTTGCACCGCTTCTCGGCGAACACAGAAAGGCGAGAAAAACGGTGAGCTGCAGTTAAACGGGAAGAAAAATATTCCTGTGTGTGTATGGAACATTTTATATCAAGTTAGCGTGAAAGCTCCGTGCAACGTTAAAGTGTATATCTGAATGCGGGCTTTGGACGCGATATATTTTATTAGACCTAACGCTTGGCTCACCTAGCAGCATGTTTATTATGTACTGATAACGTAGACGAGGCTAAACACGATAAAATATGCTAGATCTAGGCCCTGGCTCATTCATTACTGTTAGAAGTCCACGTGTGAGCTTACCTTTGTCATAATATTTTTCTTGATCGGGAATTTCCCATAACATTCCGGCACAAAACCTGCCTCAAAATATTCGTAGGCATCTGTACTTTTGTGTGCCTTTAGCATCACCGATGTATTTAGAAATCCCAAATACTAACACCGTCCCAAATCCGGTAGCTGGGATGCCGAACCCTTTTCAAGTGGAATAAATCCATTTGTGGGTAAATTATGGAGAAGACGAAGCCTTTTATTTTTTATTTTTGTCACATGTGAACTCAAGCACAGCGAAATTCCTCCTCTGCATTTAATCCATCTGAAGCAGCGAATGTGTGTGTGCATACACACACAGAGAGAGAGAGAGAGAGAGAGAGAGAGAGAGAGAGAGAGAGTGGTGTGCAGAATAAATAATAAATAAATACATTTGTAGGTAAATTACATGGAGCTGTGATGCGTGCATGTTTCAGCTTTTTGACGTAACGCAATCCGCTGTTATAGAACAATTTTTAATTGTTTCAGAGCGATTATACTGACTGCAGTCGTCTCGATTGTCATTATTAACTGTCACGGCTGTTTCTTTGTTTGCCCGGCAGTATAGCGAACACTGCGTGATAAATAAAAATCTGTGACGTCAGTGAAAGTCCTCAAAAGGTGCTCTCAGTGTAAGCTCAGTGTAAGCACCCCAGAGAGCTCCTTGTGATCAGCCCGTGACATTTTACTTGACAGACAGAGCCAGATAGCTTTCAAACATTCGAGTTCACTTGAGGCAAAACCTTAGACTTTGTTTTCAGGTGGACCAGAGATTATTTTTCTCCAGGCTTGGCATCAGCTTAAGCAGATGTGCTGAACTCCTGAATAGGGATGTTAACCGATGACCGATGGTTGACCGAATCAACGTCAACCGGTTAATTTTTTTTTGGTTGTTGGTTAAAAAAAAATCAATCGTTTTGAAGCTGCCGATTTTGGAGCGGAGAACCTGGAATTCTGTGTTGTAAACGCTTGGGGCATGCCATGCGGTGTAAGGACGACAGCTGACAAATCAGCAACACCCATTCAGTCATGTCCCGCCCTCCCGCCCCAGTTGAAGACAGCTGACAAATCAGAAACACCCATTCAGTCATGTCCCGCCCTCCCGCCCCAGTTGAAGACAGCTGACAAATCAGAAACACCCATTCAGTCATGTCCCGCCCTCCCGCCCCAGTAGAAGACAGCTGCCACTCAGCGAAAGAAAAGTGTAGACACAGGCTTTTTAGCTTACAAATTACTATTCTGTTTTTTTTTTTTTTTAATTATTATTAGAAGGCACATGGAGTTTAGTCCTGCCTTGGCCAGTGCATTCTGAAAGTATGGTTCGGTCTGTAGCCAACAATGCATGTTATTGCAGATCAGATCTCTCCACACAAACTAAAGGCGCAGATGCCGACTTTTGGAGGGAAGGGGAGAGAATGAAATGACAGCGGTGTCTGGAGGGGGAGTGACAAACGCAGCTTTTATGTCTGTGAGCCAAGTCGCTGATGGCTTCAGAGCAACTTCAATACCATGCAGTAATGGCGTGTTGGTATTGGTAACGGCGTTATAACGATTGTAGCTAATTAATTAGATTACCTGGCGTTATAACAGCCTTTATTTTAACGCCGTTATTCCCATCACTGAATGTTATGTACTTCTTCTAGCACCTGACTTTATTTTCAACGCCATCATGGCCAACTGAAACTGTCTCTAAGCCGGAGCCATTTGTCCTCCGCTCCAATACAAACCTAGCCTAGGAAATCCCATGCTGCTTTGCACAATCGTTCCGATCTGAAAAGACAGCATGGAAACTATGGTCTAAAGGCTCACCTGAGTTAGGGAGCCAATCAGAGAGTGGGGAGGGTGGAAAGACGGTGACGCGTACTACTCGACAAACGGAAGCTTGTAGTTTATTTGGGACTGTTTACGGATCACATTTAACATGGAGGCGAGCGATACGAACCAAACTTTCGATCAAGCTTTGTCTTGCACAAACGGCAGTAATCGTTCGGTGCCATTGTTTTCCTATTTTTGTTTTGCCTTCTCTTTCTCTTTCCTTCTCTTCTTCGCCTCTTCGTCGCTCTAACTACGTCACCGGGTACAACTGCCATGATTGGCCATGGGCTACGGATACGCCAAATGATAGACGTTCGCAACGTCCAATAAACGCCCGTTGACAATCGTAAACCACACCTCCCCTACGAGAAATTCAATAGGCGGATTCCAGACCATATTTCACTTGTGATATGGTCTGGTGTTAACCAGACTAATACAAACCCCTCGACATCAGTCAGTGCGTTTACATGCACATCCAAATCGAGCTACTGTCGGTAATCGAGCTAAGGGTCCCAGCAGGGGTGCCAGAGAAATCCAATCCTACATGCACACAAGGAAATCGAGCTGTGTGAGGTACATTGTGCACCCGAGCCACAGGTGGCGCTACACGCCCCATCGTGTTGGTACACTTCCAGTTGTCGTCATGAAGAAGAGCTATTCAAGATTATAAACAAAGTTATCGCAGTGTTGCCAGATACTGCTGACGTTTTCCAGCCCAAAACATGTTCAAATCCGCCAAAATGCACTTAAAACCGCCCAATCTGGCAACACTGGCAGTTCTGTGTTCACAAGTTCCGTGCTCAAGCTGTTAGGCTTGCTCTAACAGACTGTATGGCTACAAACTGTCCTGCGCAGACCACTGTTTTGTAAGACAGCTTATTTTGCACAATTGTATATTTTTCTAAAGTCCATTTTTTGCTTACAAAAAATATTTTTCTAAAGTCTATTTTTTGCTTACAATTTAACTTCTGTCTTAATAAACACACAAAAAGTTCAATTGTTTTGTTTTTATTGACATTCTTCAGATGTTGGACATCTATATATACACACACACACACACACACACACACACAAATACAGAGACTTGTTTATGTACACAATTCACAGCTATGCAACAGCTGTACAGATGTATTTGGTGATACAGTAAGTGAGCTAAATTTTAACAGTGCAAACAATGCCACAAAAAGAAAAGATTCATGCCGTTGTCATGCCGACCGAGGCTGTTGTGTTTCCCGCTTGTGGTCTTGTCACTTGTCACTTCCAGAAGGGGCAGTGCTGAAGTAAGTAGCTCGAATACGTAGCTCAACAGGGTTTACATGCACTAAGTAGCTCGGCAGAAATCGCATAATCTAGGTCGTGTAGCTCGATTATGAGAAATCAAGTTCGGTTCAATTTCAGCCGAATTAAGATGTATACATGGCATTTTGAACTTCGATTTCAGTCGAGCAACGGCAGAAATTCGATTTTCTCTATGTGCATGTAAACGCACTGAGTGCCGCGTTTGACTAAATGTTTCGCGCTGTAGAAAAGGTAATGTGAGTGGAGGGCAGCGACTGGGACTGAATGTGCGGATGCTCGCGGTTAGATTTAGAATAGATTCTAATAATTCCAATTCTAGAATTTTTTAAACTCATAGGTTAACCGACTTTAACCGGCTAATGAGGCTCGGTGGTCGGTCAAGATTTTTTTTAGTTTTCGCCATCCCTACTCCTGAACCTGACGAAATATATATGTCCATTTTTTATTTACAGACCCTTACAGCAAATCTACACCAGATAGAATTTAAGCACAGACTGACAACCCAATGATAACCCCAGTTAAACACCAAAGCTGCACTTTGTACTTATCGCTCCTGAGTTGCTTACAGGAGAAGCGTCAGTGACTGCGACACATATTTCATCAATGCCTTTTATGGGTTCTTACTGAGCGCTAATTTCATCAAGTCCAATTTCGGTCACGGTTATGAGCTTTGGATGCTGCAGGGCTGTACTTTATGGCTTCCACAGAAAACAGCGGCCGAGAACAACTCTATAAAGGGGCTCTAGGAATAAGATCTTAACACACCTCATGATTACGATGTGATATGATGGGTGTGTACAACACTTTCACAACTCTCAAACCTCCCTAATGAAACACCGATGGTGAAAACCCTTCAGCCTGGATCTGTGAGGCTGAGCAGGTGAGAAGACTTCATCAAACCAGCGAGACGTAGAGCACAGTTCACATTTCATTTATGCGTGAGTCTTATTTCTCCCAGCTTTCTGTTGTTTCAGTGTATTGTCAAAAAAGACGCTTGGCACTGCATTTTTAAATATTCCCCAGATTCCTCTTCACTGACCACTATTTTTAAATTAGCCTGTCTTGTACACTAAGTATGTTGTTGCTTTTTGTGTCGTAGTTCTTCAGGTGTATAAATAATGCAGATATATATACAGGTAGTCGTCGACTTATGACTGCGTTTGGTTACGACTGACCGGTTGTAAACCGATCTGGTCGTAAGTCGGCCTCTGTTAAATGAACGTAAGTATATTGTGATGTGTAATGAATTTGTAATCATCTTAAAGGAACAGTCCACCGTACTTCCATAATGAAATATGCTCTTATCTGAATTGAGACGAGCTGCTCCGTACCTGTCCGAGCTTTGCGCGACCTCCCAGTCAGTCAGACGCAGTCAGACGCGCTGTCACTCCTGTTAGCAATGTAGCTAGGCTCAGCATGGCCAATGGTATTTTTTGGGGCTGTAGTTAGATACGACCAAACTCTTCCGCGTTTTTCCTGTTTACATAGGTTTATATGACCAGTGATATGAAACAAGTTCAGTTACACAAATTGAAATGTAGCGATTTTCTATGCTATGGAAATTCCGCACTATAATGACAGGCGTACTAACACCTTCTGCGCGCTTCGGTAGCGCATTGATATCTGAGCTCCGTATCAATGCACTGCCGAAGCGCGCAGAAGGTGTTAGTACGCCTGTCATTATAACCGTTGTAAACCGTTGTACACGGCGAGAGGCGCTGCCGGGAGCTGGGGCGGAAACTGTCGTACGCTCAACTAGCTCAGCTGGGAAACACTTGCCAGTCATAACCAGACGGTCGTAAAGTCGATCGGTCGTAAGTCGCATAGGTCGTAAGTCGACGACTACCTGTACACAGATCTGAAGGTACCAGAAAGGAACCGTCAGGGCCTTCTAGGTCTTCAGAGAAGGCCGAAATATATCATCGTTTCAAATGTTATATGTAATTTCTTTCATTCTTTCATAATTTCATTATAATTATTCTCTTCTAATTTTAATTCGGCCTCATTTTCGATCCAATTTCCTTCAGAAATGAAAGGGTTACCGTCCTGAAAATATTAAAATAGAGTTATCCAGTGAGATTTGTTTGTTTGTTGTCTCTCGGCTGAGAAGAGTTTAGAGCCGGCTCACTCACTGGTTAGAACTTCATTGCCGGGACAAAAGGCCATGGCAGTGTATGTTTATGTAGGAAGTGACAGATGAATTAACCAGTCAGATTTTGATTTACAGTGGGAGGGACCAAAAATTTATCGCCTTCAGCCTTCTCGAAGGCCAACTCGAGCTTAACTATGAGTCGGCGCAGTTAGCGCAGCAGTGAAGTCACCTTCCAGCCGGTGTAGCGTTTATCAGTAGTGTTAGCGAATGCTAATAAACCCAGTGCTATCAAGAGCAAGTAGCACAGGCTAACAACCGAGAAACTAAGATTTCTGTCTCCAGACTCTTCTTCCACACACACACACCCTCGCTACAGTATTTTTCACTCAGACTTAAAACTAGACAGCCTTTTGATTTCATAAAATCAGTGAAATTTAGTTCCCTCTGAAATTTGGTCATTGTGATTCATGTTTATTTTTGTAATATCTTAAAAAAAAAAACAGGCCATTCTGTGGCTGGGAAGTTATTTAATTTGAGGAGATTCCCAAGCAAATAGTGTGCATGAAATCGCTCGCTTCGCTCAGTCAAGCAGACAGAGGAAGTCCGTGCATGCATGCACACGCTTACCTGAGTCGTCGCCGTCTTCTTCATCTTTCGAGTTTTACAGCCGCTGGCATCCACAGTGTTGCATTACTGCCGTCTACAGGTTTACCTTGAGCGTGCACTGACAGTTCCATCATTCTGTCGCTAAATGAGCAGCTGATCACACCGAGGTGCTCGCTGACCGCCGAGATTTATTAGTTTGGTCCTGCGTTTCCTTTCCTTCGCAACATAACGTCTTTTCTTCTCGCTTTTCATTCGTGTAGTCGGTCAACGTTTCATTCGCACACTCACGTCTTCCATTTTTCTCTCCTGTTTCAAATTCGTATCCCACAATGCCTTGCGCAAACGGGGAAAGCCCACCACGTCATGCATGACGTAGTATCTTGAATGAGGTCACAGTGAAGCAAGAAAAACAATGGCGGCGAATTTAGGGCCACGCGGGTCTAAATTCATCAGTTGCTCTTTTAGGGAAAAAAAGGAACAAAATCGGAAGTCTACGATTTGAATTCAGGAGTCGGTCCACTGAACAAAAGTAACTGGGTGTCGGGGAAAATTCTTTTTATGACCTAAACGTGAAAAATCTGAAAGGCAGTCTATCTTTAAGTATTCATTTCCCTGTGTAATCGACTTATGGTGTGTTCACACTTATACCGGTACGATAGTGGTATAACTGGATCGATACAAAGTATACCGGTACAGTTTAGTGCATCTGTCCACACTAGCGAGAAATGTTTGCGGTTTTCTTCCACGGTAGTTGAAATGCGCGTGCGCGAAATGTTTCCGTGGTTACCGAGTAGCTTCCTTCCGAGAATATGCCGGATGAAACAACGTGTGTGTGCTTTTTGTTGTCAGTGTACAGTCTGTATTTCTGGTGGTCATTTATTCAGTCGAATCGTATAAAACGCACGAGGCAGTTCTCCCCCCTCACTTTCTCCCTCTTCCCTTCTCTTCCCCTCCCTTTCTCTCCCTTTTCCCCTCTTCCTCCTTTCTTCCTCCCTCCTTTTTCCCCTCTTTCTTTGCTCCATGTAGCTCCACGGTCGTTTTGAGCCATTTTGACGTTTTATTTACAGCTGGAAAGCACGGGCGTATTGCCGGAAGAAGTAGGAATGGTTCATTTCGCATGCGCATCATATTTGTATCGATACAGAGCCGCTTCATCTGTCCACACTACAGCGAAGCGCTACAGTACCGATACTGTACCGGTACGAAACCCATACATTTGTGGGTTTCGTACCGATACAGTTATACCGCTACAGTACCGGTATAGTTGCTAGTGTGGACAGGTGTTGCGGTACGAAAGTAGTTTCGTATCGGTACAAAATCCCTAGTGTGGACAGGGTATTGGTTACTTTTAAAATCTACAACCCCGATTCCAAAAATTTGGGACAAAGTCTCATCTCATCTCATTATCTCTAGCCGCTTTATCCTTCTACAGGGTCGCAGGCAAGCTGGAGCCTATCCCAGCTGACTACGGGCGAAAGGCGGGGTACACCCTGGACAAGTCGCCAGGTCATCACAGGGCTGACACATAGACACAGACAACCATTCACACTCACATTCACACCTACGCTCAATTTAGAGTCACCAGTTAACCTAACCTGCATGTCTTTGGACTGTGGGGGAAACCGGAGCACCCGGAGGAAACCCACGCGGACACGGGGAGAACATGCAAACTCCACACAGAAAGGCCCTCGCCGGCCCTGGGGCTCGAACCCAGGACCTTCTTGCTGTGAGGCGACAGCGCTAACCACTACACCACCGTGCCGCCCCGCTTCTGGATCATGTTTAGATATGGCTTCTTCTTTGAACTATAGAGTTTTAGCTGGCGACGGCGGACAGCACGGTGAATTGTGTTCACAGATAATGTTCTCTGGAAATATTCCTGAGCCCATTTTGTGATTTCCAATACAGAAGCATGCCTGTATGTGATGCAGTGCCGTCTAAGGGCCCGAAGATCACGGGCACCCAGTATGGTTTTCCGGCCTTGACCCTTACGCACAGAGATTCTTCCAGATTCTCTGAATCTTTTGATGATATTATGCACTGTAGATGATGATATGTTCAAACTCTTTGCAATTTTACACTGTCGAACTCCTTTCTGATATTGCTCCACTATTTGTCGGTGCAGAATTGGGGGGATTGGTGATCCTCTTCCCATCTTTACTTCTGAGAGCCGCTGCCACTCCAAGATGCTCTTTTTATACCCAGTCATGTTAATGACCTATTGCCAATTGACCTAATGAGTTGCAATTTGGTCCTCCAGCTGTTCCTTTTTTGTACCTTTAACTTTTCCAGCCTCTTATTGCCCCTGTCCCAACTTTTTTGAGATGTGTTGCTGTCATGAAATTTCAAATGAGCCAATATTTGGCATGAAATTTCAAAATGTCTCACTTTCGACATTTGATATGTTGTCTATGTTCTATTGTGAATACAATATCAGATTTTGAGATTTGTAAATTATTGCAGTCCATTTTTATTTACAATTTGTACTTTGTCCCAACTTTTTTGGAATCGGGGTTGTACATCGACAGCTATACACAATGGCGCGACCTGGCAGCCTGCTGCTAATCTCTTGCAAAATCCTTTGCCCTGTTGCTTTTTTGGTGTCTGGCTAAGTTTTGGCTGCGCTCAAGTCCCAGCTCTAATAGTAACGGTTCGCCACTGGAAGGTACAGTAGATGCCTACACATGACGAATGATCTCTGTCTTCAGGACGAGAAGGTACACTTTTGTGGATGGGGGTGGAACAACAGTGCTGTTCTGACACGTTTACACTGTGAGTTTCATACCTCCAGACCTCAGTGTTGTATGAGTTTAGGTGTCAATCAGACGCCCACAGGAGTTCATGGTGACACATCTGCATGGTGTAAACCAGAGTTTGAGCTTTTAATATTTTCTCTTTCAAACCAGATAATTGATTTATGTCTAAATCCTGTAAAAACCGACACCACAAAAATGCCAGATACCCATACACTCGGTAAATTTGCTTGACTCGTTCTCATAGCGAGTCTATTTTGAGTTGAATTCTCTAATCTGATAATTGTACAATAATCGGAGAATTCTTTAATCTCTAATACATTGATAGACACGAGCCTGTTAAATGTGTTGTTGAACAAAGAAAAATGTCAAATCATCGCTGATGTTTTTTGTTCGAAGACATTTAGTTCACATTTATGGACGGAGTCGATAGTATCTGTGTTTTGAAACCGTCACAGTGCTTTGCATCGTTTCTCAGCACAGGAAAGACTTCAGGCCAGATGACTTTACGCTTTCTTGTGTTTTTTTTTTTTGATGTTTGTGAACAAACTGTTTATCATTGCTATGACACAAGTGATAACAGAAACTAATTTGTATCGCAGACGTTCCACAACACGAAATCTATCTCTAAACAACGAAAAGACATGACGTGTCGTTCATTAATAAATTAAAAGATTTATTAATTTGTTGACAAATTGCTGTGGTATAAGTGGAATAACACACTAGACCATCTGAAAATAATCCACATCAGGTATATTTTTGTACATCTACACGGTCCTTCGTGTCTTATTCATTACTTATAATAATACGAGAGCATTTTAGAACCTCAGTGAAAGAACCGAACGTGTACAGAAAATGTCTCATCTCTAGCCGCTTTATCCTGTTCTACAGGGTCGCAGGCAAGCTGGAGCCTATCCCAGCTGACTACGGGCAAAAGGCAGGGTACACCCTGGACAAGTCGCCAGGTCATCACAGGGCTGACACATAGGCTACGTTCACACTGCAGGCTGAAGTGACTCAAATCCGATCTTTTCGCCCATATGTGACCTGTATCCGATCTTTTATTGACAATATGAACGACACAGATCCGATTTTTTCAAATCCGACCCAGGCCGTTTGGATATGTGGTCCTAATTCCGATTCCTATCCGCTCTTTTCGTATGCGACTTCAGTCTGAACCGCCAGGTCGCATTCATCCGACTTACACGTCATCAACAAGCCACAAACGTCACTATTCTGCGCTGAAGTAGGCGGCGGGTCTCTCAAAAAAAGTTACAACAACATGGCGCATAATCACGGGCGCAGATAGAGGGTGGGACGGGTGGGATTCGTCCCACCCAGATTTAAATTCACTTCGTTCGGTCCCCCCCACTTTGCATAAGGCAAACCTCACGGAAAAATCAAAAGACTAATTACCATTCGGTTTATTGAGGTGCACAGCAGTGTATACATAGTTGCAACAACTCACATAAAACAAAACAAAGACTGATATTCGGTTGGTTGAGCTGCGCAGACTGCACAGGTTGCGAGCTCGAGCTTGGTTGCTATGGTAACCCACAACAAGTTTGACAGGCATATCGGGGTTGGGGTTGGTTTGCTGGCAGCTTTGTCCCCCCCAGTTTTTTGTTCCCCCCAGTTCAAAAAACGTATCTGCGCCCCTGCACATGACATCAGTGCGAGGGACGCTTCGGGCTGTGAAGGTTCTGAATCTTCTCAATGGAAGGACGCAGAGGTTAGGGAGCTGATTTCCATTTGGGGGGATACAGCTATTCAAGCTAGATTGGATGGGTCATACCGCAACCGGGCGGTTTTACTTCCGTAAACACTGGCCATGCTCACTGCGTGTGACGTCGTCGTATTCTGCAATGCGCATGCGGAACACTTTTAGGTCGCTTTTCGTTCATACTGAGGATCACATACAAGTCGCATATATTTGTTAATGTGAACAACCTCACAAAAAAATCGGATTTCACAAAAAAATCGGAATTGAGCATTAAGCCTTGCAGTGTGAACGTAGCGATAGACACAGACAACCATTCACACCTACGGTCAATTTAGAGTCACCAGTTAACCTAACCTGCATGTCTTTGGACTGTGGGGGAAACCGGAGCACCCAGAGGAAACCCACGCGGACACGGGGAGAACATGCAAACTCCACACAGAAAGGCCCTCGCCGGCCCTGGGGCTCGAACCCAGGACCTTCTTGCTGTGAGGCGACAGCGCTAACCACTACACTACCGTGCCATCCTACAGAAAATGTGATTTCTTTAAATATTATTTCGGAATGTTGGAAAAGCAGTGTATAAGATGTTTTAATGCATGGTTTTGCAAGAAAAAATAGTTTCATGACTACTAAATCCATCAAGCGATGGTGTAATCTGCGTATTTAATATGTAAGATCATGTACCATACGGTTTTAGTTCCTTTTTTAACCTCCGGTGTTTATTCAGAAATGTCGATATAGTGAGTTCATTCAGGGCTTTAGCTTATCTGATGCTCACACACACAAAAAAAACCATACAGCGCTTGTGTTAAAATCATGCTAAATAGATTTGGAAGTCATTCCTTATCAATTAATTAATAAGTGGTGCATTTCAGTCGAAAGTCAGCTTAATTTAGCTTTCCTGCAAATGATATCATGATGAGCACCCGTGCTTCCTGTCAAAGGTGTTTGTAATGATCATGTAATAACAAAATGGTTCACGTTTTAATTCTTCATGCTATATTATGATCACGTTATGTTGTTATGGTTTATTTTGCTCTTGGCTCCGAGTTGGTTTTAATGTAGAAAGTTCCTGCAGTTAGAGCAGGTGCTTTTTCAGTGGCTGGTCTTGTCTTATCCTTCAGGTTTTGGCATCCATTAAAGGAGAACTGAAGTCATTTTTAAACTTGCTTTATTTCTTAATTAACGTGTTATTCAATTACATTTTCGGTTTTAGTAACCTTATATCGTGACTCGTATTGGTAACTAATTGCAATTAAATATTATACTTATCGGCCTATTCGTTTTTTAGCCATGTTGAATTTAGTTCGTTTGGTCCACGGCAGGCGTCGCTTATCCGCGCGATCTTCACGAGACTTGTGCGAGACTTCAAAACGTCAAGTGTCAGCCAGGTGTCAGCGCCGCCATTTTGAAAACTGTTTTCTAAACGAAATATTGCACAAAAACGAGTTTAAATGACGATTACTGCCGACTTTTTTCAAACTTTCCTGATTACGATCAAAACAAACAAAACTTCCGGCTTCAGCATTCGAAAGAGAGCGCGCGCGTCTTTTGACAACGTTGGCAGATGTTGGTCGCTTTGATTTCCGCTGTACGTTTTACTTTCGTCCTACGATGTCTCACACAGGTCTCAGCGAATCTCATTTACAGCCATTGCTTTGACATATGGACTGATATATTACACAGCATATTTCAAACACTCATAACTTGCTATAGCAGTGACAAAATAGCCATCAAAAATGCATTCCTATATTTAATAAAATGAGATAAATAGAATTTAGATAATAAAAAAATTTGCCTTCAGTTCTCCTTTAAGGGTTTGAAATGTTGTAAATGTCCCAAAGGCACGCCTAATTTTCTACTTACTGAAAAGCCATGCCAGTGTTTCCATTACATGCACTGAAATGCTGTCAAGCAAAGATACCTTCAGAAATAATGAAATTAAATGTTTCTAAATAAATAAAAAAAAAACATAAAGATCAGTAAGCAGTAATGCATGAAAAAAAGTCAGTGTTTGATGTGAGACGACCCTTTGCTTTAAAAAGAAAAAAAGTAGTTTCATGGACAATGAGTGCAGAAAAATATGAGTCCCAGTAAAACACTCGTATCCATATAATATAAACAATTATTATTATACATACAGGACGCTTTTTCGATGGAATAAACACGTGTTCTATTCCCTGCTAGAGAGTTTCATTTATTTGGTTTGATAGCATGCAATATTGTTAGCATATCGCTTATCCTACATGTATTACGCCACTCTACCCAATGGAGAATGAGCGTTGAATATGGTTTACGATATTGCATGGTTGTCAAGACAACATGACGTCACACGTCGGAGATGTAAAACTTCCACGTGAGCGAGCGACTGTGACAATTTGTAAACAAAAATGGCCGCCAGGTTTGCTTTGTTAAATACAGAAGATTTTGAGAGAATTTTGAAAAAGAAAGAGGCGTTGAACACCCAAAAAGAATGTGTATGTATGTCTCATCTCATCTCATTATCTCTAGCCGCTTTATCCTGTTCTACAGGGTCGCAGGCAAGCTGGAGCCTATCCCAGCTGACTACGGGCGAAAGGCGGGGTACACCCTGGACAAGTCGCCAGGTCATCACAGGGCTGACACATAGACACAGACAACCATTCACACTCACATTCACACCTACGGTCAATTTAGAGTCACCAGTTAACCTAACCTGCATGTCTTTGGACTGTGGGGGAAACCGGAGCACCCGGAGGAAACCCACGCGGACACGGGGAGAACATGCAAACTCCGCACAGAAAGGCCCTCGCCGGCCACGGGGCTCGAACCCGGACCTTCTTGCTGTGAGGCGACAGCGCTAACCACTACACCACCGTGCCGCCGTGTATGTATGTATGTATAATAATAATAATAATATTGGCTGGCTTTTTTTCATGGTATATCAGATATATTCCATTCAGCTACTCGTCTTCGACTCGTTCAGTATCATACTAGCTGAATGGAATCTATCTGCTGTACCATGAAAAAATCCCAGCCAATATTATTTAAATATTTTCCACTACTTGTTGCTGTCAGCTGCTTCAGAGAATAACATCTGCCAACGCAGCACATATATACACACAAACAGTGGGTGTCGTGGGTGGGCCGTTTCCTTGTGTTGTTTTGTATGAGATTAGAGTGGACTGTAAGTGTTGAACAATGAAGATTATAGTTTGAAACTGTAACACAGATATCGTCTATGAAACTCACCTGCGTTCTTGTATGTTCTGGTCGTCACACAGATTTCCATTACAGCTGTGGGGAACAAAACCTTTCCATCACACAGCAGGTGCATCACTGCTTTCCTCAGTTTCATCCTGTGCTTTCACGATGAGTGAGTAGAGGGATGTTAGTTACAAATAACTGCTTTTTCTACGGCTGAAATTGGAGCAAACAAACAAACAAACAAAGTCATTAGAAAAATGGACTTGTCAAAAGGCAGCTTGATTATTATTATTTTTTTTCCCTCCAACCACAATTTGTGCACAAAATGTGCCAGTACATAGAAATGTACTCCTGCTGAGACTTTGGTTCTCAGATGTTATGTTGCGAAAGTCATTCTTATTAACCTTTGAACCTCTGAGGGGGAATTTCCATAGACATCCTATTATTACGTAGTAGACGGAGCATCCAACGTAAATTCTAAAAGCGCTGACGAGACGCGGGGCCGCCATCTTGGAGTGGTGATACGCTGCACTCAGTGTAATGCGCTGGCTCGCATTTTTTTGTCATCCATGTAGCTATGATAAGGATAGCGGCGGGGTTATTATTCATAGTTGGCTTCACGTTAATAGAATATCCTGATATTAAGTGGACAGACGTCGGAGGTTGTTGAAGTTGACGAAACAGTGATTAATATCCTACAAAAAATGTGTGAATACTAAATACATTAGATATAAACAGCTTAACGTTTTTCTATCGGCTACAACCACCAATCTGTTGCAATGGATAGGGTAAATTCAGGTCAAGTGGGACACTTTTTTAAATAAAATGCGGTTTTAACAATCTACAGTGGTGCTTGAAAGTTTGTGAACCCTTTATAATTTTCTATATTTCTGCATAAATATGACCTAAAACATCATCAGATTTTCACACAAGTCCTAAAAGTACATAAAGAGAACCCAGTTAAACAAATGAGGCAAAAATATTATACTTGGTCATTTATTTATTGAGGAAAATGATCCAATAGGAGTGGCAAAAGTATGTGAACCTCTAGGATTAGCAGTTAATTTGAAGGTGAAATTAGAGTCGGGTGTTTTCAATCAATGGGATGGCAATCAGGTGTGAGTGGGCACCCTGTTTTATTTAAAGAACAGGGATCTATCAAAGTCTGATCTTCACAACACATGTTTGTGGAAGTGTATCATGGCATGAACAAAGGAGATTTCTGAGGACCTCAGAAAAAGCGTTGCTGATGTTCATTAGGCTGGAAAAGGTTACAAAACCATCTCTAAAGAGTTTGGACTCCACCAATCCACAGTCAGACAGATTGTGTACAAATGGAGGAAATTCAAGACCATTGTTACCTTCCCCAGGAGTGGTCGACCAACAAAAATCACTCCAAGAGCAAGGCGTGTAATAGTCGGCGAGGTCACAAAGGACCCCAGGGTAACTTCTGAGCAACTGAAGGCCTCTCTCACATTGGCTAATGTTAATGTTCATGAGTCCACCATCAGGAGAACACTGAACAACAATGGTGTGCATGGCAGGGTTGCAAGGAGAAAGCCACGGCTCTCCAAAAAGAACATTGCTGCTCATCTGCAGTTTGCTAAAGATCGCATGGACAAGCCAGAAAGCTACTGGAAAAATGTTTTGTGGACGGATGAGACCAAAATAGAACTTTTTGGTTTAAATGAGAAGCGTTATGTTTGGAGAAAGGAAAACACTGCATTCCAGCATAAGAACCTTATCCCATCTGTGAAACATGGTGGTGGTAGTATCATGGTTTGGGCCTGTTTTGCTGCATCTGGGCCAGGGCGGCTTGCCATCATTGATGGAGCAATGAATTCTGAATTATGTATACCAGCGAATTCTAAATGAAAATGTCAGGACATCTGTCCATGAACTGAATCTCAAGAGAAGGTGGGTCATGCAGCAAGACATCGACCCTAAGCACACAAGTTATTCTACCAAAGAATGGTTAAAGAAGAATAAAGTTAATGTTTTGGAATGGCCAAGTCAAAGTCCTGACCTTAATCCAATCGGAATGTTGTGGAAGGACCTGAAGCGAGCAGTTCATGTGAGGAAACCCACCAACATCCCAGAGTTGAAGCTGTTCTGTACGGAGGAATGGGCTAAAATTCCTCCAAGCCGGTGTGCAGGACTGATCAACAGTTACCGGAAACGTTTAGTTGCAGTTATTGCTGCACAAGGGGGTCACACCAGATACTGAAAGCAAAGGTTCACATACTTTTGCCACTCACAGAGATGTAATATTGGATCATTTTCCTCAATAAATAAATGACCAAGTATAATATTTTGGTCTCATTTGTTTAACTGAGTTCTCTTTATCTACTTTTAGGACTTGTGTGAAAATCTGATGATGTTTTAGGTCATATTTATGCAGAAATATAGAAAATTCTAAAGGGTTCACAAACTTTCAAGCACCACTGTAAATCCATTATAATGATTCAAATGTGTGTATGTTTTCTTTAAATAGATTAAGAACATATCAAAGGGGAAGTTAATCTAGTCAGTGAATTTATAAGAGCCTTTTACATCCTTCAACACAATCTGACCCCCCTTCAGCAAAGCTGATGTATTCAGGTTGAGTGGGGCACTTTGTTTGGTATGTAGGACAATGTGTGATGACCATATATTGACCACAAGCATTTTTTTTTGAAACCGAGAAAAATTTGACAGGTTAATGTAGGTTAACAGCCCTACCTCTAACACAATCTAGACTGTACATTTATACCCGTTGGCGTTCACACACATCACATCACATTATCTCTAGCCGCTTTATCCTTCTACAGGGTCGCAGGCAAGCTGGAGCCTATCCCAGCTGACTACGGGCGAAAGGCGGGGTACACCCTGGACAAGTCACCAGGTCATCACAGGGCTGACACATAGACACAGACAACCATTCACACTCACATTCACACCTACGGTTAATTTAGAGTCACCAGTTAACCTAACCTGCATGTCTTTGGACTGTGGGGGAAACCGGAGCACCCGGAGGAAACCCACGCGGACACGGGGAGAACATGCAAACTCCGCACAGAAAGGCCCTCGCCGGCCCCGGGGCTCGAACCCAGGACCTTCTTGCTGTGAGGCGACAGCGCCAACCACTACACCACCGTGCCGCCCCGACCTTATCATATTTAATTTCATTCATGTCTATTATCGTCATACTCTTATGTATTAGACCAGTGCTACCTGATGACGATTTAAGTCTCTTAGCTCCTTCTCAGCTCTGGTAATATACTATTTAAAAAAAAACAATAAATAGTACGGTAATGTTAAATCTTACTTGTGAAAAGTAATCCCCCTGCTTCTGTTTGAAATGGTTCGCTCGTTTGAGCAGGAGTACGCTGAGCACCAGCCTGGCATCTTGTCTCTTGTCTTCTTCTTCAGTCGTGTAGTATGGTGCAGTAATAGACGTTACCTTGATATATATGAGTATCTCGCGCTTATCTCACCACTCCAAGATGGCGACCGTATTTCTCGCGTCAGAACAGCCAACGCTCCGTCTACGTAATAATAGGATGTCTATGGGGAATTTCCACATTGGAATTTTTGCAGGAATTCTGACAGCACAGATTTTTTTTTTTAAGACCAAAACCCAGATCTGGTGCTATGCCACCCTTAGTCACACATTCAAGGCCCAGGTTCTTAATCACTGACGTTTTATTGCACCGACAAACATAAAAACACCGTAGAACTAGACAAGATAAATATAAAGCATCCAACAGTCAATCATACGTTCAAACATGCAAAACAATCTTAGACGTTATTAAAATAATAACCAAACAAAACGTAACATACCACTTTTGCCCGCTTGTAGACTGAGAGGATTGTACAGCTTGCAGTTCCTTAGTGAGTCTAAGAGAGGATTTTACAACTTGTAGTTCTTGACGGTAAACTAAAAAAAGGATATTACGACTTGTAGCTTCTTAAACAAGTAGCATAACTTGACAAACGATTGACATCACATGCATAACGGGAATTTTTTTTTCGCGGTCCGGTTTCCATTAAATCGTGCTCTCTGATAGGCTCGTGAGCGGTCCGGAATCCTACGATCCGGACCCCGGTTACGGACCTTTGGCGACTCACTCGTTCACAACAACAACAAGCAGAGTAGCAATTTTTTGTCAACATTTTTGTCGCCTAGATCAGGGAAGCGATCTAGATCAAGTTTTCTTTTCGGAAAATTCTGAGCTGACGTAGCTTGTCAAACAGGATTTTGACGAGCTTGGAGCAGGTTTGCTCTAAATATGATTTCCCTTTCGGGCGCTCTCATTTTCTGTTAGAATTTGGTAAAGAAAAACTAAATATATTATTTACCAGCTTAAGGTCGGTCCATATCGTGAAATACCATGACTGAGGTCTTGAAAATACTGACTGTGGCCTATACACTATATTGCCAAAAGTATTTGCTCACCTGCCTTGACTCACATATGAGCTTAAGTGACACCCCATTCCTAATCCATAGGGTTCAATATGACGTCGGTCCACCCTTTGCAGCTAGAACAGCTTCAACTCTTCTGGGAAGGCTGTCCACAAGGTTTAGGAGTGTGTTTATGGGAATTTTTGACCATTCTTCCAGAAGCGCATTTGTGAGGTCACACACTGATGTTGGACGAGAAGGCCTGGCTCTCAGTCTCCGCTCTAATTCATCCCAAAGGTGTTCTATCGGGTTGAGGTCAGGACTCTGTGCAGGCCAGTCAAGTTCATCCACACCAGACTCTGTCATCCATGTCTTTATGGACCTTGCTTTGTGCACTGGTGCACAGTCATGTTGGAAGAGGAAGGGGCCAGCTCCAAACTGTAAAAACAGTCTGCATGCCTAGGTGCTTGATTTTATACACCTGTGGCCATGGAAGTGATTGGAACACCTGATTCCGATAATTTGGATGGGTGAGCAAATACTTCTGGCACTATAGTGTGTGTGTGTATATATATATATATATATATATATATATATATATATATATATATATATACACATATATATACACACATATATAGTATATATATATATACTACTTTTGAACGGTAGTGTGTGTATATATATATATATATATATATATATATATATATATATATATATATATACACACACACTACCGTTCAAAAGTTTGGGGTCACTTTGAAATGTCCTTATTTTTGAAAGAAAAGCACTGTTCTTTTCAATGAAGATCACTTTAAACTAATCAGAAATCCACTCTATACATTGCTAATGTGGTAAATGACTATTCTAGCTGCAAATGTCTGGTTTTTGGTGCAATATCTCCATAGGTGTATAGAGGCCCATTTCCAGCAACTCTCACTCCAGTGTTCTAATGGTACAATGTGTTTGCTCATTGCCTCAGAAGGCTAATGGATGATTAGAAAACCCTTGTACAATCATGTTAGCACAGCTGAAAACAGTTGAGCTCTTTAGAGAAGCTATAAAACTGACCTTCCTTTGAGCAGATTGAGTTTCTGGAGCATCACATTTGTGGGGTCGATTAAATGCTCAAAATGGCCAGAAAAATGTCTCGACTATATTTTCTATTCATTTTACAACTTATGGTGGGAAATAAAAGTGTGACTTTTCATGGAAAACACAAAATTGTCTGGGTGACCCCAAACTTTTGAACGGTAGTGTGTGTGTATATATATATATATATATATATATATATATATATATATATATATATATGTATACACATTTCAAAATATACCCAAACATTAAAAAAATCACTATATTTAAATAAATTACATCATTTTAATACAAAATCATGATAAATACCATATAAATTGTGCAATATTTAAATATATGAAATAAGCTAGTCGAGATTTATTAGCGGCGGCACGGTGGTGTAGTGGTTAGCGCTGTCGCCTCACAGCAAGAAGGTCCGGGTTCGAGCCCCGGGGCCGGCGAGGGCCTTTCTGTGCGGAGTTTGCATGTTCTCCCCGTGTCCGCGTGGGTTTCCTCCGGGTGCTCCGGTTTCCCCCACAGTCCAAAGACATGCAGGTTAGGTTAACTGGTGACTCTAAATTGACCGTAGGTGTGAGTGTGAGTGTGAATGGTTGTCTGTGTCTATGTGTCAGCCCTGTGATGACCTGGCGACTTGTCCAGGGTGTACCCCGCCTTTCGCCCGTAGTCAGCTGGGATAGGCTCCAGCTTGCCTGCGACCCTGTAGGACAGGATAAAGCGGCTAGAGATAATGAGATGAGATGACAGATTTATTAGCATAATTGTACAAATTAGCTCAAGACACCACATAGTGGAGAAAGTATTGAAAAGCTTTGTGACTGCAAATAAAGGTGCAATTCATAACCAACATGCCTGCATCAAAAGAAATAAAGTTATACAATAATATTGGTTTATAAATGTATTTATGATCCGCGATATCTTCTTCAGCTCTTTTAAAGATTTGGAAGATACGGGACATGCTCATGTTAGATGAGAACTACCACCTCTGTTTTTATCTCGTAGTATCAATGAAATGTCAGTGTGGAAAGATGGGGAGTTTTCCCAGCCATCTGAATTTCCCTACATGACATTAATGTGGTTTCAGGTCATAATTTATTCCGTCATCTTTAAAGGATTACTTGGAAATCAGGCGAATTTCTGAATTGTAAAAATTTTAAAGGAGAACCGAAGGCAAATTTTTTATTATCAAAATTCTATTTCTCATTTTATTAAATATAGGAACGCATTTTTGATGGCTGTTTTGTAACTGCTATAGCAAGTTATGAGTGTTTGAAATACACTCTGTAATATATCAGTCCGTATGTCAAAGCAATGGCCGTAAACGAGATTCGTTGAGACCTGTGTGAGACATCGTAGGACGGAAGTAAAACGTACAGCGGAAATCAAAGCGACCAACATCTGCCAACGTTGTCAAAAGACGTGTGTGCCTTCTTTCAAACGCTGAAGCCGGAAGTTTTGTTTGTTTTGATAGCAATCAGGAAAGTTTGAAAAAAGTAGGCAGTAATCGTCATTTAAACTCGTTTTTGTGCAATATTTCGTTTAGAAAACAGTTTTCAAAATGGCGGCACTGACACCTGGCTGACACTTCACGTTTCGAAGTCTCGCACAAGTCTCGTGAAGATCGCGCGGATAAGCGACGCCTGCCGTGGACCAAACGAACTAAATTCAACACGGCTAAAAACCGAATAGGCCGATAAGTATAATATTTAATTGCAATTAGTTGCCAATACGAGTCACGATATAAGGTTACTAAAACCGAAAACGTAATTGAATAACACGTTAATTAAGAAATAAAGCAAGTTTAAAAATGACTTCAGTTCTCCTTTAAGGCTTTTTTTTTTTGTCGATCTCAGTGACAGTTCAGCAGAAAAGATTCATTTTTATTCCTTGTCAAAGCAAATAGCTGCTATTTGGCCACTCTATAAATTAAATGAATATGCAGTGTTAGTTGTTGAATTGTAGGTCAATGGCACGGAATCAGAAATGTAGCAGAAAGTGAAATAATGAAGGACAAACATTTTCCAGCTCATTCAAATGACCACATCTGAAGATACCGTAGAAATCTTGAAGGGCTCTACGGGGTATTGAATTTAAGCAAATTTCTTTCTCATAATAATCTGTTTCCTCCATTTAACACCCCGGTGAATGTCTCTCACTTCTCGTTTCACATGAAGTTATCAGTTAGAATATGAGATAATGTGAGCTCGTGGGTGTCTGCCAACATTTTCTAGTGCTGTCGAAAATCTCTCGTGGCCATGCTGCTAACTGTCGCGTGCTCGTGGCTTTTTACAGTAAAAACCTAGCGGGATCATACGAGGGTACTTCAAAAAGTTCTCAGCCTCACCCAGAAAATGTCACGGGAGAAAGATTGTTCATGCATTATTTTTCAGCATAGTCTCCTTTAACTCGGTCCACCGATGTTCAAGCTTCGCTATCCCAAAGTGGAAGAAGGTCACATCTTGAGCCTGCAGATCCTCTTCAGCAGCATGGATTACTTCATCATCATCATCATCACTGTGAAAATGGTGACCACACGAGTAAGATTTCAGTTTGGGAAACAGACAGAAGTCAGGCGGTGCCAGGTCGGGTGAGCAAGGTGCACGGGGCAACAGTTCAAAGCCACATTTGACTGCTTCTGACCCTGCCACCTGTGCAGTGCGGACGGCTGCATTGTCCTGGAGCTACATCACGCCAGCTCAAAGCTTTCCTCTCGTTTTTTTTTTTTCTTCTTTGATTGCTTCTTTCATTTGAGTGTTTGTGGACAGTGATTACAAGGCTTTATATTATACAGTTATGCCCCAAAATAGGAGTTACGCCCCTTGTTTCTGGCTGAGGCCGAGAACTTTTCAAAGTACCCTCGTACCGTACATGTTTAATGTGCTTTTTGGAAATTTTTCCTTTTCTTTTTTTCCTGGTTCATTATTAGCCTGAATAATTAGACATAAAGAAAGTTGGTGAATTCAAGTACCTGGGGTCAACTGTGCAGGAAAATGGGGGCTGCGATAGTGAGGTGAGAAAGAGAGTGCAGGCAGGGTGGAGCAGTCGGAGAAGGATTCCGGGAGTCGTTTGTGATAGGAAAGTCCCAGCAAAAGTGAAAGGTAAGATGTATAAGACAGTAGTGAGACCAGCTGTGATGTATGGATTGGAGACCGTACCCTTAACGAAGAGACAGGAGGCAAAGTCGGAGGTGGCGGAGTTGAGGATGTTAAGGTTTGCGATGGGAGGTTGGACAGGATAAGGAACGAGCACATCAGAGGGACAGCACATGTGGAGAGCTTGGGAATTAAGCTAAGAGAGATGAGACTGAGATGGTCTGGGTGCATCCTGAGAAGAGATGCAGAGCATGTGGGAAGGAGAATGTTGAGGATGGAGCTGCCAGAGGATGGATGTGGTGAGAGAGGACATGAAAGTGGCAGGTGTGGTAGAGAAGGATGCAGAAGACAGGGAGCAATGGAGACAAAAGATCCGCTGTGGCGACCCCTAATCGGGAGCAGCCAAAAGAAGAAGAAGAAGAATATTATTAGCCTGAATATGAACCCATTTATTAGACACGCTGTTTTGATATAGGCCTTTTTTAGTTTATGAGACCTGTTTATTCTTGTGAAATATATATATATATATATATATGAAGAGTTCAGATGCAAAACCCCCTAAACGCCATCTCTGTGAAAAATGAGTTAATGATGTTGTGTGAATCCTGTCTACATCTAGTATATGTAAGTGAAATATTTTTGTCAAAAAATTACATAAAAACCACTCCCCGTCTTGTCTAAAATATCGGTTTAGTATCAAAAACCTCTAAATGCCACTTCACTTTAGCAGCAAAAGCCTCTACTTTCAACAACCAATCAGAACGTGACCTGGACTCGTGTGCCATAACGTTTGTAAACAAAGTTTCGTCAGAAAAACTTTATTCACAGGAAGATTTTTGCGAAATGGCAGCTAATACCGACATGAATTACGATGGCATGAATGAACCTGTCCTCCAGACAGTGAATGGGCGGAGGAAACGTCGTGTTGTGGAAAATCATGGTCACTATTTAGCGAAAATGAAGCGATATAGCGGCGAAAATATTGAAAATGGAATAGTCTGCCATCACAACAGCTTGATGTGCGCCGCGGTAAGCGGGGGGGACGACACAATACCACAATAACCTAAAATGCTCGGTTCAGCAGCAAATGTCCAAATTTCGGTCTGAAAGGCTCTATTTCATCCCAAACAACGTTAAAACAGGGCTTTAAGTGCAAAATAGAGAACTAACATTTTAAATAATTGTCATGTTAAAATCTTTTGTTAATATATTAAATTTGTTGTCTTGTACCTCAACTTCATCTTCATCATTAACTTACTTATATCCATCTAAGCTCGTTGCACTGCTGTATTATTATTATTATTATTATTATTATCACAGTTATTGTGTCAATGTTGTTAATGTTACTAACTTAAACTTGCCCTTCTTGGCAGAATATTGCTTGTTGCATTTACTGTACATGTATTTGTGTTAAGATTTTCATGTTGTTTACACCAGGTTTTTATTGCACTTCAGTATTATTCCAATGTATTTTATTTGGTTTAGTACTTTGTATCATTTGCTTGTATCATTTAAACTGTGTGGATTTCAAATTTCTTAAATGTTGACATGACAGGCCTTTTGCCTTCATTTATGAAGAGGAGTGTTGGTATTTATTTAGGTATTGCTTAAAAACATGACACGATTATCTCATGATCATAGGTCCATTAACTTAGCTATGAATGTGCCAACCACACCACCATCACTATTACAACCACCCTATATGTGTGGCATACTAATTTTCAATGTTTCCAGTTGTATCTCTGGTGATTTTGTAACACTTACCCATGTCTGTAAGGAAAAAATGGATTTAGAGGTTTTTGCACACAAAGAACCTATGGATTTAGCTGGTTTTGACGCAAAAGAAAGAAAATATTTGTTAAAAACAGTAATTTTGCTGAAGTAACATTTGTGAGATTAACACAGTGTTTTCCCTAACTAATAACCTTGTGATTTCAAATGAATCTAGGTTTCTATACTTAAATACAAAGGCCTGATAAAAAATGGCCTTTTTCTCAAAAAGTGGTCAAGTGGAGTTAGAGGGTTTTGCATCTGAACTCTTCATATATATATATATATATATATATATATATATATATATATATATATATATATGTATAAAATTTACCAGCTGGGAGGTCCGTATCGTGAAATACCATGACTAAGGTTTTGAAAATACTGACCGAGGCCTCTGAGAGCACACAATTTGATGGAAACCGGACTGTGAAAAAAATATAGATATTTTGATCACACTCACCAAAGGTGATAATTAGGCTTTAAACATTCTCTCACAAAACGTTCGGCTGGAGTTATTAACAACACGACAAAGTGAAAATATTAAATCTTGATCAGTGCAACTGAACACAGTTGCCTTTCACCAGCACATTAACTTAATGAAACGTGTAACGAGGACACTGTTTAGTCCTTACAGCTTTAAAGGCATGTGCTTGGTGCACTTGTGACCTCAGAGCTTGCACTCTGCCGATCATGCAGAAAACCCTGTTTACAGATTTCCTGGTTAGATCTAATTTTGGTTAATTTCCCCTCTGCAGCGAGAAAGTACAACATTTAAAAACGAATCATGCTTTTTGGTTTGTTTTCTGTCTTTCTAAAGGGGTGTTCACACGGC
Source organism: Neoarius graeffei (assembly GCF_027579695.1). Taxonomy (NCBI): domain Eukaryota; kingdom Metazoa; phylum Chordata; class Actinopteri; order Siluriformes; family Ariidae; genus Neoarius; species Neoarius graeffei. Next base: position 43,464,932 of record NC_083592.1, on the reverse strand, counting down.
ACATATTTGCATCGATGCTGCACTGATGTATTTTGTTGCGATATATCTTACACCGGTGTAAATTTTGTGGCGCGTTCACACGTCACAAACCTGCTTACTAGAGAGAAGCGTGTTAGCACCGGTGCAGCCCCACTTGCGTTCACACCGCAGTTTTTGCGACCGTGCTATACGATAGTAATAATGTGGAAATGAAATACGCGCATGCGTGAAAATGTACTTCCTTTTCCCGGTTGTCATGGCATCACCAAGCGCCGGGAAAACAACGTGGATGAAGACACCAGTGTTGCCAGATACTGCTGACGTTTTCCAGCCCAAAATATGTTCACATCCGCCAAAATGCACTTAAAACCGCCCATTCTGGCAACACTGGAAGACACGCAGTTCTGTTGTTGTTGATATTCGCCATTTTGGAAGCGCAAAATACCAGGACGCAAATTATGCAATGCCCGTATGTAATCAACTCTCCTCACGCGTAGCGAGTCTACCCCTGTAGCGTTCAGACGTCCCATTTTATATCGGTGCTGCCCCGCAAACTAGCATTTACTCCGGAGTAAATTTCTTAAACCTTAGATTTGCACCGGTTTAAGCCGCTTTCAGGGGCTACACCGGTATAACTTTATACCGTGTGAACGCTGTACCGGGGCAGCCCCGGTGCTACACCGGAGTAAAAGTTGCCGTGTGAACACCCCTTAAGAAAAGGGTATAAAATGCCGACTGAAATCGTTCATCCAGTTCATCTTATTTATCGTTTAATTGTCAGATAGACCAATGAACCGACGCACGGTTTGATTGGACAATCTGATAGATTAAAAAAATAAGCGCTGCATACCGTATGTTCTGTCATGCTTGGTTCGACATCCAGACATTTGTTAACAGCAAATAAAGTAACTTTATACCGATGTCTGTCTTTTGGTCTTTGAGACAGGACGGCTTCGCCCTGCTCCCCGGTTTGTACCATCCACACCTGGAGACACCGTATACATCTTCTGGTCATTACTGTAACACATATTATTAGTCATAGCACAATATGTAAAGCACAGTTTCTAAGTATAAACTAGAGCTAGTGGGAGAAAGATGTGTGTTGGTACGCTTGGTTGATTTCACTGCCGATGCTTGAAGCCTCATGAGACAATAAAAAGTGCTGAATAAAGCCGAGTCCATCTGATTATAGCAGAGACTTAAGCGGATCAGTTGTAAAAACAGATCATCCATTCTTTTGTTCCATTATTATGTTTGATTTCAGTAATCATATTTATTGATTGAGCAAGAGTGAATTATAATTAGTTTAGATGCGATTGAGCAGAACAACATAGTTGCAATGAAGCAATAAGGAGTGTGCAGTTTCAAATTTTAGTTGTAGAAAAAAAATCTTGAGACTGTATATTTACTTTGTCATATGTATGATTTTGTATTTTGTTGCTGTTTCCACAGCGTGTCCTACTCTGTACATGTCTCTGATGATTATCCAGGTAAAGTATTTTTTTTCCCTTGAATTTCTATATTATTTTACATCACTGGTTTTCAAAGTGGGACCCCCAGATGTCTGTGAATCGTAGCTGAGCGGGGGATCGATGTATATCTGCAGTGCTGTGCAAAAGTTTTAGCACACGCAAAGTAATGCTGTAGAGCAAAAATGCCGTCAAAACAATGACATTAATTGGCTCGACGTTAAAAATACTATAAGGAGCAGTAAACAGGAATAAATAAAACAAAATCAATCTTTGGAAATGACGCTTTACATAAAAAAATAGCAGTCTCAGGTACAGCGAGTGCAGTTTGATAAGGAAATGAGCTGTAGGTTTTACTGAGCATCTTACAGAACCAGCCACAGTTCTTCTGGACACTTTGACTGTCACACTCGCTTCTTCATTTTACACCAAAACCCAGAACACTTCACTGTGTTTTTTTTTGTCTGAAAAAATGGTCTTTTATGTAATATGCTGCTTTCTTTATTGACATATAAATATATATATATTAGTGCTGTCAAGCGATTAAAATATTTAATCGCGATTAATGTCGCGACTGTCATAGTTAACTCGCGATTAATCACAATTTAATCGCACATTTTTGTCACATGAAAAACCATTGTAATTCTCTTATCAGCATAAAAAAGTGAATGGGCTTGCTCACCGTTCGAACTACGGGGGTACACGGGGGATCCGAGATCCCCTGAAACAGACATGAGATCCCTTGAAAACATGATTTGGGAAATGTTGGGGGGTCTCTAAAATATTGGCAAAATGATGTTTATTGACATAGCAATCGTGTGTAACGGGAAGCATTTGCATATCCGAAGTGAGCGCGCGATGGAGATCCGCACTCTGAGACAAGCGCAAGCACACACCCCCCCCCCCCCAATGGAAAATAAGGGACCCCCCAAAAATATCGGCATAGTTCGAACACTGGTTGTACCAATGTTTTTTTTTTTTTATTGCAGAGCATAACACGTCTTGTCACAGCCACTGCAAAGTGGGGCTGGAGCCACCGATGGGAAAATGAAAAACTTAAGCCGAGCACCGTGGCGCTTCGGGGGAGGGCAGAGGACTCTGGCTGTGCGGGGCGTGGCATCATGTCACAGAGCGTTAATCTCGCGATAAAAAAATTATCGCCATTAAAATTGAGTCAAGTTAACGCGTTAATAACGCGACATTTTTGACAGCACTAATATATATATATTTTTTTTCTGGAAAACAAACGTTTGGAACTCTAAAATGTTTTTGTAATGACTCGATAATGTAAAAGTCATAAAATAGAAATCTATAACCAAACAAATGCCTCATACTTTTCCACAACACTGTGTGTGTGTGTGTGTGTGTGTGTGTGTGTATATACACACAAGGGTAAGTCAAAAAGTTTGAAGACAAATGAAAAAAGTCTTTATTTATGAAAATAACAAAGCTGTTTCTCTACATATCCTCCATTTAAGTCTAAACACTTCTGTAAGCGATGTTTCCATCGGAGAATTCCTTCTTTGTATTCCTTTTTTGAATTCTTTTGAATTCCTTTTGAAATGATAACATCTGTTTTAGAACTTTTTGACTTACCCTCATATATATGATTAAAAAATTTAATCGCGATTAATCTCAGAATTTCATATAGTTAATTGCGATTAATCACATTTTTAAATGAATAAGGCTTTTAAAGTGAAATGTTACGATTAAAATGGTGAACACATTTTATGCTAAAAGTACTTGTTAAAAACTGCTGGGAAAAGAGAAAATGGTAAGGGAATTTATTCACTCACATACTAGGCAGTACTGAACATACAAAACACAAAATGGATTTTGTGATGGATTAGGGAGCTGTAGTCTCAAATATAAAACATGGAGTCACATACTACTGTGTCTCAGTTCAGACATGTGTGACAAAAGAAAATAAAAATGAAATAAAACTTCAATTGTGCCGGAGTTGTATTCAGTCACAGCCTACAGGACTTTGCAGTGCTGTGCAAACAAAAATAAATTGCAGTTGGACTTATGACAGTGCTACAGCATACTGAAATCTCACTTTACAAAAGTCTTTTAGAACTGCAAAGTGCATACCAAAACCAACTCAATCACACTCTTGTTTTGAAATGCAACTTCCCGTTTAACAGACCTTTCTCCATCACTCACACGTACTCTTATTGCAGCAGCGCACGACAAGCCTCAACATGAACTATGGGTGACCCGCAGGGCCAAATTAGAATTTGCGTTAACGCCACTATTTTTTTTAATCGCGATAAATTGAGATCGCGTTAATGCGTTATTATCACGTTAACTTCGACAGCCCTAATAAATATATATACACCTAGTACTGTTATAGAGAAAATGTTATAGAGAAAAATATGTCTGTATCTGAGCAGCATGTTACATAAGAGAGCACTTTTCAGATTAAAAAAGAAAACGTAATGAAGTGTTCTGGGTTTTGGTGTAAAATGAAGAAGCGAGTGTGACAGTCAAAGTGTCCAGAAGAACTGTGGCTGGTTCTGTAAGATGCTCAGTAAAACCTACAGCTCATTTCCGCATAAAACTGCACTCACTGTACCTGAGAAGACTAATTGTTTTTTAAGCAAAGGGTCACCTCACACCAAATACTGACTTTGTTTCATTTATTATGGCTTACTGATTACTGTTTATAGTATTTTTTTTTAATGTTGAAACATTTCATTATTTTTTCAGCCATTTTTGGTCGACAGCATTTCTTTACATGTGCCTCAGACTTTTGCACAGGACTGTGTGTGTACCGTATATATATATATATATATATATATATATATATATATATATATATATATATACTCTGTATATATATAAAAAACAGTTATTCCATGAAATTGAGTCGTACATGAGCTGATAGCCGACGAAGCGCGTAGCACCGAGTCAGCTATAAGCCATGAACGATGAGATTGAGCAGAATAATTGTTTTATTCTATCCACGTTCATTGGATTTTGAGAAACAGGGCATTTTTATTTTTATTGTTTACAAATTTGATCAATAAAAGCTTTATACAAAACGTCCGACAAAATCATTTCTGCTTAGGATGTAAACAAACTGGCGAAATGACAGGAGCAATTTGTGAAAAATGCGATAATAATAATAATTCTTGAAAATAAAAACAGATACGTTCTTACCATCAAATACTTTTATTCCATATTTTGTTGCTTTTTGTATTTTTGGGGGTTTTCTTCTTCTTCTTCAGGGTTTTTTTTTGGTGGTTTGCAAACCAACTTAAAGGCGCATTACCACCACCTACTGGGCTGGAATGTAGAACAGGAGATATTGGGGGAAAACCAAAAAAAAAATAAATTTTTATCTCTCTCTCTCTCTCTCTCTCTCTCTCTCTATATATATATATATATATATATATATATATATATATATATATATATATTAGTGCGATCAAGCGATTAAAATATTTAATCGCGATTAATGTCGCGACTGTCATAGTTAACTCGCGATTAATCGCAATTTAATCGCACATTTTTGTCACATGAAAAACCATTGTAATTCTCTTATCAGCATAAAAATGTGAATGGGCTTGCTTTGTACCAATATTTTTTTATTGCAAAGCATAACACGTCTTGACACAGCCACTGCAAAGTGAAACCTAAGCCAAGCACCGGTGCTAGCAAAAGAACCATGAGTGAAGTGATCTACTGCTTGAGTTAGTCTACAACTCTAATCAGAGAGACAGGTTACACAGTGACGGTAGGCTTGACATGCTTGATTATAATATAAAGTACACTATTATATTAACTTTAAGTTGTTCGTTGATAAATATTGCATTGAATCTGATCTTTACTGTTTCAGCTCACTTAACACATTTTGTACTTTTACACTTTCTGCCTATTAATGCATCGCGCTGTCCAATCAGAGGTGGCCAAATTTGCATATTACAGGAAGGATTTCTGGGATAGCATTGAGTTTACAGTTCAGAGGGATCTGGCTTCTTTAGACGCTGTCTTCTTAAAACTGAATAAATATTTAAAAAGAGCCAAATGAGCCAGTCTTTTGAACGTCTCTTTTCAAAGAACGGATCACAAAGATGCGGATCCCATCAAAGAGCCATAAATCCCATCGCTCCTAGCGCGCCCTGCCCGCGCTGGTTCTTTGGGGGAGGAGGGCAGAGGACTCTGGCTGTGCGGGGCGTGGCATTACAGTCTAGCTGCTATTGTTTTTCTAAGCAAAGTCTCTGTTCCAAGTTCCTGGCAGTTTCAAAAGCTTATGAAAAACCTACATCATGTCACAGAGCGTTAATCTCGCGCTAAAAAAATTATCGCCGTTAAAATTGAGTCAAGTTAACGTGTTAATAACGCGACATTTTTGACAGCACTAATATATATATATATATATATATATATATATATATATATATATATATATATATATATATATATATATATATATTCTTTCAGCTATTTCTGTTTCTTTTAAATACTTGATAACAGCTTTTTGAGTGGAGTTTCTATTTTATCCTCAGTTGATTCAGCAACACGCTCCGCCATTTTGATTTTCTCTACTCATGGTATATGAGCTGATATCCTAGTAGTAGAGTAGCCAATCAGAGCACTGATTGCTCATATCTATTGAATGTGGATAGAATGTATGTATTTCAGATTGATCAAGGTGATTATATTTAGGGGTCCCAACACCAAAGTAAACTCATCCCTAATATGCTCTTAAATATTTTTTGATAAATTTTAAGAATGTTCATGAAATAATTCCATACTGAGGGAGTCAGTGGAATTTATTTTGTCGTTAAAGGGGTCCTCGGCTACAAAACTTTTGCGAACCACTGTATTACATCAACAGTGAAACTACAGGATCAGTGGATATTGTGTTTTTATTTAAGCTCCTCATGTGTGCTGTTTCTGTATGCAGATTTCTTTGGATTATTTGCACCTGCTTATTATGTTAAACTCTGAATGTATAAAATAAAAGCAATAAAACCTGTAGATGTTACATATTCATTAACCATAATGGCTTTAGCTGCTTTTGTTTCCCCTACTGCTTGTCAAAGCTTAATGAACAGCATCTTTAGAGATCATGTCAAGTTTCGCTGCACTGCTATGACAAGCAGCCGGAGTCTTTTAGACAGGGTTTAATTCGGTCAATGGACTATAATTGGCCTGCCAAGAAAGCTCCTGCAGGACATGTCATGTGAAAACACAGTTAATGTAGCTGTTGAATTGCCCACCGCTTCGGCATAAAGGTACATTTAGCCTTTGTTCACCCCAATAGGTCACTTTAAAATGGTACTTTATTTTGCTTTTACTCTGTCATTACACTGGTACGTCAGTTGTAAGTGCATAAACGTGCATATTTGTCATTACAATCCTTTTGAAGCCTGTAAGTTAATGTGAACTTTTTATTACTGTAGAATGCTTTACTGTAAACATCATTAACCACAGGTTAGATGGTAGCAACAGGTTTTATGACCTGTACATTTTGGCCAGTTTAGTTTGGAGAAAAAAAAACAATTCACTTCTATCTGGTGTTAGTGTGTTGCTATAGTTGCAAAAGTAAGGAATAAAACACAGAAGGCATGCTGTTATCGGAAAAACGATCAAGGATGCGGTGACCTGACATGAAGCAGAATCATTTTTACCACCCGGACGTTAATTATTTTCCTGTAACAGCACATCCTGGAGTGTTTTTTCCTCTTCACTGTAATTGACCAATATCAACATTGCGTGGCGTCCCAGAGTAACACCAGCATCATTAAATTTGCTGATGATACTGCAGTCATCAGACTGATAACTGGGGGTGATGAGTCAATTTACAAGAGTGCAGTGGCGTCAGGACAACAGTCTGTCCCTAAATGTTAAAACAAAGAAGATGATTGTCGAGCCAGTGAACAAGGAGGAGGAAGGAGCAGCACCCAGCATTGCACATTGGTGAGACTGAGGTGGAGAGAGCGAGCACATTCAAATTCCTCGGTGTTGACAGACATCAACACGACATACCTGATGAAGAAATCTCGGCAATGTCTGTACTTCGTAGGAAGGAAATTCAGCATGCAATGTAAAACCCACAGCAGCTTCTATAGATGTAGAATTGAGAGCATCTTCACCAACTCCATCACAGCATAGTTTGGTAGTTGTACATTGCAGCTCTGAAATGCTGTACAGAGGGTGGGAAGAGCAGCGTGAACAGCGTTCAAGATAGCCGGTATCGCATCGCAAAATGCGACCCAATTTTGAAGAATAGCTCATCAATTTCCCCAGTGTATCGCACAGAAATGCGATGCAAAAAGTTGGCCAACTTCTCGAAGAAAATTGTAAGCTTTCTTTATTTCCTAACATTCCCAGGGTAACTGGGTTAGTCAGTCACCGATTGTCCAGCGGGGGATGGATGGATAAATGGTTAGTGGATAAATGGTGGTGTAGTGGTTAGCGCTGTCGCCTCACAGCAAGAAGGTCCTGGCTTCGAGCCCAGCGGCCGGCGAGGGCCTTTCTCTGCGGAGTTTGCATGTTCTCCCCGTGTCCGCGTGGGTTTCCTCCGGGTGCTCCGGTTTCCCCCACAGTCCAAAGACATGCAGGTTAGGTTAACTGGTGACTCTAAATTGACCGTAGGTGTGAATGTGAGCGTGAATGGTTGTTTGTCTCTATGTGTCAGCCCTGTGATGACCTGGCGACTTGATCAGGGCGTACCCCGCCTCTCGCCCATAGTCAGCTGGGATAGGCTCCAGCTTGCCTGCGACCCTGTAGGACAGGATAAGCGGCTACAGATGATGGATGGATGGATGGATGGATGGATAGAGACGACGGTGTTCCGTGATCGTGGTAAACGGACGGAAAACACGGAATCCAGTATTTGAAACGGAATGTCCAAAAAGTTTATTTGCACAAATTAAAACTAAATATTTTGTATCAAATAAGCCATTACAGTGTCAGACTTCACCTTTAACGTCGTTGGGGCATTATAACTTTTAAGCATAAATGGCATTATTCATGAAATTTCGAAGTACACCAAAACCTTTTTTTAACATTACTCAGAACTCTTGATCACAAAATTAGCTTTAAAATGAGAGCTCAGATAGATGACATTCCTAGCTGGATATGAGTAATGTGTAACGACCAAAAGTGGGTCTTAAAGCTCGCTGTAGTAGTCGTACCATTACGTTTGCATATTAGCACAGTGATATAAAGGCTGGGGCGGCACGGTGGTGTAGTGGTTAGCGCTGTCGCCTCACAGCAAGAAGGTCCGGGTTCGAGCCCCGTGGCTGGCGAGGGCCTTTCTGTGCGGAGTTTGCATGTTCTCCCCGTGTCCGTGTGAGTTTCCTCCGGGTGCTCCGGTTTCCCCCACAGTCCAAAGACATGCAGGTTAGGTTAACTGGTGACTCTAAATTGACCGTAGGTGTGAATGTGAGTGTGAATGGTTGTCTGTGTCTATGTGTCAGCCCTGTGATGACCTGGTGACTTGTCCAGGGTGTACCCCACCTTTCGCCTGTAGTCAGCTGGGATAGGCTCCAGCTCGCCTGCGACCCTGTAGAACAGGATAAAGCGGCTACAGATAATGAGATGAGATGAGACATAAAACGTTATCTTGAACGCTGAGCATAAACCATCTCTGTAACAGCCTTACCAATGCTTGAGAATTTCTGCCAGACTAGGGTCATCAGGAGGGCCCACAACATCATTAAGGACAATAGCCATCCCTAACATAGCCTATTCACTCTCCTACCATCAGGAAGATGCTACAGGAGTGTGAAAACAACAACAACAAGACTGAAAAACACTTTTTACCCACAGGCCATCAGGCTTGTGAATGACTTTGATCCAGTGGATATTTATCAGACTCCTTCTTCTTGTCATTGCACAGTGTCTAAAGAAACAGCACTGAAAAATTGCCTTTGATTGCTAATTTGATGATGTATTACATTACAAGTAAATAAATTGTGTATTATAAATAGGGCGTGTATTACAAAATTCAACGAGACCATTATCTTACTCTGTTCATCTGTTTATTGTGTCCTTATTGTGTGCGTGTAAACACGATTAATCAGAATTGTTTAATTAGGGCTTTATTATAGCCCGAGGTTGGTTGATCATCGTCTGTGTTAACACTAATAGATGTGCACTGTTTCCCTTTCAGACAACACATACGTCTCGAACTCCGAGAACGACGATGACGTATTAGTCACAAGAGATCCTATACCAGTTATTTTCCATAGAATTGCAACAGGTAAAGCCTTTCTGATATGACAGACATTAATACCACATCTCTTGTTTTTAATTGAAATTTGTTAAATGGGAAAAAAAATGCAAACAAGAATTGAATGATGGTGATATGTAGTAATAGTCATAGTCAATAATTAGGCTTTGTTCTCTTTCTTTCTTTAAAAAGTATTATTAATTTTTTCAATATATTTATTTTATCAACATTATTGTTATTTTTTATCATTATCATGTTCTTTTTATCATGTTACTTATTAGAATGTCTTACTAAGTGTTTACTTAAGTGTAGTTTTTAATGATATGTATTTTATTATGTATATATATTTATTTTTTTCGCGGTCCGGTTTCCATCAAATCCTGCGCTCTGATTGGCTGGCGAGCGGATCCATATCCTACAATATGGACCCTGGTTACGGACCTCTGGCGACTCGCTCGTTCACAACAACAACAAACATAGTAGCATTTTTTGTCATTTATCTTTTTTTAATAAGATTTATTTATAAGATTATCAAATATCTTATAAATTTTTGCCAGCATTTCTCAGGAGAATAGCATTAATTTTACAGCATGGATCGCGATAATGACAGTGTTCACAGCGAAAGCGAGTTTTACTACCCTGAGGAAGAAGAAATAAAAGAAAACATTTCAGGAGAAAGCTAAAAACCTGTAACTGCTGCTAACGCCGAGCAAAAACATGGCTGAATCCTGAATGACTCAATTTTGTATAAATAGGGGACTACATAGGCGGCAAAATGTAGTTTTTCTCCTGCCACGGAAGTGCACTTGTATACCGAGGAGGAAGCAATTTGCATTACAGCCGTGAATGAGGATTCAAAATGGCGGCTCGGCTCGATTTTCCTTTCCGGGCGCTCTCGTTTTCTGTTAGAATTTGGTAAAGAAAAAAATAAATATATTATTTACCAGCTTAAGGTCGGGCCGTATGGTGAAATACCGTGACCTCGGCCTTGAATACTGACCTTGGCACAGAGGGCCTCGCTCAGTACTTTCAAGACCTCGGTCACGGTATTTCACCATACGGACCTCCCAGCTGGTAAATAACATATATATATATATATATATATATATATATATATATATATATATATATATATATATATATATTTATTTTTTTTTTATTTTTATTTTTTCAACTTTTCCAGAGCCCTACTGAAAATCATATTGTCTGACGTACGTCTTCTGAATAAAGATCAGTGAGAGTGTAGTATCGTATGCGATGTAGATTAGAGTGAAATTAGACTTTTAATTTTAATTGTTCCAAACTTCTGGGCGTCTGGAAATGGTGTTAATTTACTACGTTTGAAATAATCCCTTCGTTTTGCAGCAGGAAAGCTGATTTTAGTTTTGTCAGTCTATATGTCTATTTGATTGAGCATGAAGTTTGGAAGCAGATGGCAATTTCAAACTCAGCAGCGTATTCGGACTTCACTGATTGTTTGTTCATGACATAATTCAAGTACATATTGTTTTTCAGTGGTCACATTTTTTCGTAGCTTGAATAGACCACAGATGGCCATTTTCTTCAGTTAGTCAGTAAATTGGTACATTGTCATACATTTTGGGACTAATTATACAGTTTATGCCTTGATTTTAATACTTTTCTCTGGTTTATTTTGCTGTTTAAATCTGAAATACTCATTCCAACTATTCATTTTTTTCCCTACAAACGTAAACGCAGACTGTCTTGCAAAGCAGCTCATGGATAATAAGCACTTATACACAAAATCACATACAGCTGAAAGGAAAACTAATATAAAAGTTGTCTTCGTAATGTGTTGGCTTCAGCAGCTTCAGTGAGCCTTGGTATAGTAGATATCCTGCAAGTCGCTGTAAATGTACGAGAGTGCTGAACGCTGTTCCCTCAATTGGTGTTTCAATGGTGGTGGAGAGCACTGTCGAGTGATATCACTCCAGAATCTCCCATACATGCTCTAGTGTTGTAGTCGAGTCACTAAACCTCGAGTCCGAGTCCAGTTTCGAGTCCCCAGTGTTCAAGTCCAAGTCATTAAAAGAAATTTTGAGTCAAGTCTGAGTCGGGTCCACTGTTGATCCGAGTCGAGTCCACACCATTTGACGGTGGCGGCTTTAGCGCCATTAACATTAGTTTATTCCTGAACATGACGTATGAACAGGTGAATGTGCGTTCTCTTTGTCAGGGAGCGTGAAGTATTCTGTCAGAGATGGTTGGGAGACGGATGTAAATGCAGAAGGCGTGTTTATTGATACAAGTGAAGGCGGTAAACAATCCAGAACGGCAGGCAAAATTGTAAAACAGTGAAACAGGCGATAGGTCGGGCGAGGCACAAACAGGCTATCGTAGACTCGGCAGAATCAAAGACGAGAAAAAGGAAATCAGGGATCAGGAAACCAAACAAGGAAATAAGGCTCGGAAATCTGTCAGCAATGCAACTCAATACTTCGCAAAGTAAGTGAGTTTTCATAGTTTTTATGTAGGCGTGCTGATTGCACCACCGGCGAGTGGGCTAGTGGTTAGCGTGTCCGCCTCTCGATCGGGAGATCGCGAGTTCTACTCGCGGTCGGGTCATACCAAAGACCATCATAAAAATGGTGCCTACTGCCATCTGGCAAGGCACACTGCAATATAGATGCGAGTGGGGAGTCAAACTCTCGCGGTTACCAGAGGACCAGCCCCCCACTGTAACTCTAACTATGTAATATAGGGCTACGAAACGGAGATCGGTGCCACCAAACGCACCATGAATGGTGCAGGAAGGACTTTGACTTTGGTGCCGATTGCGCCTTAATCCTAATCGTTTATGGCGCGCACGAGAATCCGCTTGGCGTGCGCACTGTCCGGTGCATGCCCGAGAGTCTATCTGATGCACGCGCCAAGACACGCAGGTGTGACACTCTTACATGAAATTAGTACAAAAATTAATGTAGATATAAATATCTTATGCCAAATTATTATGGCATGTTACAAAAAAATAAAGAAAAAATCCGAGTCCTCGTCTCCAATGTGCGAGTCCGAATGCAGTTAATGCACGAGTCCGAGTCCAAGTCCAAGTCGAGTCACGAGTCCTTAACCCTTTGATGCAAAACATATGCACACCCCTTCTAATGCACAACATGGGTCAAAAATGACCCGCATTCATTTTCCAGGTTATTTCATGCTGACTGAGTTTTTCTTTGCTCTATCTTTTGAAATCAATTTATTTTATGATTGAATATTCCAAGTATTCTTTAAATATCTTGTTTTTAATTACCACAAATCATTAATTAAATTTTTTCTTTCCGACTTTATGAACAAAAATACTTTTTATATTACTACACATGGGTCATCCAAGTGTGATTTAAAATTAAATATCTTAATATTATAATAATAATTTGTTTCAAGTAATTACTTTAGCAGTGAATGGGGCCAGTTATTTATTTATTAACTATGTAGTTAGCGAAGCCAACTACAATAAAATTAGCTAACTAAAGTAGAATATGTCAACAGCTCGGCAGCTAATAGTAATTACTTGTAACTTTCTGACAAGTAATCTACTCACTCTCAAGGGAACCTAAACATAATCCATTTTTTTCTAAGGTAATGTTAGAACAATTGAAAAACATTACTTGCATGTGTTAGATGGGCAAAGGGCGCTGTGCTGAGCTGTGAAATGTCTGACACAAGCACAATTCACAGTTCCCACCAAACGCTGGAGTAAATGCATGCGGGTCGGTTCTGACCCATGCGTGTAAACTTGATGTAGAATTACAAAAGCTGTGCTTGTTCATAACTTAAGAAAGGAAAAATAAAAACGATGATTTGTGCTAAACAAAAACAAGATATTTACTGCATATTTGGAAAAGTAAATGACAAAATGAATTTATTTCAAAAGTATATCATAGAAACACTCAGCCATACATGAAATAACCTGGAAAATGAATGCAGGTCGTTTTTGACCCATGTTGTGCATTAGAAGGGTAGTGGTACAAAAAGGGGTTTTATTCAAAAAGTAAGAAAGGAAAAAATAAAATAAAATAAAATAAGGATGTATGATGATCAAAAACAAGTTAATTGAGGAATACCTTGAATACTGAATGATGGAATGAATTTATTGCAAAGATATAGAAGATAAAAACTCAGCCGGGTCACTTTTGACCCATGTTTTGCATCAAAGGGTTAAAGTTAGGGCACGGGTCAGACTCGAGTCCGAGTCCTGGACTCGAGTACTACAAGCCTGATATGTTCTCTAGGGTTAAGATCTGGTGTTTATAAAAGTTATAGCATATAACGTACATCACTTTCATCCTCATCAAACCATTCAGTGAGCCCTCACGTCCTGTGGACGAGGAGGACATGACAGAGTCACCATTCCACTCAGGATAGAAATGTTAAACACAGGAAAAAGGTGGGACCGAATCAGAATACGTTTGTACTGCTTTGCAGTCATTCCTCTCTCGAAATGGGAAAAGTGGATCCAAACCATACTAGCAAAATTTGCCTACAGCATTACAGAGCCACCAGTTTCTCCTTTAATGTGTCACCCGTCTGTAAATGGCAGATGGTATAGTCATAAGCCTGTGAGTCATAAGCCCGATGCTTCCAGTTTTGCTCTTCATAAAGCAAGAGCTCTATTTTATATTTCAGCTTCAGAGATGTTTATCAGCGCAACATGGTCTAGACATAATACATTTTATATTTCTGTTTCAAAGATGCTTATCAGCATAAATTCTATGAAACCAGACACATTTGCCTCAGTGGCCCCATTCTGACCTGGTGTGACACACAGAGAGCTACTAGATTGTTAAAATCATTCGCAGCGTAGCTAATCATCTGTAGCGCAGCAGTTAGAGCCTCAGGCTCCAGGTCTAAATCCAGGAGTGATGACAAGGAGGAACCGAGAGAGAGAGACCACAAGACACCTATTGAGATTTAGTAATGTGCATGTGTTATCCAAGGCTTACTCGCTGTGTATGTAGCACAGTACTGGAGTACAATTTTAATGCAACGTCAATACAATAGAGGGGCTGTTTCACAATCATGGTTATAATAATCCGTACCGCATCGTCCGTCGCGCAGGTAAACAAGGGACGCGTCTTTCAGTACCCAGCCGGGCTGAGGTCGAAAAGTGTGCTACCGGCTGTGACAGTTTGTCGCTGTCCTCCGCAACATCGGGTACTAGAACTCATAACCGGACTGTTAACATCTCCTTTTAGGGTGTCCATGGCCACTGTAAGCGTGCATTCGTTTCTACGTGGCTTCCAAGTGAGCTTCAAATGGCCAAGCTTGAGGCTTGCTGGGCACAATGTCTGCGTAATATGGTGAAGGGTGGGTAGCGCCGGAAGGTTTCCGATCAGAATGATGAAGTGTTTCGCCTCGTTTAATCGAATGAAGACGTTTTGAAAATAACAAAGACTGTGGCCATCAGAGATACTGTCACCATGCAGTGTCTTAAATGGACTGCTCACGTTTGTAGAGAAGAAAATGTAAAACTCACGAAAAAGGTCTTATTTGCATCAGGGCTTTGAACCAGAATTTTTTTTCCTATTGGTTCGCTCCGAACAGAAACGGAATTTTAACGTTTCCGGTTTTGGGTTCCACCATTAAATAGACGTTCCCGAAGCGGTTAGAACAAAAAAATTTCGTTCCCGGAACGGTTAATTACGTTCCCTGTCAGCCGTTTAACAAATGGCTATAAAATTATGTCTCTGTCTCATCCAGCTTAAGCCAAATGTAGGCTAATTCTATTACAACCTTCATTAAATAAGACAAGAAATAATTCAAAACAATTATTTCAAATGCTGGCGATTTGGATTCTCAGTATGTCTTCCCATCTACACAAACAGAAAAAGTGCCAAAAATGAAAGAGAATTCGTTCAGTGTGTTACCAAAGGCTAGTCAGGCCCTATGCATTGATAGGCTAACAGAGGTTAACGTCATTTAATGTTCGCGAGCCTCTCATTAACGTGGACAAATATATTGATATCGTGTTTGAAATTGACGTTTTCGAATAACGATAGACTGCAATATTTACCTCTTATTTAAGATGTGGAGACGTGATAGTAGTCCACCCTCCCGCTCTCTCCATTCAGTCAGCGAACGTCACACAGGAAGTGAACCCCAGCGGGTCATAGAAACTTGCGCAGGAGAAGAATGACTTTTTTATTTGTAGGCTACGGAAACTTTGAGGAACGAAATAAAAACCGGTATTAACCGGTTACCATTATTTTTAATAAGCGTTTCTGTTCCGGAGCATAAAAAATAATAAAGTTTCTGGTTTCGTTTCTGTTCCATGTGAAATAGAAAAAGTTCCTGGTTTTCGTTTTCGTTCCTTGAACCGGTTCAAAGCCCTGATTTGCATTGCCGACAAGAAAATTCTACAGAGACCCCTGGATAAAGATCGGCAACCTGTTGGGGATCACGACCGAACAGGCAAAGAGGGCCACACAGTCCGAACTTGAGTTTAGCGGGCTCATTAACGCATGTTTCGGCCTGCCTCCGGAGTGACTATTGTCATTTCAGGAGAACTAAACTGTATTGTACTGTTGTCCTTTTGAATAACACCAACTAACTCCTGCAGCTAGATCCAGTATATGCTGGAGTTTCTTATAGCTTATTTTACAGGGACACACCAGCCCTACCTACAGCGGTCATGTCTCTTATAAGTTCTTTTATATACACTACCGTTCAAAAGTTTGGGGTCACTTTGAAATGTCCTTATTTTTGAAAGAAAAGCACTGTTCTTTTCAATGAAGATCACTTTAAACTAATCAGAAATCCACTCTATACATTGCTAATGTGGTAAATAACTATTCTAGCTGCAAATGTCTGGTTTTTGGTGCAATATCTACATATGCCTCGGTCACAACCGGCTGTATCTGCTCCTACGGCCGGTCTACGTGCAAAAATCGCAAGAAACGCACGGAGGGCGCGCGTGTGACATGCTGATTTTCAAGCCGTAGACTGGCTGCAGAGGTTCTTTGTCATGTCAAACAAACTCTACGGGCGCTTACGTTTTTTTCAGGTTGCAAGACAAACTTACAGCCAACGTGCGTCTTTCTCCATGAACAAACAAAACCGCAGCGATTTGGGAAACACCAAAAATCGCACGGCCAAAAAATCGTACGTCCGGTTGTGACCTAGGCTATAGGTGTATAGAGGCCCATTTCCAGCAACTCTCACTCCAGTGTTCTAATGGTACAATGTGTTTGCTCATTGCCTCAGAAGGCTAATGGATGATTAGAAAACCCTTGTACAATCATGTTAGCACAGCTGAAAACAGTTGAGCTCTTTAGAGAAGCTATAAAACTGACCTTCCTGTGAGCAGATTGAGTTTCTGGAGCATCACATTTGTGGGGTCGATTAAATGCTCAAAATGGCCAGAAAAATGTCTTGACTATATTTTCTATTCATTTTACAACTTATGGTGGGAAATAAAAGTGTGACTTTTCATGGAAAACACTAAATTGTCTGGGTGACCCCAAACTTTTGAACGGTAGTGTATGTTTGTAAGAGTCAAGTGCGAGCTCAGTTTTGACCTTGTGGTCATTTCATTTAACCCCTTCAGTGCCCTTGGACGAGTCACGTACATCATGAAATCTTTTACCGCTGTACCTTATGACGTACACTACTCGTCATAAACGCCTTATGTACCTTACATGGCACGTTACTTTTACTTGGCTTAGTGGTTAGCATGCCCGCCTCTCGATCGGGAGATTGCGAGTTCTATTCATGGTCGGGTCATTCCAAAGACCATCATAAAAATGGTACCCAGTTCCTTGGAATACACGGACCCTTGGTGTACATTGTGTTTTCAAGTGCTAGTAATTCATGTTTATGGACAGGTTCTCATTGACCAGACCCGTTGTCTTGGTTTTTTTTGGATGTTTTTGAAGTTGTTTTTGATTACTAAAGTTATTTTTACTCTACAACAGCATTTTTTTGTGATTTTTCTATACAAATATTAAAAATATAAAGTTCTGAACAAGTTAGAGAAAAGGGGTGTTCACACGGCAACTTTTACTCCGGTGTAGCACCGGGGCTGCCCCGGTAGAGCGTTCACACGGTACAAAGTTATGCCGGTGTAGCCCCTGAAAGCTGCTTAAACCGGTGCAAATCTAACCCTGCTCGGGAGGTGGTTTAAGAAATGTACTCCGGAGTAAATGCTAGTTTGCGGGGCAGCACCGATATAAAATGGGAGGTCTGAACGCTACAGGGGTAGACTCGCTACGCGTGAGGAGAGTTGATTACATACGGGCATTGCATAATTTGCGTCCTGGTATTTTGCGCTTCCAAAATGGCGAATATCAACAACAACAGAACTGCGTGCCTTCCAGTGTTGCCAGATTGGGCGGTTTTAAGTGCATTTTGGCGGATTTGAACATATTTTGGTCTGGAGAACGTCAGCAGTATCTGGCAACACTGGTGTCTTCATCCATGTTGTTTTCCCGGCGCTTGGTGATGCCATGACAACCGGGAAAAGGAAGTACATTTTCACGCATGCGCGTATTTCATTTCCGCATTATTACTATCGTGTAGCACGGTCGCAAAAACTGCCGTGTGACTGCAAGTGGGGCTGCACCGGTGCTAACACGCTTCTCTCTAGTAAGCAGGTTTGTGACGTGTGAACGCTCCACAAAATTTACACCGGTGTAAGATATATCGCAACAAAATACATCGGTGCAGCATCGATGCAAATATGTGCCGTGTGAACACCCCTAAAGATTATCAAAATATCCCAATTTTGACCTATTTTTGTCCTGTACGCCCAGCACATTACAATTAATTATGGGTAGCAGCCATTCGACTTTAATCATTACACTTAGATTTTACTGGTTAAATTCAGAATTGGGGCGGCACGGTGGTGTAGCGGTTAGCGCTGTCACCTCACAGCAAGAAGGTCCAGGTTCGAGCCCCGTGGCCGGCGAGGGCCTTTCTGTGCAGAGTTTGCATGTTCTCCCCGTGTCCGCGTGGGTTTCCTCCGGGTGCTCCGGTTTCCCCCACAGTCCAAAGACATGCAGGTTAGGTTAACTGGTGACTCTAAATTGACCGTAGGTGTGAGTGTGAATGGTTGTCTGTGTCTAACACTACGTTCACACTGCAAGGCTTAATGCTCAATTCCGATTTTTTTGTGAAATCCGATTTTTTTGTGAGGTCGTTCACATTAACAAATATATGCGACTTGTATGTGATCCTCAGTATGAACGAAAAGCGACCTAAAAGTGTTCCGCATGCGCATTGCAGGATACGACGACATCACACGCAGTGAGCATGGCCAGTGTTTACGGAAGTAACCTAAAGTTTCCTGTGTATGACAGTAGCCAGCATGGAGTACCTGGCGATGATGCAGTTGTTGTTGCGACGGAGCCAGAACATGCACAATAGCCTGATGTTAAGGAGGAGGTTGAGAAGGAAGAGAGCAAGGGTTTTGGCTCAGGCGTTCTGCGGGGTAGTGACTGCAACCTCCGTTCAAAGGAACATCAAAGCCATGTTGTTGTAACTTTTTTTGAGAGACCCGCCACCTACTTCAGCGCAGAATAGTGACGTTTGTGGCTTGTTGATGACGTGTAAGTCGGATGAATGCGACCTGGCGGTTCAGACTGAAGTCGCATATGAAAAGATCGGATAGGAATCGGAATTAGGACCACATATCCAAACGGCCTGGGTCGGATTTGAAAAAATCGGATCTGTGTCGTTCATATTGTCAATAAAAGATCGTATACAGGTCACATATGGGCGAAAAGATCGGATTTGAGTCACTTCAGCCTGCAGTGTGAACGTAGTGTAAGTGTCAGCCCTGTGATGACCTGGCGACTTGTCCAGGGTGTACCCCGCCTTTCGCCCGTAGTCAGCTGGGATAGGCTCCAGCTTGCCTGCGACCCTGTAGAACAGGATAAAGCGGCTAGAGATAATGAGATGAGATGAGAATTCAGAATTGCATTTTTAGCACTAACTAGGTTCTGCTTCAGGACGTATACAGGACTTTCCTTCACAGGAGAAAGATATTTAAGCGGACGCTACATTTTTTTGTAAACTAAGCGCCTCTGACAGGATCCTTTGTCCGTCAAAAATGTCCTTTCCGGAAATCACTCACCATACGACGAGGTTGTAAATGATTTCTTAAGAACATCTTTGTCTCTTTTGAAGCACAATACTCTTGTTACACAGTAAAAAAACAGGACTTGAAAGAGATGCGAGACACTTTTGCAGCAGACCTTCACACGTGGTTGAAATGTGTGTCTGTTAAAAAAAGTGTCCTCTCGGGAAAACCACAAGGATCATCACCACTTCAGTTGTTATTACAGTTACCACCGTGTACAAACATCACTGCACAGGGCATGAAAATTTGTACTTAAAATCACATCCATTTCCACATCTTTCCACGTTGCATCCCTTAAGCCTCGGTCACAACCGGCCGTACGTGCTCCTACGGCCGGTCTACGTGCAAGAAACGCACGGAGGGCGCGCGTGTGACGTGCTGATTTTCGAGCCGTAGACTGGCCGCAGACTAGCCTGGGAAATCCCATGCTGCTTTGCACAATCGTTCCGATCTGAAAAGACAGCATGGAAACTATGGTCTAAAGGCTCGCCTGAGTTAGGGAGCCAATCAGAGAGTGGGGAGGGGTGGAAAGACGGTGACGCGTACTACTCGAAAAACGGAAGCTTGTAGTTTATTTGGGACTGTTTACGGATCACATTTAACATGGCGGCGAGCGATACGAACCAAACTTTCGATCAAGCTTTAGACACTGTTCTGAATAGTTTAGAGCGAAAGTTTGTTTTAAAAAAAGAACAGCGTTTGGCGTTTCAGTCTGTCTTCGTCTTCTTCGTCACTCTAACTACGTCACCAGGTACAACTGCCATGATTGGCCATGGGCTACGTATACGCCAAATGATAGACATTCGCAACATCCAATAAACGGCCATTGACAATCGTAAACCACACCTCCCCTACGAGAAATTCAATAGGTGGATTCCAGACCATATTTCACTTGTGATATGGTCTGGTGTTAACCAGACTAGCCGCAGACCGGCTGCAGAGGTTCTTTGTCATGTCAAACAAACTCTACAGGCGCTTACGTTTTTTTCAGGTTGCAAGACAAACTTACGGCCAACGTGCGTCTTTCTCCACGAACAAAAAAAACGCAGCGATTTGGGAAACACCAAAAATCGCACGGCCAAAAAATCGTACGTCCGGTTGTGACCTAGGCTTTACTCTTGTAGATTGTAAGAAAGCAGATCAATTTTAGAAACACACTATATGCTAGGGCTGCACGATTATGGAAAAAATGATAATCACGATTATCTTGATCAAAATTGTAATCGCGATTATTAATCACGATTATTCTTGATGTTAGGGAAATCACTTAAATTTTATTTCACTATATTCAAACAAACAATATGAACAGCTTTCAGTGCAGAATGAAATTTAAAAGAGAAATTCTGATTTCCAAATGACAAATAAATGAAATTTATCCAAGAAATTACCAAAGGATGAAGGAACTGAAAACTCAGTTACAACAATTACATAGCATTATACTGAGGCTTACAAGTTTTTAGCTAGAAAGACCAGCCTATCAACATGCTCTGGCTTTAAACATGAGCGAACGCAGGTCACAACATTGCCTCCAGTGCTAAATAGTCTGTTGTTCCGACATAGTTAGCTTTTCTCTCTCACCTCAATCTGTTACCTACTCTCACGCTATCATCACCCCTTGAAGATACCGCTGCACTGAAGCTCTGCGCACACTTGGCTTGCTTGCTTATTTTGGCGGAGTAATGAAACCTTACATGCGTCGGTTCGCCCCCTAATGGTTTGGCGGAGTATTGGTCAAAAAGTGCTTGATCAGATATACAGCAGAGCTCGCATTTTAAATGGAAATAAATTGCGATTTTCATTTAATTTAATCGTGGCAGCCAAAATCGCGATTTTCAATTAAATTCGATTAATTGTGCAGCCCTACTATATGCCGTCTTCTAACCACAAGTATATGACCTGTAGCTCTGAAATTCCGCAGTTAATTTCCATCTCATAAAGTACATTTTGGCAGCAGAGAAACACAAAAATCTGAGGTTTGATTTTCGGACTCTTGTGGACATGAAAAGTATACCCTGATTCTGAAACAGCCCAGAGAATGCAATAGAAACTTGCATTTTCTTAATGTAATGCTCGAATTGCCAAAAGATTGATAAATATTATACAATAGCAGCATAACTTACATAAACATCTCCATGGGTATGGATTGTCATCACTGATTTTACGTTTTCTACAGAGATAAGAACAGCTAATGATGACAGCTGTCTTTCCATCAAGTCAAAGCTTCATATTGACAAAAACCCGGTAAGAGAGATACCCCAGATATCCATTCATGAATATTTAAAAGATGGACAGATATTTAAAAGGCCGACAGATAGAATTTAGAAAGATGTAATAACTAATGACTTGCTTCTGTTTTGCAGTGCCATTACACTGTAGAAGAGGATTCAGAGGGAGATAATGACTCTGAAGAGTTCTACTATGGTGGTCAGGCAAGTGTAAATAAGTGTTTATTATCAGACTTACCAGGAAATTTATCAGGGTTTGTCATGTTTATCATGTATAGTACATGAAAAAACCTAAATTCTACACTCACCAGCCACTTTAATAGGAACTCGTTCTTGATTCTAAGATTCCTGTTCTTGGCTGCCGGATTGGAACCCTGCTCTTGCATGCTGAGATGCTTTTCTGCTCACCATGGTTGTAAAGAGTGATTATACGAGTTCCTGGCAGCTCTAACCAATCTGGCTACTTTCCTCTGACCTCTTTTATCAACAAGTCGCTTGTTTCCACCCACAGAACTGTCGCCCACTCGCTCGATAATGTTTTTTGTACCATTCTGTGTAAACACTAGAGACCATTGTGTGTGAAAACCCCAGGAGACCAGGAGATTGTCTCATCTCTAGCTGCTTTATACTGTTCTACAGGGTCGCAGGCAAGCTGGAGCCTATCCCAGCTGACTACGGGCGAAAGGCGGGGTACACCCTGGACAAGTCGCCAGGCCATCACAGGGCTGACACATAGACACAGACAACCATTCACACTCACATTCACACCTACGGTCAATTTAAAGTCACCAGTTAACCTAACCTGCATGTCTTTGGACTGTGGGGGAAACCGGAGCACCTGGAGGAAACCCACGCGGACACGGGGAGAACATGCAAACTCCGCACAGAAAGGCCCTCGCCGGCCACGGGGCTCGAACCCGGACCTTCTTGCTGTGAGGCGACAGCGCTAACCACTACACCACCGTGCCACCAGTAGATTGTGAAATACTCAAACCAGTCCATCTGGCTCAAACCAGCACCCGTGCCGCAGTGAAAGAAAGTCACACTTTGAGATCACAATTTTTTCCCATTCTGATGTTTGAACATGGTGAACATTAACTGAAGCTCTTGATTTGTATCTGCATCCGTTTCTGCACTGTGCTGCTGATTTGTTGATTAGATAACGGCATGGGACTCTAAATTGACCGTAGGTGTGAATGTGAGTGTGAATGGTTGTCTGTGTCTATGTGTCAGCCCTGTGATGACCTGGCGACTTGTCCAGGGTGTACCCCGCCTTTCGCCCGTAGTCAGCTGGGATAGGCTCCAGCTTGCCTGCGACCCTGTAGGACAGGATAAGCGGCTACAGATGATGGATGGATGGATGTATGGATGGAGACGACGGTTTTCCGTGATCGTGGTAAACGGATGGAAAACACGGAATCCAGTATTTGAAATGGAATGTCCAAAAAGTTTATTTGCACAAATTAAAACTAAATATTTTGTATCAAATAAGCCATTACAGTGTCAGACTTCACCTTTAACGTCGTTGGGGCATTATAACTTTTAAGCATAAATGGCATTATTCATGAAATTTCGAAGTACACCAAAACCTTTTTTTAACATTACTCAGAACTCTTGATCACAAAATTAGCTTTAAAATGAGAGCTCAGATAGATGACATTCCTAGCTGGATATGAGTAATGTGTAACGACCAAAAGTGGGTCTTAAAGCTCGCTGTAGTAGTCGTACCATTACATTTGCATATTAGCACAATGATATAAAGGCTGGGGCGGCACGGTGGTGTAGTGGTTAGCGCTGTCGCCTCACAGCAAGAAGGTCCGGGTTCGAGCCCCGTGGCCGGCGAGGGCCTTTCTGTGTGGAATTTGCATGTTCTCCCCGTGTCCGCGTGGGTTTCCTCCGGGTGCTCCGGTTTCCCCCACAGTCCAAAGACATGCAGGTTAGGTTAACTGGTGACTCTAAATTGACCGTAGGTGTGAATGTGAGTGTGAATGGTTGTCTGTGTCTATGTGTCAGCCCTGTGATGACCTGGCGACTTGTCCAGGGTGTACCCCGCCTTTCGCCCGTAGTCAGCTGGGATAGGCTCCAGCTTGCCTGCGACCCTGTAGGACAGGATAAAACGGCTACAGATGATGAGATGAGATGAGATAACGGCATGGTGGATGGGTGTTCCTAATAAAATGGCCAGTGAGTGTACATTCTTTAGCTAGCACACTGGGCAAATAAAAGCACAAATATAATCTTCAGTCCTATGTTTTCATCACCCGGAAACCTAACTGACTCGGTTAAAAATGCATTAATGCAGATTAATAAAAAAACAGTCAGTATATGATCGTGTAGCACTTCACGTTTGTGCCCTCGACAAAACGTCAGCAAGTCATTAGCCAACGTTTCGGCTGTGAGATTTGGTGACCGTAGGTTTTGTCAACGTTTCAACGTACCTGCGGGATCTTTATTCTGAAATGATTGTTTGCTATCCGTGCACACTAATTAATCTGTTGAATAAAAAAACATTCTACCAACCACTTCTGCTGGGATTTGGAAACACACACTGTGGTTACAGCACCGAGGTTTAAACATACAGTAGCTACATATCAAATTAAAACTTTTGCTTTGCATTTAGTTTTTTTTTTCTGGTTGTTAACTTGTCCACTGTGCAACTACAGCTAAAACTAACGGGTGGAACACAAAATCTGCTCGTCCCGTGCATATGAATCTGACACATCTGCAGAATTTTTATCATTTGTGGTGTTGTGAACTTGAACTACCGTCCTTGCTTATCGGCTTATTTATTAATAATGCGAAGGTAAGACAATGAAAGGAATTTCGTAACCAATCAAAGCCAGAAACCCTTCGGATTTCTTTGCTCTATAAAGCTATTAGTACATTCATCAAAGGAGGTAAGAGAAGGTTTCCATCATACAGATATGAACGTCCGCACCAGCGAGTCCTTAAATGACTCATATACCGGCTCACTGGAGAAAATCCATTATAGTAAAGCCGGGGCATGTGAACTCGATTTACCCTCCATGAACCAGACTCACTGCAGACTTTCGTGACTGATTAGCGAGCTGTCGTTTAAATGAATATGAATCCTCTAATACCCTCGGTGGCTGTGAATGCACACTGGCACTCGCTCACGGTAATGTGGCCCCATTACGGCTCTGACATCCATTGTGGTTCTGGAAGCGTTCAGTCACTGCAGGCTACATCATCATCATCATCACTTCAGATCCTCTGGGGAAAAGTTATATTTCAGCACTGAGGTGATCGGGTGATGGTGCTTAAGGAGCTCAGCATGTTCGTTCGGTCATGATAGGAAACAAAGTACTCATGCCTGTTTATTTCACCAAATGCATTCCAAGTCACGTCAATTTATTTGTATCGCGCTTTTAACAGTAGACATTGTCACAAAGTAGCTTTACAGAAAAATAAAGATTTTAAACATATGATCTAATAAATTGATCCGTAATGAATTCATTTGTCCCTAATGAACAATGCTGAGGCGACAGTGGCGAAGAAAAAACCCCTGAGACGACATGAGGAAGAAACCTTGAGACGATGCAGACTCAAAAGGGAACCCATCCTCATCTGGGTGATAACGGATAGTCAAAAAAAAAAAAGTCAAAGCCCTTCGCATGCCAGGACCTGGTCTGCTCAGGCAATCTCCCTTCCCAGTGCTAACCAGGCCCTTAAGGTGCGTTGGGCAGCGCCGATCTCCGTTTCTATAGACCTCGGCCTCTTGCCTATAGATAGTTTTCACTGACGTCACGGCATTCCGGGGAACGCCCTCCAGCCGCCATCTTGCGGGGCTAACAAAACGGACCATCGCTATTACCGGCTACGTTATCTCGGACAAATTTATAAAGTTATATAGTCAGTTTTCTAAAATAAAGATCAATGTCGGCAAAATCAAGCGAACGGAAGTATATAGATACATTGGACGACATCTCACGACAATGGTATGCAGCCAAACTGGCCTTGATTGGGGGAATTGACCCCTACGAAGTGGACAAAGATGCATTTTCAAGTGACTATGCAGGGCTGCCATCCATATCGTACCCTGATATTGTGAACTATTTCATGAATAGTAAAAGTGCCTACACACTTGACGACCTCAAAGCATACAAGTCGCTGGAGTCATACAATTATTTTGTCTGTGGCTGGGTCCGTGAAGTCCACCATATAAAAACAAGTGACAGTCGTGTCCTAATTACAGCCAAGGTATGTAAACATTGGAATTTTAGAGCTCTCAACACTGCATATAAATATATGTGTGTATATAATATCGAGTTGATTTAAGACAAATTTTACATCCATTAGTGGTATTACAGTACCATGTCAGTTCCAGTTAGGCATCCTCCAGAGATTGTTTACACGATGTTTTGGTTTCCAAAAACAAACTTAAGCACAATTGATTGTTTATTTAAACAACTTGCCACTTATAAAATGATCGGAGCAGACTTTGCTGTGTTTGGAAGGCTGATAATCCTTGCGGTTGATTCTTGCAAGCCATAGATTTCTCCTTTGTATGCTGAGTTTCTTTGTTTGCTCGCCTTCGTGCTCCCGTACAGTGGGAATTCCATAAAAGCTCCGCTTGACGTCATCATCTGACCTATTACGACAGCCATGAATACAACAGGTGTGCACCATTGCTAGCTTTAAATAGCCTGCTTGGGTTCTTTTGAAGACTTTGTACTCGCGCGTTATAATGTGTGCTCAGTGACCCGTACGGTAAGCTTGACCCACAAGATGGCCGCCACTAGGGAATCCCCGAGTCTGTGACGTCATGTGAAAACTATCTATACAGCTGGTATTACAGTGGGGGCTGGTCCTCTGGTAACTGCGAGAGTTTGACTCCCTACTCACATCATGCTTTGCTAGATGGCAGTAGGTACTATTTTTATGGTGGGCTTTGGTATGATCCGACCGCAAGTAGAACACTTGCTCTCCCAATCGAGAGGCGGACACACTACCCACTAGGCCAGTTCATGGTTAATAACAGATAGCGCGATTATAAATAACTCGCTTCTATATCGCATCCAATATGGTCAAAAAGTGTAATTATGTAACCGGGAAATTCATTATAGTTTTAACATGCGGTCTGTTTTTTGTTGAACTTATCATCTATATCATTATTGATGTTCATTACAGTATGCTGCCTGTAGAAAACCTCACGCTACAATAGCTACTGCTGCTTAGTTTGATTTAGTTTAGATGTTTCTAGATTTGCTTCTCTGATGCATTGAATGAATTATAATGTACTTATTTTGACAAGTCGGGCGGCACGGTGGTGTAGTGGTTAGCGCTGTCGCCTTACAGCAAGAAGGTCCGGGTTCGAGCCCCGTGGCCGGCGAGGGCCTTTCTGTGCGGAGTTTGCATGTTCTCCCCGTGTCCGCGTGGGTTTCCTCCGGGTGCTCCGGTTTCCCCCACAGTCCAAAGACATGCAGGTTAGGTTAACTGGTGACTCTAAATTGACCGTAGGTGTGAATGTGAGTGTGAATGGTTGTCTGTGTCTATGTGTCAGCCCTGCGATGACCTGGCGACTTGTCCAGGGTGTACCCCGCCTTTCGCCCGTAGTCAGCTGGGATAGGCTCCAGCTTGCCTGCGACCCTGTAGAACAGGATAAAGCGGCTACAGATAATGAGATGAGATGAGATTTTGACAAGTCAAGTGGAGCGCAAGCAAACAGATAAACGTTGTTGATTAGAATTGATTTTTAGAGCCTGACAGGAAAATGTGTCAAACAGTTGTTGTTTTTTTTAAGTTATCTGGACCATTCAGACAGTTGACTTCACATAGATTAAATTAAAACAGTTCTACAAACAGATTTGCTAAATAAAGGACGATTTATGAACGCCACTCCGATGTATGCACTCTGACTATCTGTGAACTTGCCTTGTTATGAATATAAGAAGTTGGAATTAAGTAGCAGTCTGGTGATGTCATGTTAGAGCAAATAAAAAGTTGCTTAAATCATCGTGTGATTTTAGGTGACCTGGATGGGCATTCTGTATTATTAGCTGATCCACCTGACATGCCGTCATGTGTTGTCCATCGTCCGTCCGGCGTCCATCCGGCGGCGTCCACATTGCATGAAAATCGCTTCTTCTCTCTCAATTCTTCACCAATTTTTATTCTTTTTGGCAGGAAGGTAGGTCCGCCTGGGGTGCATATAGCCTCTATCCAAATTTGCATAATTGCAATTAATAATGAAGATACGGAGGAATTAAATCCTAACGAGCAGTTTCCACACAAATCGCTTCTTCTCCCTCAATTTTTCACAGATTTTTTTTTTTTCTGGCATGTAGGTAGGGGTACCTAGGGTGCATATAACTTCTACCCAGATTTGCTTAATTACAATTATTAATGAAGTTATGGATTAATTAAAGGGCATATTCTGGACCAATTTTGTTTTTTTTTTATATGAAAGTATGTCCCTTTACACGCTCATCCAGAAGGGTAATTTTGCACAAGGCCATCTGTCTACAGCAGAAAAAAATAAAATAACAAAACGCGTCTGAAAAAATCCCAAGGGAGTCTGGAGCCAGATTCGTGACGTTATCTGCGGAAGCGCCAGCAGGCTGCGCGAGCTTTGCACGGTTTCAGTGCACAGCCTGTGTAGACCAAGCGCTCCCATTTCTCTCTCATTGTCCGGTCTTTTGGGAAACGATGAGTACTAATCCCATCAAGATTGGTGTTGCTACAGCCTCCTACGATACATCTGTTAACCATTTTAATAATTACGTGATAACGTTGAAGAAATTTGCAGAAAACCACCAGGTCGTTTTCTCATAAACAAACCAGCGCTGACGTAGGATTCAGAAGGAGGCGTCCCGCACGCGACGTCACGAAAATCAATGTTTGCCGGGAAATCCAAATGGCAAGTTTTTTCAGAGGCGGACCAATTCGCCTCAAATGGCTTGATTTCAACTGAATTTTTCTGGTATTGCACAAGGTAAAAAAAAATAGCAGATAATGCAGAATGTTACAGATATTTGACCCAAGTTTAATATAAAATAGGAGAATTGCATTGATCTTGCTCCTGAATTTACCCGTGATATGCACTTTAAGCCTTAATGAACAGTTCAACAAAAAAATCGCTTCTTCTCAGTCAATTCCTCGCCGTTTTGGATTCTTTCTGGCAAATAGGTCGGTATTCCTAGGGTGTATATAAATTCTATTATATAGCTTGTATGTAGTGTATATAGCTTGCAACATTTATTGCACTAGGTGGCCCACTTTAGATCGTTCCTTCTGGACTAGACTGAGCTGGAGTGAGCTTTGACATTGATGGTCTCGTTACCTATAATACTGTGCACCTGAAAACGATCTATATAGCACCATACTGAAATTGATCAGTCTCTTTGCTATAATTGCTAAATCTGAAGCTTTTCAAAAAAGCATGAAGAATGACAATGGAAGTGATTATCGGAATGAATCATTATTATTGCTAAAGGAAAACTAAACCCTGAAACTAATTGAATATGTTTATATTTAATTATTTGTGACATGTGTCACAGTTCTGATCCTGTGTCACTGGTTAGTGCTGTAGTTTTGTTATTTCTGTTAGAAGACCCTGCTAGCACAGTTAGAATAATGTTTAAAAGGAGAAAATTTTTAAACAAGCTTAAACAAGCTTAAACAAGTGGCCAGGCTTTGTTGCTTGCTCCAGAAATGTAAAATTATGGGCGGCACGGTGGTGTAAGTGGTTAGCACTTGTCGCCTCACAGCAAGAAGGTTCTGGGTTTGAGCCCAGCGGCTGGTGAGGGCCTTTCTGTGTGGAGTTTGCATGTTCTCCCCGTGTCTGCGTGGGTTTCCTCTGGGTGCTCTGGTTTCCCCTACAGTCCAAAGACATGCAGTTAGGTTAATATGGGACGGCCTTGGGCTGAGGTGCCCTTGAGTGAGGCATGTAACTCCCGGCTGCTCCCTGGGCGCTGTTAGCATGGCTGCCCACCGCTCTGGGTATGTGTGTGTGTGTGCTCATTGCTCATGTGTGTGTTCACTGCTTCAGATGGGTTAAATGCAGAGAGGAATTTCACAAGTGTGTGATGAATAAAGTTCTTCTTCTAAATGAGCAAGAGCTTCTTTTATCACTCACCATTTTCCATAATGCTTAATGTTACGTAGATGAGAAATCCAACGTTTAAGTAGTGTAGGCTGTGAAATTTGGATTCCAGAATGCAATGCAGCTATATGACACACATGCACTGAAAAACGACAGAGAATCAGCTCGATTAGTTAGCAGTCCAGATGATGACAAGAACAATGGTGTTCATGTGGTTATTAGCATGAAAGTTGAAGTTTAGGATGCCGATGTGTTTGAACAGAGTTAACAGATGAGCTGTGAGAGCTGGACAGACTATACTGTTAGAAATAGGGGTACAGTAGGAGTCCATTTCTGTCCCCCAAGGTACAATCTACACTGAAGTACCCCCTACGGCTCATTATTAGACCTCAATTGCCCCTTTTCCACCAAAGCAGTTCCAGGGCTGGTTTGGGGCCAGTGCTTAGATTGGAACCGGGTTTTCTGTTCCCACTGACAAAGAACTGGCTCTGGGGCCAGAAAAAACGGTTCCAGGCTAGCACCAACTCTCTGCTGGGCCAGAGGAAAGAACCGCTTACGTCAGCGGGGGGGCGGAGTTGTTAAGACTAACAACAATAACAACAAGACCGCGAAAGATCGCCATTTTTAAGCGACAAGAAGCCGCAGCTGTACAAACGCGAAGTCATCCATTATTATTATTGTTGTTGCTGCTGTTGCTGCTGCTTCTTCTGTGTTGTTTTTGCTTCGATATTCGCGCCAAGGTTTATGCAAACGTAGCGATGTAACTGACGTATACGGCGACGTAATGACGTATACAACGACGTAACTGACGTATACAGCAACGTAATGACGTGTCTTCTCTTAGCACCGCGAGCAATGGAAAAGCAAACTGGTTCTCAGCTGGCTCGCAAGTTGAACGAGTTGTGAACCAGCACCAGCACTGGCCCCGAACCAGCCCTGGAACTGATTTGGTGGAAAAGAGGCAAATGTGTACATTTTTAGGGCTACGTACATATATGGTCCCAAGCAGTATCTAAAGGGTACCTTAGAGGGTACTGCCCCAGTGACAAGCCGTTGTACCCCTAAAGGTACAATAATATACGTTATTTTCTGAGAGTATACAGGACTAAAGTGCCCCTGCATCACTTTAGCGAGGGCTAATTCACACTGGCCCCATGATCAGAGGGTAGGCAAATGGCATTGTGGGTACTGTAGAAAACCATGAACCAAAGTCAAACCACAACAACATATTGATTAAGTTATTTGACAATCACCTCAGATTATCTTCATTACAAAATAAATCTTGGATACCAAAGATCACACATCAGTTATAAAAATGAATATGGTCATTCCAGGTTGATATTTCCTTGAAGTATTTTAAATTGAAAACAATGTTCAACATTATTGCTAGAATTGCATATTTAGAGAGTTTCAGGAAGAAATATAGTACGCATTCGTAATAAAACTACCTGCTCTGCTGTTGAATTTGGGTAGTTGGACTATTTGATAAGTGGCATCTATGAGCTGAAATGCATTTTACTGTTCTACGCTTCCACTAACAGTGTTTGAGCAAACATAAAGATTATTCATGCATCTCATGGGGGATTTCGAGCGCCTTCTTTATTCCTGAAGTTCTGCTTCCTTCATCGTCACAGTGCCGAGTTGAATAAAAACATCCTCGAGACAGCATAT
Source organism: Neoarius graeffei (assembly GCF_027579695.1). NCBI lineage: Eukaryota > Metazoa > Chordata > Actinopteri > Siluriformes > Ariidae > Neoarius > Neoarius graeffei. The sequence goes on along the minus strand of NC_083592.1, from coordinate 43,433,239 downwards.
AAATTGGATTATCTTTGGTGTTATCTTAGGGCAATATTTAACTTCGTGTCTCAAAGTAGAAAAAAAAGTTGTGACTTGAGTCTCCCAGAGTTTCTTGTTTAAAGTTCTCTAAAGTTTAAAAAAAACTTCACCACTGCTTTTATTGCGTATGTCTCAGCGTTAGCCTCTGATGTGTGTGTGTGTGTGTGTGTGTGTGTGTGTGTGTGTGTGTGTGTGTGTGTGTGTGTGGTTTGCCCCTGGCAGGTGAATTATGATGGGGAGCTTCACAAACACCCACAGCTGGAGGCTGACCTGGTAGCCGTGAGGGAGTTATATGGCCATCATGCAGTATCTCTCAGGTACCTGCTTGTTCTTTTGCTTCTTCTGGTTCCTTAGTCAGCAAATCAGATTCTCCCTGGCTGAGGAATTTTCCTTCTGTAGTGTTTGTCCTTCAAAACTTAAGAACACGGTCTGCCAGTGGGTTTGTATATTCAAGAGGAAAGCACCAAAACATTTTCAATTCATTACAGAACATAAATGAAAACTACTGGCATTGTGCGATCAAAGAATTAATGTGAACAGATTTAAAGAAATGTTATAAATGATATAGTAGAGGGCATGGGTTTTTTTTGTTTTTGTGTTTTTTTTGTTTTTTTTTTTTCCCCTAGAAGAATAACTGCTAGTCAGTACTATTAATCTTAATATATTTTGGTGAATAAATTTTGCAAGCTTTCTCATGGCTATACTCTTACTTGGCATTTTTTCTCAAGTGCCAGCACGTTTTGTGTGTGATTGTGTAATGGGAAGTGGACACAAGGTGGGCAGGCCTTTTTAAAAGCTCTGCAGCTGGTTTATATATATATATATATATATATATATATATATATATATATATATATATATATGTATATATATGTATATATATATATATTAGTGCTGTCAAAAATGTCGCGTTATTATCGCGTTAACTTGACTCAATTTTAACGGCGATAATTTTTTTATTGCGAGATTAACGCTCTGTGACATGATGTAGGTTTTTCATAAGCTTTTGAAACTGCCAGGAACTTGAAACAGAGACTTTGCTTAGAAAAACGATAGCAGCTAGACTGTAATGCCACGCCCTGCACAGCCAGAGTCTTCTGCCCTCCCCCCAAAGAACCAGCGCGGGCAGGGCGCGCTAGCCCCGCGCCTCGGGACGAAGAGCCACGGTGCTCGGCTTAGGTTTCGTTTTCCCATCAGCGGCTCCAGCCCGACTTTGCAGTGGCTGTGACAAGACGTGTTATGCTCTGCAATAAAAAAAAAAACATTGGTACAAAGCAAGCCCATTCACTTTTTTATGCTGATAAGAGAATTACAATGGTTTTTCATGTGACAAAAATGTGCGATTAAATTGCGATTAATCGCGAGTTAACTATAACAGTCGCGACATTAATCGCGATTAAATATTTTAATCGCTTGACAGCACTAATATATATATATATATATATATATATATATATTTTTTTTTTTAAATTCCAAAGCTGAAAAAAATGTCAGCTTGTAAGAAACATAGGGAGTGACTTGAAGTACATAATTTGGGAAACAAGCAAGAAAAACATGGAGGACAAATATATATATGTTATTTACCAGCTGGGAGGTCCGTATGGTGAAATACCGTGACCGAGGTCTTGAAAGTACTGAGCGAGGCCCTCTGGGCCGAGGTCAGTATTCAAGGCCGAGGTCACGGTATTTCACCATACGGACCGACCTTAAGCTGGTAAATAATATATTTAATTTTTTCTTTACCAAATTCTAACAGAAAACGAGAGTGGCCGAAAGGGAAAACCGAGCCGAGCCGCCATTTTGAATCCTCATTCACGGCTATAATGCAAATGGCTTCCTCCTTGGTATACAAGTGCACTTCCATGGCAGGAAAAAAACTACATTTTGCTGCCTATGTAGTCCCCTATTTATACAAAATTGAGTCATTCAGGATTCAGCCATGTTTTTGCTTGGTGTTAGCAGCAGTTAGAGGTTTTTAGCTTTCTCCTGAAATGTTTTCTTTTATTTCTTCTTCCTCAGGGTAGTAAAACTCGCTTTCGCTGTGAACACTGTCGTTATCGCTATCCATGCTGTAAAATTAATGCTATTCTCCTGAGAAATGCGAAAATAAATGTTGACAAAAATTGCTACGATGTTTGTTGTTGTTGTGAACGAGCGAGTCGCCAGAGGTCTGTAACCGGGGTCCTGCTCGCCAGCCAATCAGAGCGCAGGATTTGATGGAAACTGGACCGCGAAAAAAATAAGTAACTGTTATTCCACGAAATCAAGTCATACATGAGCTGACGCGTCTCATCGGCTATAAGCCGTGTATGACGAGATTGAGTGGAATAACTGTTTTATTCTATCCACATTCACTGGATTTTGAGAAGCAGAGCATGTTTATTTTTATTTTTTGCAAATTCGATAAATAAAAACTTTATACAAAACGTCCGACAAAATCATTTCCGCTTAGAATGTAAACAAACCGGCAAAATGACAGCACAGATACATTCTTCCCATCAAATACCTTTATTCCATATTTTACTGCTTTTATGTATTTTTTGGGGGAGTTTGTTTTCGAGTAGAATTTTTTATTTCGTGCTCGGTTGGTTCAACAACACGCCGCCATTTTGTTTTTCTCTACTCATGGTATATAAGTCAAGTTTATTTATCTGTATAGCGCTTTTAACAATAAACATTGTCGCAAAGCAGCTTTACAGAATTTGAACGACTTAAAACATGAGCTAATTTTATCCCTAACCCTAATAAATACCCTCACTATTATTATTATTATTATTATTATTATTATTATTAATTTATTTATTTTTTATTTTGTGATAACATTTACTCGTTTTATTATTTTTTAATTGCTCTTGGTTTGAAATCACTGTGAGAACCATAAGATATTTTGGTACTTTGAAGGAAAGGGAATGAAGGAAAAATGAACAGATTGAACAAAAGTTTAACGTACACGGATGCTAATTTTTTTTTTTAATAAGGTGATCGCCTAGTAGTAGAGCAGCCAATCAGAGCGCGCGATCGCTCATATCCAGTGAATGTGGGTAGAATAAAAGGATATTTACATGTTGAATATTTAATTGACAAAATTCCCACAATGTAATGGAGTGAAACTGAATATCACAACTTGGCTATTCTTGGGACATTCACAGATACACAACGTGATATCGCAATTTAAAGATGTCCTGCACATGTAATTGTGTTTTTTAAGCTGTAAGCTATGACATGGCTGGACTGTGATGAAATACATCAGTGCTGGTGTTCATATGGACAAAATGACAATTTTTATAAAAATAGGCATTTTATGGGTTGAAAATGGTTCAAAACGCCATCTACTGGTTAAAATCATCCTGAACCTTGCAAGGCTGATGCTGGTACAGGGTTAACCATTTGCTACTTCTCTACTCATGAAATTTATTTATTAAAAAAAAAAAAGTTAACGCCCTCTAATTCGAGGTAGGTGGCCCACCTCCCGCAGGCCCCGCCCTTGAACGAGAGTCTGTGAAACCTCAAATCTATGCCGATCGAGACTCATCATTCCGAGGAGTTTATGTCCCACCACCACCACCCCCCCCCCCCCCCCCCCCCCCCCAGCCCCATGCCCACTTTTTAGCATTTCTCGGAATTATGCAGTGGGTGGAGTTAGGCTCGGAGCTGGGGATGAAATGACATTTTTTGGCTGCATACAGTCAAGCCAGACAAGCAGCTCTTGAGGATCTTTCTGCCTCAAAAGTCACAGCAAAGGCGAACCACCTCCAAATTGCTTGAGTTAAACTAATTTTTGTTCCAGTCTTTATCCCAGTCCTTTATTGCTTATTATTGATAAATATAATATATTGATAATTATCCGAACATTATTATGTTATTGCCTTGTGGCTACGTTATTCTGTTTGTTTATGAAGATGTTTTGATGATTGCATTTTTTATTTTTATTTTTTATTTTTTTTTTTTTGTTTGTTTTTATATCTTCTTTACTGTTCGGAATAAATCAATCAATCAATCAATCAATCAATCAATCAATCAATCAATCAATCAATCAATAATACATAGGGCCAAATTACTCAATTCTGATTGGTCAATCAGGGAGGGCTTTTTTTCTTAACACGGGGCCGTATTTCTGAAATGCTATTGGCTAGTTCGTTGCTTGGTTACGGTTACAAAAATTAGCAAATTTTGTCAACAAAATGGCCGACTCTGCTGACTCAGCAATGCCGCGTTTCGCTATATTTGACGAAGAAATGATAAACCAATTGAAAGCTGCAAGCGAAAATGAAAATACCAAAAAAAGTACGAATTTTTGGCTTTCCGTGTTTAAGAAACGGGCCGCGGAAAGACAAATAAACGACTCTCTAGTGGCATATGAATGCTGTGAGTTAGACAAGGTGCTATCGCAGTTTTATGCAGAAGTGAGGAAAGAAAATGGGAAAAACTACGAACCAGACTCTCTCAAAGTAATGCAGGCAGCATTGGATCGGCATCTGAGACAAGAGAAATATCCGGGATCAATCCTGAAAGATGTTCCTTTTCAAGAATCACGAAAAGTCCTCGAGGGCGAAAACAAGGAATGCTTTAGAAACTGATTCAAACATGCAAGATAGTCTTGATTGGTTCAGAAAACATGAATGACAAATATTGTGAACTTGAATGGCTTCCGAAGTATGAATTTGGCCCTATATATTATAAACAAGTAATCGTATGGTTCCTCGTAAAATTAAGGATCAATTTCACTCGTGATTTCAAAGTTTTGAAATTCAAAACTTCGAAATCACTCGTGAAATTAATCCTTAATTTTACTCGGCCCCATACGATTACCTATACTAATACGTCTCGGCACGAGTGTGAAAGCAGCCTAAAGTAATAATGCAATTTGGTTCTTATTAAGAGTAATAAATCTGTGTGAATATACAAGAAACAAAAATGTAAAATGGGAGAAGGGGAAAAAGGGAAGTAATAATGAAAAAGCCGCTGGGAGGTTATTACTTTACATACCAAAATTACACATTTTGTTTGGGTTTGTTAAGAGGAAGAAATCTAAGCTGTATATTTCTTCCAAGAGAAACCACAAGTGAACACCTCTGTTTTGTTTTGATCTGCTTTCATTTGTGAGCAATTCCCAGGTAATCATTGATACAAAGCACAACATGTTTTTTTTTTCATTTTTTTTTCTCTCAGCATGACGACAAAACAACGGCATTTTATAGTCAGATCTGAAGCTACTTCTTTTGCCAAGTTGAGTGCAGGTCTGAAGAAGCAGCGCACACCAAGTGAAAGCCCTAAAATGTTCTGCTTACCCCTAGAACCCTGCTCACTCAGAAGACCATGTGTTTATATACTTGTTTTCACCCATCCAGCATTTCATCACGGTCATGGTGATGCATGTGTGAAAAGGGAGAAATGGGAAAACCGTAACGTGCTTTACGCATCATTGTCTCACCCAGGGACTGTATGCAGTGGATTGATGTAGCGTGTGATTTATTGTTACACCAGTCTTCTCACAGGTTTGGCCTGCTTAAAATCATGACATGATCAACTTCCACAATCCACTCTAATCACAAGTCTTTCCAGACAGTTTAAGACTGCAGGACTGCTGCTTGACTATGGGTCTGATGATTTGCATATTGGCTGATTTGCTGCTTATGCCAGAATAGATTCATAGTGAACTGCTTACTTGCAGTGCCTTCCAGAATTATTGTCAGCTTTATAAACATGAGCAAAAATTACTGTATAAAATAAACGTTATACACGATCATTCAGATTTAAAGGACAAACAACAACAATGAGATAGACACTGTGACTGAAGTTACAGTAATTTGCGCTAGCTGTTACAAACCAGGACGTCTGGTCACCGTACCCTATAGATCCGGAATGGTAAAAGATAGGGAATGACGCTTAGTGAGGAAAAGTTGCGATGTGCCGCCGTGAACAAAATGAAACTGATTGAAAGAAATCATGAAAATTGACAGAGTTATAAATGATTGAAAAAAATCCCATTTTTCATGGATCATTCCGGATCAGTGATCCAGATCAGCACCAAAAGTCATAGCAACATAACTCAGCCCAGAGGTATTCTTCATGTGAAATTTGGTGATGATTGATTGAAAACTGAGGGAGAAATAGTGTCCTAAAAACGTTAGGAGAATAATAATAACAACAAGTGTTGCCTCGCCCGGTAGCACTTATGACGAATATGAAGGAAGATATCGCGAAAAAACGATTTTGACCTTGTGTGTGAACATACTTGGCTGATAAACATGGTTCTGATTCTGATTCTCTGCTGCTCTGAGCCAATCAGAACACACTGTACTGCTCTCACACCGTACTGTGCGATTGTTACACTTACATTCTTACAGCACGATGACATAGTGGCTACCACCGGCGGTAGCCACAAAAACCTTGACCTTGACTAGATGACTTCCAAAACTTTGGAGGTTCTATTTGAGACGAATTCCCATCTATCCTGAAAATTTCATGAAGATTGGTCCAGCCGTTTTCCCCTAACATCATTAACAAGAAAGAAAGAAAGAAAGAAAGAAAGAAACCCAACCGAAAACAATACCTCGCCCCCTGGTGGACTTCGTCCTGGGCGAGGTAATAAGAATAATAAAGTACAAAGATCCTGAGTGAGAATAACAATTTGCACCAGCACTGCTAGTGCAAATTAAAAAGAAAATTCTAATGAGAACCATATTTAAAAAAATATATATATATTTTCTCTTAATAATATACAGTGGTGCTTGAAAGTCTGTAAACCCTTGAGAATTTTCTATATTTCTGCGTAAATATGACCTAAAACATCATCAGATTTTCGCACAAGTCCTTAAAGTAGATAAAGAGAACCCAGTGAAACAAATGAGACAAAAATATTATACTTGGTCATTTATTTTTTGAGGAAAATTATCCAGTATTACATATCTCATTCTCATCTCATTATCTCTCGCCGCTTTATCCTGTTCTACAGGGTCGCAGGCAAGCTGGAGCCTATCCCAGCTGACTACGGGCGAAAGGCGGGGTACACCCTGGACAAGTCGCCAGGTCATCACAGGGCTGACACATAGACACAGACAACCATTCACACTCACATTCACACCTACGGTCAATTTAGAGTCACCAGTTAACCTAACCTGCATGTCTTTGGACTGTGGGGGAAACCGGAGCACCCGGAGGAAACCCACGCGGACACGGGGAGAACATGCAAACTCCGCACAGAAAGGCCCTCGCCGGCCATGGGGCTCGAACCCAGGACCTTCTTGCTGTGAGGCGACAACGCTAACCACTACACCACCGTGCCACCCTTATTACATATCTGTGAGTGGCAAAAGTATGTGAACCTCTAGGATTAGCAATTTTGCATGTTCTCCCCGTGTCAGCGTGGGTTTCCTCCGGGTGCTCCGGTTTCCCCCACAATCCAAAGACGTAGTTAGGTTGACGTGGGGTGGCCTTGGGCTGAGGTGCCCTTGAGCAAGGTACCTGACCCCTGACTGCTCCCCGGGTGCTCTGGTGTGGCTGCCCACTGCTCTGAGTGTGTGCGTGTGTTCACTGCTTCAGATGGGTTAAATGCAGAGGATGAATTTCACTGTGCTTGAAGTGTGCATGTCATGAATAAAGGTTTCTTAAAAAAAAAACATTTTAATAGTCATGCAAACTATCATCATGTTTCTCAGTATGTCATTTTAATGGTCAGGGTGATCATGAAAAATGCACTGCTTAAAAAACTTTGTTTAAAAAAAACACAACAACAAAAACAAATTGCTCATTTTCATGAAAGGTGCCATTAATTATGGAAAGCATTGTACACATTGCTGACATGTTCATAAGCGGTGTCATAAATATTTCATTTCAAGGCCTTATTCTAACTGACGAGCATGATACAGGGTTTGATTACAAGCCTTTTTACTCTCATTATTACCACAGCGTATCGTGACAGCATGTGTGTTCTTAACATCCTGAGAAAATGTACACATATGACACATAGAGGAGGCGGGAATCATTACAAACACTGCCAGGCGGAGATGAAGAATGATTCATCTCTAAAATCTGGTACTTTGGGCTAAAGCAGCTATTGAAAGCATATTTTTGAATTCAAGGCTGTGTTTGTGTGATTTGAAGAAAGAGGACCGTTTGAAACAAACACAGAGCTGATCCTTTGTAGTGGCAGACATCTGTTTTGTCTGGTTTTGTTGTTTTGTCTGTTTTGACAAGTATGGAGTCACAGGAGTGCCATAATTAGAATAAATCTGCAAAGTAGTAAGAAAATAAATGTTGAAAAAGAGTAAGAAAATGAATAAAAATAAAATAATAGTGGAAAAAAAAATATATATATATAAAGGAATTGGGAATAGCAAAAGTAATGAAGAAAATAATGTATTTTCTTTATCTTTTATTTTTATGGTCTTATCCTTTTTATATTTATTTCTGCATTTTTTTCTTTTTTATTCATTTTTTAATTTTTTAATTTTCTTATTCTTTTATTTTTATCTCTGTTTCTGCATGTATCTTCTTTTATTTTTGTTTTTATTTATTTTCTGATTCTTTTATTTTTATTTCTGCGTTTCATTTTCATATTCTTTTATTTTTATTTATTTTCTTATTCTTTTGCAGATTTATTCTTTTTTTTATTATCATTATTATTATTATTATTATTTTTAATGGCACTCCTGGGACTCCGTAGACAAGCCTGTCTGGTTTTATGGCTAACTTCAGAGCAGCGATGTAACCGGACCATTGTGTCTACAGTTAAGATGCAGCAATGTGCATGTGTAAAGTGTAAAAATGACGCACTGGATGCAGCACTGTGGAACTTTTGGAGAGTTAGGAAAGAAAATAAGCAGTGTGAGAAAACTATCTTGCTATCAATATTCATGGTATACAACCCCGATTCCAAAAACGTTGGGACAAAGTACAAATTGTAAATAAAAACGGAATGCAATGATGTGGAAGTTTCAAAATTCCATATTTTATTCAGAATAGAACATAGATGACATATCAAATGTTTAAACTGAGAAAATGTATCATTTAAAGAGAAAAATTAGGTGATTTTAAATTTCATGACAACACCACATCTCAAAAAAGTTGGGACAAGGCCATGTTTACCACTGTGAGACATCCCCTTTTCTCTTTACAACAGTCTGTAAACGTCTGGGGACTGAGGAGACAAGTTGCTCAAGTTTAGGGATAGGAATGTTAACCCATTCTTGTCTAATGTAGGATTCTAGTTGCTCAACTGTCTTAGGTCTTTTTTGCCGTATCTTCCGTTTTATGATGCGCCAAATGTTTTCTATGGGTGAAAGATCTGGACTGCAGGCTGGCCAGTTCAGTACCCGGACCCTTCTTCTACGCAGCCATGATGCTATAATTGATGCAGTATGTGGTTTGGCATTGTCATGTTGGAAAATGCAAGGTCTTCCCTGAAAGAGACGTCGTCTGGATGGGAGCATATGTTGCTCTAGAACCTGGATATACCTTTCAGCATTGACGGTGTCTTTCCAGATGTGTAAGCTGCCCATGCCACACGCACTAATGCAACCCCATACCATCAGAGATGCAGGCTTCTGAACTGAGCGCTGATAACAACTTGGGTCGTCCTTCTCCTCTTTAGTCCGAATGACACGGCGTCCCTGATTTCCATAAAGAACTTCAAATTTTGATTCGTCTGACCACAGAACAGTTTTCCACTTTGCCACAGTCCATTTTAAATGAGCCTTGGCCCAGAGAAGACGTCTGCGCTTCTGGATCATGTTTAGATACGGCTTCTTCTTTGAACTATAGAGTTTTAGCTGGCGACGGCGGACGGCACGGTGAATTGTGTTCACAGATAATGTTCTCTGGAAATATTCCTGAGCCCATTTTGTGATTTCCAATACAGAAGCATGCCTGTATGTGATGCAGTGCCGTCTAAGGGCCCGAAGATCACGGGCACCCAGTATGGTTTTCCGGCCTTGACCCTTACGCACAGAGATTCTTCCAGATTCTCTGAATCTTTTGATGATATTATGCACTGTAGATGATGATATGTTCAAACTCTTTGCAATTTTACACTGTCGAACTCCTTTCTGATATTGCTCCACTATTTGTCGGTGCAGAATTAGGGGGATTGGTGATCCTCTTCCCATCTTTACTTCTGAGAGCCGCTGCCACTCCAAGATGCTCTTTTTATACCCAGTCATGTTAATGACCTATTGCCAATTGACCTAATGAGTTGCAATTTGGTCTCCAGCTGTTCCTTTTTTGTACCTTTAACTTTTCCAGCCTCTTATTGCCCCTGTCCCAACTTTTTTGAGATGTGTTGCTGTCATGAAATTTCAAATGAGCCAATATTTGGCATGAAATTTCAAAATGTCTCACTTTCAACATTTGATATGTTGTCTATATTCTATTGTGAATACAATATCAGTTTTTGAGATTTGTAAATTATTGCAGTCCATTTTTATTTACAATTTGTACTTTGTCCCAACTTTTTTGGAATCAGGGTTGTACATATGTAGTGTCATGTGGCCTACATTATATTAGCATGGGTTTTCCAATACATCTCACACACACACACACACACACACACACACACACACACACACACACACACACACACACTCATCCATCCATTATCTGTAGCCGTTTATCTTGGGCAGGGTTGCAGGCAAGCTGGAGCCTATCCCAGCTGACTACGGGCGAAAGGCGGGGTACACCCTGGACAAGTCGCCAGGTCATCACAGGGCTGACACATAGACAACCATTCACACTCACATTCACACCTACGGTCAATTTAGAGTCACCAGTTAACCTAACCTGCATGTCTTTGGACTGTGGGGGAAACCGGAGCACCCGGAGGAAACCCACACAGATACGGCGAGAACATGCAAACTCCACACAGAAAGGCCTCAGTCAGCCACTGTGCTCGAACCCAGAACCTTCTTGCTGTGAGGCGACAGTGCTAACCACTACACCACCATGATGCATATAAATATATGTATATAAGTAATTTATTTATTAATTATTTTTTGTGTAGTATGGGGATAAACAGTATTTGTGACTGACCACAAAATAACTTTTAAGATCATCTTTTTTTTCTATTTCTTTTTTTTTTTTCATTTTGAAAGCATGCCTAAAAGACAAATGGACATTGAGAACTGTTTTTATTGAAAAAGTGCTGAAAGTCAGCTGAGAGTTGTGGTCAGGGTAGGTCAGATGACAGTACTGGAGTAGAACGATCAGGGTCAACAAGATGATTCATCATCAGGTCTGGACATATAACTCTCATAATCACATGGATTAAGTCAATAAATAAATTAGGTACATTTTTGATATTTCTTTGCAAGCAAGAATAATGTAAGATATATTGCAAAGATTGGGAGAGGGAATAGGGGATTATACTGTAGAGCTGATAATGTCCATACATCAGAAATACATGTGCACCACAGTGACCTGTTTTCCAAACCAACACTGAGAAGAGGAACGAAAATGTCTTCTTTTCCTGTCACCAATTTTAGGTCTTTTTTGTTATGCCTCCGCCACCGTAAGGTGCAGGAGGCGTTATGTTTTCGGGTTGTCCATCTGTCCGTGCGTGCGTCCGTCCCGAAACCTTGTGAATGTGATATCTCAAAGGCTAATGAAAGGAATTTCACCAAACTTTCACCATTCGTGCGCTTTGGGACAAACATGAACTGATTAGATTTTGAGATCAAAAGGTTTAAGGTCAAGGTCACTGTGAGGCCAAATGTCTGTCCGCAAACCTTGTGAACACAATATCTCCAAGGCAGATGAAAGGAATTTCACGAAACTTTCACCATTTGTGCATTTGGGGACAAAGATAAACTGATTAGATTTTGAGATCAAAAGGTCTAAGGTCAAGGTCACTGTGAGGTCAAATGTCTGTCCGCGTGCGTCCGTCCCGAAACCTTGTGAACGCGATATCTCAAAGGCTGATGAAAGGAATTTCACCAAACTTTCACCATTCGTGCGCTTTGGGACAAACATGAACTGATTAGATTTTGAGATCAAAAGGTCTAAGGTCAAGGTCACTGTGAGGTCAAATGTCTGTCCGAAAACCTTGTGAACACAATGTCTCCAAGGCAGATACAAGTAATTTCACCAGCTCAAGATTACTGTGAGGTCAAATGTCCATCCCCAAATCACAACTTTATAAGGCGTGTAGTCTACCGGGCGGAGGCATCCCCATCGACGCCGTTGGCATCGACTTCTATCTAGTGGTTCATAAGATGCACTTGGACTGGAACGTCTACTGATAACCTGATAACTTTGTTTGTCGATTATCTTGTAAGAATCTGCTCCATATTTTTTAAATTTCGTGGATGTTTGTTTTCTGACATTTTCATTTTGATCCATTTCTCCATTTCAGGGAAATTAGGTGGCCATATCGTTCCAGAGAGGTTCAGAAAAGGTTGAGCTTTATGAAAACAGCTGTAATAGCTATGACCTTTAATATTCTGTAATGAAGACTGTAGAAATACCATTTTCACTTATGTTTACAGTGGTCTGCTGCCAAAAATATTCAACCCAAGTCTGAAAAGTGGTGATATATTCCTGCTGGTCTGTCTCCAGTGAATGTAATGTGTTGCTAATAGCTCCTGTAATAGAACCGAAGTTCAAGTAATTGTGTCTTGAGCCTCAGTTAACAGAAGAGGAAGGTTTGTCCCAAATGACTGCTCTTTCTGAGTATCTGTTGGCCTTAAAGCCAGAGAGTCTATTAAATCTTGATCAGTAGTTCAGAGCTGTAGGTCATGGACATAGTCTTTCCTTTTCTTTTTTGTTTTTGCAGAACATTCTGCTGTGGCAATTCTTCACAAATTACTGGTATTAAACCTTTGAACATCTCATCTCGTCTCATTATCTCTAGCCTCTTTATCCTGTTCTACAGGGTCGCGGGCAAGCTGGACTTTGCAAATCTGTACTTCTGTTCGAGGTTCAGTTGTTTTCAATTCTGCATGATGGATGTTGGTTTAACCATTGCCAAAGATTGCCAAAGTAACATGGTGGCTTTGCGTTTGGTGTGCTCTCACATTTTGTGTATTGCTACAAGATTTACAATCCTAAACAATAATGAAAGCGTGAAAGATCTCCGATGTAATGAGAGATGACCCAGATTTTTTTTTTCCTGAATTGACCTTCAGTCATCAACATGATAAAATTTGGGCAGATTAAAACACCAAACATTGCTGAACTGTAAATATTGAGCATGTTTATTGGGGAGGCTATGACTGAACTGTGAGCGCATCAGAGAGGTTAAAGGGCATAATCTGGACCAATTTCGGGTTTTTTTTATATGAAAGTATGTCCCTTTACACACTCATTCAGAAGGGTAATTTTGCACAAGGCCATCTGTCTACAGCAGAAAAAAATAAAATAACAAAACGCATCTGGAAAAATCCCAAGCGAGTCTGGAGCCAGATTCGTGACGTTACCTGCGGAAGCGCCAGCAGGCTGCGCGAGCTTTGCACGGTTTCAATGCACAGCCTGTGTAGACCAAGCGCTCCCGTTTCTCTCTCATTGTCCGGTCTTTTGGGAAACGATGCGTACTAATCCCATCAAGATTGGTGTTGCTACACCCTCCTACGATACATCTGTTAACCATTTTAATAATTACGCGATAACGTTGAAGAAATTTGCAGAAAACCACCAGGTCGTTTTCTCATGAATTCTGCATGATGGATGTTGGTTTAACCATTGCCAAAGTAACATGGTGGCTTTGCGTTTGGTGTGCTCTCACATTTTGTGTATTACTACAAGATTTACAATCCTAAACAATAATGAAAGCGTGAAAGATCTCCGATGTAATGAGAGATGACCCAGATTTTTTTTTTTCCTGAATTGACCTTCAGTCATCAACATGATAAAATTTGGGCAGATTAAAACACCAAACATTGCTGAACTGTAAATATTGAGCATGTTTATTGGGGAGGCTATGACTGAACTGTGAGCGCATCAGAGAGGTTAAAGGGCATATTCTAGACCAATTTTGTATTTTTTTTATATAATAGTATGTCCCTTTACACACTCATCCAGAAGGGTAATTTTGCACAAGGCCATCTGTCTACAGCAGAAAAAAATAAAATAACAAAACACGTCTGGAAAAATCCCAAGGGAGTCTGGAGCCAGATTCGTGACGTTACCTGCGGAAGCGCCAGCAGGCTGCGCGAGCTTTGCATGGTTTCAGTGCACAGCCTGTGTAGACCAAGCGCTCCCATTTCTCTCTCATTGTCCGGTCTTTTGGGAAACGATGAGTACTAATCCCATCAAGATTGGTGTTGCTACATCCTCCTACGATACATCTGTTAACCATTTTAATAATTACGCGATAACGTTGAAGAAATTTGCAGAAAACCACCAGGTCGTTTTCTCATGAATTCTGCATGATGGATGTTGGTTTAACCATTGCCAAAGTAACATGGTGGCTTTGCGTTTGGTGTGCTCTCACATTTTGTGTATTGCTACAAGATTTACAATCCTAAACAATAATGAAAGCGTGAAAGATCTCCGATGTAATGAGAGATGACCCAGATTTTTTTTTTTCCTGAATTTACCTTCAGTCATCAACATGATAAAATTTGGGCAGATTAAAACACCAAATATTGCTGAACTGTAAATATTGAGCATGTTTATTGGGGAGGCTATGACTGAACTGTGAGCGCATCAGAGAGGTTAAAGGGCATATTCTGGACCAATTTTGTATTTTTTTAATATAAAAGTATGTCCCTTTACACACTCATCCAGAAGGGTAATTTTGCACAAGGCCATCTGTCTACAGCAGAAAAAAATAAAATAACAAAACACGTCTGGAAAAATCCCAAGGGAGTCTGGAGCCAGATTCGTGACGTTATCTGCGGAAGCGCCAGCAGGCTGCGCGAGCTTTGCACGGTTTCAGTGCACAGCCTGTGTAGACCGAGCGCTCCCATTTCTCTCTCATTGTCCGGTCTTTTGGGAAATGATGAGTACTAATCCCATCAAGATTGGTGTTGCTACACCCTCCTACGATACATCTGTTAACCATTTTAATAATTACGTGATAACGTTGAAGAAATTTGCAGAAAACCACCAGGTCGTTTTCTCATAAACAAACCAGCGCTGACGTAGGATTCAGAAGGAGGCGTCCCGCACACGACGTCACGAAAATCAATGTTTGCCGGGAAATCCAAATGCCAAGTTTTTTCAGAGGCGGACCAATTCACCTCAAATGGCTTGATTTCAACTGAATTTTTCTGGTATTGTGCAAGGTAAAAGAAATTGCACAAAATGCAAAATGTTACAGATATTTGACCCAAGTTTAATATAAAATAGGAGAATTGCATTGATCTTGCTCCTGAATTTACCCGTGATATGCACTTTAAGATCGGATTTTACACACCTGACGCCACATGACATAATATGGGAAGACAATCATTTAACCCAGCCTGAAATCAGGATGCCTTTTATAACTGCCTTCAAAATCAGCTTGATTATCTTCTAATGTGACTCAGGCATAAAATGTCAAAAGGCAGTGGCTGCTTCTCCTGCATAAATGCAACTGTAGCATTGGTGACTCATGAGATTTACATGGTTTTGTCAATGATTTCAGACGAATCTAGTCGGTAGTCGATGTTGCTGGAAGAAGATATCAGCAAAATAGCACTTTAAAGGATGGATTTAATAACGGTCTTATATAATGTTCATTGAACAACAATGAATAAATCCCCAGAAGCTCTGAATACATTATAAAAAATCATAATCCAGAGTTGTATATCTAATCTAAATGTCTTTTGTTGTCCTTTTAGGGAATATGGTGCAATTGATGATGTAGATATTGATCTACACATCGATGTCAGTTTCCTCGATGTAAGTATTAAATGTTTATGTTGATATGGAGAAGTGTTTATATCCAAAGTGGGGTCCAAAAGTCTCAGAGCACGAGTGAAAATGCTTGTATTTTTTGCATTCTTTTCTAATTTAAGACAAAATTTTCATTACAAGTTATATTATTGATAACAACTTGAGTGAGAAGTAGAATCGTCAAAATGTTTACATGACTATCAGTCAAAGTCCTTCCCGCACCATTCATGGCACATTTGGCGGCGCCAATCTCCGTTTCGTAGCCCTCTGCCTCTCACCTATATTACATAGTTAGGGTTACAGTAGGGGGCTAGTCCTCTGGTAACCGCGAGAGTTTGACTCCCCACTTGCATCTGTATCACAGCGGGCCTTGCCAGAAGGCACCATTTTTACGATGGTCTTTGGTATGACCCGACCGTGAGTAGAACTCGCGATCTCCTGATTAAGAGGCGGACACGCTAACCACTAGGCCACTCGCCGAAATTGGACATGACTATCAGAGTTTCTTATTATTTGGTACATCTCCTTTTTGCTTTAATGTCAGTGTGCACTCAAGCTGACATGGACTCAACAGCTTTGTGCAAAAACTTAGATCTAATCCGTCAGAGTGTGATCACGTGCTTCAGTAGAAGAGAAAGTGAAAATCTGACCTTTTGTGTAAAGTAGGTAACATGGTCAAGATTTAACAATTATTCGCTGATGGCAAGGTGAATATTGGTGATTATTATACATACAGGACACTTTCAATGGAATAAAAACGTGTTCTATTCCCTTCTAGCGGGTTTCATTCATTTGGTTTGATAGCATGCAATATTGTTAACATATCGCTTAGCCTACGTGTATTACGTCACTCTACCCAGTGGAAAATGAGCGTTGAATATGGTTTACGATATTGCACGGTTGTTGAGGCAACATGACGTCACACGTTGGAGACGTAAAACTTCTGCGCTCGCGAGTAACTGTGACAATTTGTTAACAAACATGGCCGCCAGGTTTGCTTCATTAAAAACTTAAGATTTTGAGAGAATTTTGGAAGAGAAAGACGCATCGAACACCCAAAAGGAATGTGTATGTATAATAATAATAATAATAATAATATTGGCTGGCTTTTTTTTTGTGGTATATCAGATATATTCCATTCAGCTAGCATGATTTTGAACGAGTCAAAGACAAGTGGAATATAGCTGATATACCACGAAAAAAAGCCAGCCAATATTAGCGGAGCTCCAGCGGAGCACCATACCTAAGAAAAAATGGTAAACCCATCGAGTCGATTTTTTGTGGTTTGTCCGTGTCCGTGTACCACCAGTCATACACATCGCCTAGTGGCCAGTGTTAGTAATTACCAGTCATACACACCGCCTAGTGGCCAGTGTTAGTAATTACCAGTCATACACACCGCCTAGTGGCCAGTGTTAGTAATTACCAGTCATACACCGCCTAGTGGCCAGTGTTAGTAATTACCAGTCATACACACCGCCTAGTGGTCAGTGTGAGTAATTACCAGTCATACACACCGCCTAGTGGTCAGTGTTAGTAATTACCAGTCATACACACCGCCTAGTGGCCAGTGTTAGTAATTACCAGTCATACACCGCCTAGTGGCCAGTGTTAGTAATTACCAGTCATACACACCGCCTAGTGGCCAGTGTTAGTAATTACCAGTCATACACCGCCTAGTGGCCAGTGTTAGTAATTACCAGTCATACACACCGCCTAGTGGCCAGTGTTAGTAATTACCAGTCATACACCGCCTAGTGGCCAGTGTTAGTAATTACCAGTCATACACACCGCCTAGTGGCCAGTGTGAGTAATTACCAGTCATACACACCGCCTAGTGGCCAGTGTTAGTAATTACCAGTCATACACACCGCCTAGTGGCCAGTGTTAGTAATTACCAGTCATACACCGCCTAGTGGCCAGTGTTAGTAATTACCAGTCATACACACCGCCTAGTGGCCAGTGTTAGTAATTACCAGTCATACACACCGCCTAGTGGCCAGTGTTAGTAATTACCAGTCATACACACCGCCTAGTGGCCAGTGTTAGTAATTACCAGTCATACACACCGCCTAGTGGCCAGTGTTAGTAATTACCAGTCATACACACCGCCTAGTGGCCAGTGTTAGTAATTACCAGTCATACACACCGCCTAGTGGCCAGTGTTAGTAATTACCAGTCATACACACCGCCTAGTGGCCAGTGTTAGTAATTACCAGTCATACACACCACCTAGTGGCCAGTGTTAGTAATTACCAGTCATCCACACCGCCTAGTGGTCAGTGTTAGTAATTACCAGTCATACACGCCGCCTAGTGGCCAGTGTTAGTAATTACCAGTCATACACGCCGCCTAGTGGCCAGTGTTAGTAATTACCAGTCATCCACACCGCCTAGTGGTCAGTGTTAGTAATTACCAGTCATACACACCGCCTAGTGGCCAGTGTTAGTAATTACCAGTCATACACACCGCCTAGTGGCCAGTGTTAGTAATTACCACTCATACACACCGCCTAGTGGCCAGTGTTAGTAATTACCAGTCATACACACCGCCTAGTGGCCAGTGTTAGTAATTACCACTCATACACACCGCCTCGTGGCCAGTGTTAGTAATTACCAGTCATACACACCGCCTAGTGGCCAGTGTTAGTAATTACCAGTCATACACACCACCTAGTGGCCAGTGTTAGTAATTACCACTCATACACACCGCCTAGTGGCCAGTGTTAGTAATTACCAGTCATACACACCGCCTAGTGGCCAGTGTTAGTAATTACCAGTCATACACACCGCCTAGTGGTCAGTGTTAGTAATTACAGTCATACCCGCCGCCTAGTGGCCAGTGTTAGTAATTACCAGTCATATACGCCGCCTCGTGGCCAGTGTTAGTAATTACCAGTCATACACGCCACCTCGTGGCCAGTGTTAGTAATTACCAGTCATACACGCCGCTTAGTGGTCAGTGTTAGTAATTACCAGTCATACACGCCGCCTAGTGGTCAGTGTTAGTAATTACCAGTCATACACGCCGCCTAGTGGTCAGTGTCAATAATTACCAGTCATACACGCCGCCTAGTGGTCAGTGTTAGTAATTACCAGTCATACACGCCGCCTAGTGGCCAGTGTTAGTAATTACCACTCATACACACCGCCTAGTGGCCAGTGTTAGTAATTACCAGTGTTAGTAATTACCAGTCATACACGCCGCCTAGTGGCCAGTGTTAGTAATTACCAGTCATACACACCGCCTAGTGGCCAGTGTTAGTAATTACCAGTCATACACGCCGCCTAGTGGCCAGTGTTAGTAATTACCAGTCATACACGCCGCCTAGTGGCCAGTGTTAGTAATTACCAGTCATACACGCCGCCTAGTGGCCAGTGTTAGTAATTACCAGTCATACACGCCGCCTAGTGGCCAGTGTTAGTAATTACCAGTCATACACACTGCCTAGTGGTCAGTGTTAGTAATTACCAGTCATACACACCGCCTAGTGGCCAGTGTTAGTAATTACCAGTCATCCACACCGCCTAGTGGTCAGTGTTAGTAATTACCAGTCATACACACCGCCTCGTGGCCAGTAAAGAAATAAAACAAAAGAGACTGGCTATGATATAAGAAAATTCTACAACCCAGAAACAGATGGGAGCGCCACTTTTAGGCAGTGCCGAAATCTATATATTATTTAATTCACACACACATTTAAGTAAGGACCTAGAAAGAGTGCACAATCTTGAATATTAAACAATTCTAAAACCTTCTGCTTATTTCAAAATTTAAATTAAAAAAAAAATCCCAGAAATTCAATCTGGTCTCAGACTTTTGGACTCCACTGTATGTACGAGTTCATATGACCATTCCACATACTACTGTTCCACAGGAGGAGATTGCCCTTGCCTGGGATGTGATCAGGACCGAACCTGTTATTGTACGTCTTCACTGCTCACTCACGCAGTATCTGAATGGACCAGGTCAGAGTCAACACACACACAATCACACTCTCTCTCTCTCTCTCTCTCTCTCTTACATATTAAATTTAGTAAACGTGTTGGAATCACTTCTAAAACTACGCAGACTGTGTTTTCAAAGTCTGTACTGGTTTGTGAGCTCGAATACAGGGTGTCCCAAAAAATGTTCTCACATTGAATCCATTGGTCTGCGATATTGGCTGTGTTCGGAATGCGGTGGTTGTCAGTTTGAACATTTGTAAACATGCATTTATCTTTTAACCCCTTCAGTGCCGTTGGATGAGTCACGTACGTCATGAAATCTTTTACCGTTGTGCGTTATGACGTACGCTACTTGTCATAAACACCTCCTTTTATGTACCTTACATGGCACATTATTTTTACTTCACAGTGGCAGATATGAATTACAGTCAATGGCTAAAACATTCTTCCAGTTGGATATGTTTTGGTATGGTGTGCAAAACAGTCACATGACCCTGTATTGGTCATGTGGTGTCCTGTCATTGTCTGACAGTACGTTTACTTTTTTTTGCTCTTTTAGTGTGTTTTGGAGCAAATTATGGCAAGAAAGAGATATACTGCAGGAGAGGTGAGGGACATAATATTTAAGGAGACACAGAACATAGAATTGGGAAGTAAGTGATGAGGATGAAAGTAGAAATGAGAGCAGTGGAAGTGATTATCAGAGCAATGGTGCTGATGGATCATCTAGTGATGGCAGTGAGGAGAGCATACCTGATTTGGTCATCAGAGGTAGGAGGCAAGCTGTAGCTAGAGGCCTTGGGAGAAGTAGAGGTAGAGTTAGAATTAGAGGTGATGGAAGAGTAATGCCTAGAGGGAGAGGGCCACGCAGGCGAGGTGGTAGGGTGCATGTACGTGGTGGAGGACACGATATGAGAGGAGATAGTGAGACTGAGAATGATGCTGCTGCTGTTGGGGCTGGTGGAGGAGGTGATGGTGGGGCTAGGGATCGAGGTGGTGGTGATGATAGGCATGATGATGAAGATCATGATGATGATGATGATGATAATCAGGGAAACCAAAATGTATATCAGCCAATCTTTAGAGAAGCACGTATGGAATGAAGCATGTCTTGGACTTGGAACACTTGGAATACATGGACCCTTGGTGTACATTGTGTTTTCAAGTACTAGTAATTCATGTTTATGGACAGGTTCTCATTGACGAGCGTTTTTTTTTAATGTTTTTGATTACTGAAGTTATTTTTACTCTACAACGGTGTTTTTTTGTGATTTTTCTATACAAATATTAAAAATATAAAGTTCTGAACAAGTTAGAGAAAGATTATCAAAATATCCCAATTTTGACCTAACCTATTTTTGTCCTATATGCCCGGCACATTACAATTAATTATGGGTGGCAGCCAAGGGGTTGATCTTGTTTCTAAGTCAATAAACAATGCATTTCTTGTAATTTAAAGAGTGAGTACATTTTTTGGGACATCCTGTAGAAACTAATCCTCCCTACAGCCGCAGGTCTGTCACATTCACGTTCAGAAATATTTGAACTTACTAAATGCTAAATACTTATTAAAATGTCTGCTATTGTTTTTTTGTTTTATTCCAGTTCCCACCGTTGATGTATTTCAAGTGTCCACAAAAGACAGGTTCGGCCTGGGACATCAACTGAAAAAGTATGATTTAAAAAAATATCCTATCTCAGATCTCATCAAGCCTCTAAACTGATTTGTTTGCACTTCATGCTACTGTTTGAATCTTTTATCAGGATCATGCAGACCTTTGTCACACAGCAGTGGAAGCATCATACTAAAGACAAGCTTAACTGCCCACATAGCAAAAAGCAGACAGATAAGAAGGTGAAGTCTCCTCTGCACATCTTCTCAACTCTCCGCAGGTAAGAGCAACGCTACTGCACAAGCTCTCAATAATGATTGATTTTCCTGATGGATGAAACCTGACAATCCACAGCTGGTTGGCTTCGAGGAATAAAATAATATAGCGAAACCATCTCATCTCATCTCATTATCTCTAGCCGCTTTATCCTGTCCTACAGGGTCGCAGGCAAGCTGGAGCCTATCCCAGCTGACTACGGGCGAAAGGCGGGGTACACCCTGGACAAGTCGCCAGGTCATCACAGGGCTGCACATAGACACAGGTGGGGTTTACATTAGACCGTATCAGCGGATCATCAGATTAACGTTTTTAAAAACGATTAGCGTGCACACAGCAACGCCAATACACGGATACGCTAATCACATGACTAATTCGGCACGTAAGTTGAAATGTGTCAGTGCGGCTCATCGCTTCCTCCTCAGCGGCTGCGCTCCAAATCACTCCGCCCTGAACAGCGAGTGCCCTCTGGAGGGTGCGCACTCCGGCCCTGCGCAGCTCACAGAGCGCGCGAGTGAAGCGCACGAGCAGTGATTTGGGACTGAGCCGCTGTGCGCAAGTCACTTACCACTTGCAAGTGGAAGGATGGCAAGCCTAAAGACAATCATAACTACACAATGGGCAGTATTTGCATCAGTATTTGCAGTATTTTCATACTTTTATACTCTTTAATGAAAGGTGATACAAGGCGGAAGTCCGCGCCGTTTTTCAGCAGTCGCGTCACATGACCAACGCCAGCGAATCAGGAAGGTGGATGTCACAGTGACGTTGTCCAATGACGACGCCAGCTAGAGCTCAGCACAGCGTATCCGCGTATTCTCAATGTTTACACAGCACCGGACCAGACACGATCTGGATTGAATACGTGGACCCTGGCGGATTCCCGTTTCCCGGCGTTTCCAGGCGGTTTAATGTAAACGGACAGTGCATCCGCGAAGAAAACGAGACAGATACAGTCTAATGTAAACTTGGCCACAGACAACCATTCACACTCACATTCACACCTACGGTCAATTTAGAGCCACCAGTTAACCTAACCTGCATGTCTTTGGACTGTGGGGGAAACCGGAGCACCCGGAGGAAACCCACGCGGACACGGGGAGAACATGCAAACTCTGCACAGAAAGGCCCTCGCCAGCCACGGGGCTCGAACCCGGACCTTCTTGCTGTGAGGCGACAGCGCTAACCGCTACACCACCGTGCCGCCCCATAGCGAAACCAAACATGTTATAATCTGTGGTATATTCTTCTTCTTCTTTTTCGTTTAACGTCCTTTTGTTCCCATATTTCATGGGGTTGGACGAGCTGTGAGCGTTCTCCATCTCAGTCTGTTATAGACCATCTCTTCTTTGAGGTTAAGTTCCTTCAGATCTTCCTCTATACACTTCTTCCATGTTTTCAGGGGCCTTCCTCGGGGGCGTCTTCCATCAATTCCAGCTTCTGCTGCTCTACCACACTACTCTCTTCTTTTCTTTTGACATGCCCGAACCATCTCAAACGTTGTCTTCTCATTAAATTCCGTATGCTTTCCACTTGACATCTCTGTATCACTTCGTCACTTGATATTCCCTCTTCCCAATGTATATTTGCCGGAGCATCCGGCAATCACATCTCTTCACCATGTTTTCAAGGTTCCTAGTCATCGGCCATGTTTCTGCTCCGTATACCGTATAAGTACGGGCCTAATGCATGCACAGTACGTTTGAACTCTACTTTTTAGGGGAATTCCTTGATTCGTCGAAAGACTAGATATCTGTCTCTATTATCTATACACTACCGTTCAAAAGTTTGGGGTCACCCAGACAATTTTGTGTTTTCCATGAAAAGTCACACTTTTATTTACCACCATAAGTTGTAAAATGAATAGAAAATATAGTCGAGACATTTTTCTGGCCATTTTGAGCATTTAATCGACCCCACAAATGTGATGCTCCAGAAACTCAATCTGCTCAAAGGAAGGTCAGTTTTATAGCTTCTCTAAAGAGCTCAACTGTTTTCAGCTGTGCTAACATGATTGTACAAGGGTTTTCTAATCATCCATTAGCCTTCTGAGGCAATGAGCAAACACATTGTACCATTAGAACACTGGAGTGAGAGTTGCTGGAAATGGGCCTCTATACACCTATGGAGATATTGCACCGAAAACCAGACATTTGCAGCTAGAATAGTCATTTACCACATTAGCAATGTATAGAGTGGATTTCTGATTAGTTTAAAGTGATCTTCATTGAAAAGAGCAGTGCTTTTCTTTCAAAAATAAGCAAATTTCAAAGTGACCCCAAACTTTTGAACGGTAGTGTATATCTATATTCTTTGGCTTATTTGAAAATTTTTTTAGCTCGTTGTTCAAAAATCATCGAGTTTGCAAATTAGCATTCACATTTGTCAGAATTCTTATTATCCGCAGTCTTGATTTGTATGGCGACTACTGTCTTGTGTTAAAATATTATGTGTCTAATGATGTCAAGCTGTTAAAATTTCCATTCATCTCAAATTTTTCTCCCAGTGAGAATGGTTTATGTCTGATATTAAAAGAAACATCATTACAGAAAGCAAGTAACATTAGGAGGAATTGTACACACACAGTAATGTTTTTCCCCCTTTGATTTCCATTTTCTAATTATACCTCTGCTGTTCTGCGTTAATGGAGGTCCCCCAGCTATCCCCCTCCCGGCTGCACAAAAAACAAAAAGAAGCTCAAGCACGAGCAGGATGGTGTGTCCAAATCGCATCGCCTCTTGCGCCGTACATGTTCGAGCGCAGTGAAGCCTGAAGTGGACGGCTGTGCCGGGAAGCCGCGCAAACTCCTGGGCCCTTCTCTGTCAGAGCAGACGCCTGGCCTCAAACCACCTCAACGGCTCTTGCCAAGGCCTGAAGAGAGCATGATCTCACGGCCTCACCGACTCCTGCCACGCTCCGGCTCAGGTGAGCCACAGTGTGAACGTAGCACAGGTGGAGACAGTAGTAGTGTTCTGAAGCCTCACCGGCTCCTTCACCGCACTGACGAGCTGGACGGTCTCAAGCACCACCAGCGGCTCCTCGGCAGGTCCTGCTCCAGCAGTGCCAAGATGACCAAAGGCGAACCGCCCAAGGAGCCATCCGGAGAGAGCCGCCGCCTCTCGCTCACCTCAGGGCTCATAGGCATCCTGGCCCCGGCACTCTCTCCTGCACCACCGGTAAGCTCAGTGAAGAGCGTTCTGAAGCTCTGCTCATGCTTTATTTCTGGTGTTCAACAGTGCTGCATGCATGCATCATTTAGTTCCTCAGCTCTAATGCACATGATAGACTTAACTTATTCTAAAACTCTTTATGAGGCGAATTATCCGAATTATAGCATGGAAATGATAATGCATTGTAGGGCTATTACAGAGCTGGAACATACCAAGTTTAATTTACTGTAATGGGGATCATTTTCACTGAATGCGGGGTTTGTTTTTTTGCTTTCCGCTCTGTGCACTAGATAATGTTTTCTCTTTTCTCTTTTTAATTTAGAAGAAAATCGGTTTGAATTACAGTAGTGTCTGGAATATTCTATGATTTTTATTTTTATTTTTTGTTGATAGCCAAACAACGGAGCCAAGTCGATACCAATCAGAGACCGTGGCTTTCTCGTCCAGGTGAATATTAACCCACCACACACTTCAGGAGATTACTGGTAAATAACAGATGTCTAAATAATGGATGTAATCTTTATTGCAGACGATGGAGTACGCAGAGCAGCGGATCCCCGTCCTGAATGAATTCTGTGTGGTCTGTGATGAACCTCATGTGTTTCAAAATGGACCAATGCTCAGGGTGAGTGTCCATGTGACTATGGTACAAACAGAGGGTTTTACAGATACCAGATTCCAGTCGTTATGGTTTCCCACTAATATTTTAAAGTTGCTAGTTGTTAAATAAACAAAGAAATGGTCTGGCATTTATAAATACACAGGCTGAGCATGCACATTATTAGCAATTATTATACATACAGGACACTTTTTCGATGGAATAAAAACATGTGTTCTATTCCCTTCTAGCGGGTTTCATTCATTTGGTTTGATAGCATGCAATATTGTTAGCATATCGCTTATCCGACGTGTATTACGTCACTCTACCCAATGGAGAATGAGCGTTGAATATGGTTTGCGATATTGCATGGTTGTCAAGACAACATGATGTCACACGCCAGAACCGATGCAAATATTCAATGAGAAAGTTTTCTGCTGCGCATACACAAATGCATTTCTTTGTTCAGTGGGAAAGAGAAAGACGTGTTGAACACCCGAAAGGCTACCAAAACTTCATTAGATATTCTTCACGCGTATTTACAAGAGAAAAACATACCAACGGACATCGAAAAACTGGAAAAGCGAGTGTATAATAATAATAACAATAATAATAATAATAATAATATTGGCTGGCTTTTTTTGTGGTATATCAGATATATTCCATTCAGCTAGCATGATATTGAACTCGTCTTCAACTCGTTCAATGTCAGTCTAGCTGAATGGAATATATCTGATATACCACGGAAAAAAAGCCAGCCAATATTATTTAAATATTTCTTTTACATTCAGAAAGAGAAATGCAAACTTTTGAATGTGTAACATTTTCACTACTGGTATCTGATCATATGGTATTTGAGCATTTTCTCAGCATATATATGGACACAAGTGTTTTACTGGGAAATACACCACTCATATTTTTCATACGAGCTACTTCCGTGACATAAATCTCTATATGTGACTCGTGAGGAAATCGATGAAATGTTTTGATAAATTTGGGTACTTTTTGTTTGTGAATGTGTCGATATAATAAAAAGAAAATCACACGTTGGCTTGATGATATGAAGTTTATCTTCTCCTGTTGAAAAACTTGTATTTTTCCTCCAAAATACATCGTGGATCTGAGTGACATATTTTCCGATATCTTCACTCTGATGACGTCACTCCCAATGTTTTCTCGCTGACTAGATGCGTTTTGTCAAAATGGCGAACCAGTTCAAAATTAAAATTATTTTGATTAACTTGCATGTTTTTTTTTGTGGATGTGTCCATATAATATAAAGAACATTACACAGTGGCACGAAGATATGCAGTTTATCTTCTCGTGTTGAAAATATTTTCACTCATTCACTTCACTCACTTGTGAATATGTTCACCACTCGTAATAAACTTCATATCTTTGTGCAACCGTATGATATCCTACACACACACACATGCATATATATATATATATATATATATATATATATATATATATATATATATATATATATACACACTACCGTTCAAAAGTTTGGGGTCGCCCAGACAATTTTGTGTTTTCCATGAAAAGTCACACTTTTATTTACCACCATAAGTTGTAAAATGAATAGAAAATATAGTCAAGACATTTTTCTGGCCATTTTGAGCATTTAATCGACCCCACAAATGTGATTCTCCAGAAACTCAATCTGCTCAAAGGAAGGTCAGTTTTATAGCTTCTCTAAAGAGCTCAACTGTTTTCAGCTGTGCTAACATGATTGTACAAGGGTTTTCTAATCATCCATTAGCCTTCTGAGGCAATGAGCAAACACATTGTACCATTAGAACACTGGAGTGAGAGTTGCTGGAAATGGGCCTCTATACACCTATGGAGATATTGCACCAAAAACCAGACATTTGCAGCTAGAATAGTCATTTACCACATTAGCAATGTATAGAGTGGATTTCTGATTAGTTTAAAGTGATCTTCATTGAAAAGAACAGTGCTTTTCTTTCAAAAATAAGGACATTTCAAAGTGACCCCAAACTTTTGAACGGTAGTCTATAAAACAGTTATTCCACAAAATCGAGTCATACATGAGCTGATAGCCGACGAGGCATGTTGCACCGAGTTGGCTATAAGCCATGTACAATGAGTTTGAGTGGAATAACTGTTTTATTCTATCCACATTCACTGGATTTTGAGAAACAGGGCATTTTTATTTGTATTTTTTGCATATTTGATAAATAAAACCTTTATACAAAACGTCCAACAAAATCATTTCCGCTTAGAATGTGACCAAACAGCGAAATGACAGTAGCAATTCGTGATAAATGCTATGATAATAATTATTGAAAAATAAAGAAAGATGCGTTATTACCATCATATACTTTTTATTCCATATTTTGTTACTTTTTTGTATTTTTTGGGGTTTTCTTCTTCTTTCGGGTTTTTTTTGGTGGTTGGCAAACCAACTTAAAGGTGCATTACTGCCACCGACTGGGCTGGAGTGTGGAACAGGAGATATTGGAGGGGAAAAAACTATATTCTTTTAGTTATTTCCGTTTCTTTTAAATACTTAATAACAATTTTGGGGGGGATGTTTGGATAGAGTTTTTGTTTCGTCCTTGGTTGATTCATCAACACACTCCGTCTTTTTGTTTTTCTCTACTCACGGTATATGAGCTGATAGCCTTGTAGTAGAGTAGCCAATCAGAGTGCGCGATTGCTCATATCCAGTGAATGTGGATAGAATATTGCTTTAAATTAAGGCTTAAGGCTTAAAGTTTGGACACACTTAAGAAGAAGAAGCCTTTATTTGTCACATGCACACTCAAGCACAGTGAAATTCGTCCTCTGCATTTAACCCATCTGAAGCAGTGAACACACACACACACATACCCAGAGCAGTGGGCAGCTATACTCCAGCGCCCAGGGAAACCGGAGCACCCGGAGGAAACCCACGCAGGCACGTGGAGAACATGCAAACTCCTTAATAGTAGTAAGTGTGTCTAACCTATTGATGTTACTATCAATTTGTTAATGACATACTTTTGTGTATGTTTCTGCAGCCCACAGTGTGTGAGAGAGAGTTGTGTGTCTTTGCCTTCCAAACGCTAGGAGTCATGAATGAGGCTGCTGATGAGATTGCCACAGGTGCCCAGGTACTCACTAGTCGTTTTATCAGTGCTACAGACCTTACGTTGCTCTCAGGGCTATTCTGATCTTCTGAATGATTTATAACCAACTGCAGGTTGTTGACTTGCTGGTCTCCATGTGTCGCTCTGCACTGGAATCACCGAGAAAAGTAGTCATTTTTGAGCCATATCCCTCAGTAGTAGATCCCAGTGACTCTCAGTCCTTGGCCTTTAACCCAAGGGTATGATGAACATTTCAATACACTGGAAGTTGCATTGAGCTAATTCTCATTTTGTGATTGCTATTACAAAATAATGCTGTGCTTTCTCTTAGAAAAAGGACTATGATCGGGTAATGAGAGCTCTTGATAGCCTCACGTCTATCAGAGAAATGACCCAGGTATTGTCTGAAAACACCTATTTGTGTATTTTGCTATTCCTGTATCTTGGAAATTGTGTCTGAAACTTAATTTGTCTTAAACAGGCGCCATATTTGGAGATAAAGAAGCAGATGGACAGAATTGACCCCCTGGCTCACCCACTATTGCAATGGTAGGAAACGTCTCTCCATGCTCATAACATTTACTCAGGTTATTTCATTGGTAATATTAACATCAATGACTTGAAGGATTTTGGTCATTTGTAATCACAGTGGTTATTTTAAATCCCAGATAGCAAATAAGAGGTGACTCAATGCCCTTTATACACTTACTACCTTCACCTGGCCCACATACTGCCATGGAATGAGTGAGCTGGTCTCATCTGAATCCGAAATCCAGAGCACAGGGCAAAACTGAAATTCTGCACAAGCATGGAATATGGTGCATAGTACATGGGGGTCTGTTGATCAAAATTCCAAATGTAGTGAAAACCTGAAACATGGTGTACACGTTTATGTCCTTAAAGGAACAGTCCACCATACTTCCATAATGAAATATGCTCTTATCTGAATTGAGACGAGCTGCTCCGTACCTCTCCGAGCTTTGCGCGACCTCCCAGTCAGTCAGACGCAGTCAGACGCGCCGTCACTCCTGTTAGCAATGTAGCTAGGCTCAGTATGGCCAATGGTATTTTTTGGGGCTGTAGTTAGATGCGACCAAACTCTTCCGCGTTTTTCCTGTTTACATAGGTTTATATGACCAGTGATATGAAACAAGTTCAGTTACACAAATTGAAACGTAGCGATTTTCTATGCTATGGAAAGTCCGCACTATAATGACAGGCGTACTAACACCTTCTGCGCGCTTCGACAGCGCATTGATACGGAGCTCAGATATCAATGCGCTGCCGAAGCACGCAGAAGGTGTTAGTACGCCTGTCATTATAGTGCGGACTTTCCATAGCATAGAAAATCGCTACGTTTCAATTTTTTTAACTGAACTTGTTTCATATCACTGGTCATATAAACCTATGTAAACAGGAAAAACGCGGAATAGTTTGGTCGCATCTAACTACAGCCCCAAAAAATACCGTTGGCCATACTGAGCCTAGCTACATTGCTAACAGGAGTGACGGCACGTCTGACTGTGTCTGACTGACTGGGAGGTCGCGCAAAGCTCGGAGAGGTACGGATCAGCTCGTCTCACTTCAGATAAGAGCATATTTCATTATGGAAGTACGGTGGACTGTTCCTTTAAGATTGTCAAAAAGGAGCCTTACGTGCTTAAACTCATCCATGTGTGGCCTCGAATCTCTTGCTATCTGGGATATATGATGTATGTATAGCTAAAGGTACTGTATTATGTTGTAAAAAAATAAGAAATGTGTTG
Source organism: Neoarius graeffei (assembly GCF_027579695.1). Classification (NCBI taxonomy): domain Eukaryota; kingdom Metazoa; phylum Chordata; class Actinopteri; order Siluriformes; family Ariidae; genus Neoarius; species Neoarius graeffei. The sequence goes on along the minus strand of NC_083592.1, from coordinate 43,402,937 downwards.
TTGACAGGGTCATATCCAGTAACAGGTCTCACATAGTGAAGCTACCAGTGACCAGAGTAAGTCATTTTAATTTCTCTACTGACTGAACACTTGAAACGTAAGCAGATTGTGTTTGATTTAAGGCTCTGTAGGAGTCCCGGAGGCATAAATAGTCAGATCTCACTTTATAGAAGTGCTTACGGTTATGAAATGCGCTCATAATTAATATTTTATTTTGCAGTATCAGTGCTTTGCCTTTATTTTAGGAAACTTAGAGTTAGCACCAGTGTGTACCACTTATTAGAACCTCTGTATCATGAAACATGTCATACACACTCAATACATTTCCACTGAAATGTAGCTTATGCAGGGGTCATGACCAGTGCTGCGGAGAAGTGGATTAAAGCTTAGTGTCTTTCATGAATGCTTTTTCTCTCCCAACAGCAACTAAAGTTTATGCACACCCCACACCAGTTCCTCTTACTCAGCAGCCCACCGGCCAAAGAATCCAACTTCAGAGCTGCCAAAGGCCACTTTGGGAGTACCTTTGCTTTCCAGTAAGTTCCAGCACTGATAGCGTGGTATTTCTGTTCAGATATTACAGATATTGCGCTTATCAACGAAATTTCTAATTCCACCTATATTCATAAACAGATAATTACAGGGCTCGAAGTGAAGAAATGTCATAATTCAGTTTTAATAATTACATAAACGATATTTCATGTCATAAACCTTTAAAACATGAACATTATATAAAGAATGAAAATACCTCCGATAATAGCACGTCCAAAAGGGTTTTATTCCTTTTATACCTCAGCAAATTACCAACGATTTCCAAATATTTATTGATTACAGAACAGCATGTCATATGTTCAGATAATACTGGCTGGCGTTGAGGGGTATATCAGATATATTCCATTCAGCTAGCATGATACTGAACTAGTCGAAAGATATACCACAAAAAAGCCATTATTATTATTATTATTATTATTATTATACTCTCTTCATATCAGCATTCTCGAAGGCCAACGCTACTGTAGCTTACCCATGAGTTGGCGCTGTTAGTGCAGCAGTGCAGTCACCTTCCAGCCAGTGTAACGTTCATCAGTAGCGTTAGCGAATGATAATAAAGCAGTGCTATCGAGAGCAAGTAGCACAGGCTAACGACCGAGAAACTAAGATTTACAGTAGGTCTCCAGACTCTTCTTCCACGCTGCACACTCGCTACAGTATTTTTCACTCAGACTTCAGTATTCATTTCCCTGTGAAATGTACTTAATTACTTTTAAAATCAACATCGACAACTACACACAGCGGAGCAATCTGACAGCCAAAATTCTCTCTAACCCTGTGTCTGAAACCACTCACTCGTTCACTACTCCCTACAGTGGTGCTTGAAAGTTTGTGAACCCTTTAGAATTTTCTATATTTCTGCATAAATATGACCTAAAACATCATCAGATTTTCACACAAGTCCTAAAAGTAGATAAAGAGAACCCAGTTAAACAAATGAGACACAAATATTATACTTGGTCATTTATTTACTGAGGAAAATGATCCAATATTACATATCTGTGAGTGGCAAAAATATGTGAACCTCTAGGATTAGCAGTTAATTTGAAGGTGAAATTAGAGTCAGGTGTTTTCAATCAGTGGGATGACAATCAGGTGTGAGTGGGCACCCTGTTTTATTTAAAGAACAGGGATCTATCAAAGTCTGATCTTCACAACACATGTTTGTGGAAGTGCATCATGGCACGAACAAAGGAGATTTCTGAGGACCTCAGAAAAAGCGTTGTTGATGCTCATCAGGCTGGAAAAGGTTACAAAACCATCTCTAAATAGTTTGGACTCCACCAATCCACAGTCAGACAGATTGTGCACAAATGGAGGAAATTCAAGACCATTGTTACCCTCCCCAGGAGTGGTCGACCAACAAAGATCACTCCAAGAGCAAGGCGTGTAATAGTCGGCAAGGTCACAAAGGACCTCAGGGTAACTTCTAAGCAACTGAAGGCCTCTCTCACATTGACTAATGTTAATGTTCATGAGTCTACCATCAGGAGAACACTGAACAACAATGGTGTGCATGGCAGGGTTGCTAGGACAAAGCCACTGCTCTCCAAAAAGAACATTCCTGCTCATCTGCAGTTTGCTAAAGATCACGTGGACAAGCCAGAAGGCTATTGGAAAAATGTTTTGTGGACGGATGAGACCAAAATAGAACTTTTTGGTTTAAATGAGAAGCGTTATTTTTGGAGAAAGGAAAACACTGCATTCCAGCATAAGAACCTTATCCCATCTGTGAAACATGGTGGTGGTAGTATCATGGTTTGGGCCTGTTTTGCTGCATCTGGGCCAGGACGGCTTGCCATCATTGATGGAACAATGAATTCTGAATTATATCAGCGAATTCTAAAGGAAAATGTCAGGACATCTGTCCATGAACTGAATCTCAAGAGAAGGTGGGTCATGCAGCAAGACAACGACCCTAAGCACACAAGTCGTTCTACCAAAGAATGGTTAAAGAAGAATAAAGTGAATGTTTTGGAATGGCCAAGTCAAAGTCCTGACCTGAATCCAATGGAAATGTTGTGGAAGGACCTGAAGCGAGCAGTTCATGTGAGGAAACCCACCTACATCCCAGAGTTGAAGCTGTTCTGTGCGGAGGAATGGGCTAAAATTCCTCCAAGCCGGTGTGCAGGACTGATCAACAGTTACCGCAAACGTTTAGTTGCACTTATTGCTGCACAAGGGGGTCACACCAGATACTGAAAGCAAAGGTTCACATACTTTTGCCATTCACAGATATGTAATATTGGATTATATTCCTCAATAAATAAATGACAAAGTATAATATTTTTGTTGCATTTGTTTAACTGGGTTCTCTTTATCTACTTTTAGGACTTGTGTGAAAATCTGATGATGTTTTAGGTCATATTCATGCAGAAATATAGAAAATTCTAAAGGCTTCACAAACTTTCAAGCACCACTGTAAACCTGTGGTTTTACTGATTTTTACGGAACCACAAGTTTGTTGACTTCCTGCAAACTAAAATGTTCAACAAAGTTGTAAGTTGCGCTTATCAACTTGCATATAAAATATACATAACGTAAAAGAATTCTAAACTGTCACTGAATTAGCTGTGACTAAAGATTGTAATGATCTGTTCCAGTGGATCACACATAGAGAACTGGCACTCCATTTTGAGGAATGGTTTGGTTGTGGCCTCCAAGACAAAACTCCAGGTATAAAACACCACAGTTCAAGCTCATGTCCATATCTGGCTATTCTATAACTCTGTGTTTAATATGTTTTGAACGGCAGGCTGTGTAGACACTTATACAATCTTTTTACTCAATATGAAACGTCATGTTGGCTCATTTCGTTTTGACCGCAGCTCCATGGCGCCATCTATGGGAGTGGAATTTATCTCAGCCCAATGTCAAGCATATCCTTTGGGTACTCAGGTCTGACTGTGCTGAGAAACTATTTAAATTATTATTATTTTTTTTTTACCCTGAAGGATTATGTGTAATTTTAGGATGTGTTATTGATAGTAACCTTTACACGTGTTCACGAAACACATTTGCTTTTTCAAGGGATGAACAAAAAGCAGCAGAAAGTTGCGTCAAAAGATGAAACTGCTACAAACAAGACCAATATTCATCTGCAGGTAAAAACTCTATCCACGACTTTAACATGCTTTCATAGATTTTACTATAAGCTCATATAGACATGTAAAATATCCACTTATTCACTGCAGTCACAGAAAAAAGGTCAGCAGCCTCAGTTTCTGCAGAGTCGCAATCTGAAATGCATAGCCTTATGTGAAGGTACAGTATCCATCATGGGCATGATGTAACGATGCCAATTCATAAAAATTGCCTTTCATAAATGCCTTTCAGTTATTTCTTTTCATAATTGTTTTAAAATTCACTTTTTCAGTGATTACTTCGCCGGACCTTCACAAGCACGGCGACATCTGGGTGGTCCCAAACACTGATCATGTCTGCACACGATTTTTCTTTGTGTAAGTTTATTATCTTTAGAAAATGTTTATAGTCTCAGCTGTACAAGGTTGTAAGAAATCCAGGTGCGCAGTCCCTTTGAGCCGCACATCGCCTGGGTTTTCATTAGTGAACTGCACGAAACATAACAAGCAAAGCCGAAACTTCATTGTACCGTTTTTCTCATTGCTTCTTAACCTCCTAGGGCTTAGCGGTCGCATGCGTGGACAGCACTTTATGGAAATTCGGAACAAGAATCCACATATGTGGACATACTTTTTCTCTAAAAGTACATCTTATCAAAAGATGATGCTTAGTTTTTATTCTAATCAGGTTCTAATAAGCCCAAATAGCAAAGAGAAATAAAAAATGCATGTAAAAAAAACAGCTTGGGCCTTAAAGGAGAACTGAAGGCAAATTTTTTTATTATCAAAATTCGATTTCTCTCGTTTTATTAAATATCGGAACACATTTTTGATCGCTATTTTGTCGCTGCTATAGCAAGTTCTGGGTGTTTGAAATATGCTCTGTAATATATCAGTCCATATGTCAAAGCAATGGCCGTAAACGAGATTGGTTAAGACCTGTGCGAGACATCGTAGGACGGAAGTAAAACATACAGCGGAAATCCAAAGCGACCAACATCTGCCAACGTTGTCAAAAGACGCGTGCGCCCTCTTTCGAATGCTGACGTGATCAAGCCGGAAGTTTTGTTTGTTTTGATAGCGATCAGGAAAGTTTGAAAAAAGTAGACAGTAATCGTCATTTAAACTCGTTTTTGTGCAATATTTTGTTTGGAAAACAGTTCATTTGGTGGAATAAATGTGACGCAAGATGCCGAGGACACCTGGCTGACACTTCACGTTTCGAAGTCTCGCACAAATCTCGTGAAGATCGCGTGGATAAGCGACGCCTGCCGTGGACCAAACGAACTAAATTCAACATGGCTAAAAACCAAATAGGCCGATAAGTATAATATTTAATTGCAATTAGTTGCCAATACGAGTCACGATATAAGGTTACTAAAACCGAAAACATAATTGCATAACACGTTAATTAAGAAATAAAGCAAGTTTAAAAATGACTCCAGTTCTCCTTTAATCTGTATAATGAAAATCAACGTGCTTTTTCCTTTCAGTTCAAAATCTCAACGTCAAAATAATTTGTTTATCATACGTAAAGAATGGGGTGGTGTAGTGGTTAGCGCTGTCGCCTCACAGCAAGAAGGTTCTGGGTTCGAGCTCAGTGGCCAACAAGGGCCTTTCTGTGCGGAGTTTGCATGTTCTCCCCGTGGCCGCGTGGGTTTCCTCCGGGTGCTCCGGTTTCCCCCACAGTCCCAAGACATGCAGGTTAGGTTAACTGGTGACTCTAAAATTGACCATAGGTGTGAATGTGAGTGTGAATGGTTGTCTGTGTCTATGTGTCAGCCCTGTGATGACCTGGCGACTTGTCCAGGGTGTACCCCGCCTTTCGCCCGTAGTCAGCTGGGATAGGCTCCTGCGACCCTGCACAGGATAAACGGCTACAGATAATGGATGGATATGTAAAGAATAAAACATTTCAGGATGTGCAGTTGTCATAAAATAATTAATGACGAATTAGTGTGACGTGTAGTCACCACAAAGTTGATTCTTTTCCTGTAACAGCGTCTTCTGCAATTCTTTTATTCCTCTTATACCACAGCACTATACCAATGACTGCAATTCCTATTAATTAAAGAATGGCACTTCATACTTTTTAACATTATGGAACAACCCTGAAACCAGTTCCTGCTATCACATCCATTGTAACGGCTATAAACAGTTGTCCTTTCACTTTCTCATGAAGTTAATAAGACAGAAAGAAATGCAGCTTATAGTTAATAAGAAACCAGAAAGGACAAAGTCCTCTGTCCAAAAGACTTTCCCATGACAGAAAACTGTCGTGAATGTCAAGTTACAACAGCTATAAACAGTTGTTCTCTTCCCAGCCTCTCTTTTTTTTTCTTCCTCTCTTTTGAAGTTAATAAGACAAAAAAAGTATGTGTCCTGAGAGTTCCCAGTGGCGGAAAACCTACTGATGGTTACAAAATGCTCACACTGAAGACTCTTTGCAAAAATGCTAAATAAGCTTCTCTTTACAGAAAACATCCCCATTTTCTTTTTGATAGAGTTTTACTTATTCGTAGATTATATGGAACGTCAGCCTTTCACCTTACATGGTCAACCCTGTGAATTAGGCGATACACTCGACATAATAATATATGGGTTGTTTTACAATCAGGGTACAAAGTTTGTGTCACAGGGGTCCAAAATTCAAATGGATTCAAACTGGTTCTTGTACCAGTTTTTAACTGAAGGACAAGTTAAAGAACAGATTTCAGGTAATTTTTTGATGTGTGTGTATGGTAGTTTTGTGTAATCTGCTGTAAGATAAAGAAGATTAAGTGTGGCTTTAAGCAGGGCTGGGAGAAACAAATGAAGTGATTCTCGGAGAGGACTTTTTTTTTTTTGACAATTCAGAATCCACTACTTCCATAGTGCTTTTAAATATAAGGCTGTAAGCTTTGTGTTAGTTGTCTCTAATATTTATGTCCCAATATCTTGACCACATTTTAGGATGAAAATAATCATTTTAGATATCTCATCTCATTATCTCTAGCCGCTTTATCCTGTTCTACAGGGTCGCAGGCAAGCTGGAGCCTATCCCAGCTGACTACGGGCGAGAGGCGGGGTACACCCTGGACAAGTCGCCAGGTCATCACAGGGCTGACACATAGACACAGACAACCATTCACACTCACATTCACACCTACGCTCAATTTAGAGTCACCAGTTAACCTAACCTGCATGTCTTTGGACTGTGGGGGAAACCGGAGCACCCGGAGGAAACCCACGCGGACACGGGGAGAACATGCAAACTCCACACAGAAAGGCCCTCGCCGGCCACGGGGCTCGAACCCAGGACCTTCTTGCTGTGAGGCGACAGCGCTAACCACTACACCACCGTGCCGCCCCTCGTTTTAGCTATGTTATTTTATATTGAAAAATTAGCTGTCTCGGAGAGGACATGTTTTTGACACAATTCCATACTAATTTGATCAAAATAGTCTGAAAACTTACTGGCATTCAACATTAAAACTTAACTATGTTTCCAATGATACGGAACCAAATATTTGTTTTATGGTATAAAGAATGATTTAAGTGCATCCCTTTTGGAGCTACCTGTGGTCAAAAAAGCACTTTTTCTAAATGATACGAGTAATTTTGCTAAATATGACACACATTGCCATACATTCACCAAAAATAACGTTATCACCAATTTTTTTTTGCATGGTAAATAGAACTATCACAGGGCTACAGTAAACAACCAAGTTTATTTAGTCAAGCCTTTTGATATTGAAGATAATAAGTGTTAAATGTGATTTTTAGCTTGCGTACCCTGATTGTAAAACAACCCATATTAGAACATGCTCATTAATACAAACCCGTTCATTAAAATACAGCTGTCAGACCTGCAGTTATGGAAAATTAATCAACATCTGACCAATCGCATCTGAGAATCTTAACAGCACTGTGGTGTAAAGTACATGAAGGAGCTAGTATATGATAACTAGTGAATGAATTAAATATTGATGAGAAGTACTCCTAATCGTGAAAAGTATTTTTTAAAAGAACTAAGAATAAGCCAAGTTACATCAGTATTGTTTTTAATCCGGATTTAAAAACACCTTCCAAGCTATAGAGCGTTCCAAATCTTCTCTGGAATGCTAGATACTATAAAGAATGAAATGTCGAATATCATGTCAGGAAATGCAGTTTACTTTGAAATGGAATTTCCTCAGCGATATTGTGTTTAACTGCATGCTGCCTCAAACAAGCCTGAACTAAATGTCAAATATCTCATTACATTTCTACAAATACTCACTCATAGTCCTTTACAGATTCGAGGGTCATGGCTGAGGTTACATTGTTTCACAGGAGAATAGTGCAGATCTTTTTTTTTTGGTTAATACCACTGTTAATATGCTGATCCAGATACGGACTACAGCACGTTTTAACTCTCAGGATAACCTTCCCCAGCGGCTGTGAGAAACAATCTCATGCTCTTTAAAGGTGATATGCAGAGCCTTTATTTTTAAATACATTTCTGAGTGGATAGTATCTCCATCCTTGACTCTTGTATGCTGCATAAATGGGAATAAAAAAATGTATATTTTTGAGTTAAAATCGACTGTAAAGTTGGCATTCGAGCTGCCCCGCTGAGCCCGCCAGCCCTGAGCGCGTGACGTCACAGCGGTAACCGGTTTTAAAGCCTAGGTCACAACCGGACGTACGATTTTTTGGCCGTGCGATTTTTGGCGTTTCCCAAATCGCTGCGTTTTTTTTTTTGTTCATGGAGAAAGACGCACGTTGGGCGTAAGTTTGTCTTGCAACCTGAAAAAAACATAAGCGCCCGTAGAGTTTGTTTGACATGACAAAGAACCTCTGCGGCCAGTCTACGGCTCGAAAATCAGCACGTCACATGCGCGCCCTCCGTGCGTTTCTTGCGTTTTTTGCACGTAGACCGGCCGTAGGAGCACGTACGGCCAGTTGTGACCGAGGCTTAAGGCCGAGGCCTTTTACAGCTATAGACCAAAAAGTCATATAAATAAAAATTTACGGTGAAAGTAAGAAATACCAGCGGCACGGTGGTGTAGTTGTTAGCGCTGTCGCCTCACAGCAAGAAGGTCCGGGTTCGAGCCCCGTGGCCGGCGAGGGCCTTTCTGTGCGGAGTTTGCATGTTCTCCCCATGTCTGCGTGGGTTTCCTCCGGGTGCTCCGGTTTCTCCCACAGTCCAAAGACATGCAGGTTAGGTTAACTGGTGACTCTAAATTGACCGTAGGTGTGAATGTGAGTGTGAATGGTTGTCTGTGTCTATGTGTCAGCCCTGCGATGACCTGGCGACTTGTCCAGGGTGTACCCCGCCTTTCGCCCGTAGTCAGCTGGGATAGGCTCCAGCTTGCCTGCGACCCTGTAGAACAGGATAAAGCGGCTACAGATAATGAGAATGAGAAGTAAGAAATACCGTCACCGACTTGCTCAACTAAGACTGATTTGACTTCACTGATTGTGGGTTGACTCTCATTAAAACAGGATAGGTGTTCTAACTTATGCAACATACATGTCCATGCATGCATTTTCACTGATAAAACGCAAAAGGCTGATTAAATAATCAGATGAACTGAGACGATCACATTCTGAAGCAAATTAAATAATCTTATACCGGTAACTTAAACACACAATACAAGTTACACGGGTGGCATGATGGTGTAGTGGTTAGCACAGTTGCCTCACAGCAAGAAGGTTTTGGGTTTGAACCCAGCGGCTGGCGAGGGCCTTTCTGTGTGGAGTTTGCATGTTCTGCGTGGGTTTCCTCTGGTTTCTCCCACAGTCCAAAGACATGCGGTTAGGTTAATATGGGACAGCCTTGGGCTGAGGTGCCCTTGAGTGAGGCACCGAACTCCCGGCTTCTCCCCGGGCGCTGTTAGAATGGCTGCCCACTGCTCTGGGTGGGTATGTGTGTGTGCTCATTGCTCATGTGTGTGTTCACTGCTTCAGATGGGTTAAGTGCAGAGAGGAATTTCACAAGTGTGTGATGAATAAAGTTGTGCTTTCTTTTTTTTCTTTTATTAATCTAAATGCAGGTAAACAACGTGTTATTTTTTTTTAAATCCAAATGAGAGTCGGAGCTTACCCGTCTGCGTTCTCGCTTCTTGAAGGCCGATTTGTTTTTGAAACAATCTGACTTTCAGTTGTTTGTTCAGTTCTCCGTTCATTCACTTCTTCCATGTAAGGGTGAAATGGCAGCAATATCCAGTTTAGAAATCAGCTCCACTCATTCACTTTTCTTCATACTGAGTACTCCGCCATTACTGCTCGGCTCAGGCAATTACTAAAACCCGGGACGGAACGGGATGTCACCGGTTTTAGCAACAACTGCAGGGAGGTCACTGCCCGAGCGATATGTCCCGTCCCGTTCCATCCCGGGTTTTAGCAACAACCCTCGGCTCACTCCAGGAGGACTGGTGCAACTGACGTTTAAAAAATAAATAAATAAATAAAATAAATACTTTACTTTTCTTGTAGTTTTCTTTTCCTTTAATTGTTGGTCCTGCACCCTCTTTCAATACGGGCTTATAGCCAACGCTCCTCAACAGATCAGAGGTCTCGTACGAGTCTTCAGTAAAATGTGCAGAGCAGAGGAGAGACCACTTCGTAGGCGCCCAACGTGCCCGTGAACTTCTCACAAAGCACGTCCAAATCTTTGCAGTTTGAACATTCTTGGGCCGTGAATGCAACGTAAATCCACCTTCTGTCGTGTTGCTGCACCTGCCATCAAAATGGAGGATCGGAGTTGCAGTCAGCTCTGTGTTTTAGTATCGCGGAAATGGCGATGAGACCGATAGCCTTCCTGCTGTGACGTTACGGATGTCAAGGTCGTTCACTCAGACCGCTACCTATATAAATCACTTTAATCGTAAAAATTACTGTATTAGATTCATTGTTAATGCTTAAAACTATTCCTGTGCCATTCTTGAGGTCTCAAGGCATTTATAAACGAAAGTGAGGCCATGGCTCTGCGTATCTGCTTTAACAACTTTAAAAAGAGCCTCCTCATGCTCTGCTTGATGCAGCCGGCTGGTGTCTTCACTTCCTTATGACCAGACGTCTTCAAGTTTCTTCTTTAGATGATTGTTTTGTAAATAATTGTGACTGGACAATGGTTTATTTCAACTACTGCTTAATTTTCATTGTAGACTGTTTAACATTTCCTTCTGTCACTTCATAGAACACTGTGGTATCTATATAATAAGCGGCAAAGTTTGTTTGTTTGTTTGTTTGTTTGTTTGTTTGTTTGTTTGTCTTGAGCTAACATCACCATTTCTCAACGGATTTTCACCAAATTTAGCAAGTAGGTTTGGGGATGACCCGGAATTTTGCAGCTATAAACAAAATTCATGTACGGGCCCCAGGGAGGTCCCTGGGGGGCACAACATCCACCCACCCCCTGCCTCAGTGCCTTTCACGTTACATTTATCAACACAAGCTCTCGACAGATCTTCACTATACTTGGCACATAGGTACAGGAGGTAGCCACAATTTGGCAGAACTCAGAAATTCCATATTTGGGCCCCAGGGGGTCTCCGGTGGGCCCCTGGGTGGTGGATGTTTGGATTTTTGTTTGTCGTTTCTCGACAGATCTTCACCAGATTTGACATGGAAGTCTGGGAGCAACCTGGAATTTTGCAAAACCCAGGCAACGCCGGGTAACCTGCTAGTGTACTATATATGCATTTGAGTGGGATGTACTAAATTCTGACACAAATGCAGCATTTCATTCCAACATTGTTTTTAGCTCATCTAGCCATAACTTACTTACTTACTTAGTCTGCTTTGCTCCGGCTGAAGCATAAGGTGCCGACGAATTTCCTCCAGCCATCTTGATCCTGGGCCAGGCAGCTGATTTCATTCCATGACTTTCCTGCTGCCTTCATTTCCCCCTCGATGGTCCTTCTCCAAGTCCCCAGTGGCCTGCCTCGTTTACGTTTCCCTACTGGTGCCCGTCTAATGGCAGTACGTGGGTATCTGCTGTTGTTCATATGGTATGTAGGACGTGACCTAGCCATTCCCAGCGTCTGTGTTTCACCTCCTTTACTATGGTTGTAATTCCCGTATGTCTGCTCACTTCTTCATTGGTAATTCACTGTTCCCAGTGAATTCCAAGGATTCGCCGGAGACATCTGCCTTCGAAGCCCCTGAGGCGGCTCTCAAGCTTTTTGTTTGTTCTCCATGTTTCAGCGGCATACAGGAGAACCGAGCAAACATTTGAGTTATATATCCTCAGTTTGGCCTTTAACTGCAGGAATGATGATTTCCAGATGTTTCGCAGTTTGTTGAAGGCATCTAGCCATAAGGCCGATGAGTTATTGCCATGGCATGGCATTCGTCGTCCATAATTCAGTTAAATTGTATCACCTCCATCAATTCTCCACAGATTTCCGTTCTGATTGTTTTGTTTGAAAGAACTCATCACTCCACACAAAACTTGGTCGTTATTTTGTCAAATCTTTTGCTATCAAATTAGTAATTAGGCCAGATTAATGCATTTTCCAGGTCTCTCACTAGAATTGTATCTCCTCTCTCTCTCATTTCTCATCCGATTCCAGTTCTGATTGATGTTCTGGGTAGATCTTCCCTTGAGGAACAAAACTTGGTCATTTGTTTTTTGATTTTCCTGTTGTGAACAATTTGTTTACAACTTTGTTTATTTTCAGTTAAATGGTATCTCCTCTCTCTCAATGGATTTCAGTTCTGATTGTTTTGTTTGAAAGAACTAGTCCTTCTGCATAACACTCGGTCATTATATTGTCAAATTTTTGCTAACGAACTGCTAATTAGGTCAACTTCACGAGTTTTGGGACTTCTCATTAGAATTGTATCTCCTCTCACAGTTCTCACCCGATTCCAGTTCTGATCGATGTTGTGGGTAACTCTTCCTTGTTTTCAACTTTGTTTATTTTCAGTTAAATCGTGTCCCCTCCCTCAGTCAGTTCTCAATGGATTTCAGTTCTGATTGTTTTATTTGAAAGAACTCGACCTTCTACACAAAACTTGGTCATTGTGTTGTCAATTTTTTGCTGACAGATTGGTAATGAGGTCAACTTGACACATTTTCTTCTGACTAGAATTGTATCTCCTCTCTTATTTATCATGCGAATTCGGTTCTGTTGGATGTTTTGGGTCGATCTTCCTTTGGGGAATAAAATTTAGTCCTTTTGTTGATTTTCCTGTTGTAAACAATTTGTCGTTGAGGTTGGTCCTCTCTCACATTGTCACATTTCAGTTGTGTTTGATGTTTTGGTAGGCATGATTGTTTTGAGGGCGGCACAGTGGTGTAGTGGTTAGCGCTGTCGCCTCACAGCAAGAAGGTCCTGGGTTCGAGCCCAGCGGTCGACTAGGGCCTTTCTGTGTGGAGTTTGCATGTTCTGCCCATGTCTGCGTAGGTTTCCCCCACAGTCCAAAGGCAGGAAAGTTAGGCTAATTGGTGGCTCTATGGTAAATTGACTGTAGGTGTGAGTTGTTGTCTGTGTCTATGTGTCAGCTCTGTGATGATCTGGCGACTTGTCCAGGGTGTACCCCGCCTCTCGCCCATAGTCAGCTGGGATAGGCTCCAGCTTGCCTGCGACCCTGTACAGGATAAGCGGATACAGATAATGGATGGATGGTTGTTTTGATGGCAGGCCAGATGAGCTACTACGTCCTTGATGTTCTGGTTCAGTAACCGTTTTATGTCTAATTTTGGAATGTCACTCTAAGAAATGAATGTCACATCGGAGCTGCATCATACATTTTTCCACTATAATGATTATCATTAGATTTCTAAAAGAAGATCTATCAAAATATACGAATTAATAACCAATGCAACTTCATGAACTAAAGAATGACACTTCTTTTTCTTTCTAGTGACTTTTAAAGGGCTGATGACACGAACATGACTCTATGCAATTTCTTAAATAAACTATACAACATGGCAAACATGTTAGATTTCTGTTATAATTACGTGAAAAGAAGCTGTTGTTACGCGAATATCCAACTTTTAATTGCACAGCGCAAGAAAACTGGGTCCGTGGCTCGCGGCCATGCTGTGACGTCAGCGGGAGAACACGCTGCGGTTCACTGGCTGTTCTACTCTGGTTCTACTCAATGGAAATGGCGCATGAAAACGCCGGTGAACTCTCTAGTGCTAGCTCTTCCTCTTCTGGGAGTCTAGAATTGTGTTGATCTCTTCCGAATAGAATCTATGATAGCCTACCCTCTTTACCCTTTGCCTCTCGTTGCTAGGCGGCAGTTACATGAAAGCCGCAAGCTTTCACAAGCAAATACATGACTGATATCACGCCGACTTTATGATTACATTTATGATTGTCATGTAGAATCTATAGCTCTACGTACCTTTATCTTATGTCGTTTCACAACACATGTTCTGACAGGAGGACTGTCTTTGGATCCGGCATAGCTACGAGTAGACCCCCCTCCGGAATACTGGCAGTGTTGCCAGATTGGGAGGAATCCCGCCCAGTTGGGCGGTTTCAAGTGCATTTTGGTGGGTTTTGAACATATTTTGGGCTGGAAAACTTCAACAGTATCTGATACGGCTGACGTTTTCCGGCCCAAAATATGTTCAAAACCCACCAAAATGCACTTGAAACCGCTCAACTGGGCGGGAAACCTCCCAATCTGGCAACACTGTGTAGGCACTGCTGATGGTAGTAACACACGTTTGTGCTGAACTGAACACCCAAGAGATTCTTTTAAGCTGGGAAGGGTGTCAAAACAATCCAAATCGAAGTGTTCAGAGCACAGGACGGATGTTGGTGAGGGCTCCTACTTGTCACGAGTGCGCCTGACTTGCTTCACCCACTTCGCATGCAGCTCAGGATCTCTGGGAAACTTGAATAAACTTACCCCATCCTTGTAGGTTTTGGAGCAAAAGCCGGCAACACAACGCGAAGGCATAATAACTATATATATATATATATATATATATATATATATATATATATATATATATATATATATACTAATAATGACAAACTGAACACCTGTCGCATCAACAACAAACTGGTAAGTTAGGAGGAAGGTTCTTTCGCTGACGTCATATAGCTCCTCCTCCTCTTTCGTCTCCTGGGTGCTGCAGCCCCGCCAAATTTGCCCAAATAGCCACGTTTTTTTATCATAACTTGTAAAATAGGCGCCTTCGTGAATTAATATATGGATAATCGGGAATTACTTTTTATGTTATAAAACATCGCCAAAGATGTCAAAAACGTGTCATCAGCACTTTAATGTTGTGGAACATCTGCAAACAAGTTGGTTCTTGTTACCACTTACATTTTAGTAGTTATAAACAACTCCCTCAACAACTTCTCCTTTTCTTCCTCTTAAAACTAATAAGGTTTAAAAAAAATCCCTGGCAGCTTGTCATGTTACACAAAAACCGTAAAGGTCAAAATCCTCTGTCCTGACAACATTCCCATAACAGACAACTTACTGAATGTTGCAAAGCGCTCACACTCGAGACGGTACAAAAATGTTAAATAAACGTCAACCGACAAACTGAACAATGCTACAGTATAATCTTTTATTTAATTTAGCTTAAATGTTCTAATGGGCGGCACGGTGGTGTAGTGGTTAGCGCTGTCGCCTCACAGCAAGAAGGTCCTGGGTTCGAGCCCCGGGGCCGGCGAGGGCCTTTCTGTGTGGAGTTTGCATGTTCTCCCCGTGTCCGCGTGGGTTTCCTCCGGGTGCTCTGGTTTCCCCCACAGTCCAAAGACATGCAGGTTAGGTTAACTGGTGACTCTAAATTGACCGTAGGTGTGAATGTGAGTGTGAATGGTTGTCTGTGTCTATGTGTCAGCCCTGTGATGACCTGGCGACTTGTCCAGGGTGTACCCCGCCTTTCACCCGTAGTCAGCTGGGATAGGCTCCAGCTTGCCTGCGACCCTGTAGAAGGATAAAGCGGCTAGAGATAATGAGATGAGATGTTCTAATGACTGGAATCTGTTCTGTTTTGTTCATCCATTTTCTTTTTCAACCAGCTATGAGGATGGACAGGTGGGCGACACAAGCATCAACACGCAGGACCCCAGCATCCATCGAGAGATCTTACGAGTCATCGGCAACCAAACAGCCACAGGATGAACGACTCCAAAAGCAATACTGCTGCCTAAACCTGCCCTCCTGACTCAGAGCTGGATATTTGAGCATAGGAGGTTTTATCATAGGAATTTTACTAACCACAGAACACAATATAGAGAGAAAATATTTCCAATCTACAAAATCAGACAGATACCCATGTGTATTTACACTGGCTAATCACACTCTGAACATTGTGCCAGGTTTATTAATACAGTATACATTTTTAAAGGTTGTGGTATGTCTCTCGGTTCAGCTGACAGACTGCCTGGTTTTTTTTTTTTAAAGCTAAGAAAGAAAAGAAGGATCTTTCTGTAAAATTTTTGAGACTTCAGTCGGATGTTATTTGGCCTTTGTGGTAATAAACCACTTTGAATTGTTTACTAAGAATTGGACTTTTAAAAGTACAACTTTGTGCTTACCGAAGGTGTTGATATGCACTTTATTATTTTTTTTCTTAGTGTAAGGTTTTAGTTCCAACTTTATTATATTAAAATGCCTTTAAATACAGTGGATTGCATATTGACTTTGGTGGAGGTGAGCAGAGCAAAGACAGTACGAGCTGAAAGGTTGTTGTGTTTACAAATCCCATGTTCCTGAGCTACATGAGTTATTACATGCTACCTGGCAGTGGCTGCTGGTTTACAGTCTCCAAAAAGTCGTCAAGGTTTATTCCGTCTGATTCCACTGCAACTTGGTTTGCTGTTTTTACAACTCGATGACTGTGACATTAGGTTGCCATTTTGGTTTGAGCATCATGAAAAGATTAAGTATATAATATATATTTGAATGAAACTGATGGGAAAACAAAATGCATGTGGCTTTCCTTACATTTTCGGTCAGTTTGTGTTCCTAGATATGTTAATAGCATTTTTATACGAGACAGAGTCGCACCCAGTTGCAAAATGTATTTAAATATATCAGTATATATCTTTTTTTTGTAAAGGTGATTTAAGATGGGTTGAAAGCTTGCAGCGTATTTATGTTTTTTGGTCCAATCGAAATGAGAGCACTCCACAATTACTCTGTTATTTCTCTGAAATGGTTTAGGACAGTTTAATGGTTTAAAGGAACAGTCCACCGTACTTCCATAATGAAATATGCTCTTATCTGAATTGAGACGAGCTGCTCCGTACATCTCCGAGCTTTGCGCGACCTCCCAGTCAGTCAGACGCAGTCAGACGCGCTGTCACTCCTGTTAGCAATGTAGCTAGGCTCAGCATGGCCAATGGTATTTTTTGGGGCTGTAGTTAGATGCGACCAAACTCTTCCGCGTTTTTCCTGTTTACATAGGTTTATATGACCAGTGATATGAAACAAGTTCAGTTACACAAATTGAAACGTAGCGATTTTCTATGCTATGGAAAGTCCGCACTATAATGACAGGCGTACTAACACCTTCTGCGTGCTTCGGCAGTGCATTGATACGGAGCTCAGATATCAATGCGCTGCCGAAGCGCGCAGAAGGTGTTAGTACGCCTGTCATTATAGTGCGGACTTTCCATAGCATAGAAAATCGCTACGTTTCAATTTGTGTAACTGAACTTGTTTCATATCACTGGTCATATAAACCTATGTAAACAGGAAAAACGCGGAAGAGTTTGGTCGCATCTAACTACAGCCCCAAAAAATACCATTGGCCATGCTGAGCCTAGCTACATTGCTAACAGGAGTGACAGCGCGTCTGACTGCGTCTGACTGACTGGGAGGTCGCGCAAAGCTCGGAGAGGTACGGAGCAGCTCGTCTCAATTCAAATAAGAGCATATTTCATTATGGAAGTATGGTGGACTGTTCCTTTAAGACTGATGATCCCTTTGAAAAAAATAAAATATCATTGTTCACTGATTCTTGATTAAATTATATGTTAACCAGATCAAATTAGAGTCCCACAAAGGCCGTCATTTTATATTTATCGTACATATATTTAAGAGTTACTCCACAAAATCGAGTCATACATGAGGGCTATAAAGCATGTACGACTCAATTTTGTGGAATAACTGTTTTATTCTATCCACGGGATTCTGAGAAACAGAGCATTTTTATTTTTTGCAAATTTGATAAATAAAAACTTTATACAAAACGTCTGACAAAATCATTTCTGCTTAGTGGAGATGTGACAGATTGCGTCCATGCGCAGTAAAATAATCCAATTTGACAAGATTTACATCAACAGTCGATCAATGTAAACACATTTTATTGAAAAAATTAAGCTTCAAACTTTTCGAGTAGAGTTTTTATTTCATCCTCGGTTGGTTCAGCAATACAATCTGCCATTTTGTTTTTCTCTACTCACGGTATATGAGCTGATAGCCTAGTAGTAGAGTAGCCAATCAGAGTGCACGATTGCTCATATCCAGTGAATGTCGATAGAATAAAAATGATAGACTTTGCGAACTTTGGATCTGGATTGACGTTAACTAGGTTCAGATGTACAATGAAATGTCAATTAACATGCCATTTCTATGGATATTCATTCATACAGATATTTTCACTTTTCATAAGACCTGCATCATTTTTGAACTCCAGAGGGGGAAAAAAAAACAAAACTATTTTGTAATTATATATAAAATAAAACACCAGACTGGTACAGTATCCTGTTCTTTAACAAAGTGTTAATACTCAACCTCACACAAGTAAAATTCAAAACATTACTTTGACCCTTACACATGGTTTCTAAATGAAGTGTGCTCAGTGTTTTCTTTGTATGGTTTTGTATATTTCACTGAACTATCATGCCACTTAGCATTTGGTGCCTTACAGTGAAGGATTATTGGGATATATATATATATAT
Source organism: Neoarius graeffei (assembly GCF_027579695.1). Classification (NCBI taxonomy): domain Eukaryota; kingdom Metazoa; phylum Chordata; class Actinopteri; order Siluriformes; family Ariidae; genus Neoarius; species Neoarius graeffei. The sequence goes on along the minus strand of NC_083592.1, from coordinate 43,384,438 downwards.
ATATATATATATATATATATATATATATATATATACACACACAATACTGTACATACTGTAAATACAACCAGAACAACATGGAGTCCAACTATTTTCTGTATTCTGTTTTTACATTTTTTTCTTTATTTTGCGAAAAGATTGAGCTTTGGGGCTTTTTACAAGTTCTGGAAACAGTAGCTTATGTACCTGTTTATGTTCAATAAAGTTGAATTTACCTATAAATCCCATATGTATCCCAGTAATCTGTCTGACCTTTTAAATCTTCATTTTAAAATCTGTTTAAAAAATTAATTTTCGATGGCATCTTTTTTTTCCTCCAACAAACATATACTTCATAATGTTTCCCGCTTATCATTATTCCACTCTCCAGAGGATTGAACTGTTTTTATTCGAAGTCTAACGCTACGTTCACACTGCAAGGCTTAATGCTCAATTCCGATTTTTTTGTGAAATCCGATTTTTTTTGTGAGGTCGTTCACATTAACAAATATATGCGACTTGTATGTGATCCTCAGTATGAACGAAAAGCGACCTAAAAGTGTTCCGCATGCGCATTGCAGGATACGACGACGTCACACGCAGTGAGCATGGCCAGTGTTTACGGAAGTAAAACCGCCCGGTTGCGGTATGACCCATCCAATCTAGCTTGAATAGCTGCATCCCCCCAAATGGAAATCACCGCCTACTTCAGCGCAGAATAGTGACGTTTGTGGCTTGTTGATGACGTGTAAGTCGGATGAATGCGACCTGGCGGTTCAGACTGAAGTCGCATATGAAAAGAGCGGATAGGAATCGGAATTAGGACCACATATCCAAACGGCCTGGGTCGGATTTGAAAAAATCGGATCTGTGTCGTTCATATTGTCAATAAAAGATCGGATACAGGTCACATATGGGCGAAAAGATCGGATTTGAGTCACTTCAGCCTGCAGTGTGAACGTAGCCTAAGACAGTTCAGGTGCCACATCTGCCATGGTTTTGTCCCTATTCGGTTTCCATATATGCTCTGCTCCATTTTGTCCCATTTTTCTTGCCACTTGACCTTATATGGACTGTTTCCATGGTCTTGGTACTCTGTTGCCATGGCAGATAATGAATCTCACCTGCTGCTGTTATTCAGTCAGTGTATTTATACTCTTTAGTTTTCTGAGTCTAACTTTCCTCTTTCTATTGCACACTGGCTGTTTATTCCTCTGTGCTCAACAATGCTTCTTTACAGCAGATAACCTACTTTCATAAAATTCTAAATAAAGTTGAAAGAGAAATCCAGTCAGTATCGAACACCACACTTAATGAAAATGAGTTTATTAGCCTTGTCTCTGGTTGGTTTCCATTCTACAACTCTTTTGATTTTATTACAAAATTTTCCAAATGATATCCAGCTGCAGTTTTATTACTGCTAAATCTTAACTGTTTTAAAGTGCATATCATGGGTAAATTCAGGAGCAAGATCAATGTAATTCTCCTATTTTATATTAAACTTTGGTCAAATATCTGTCACATTTTGCATTTTGTGCAATTTTTTTTACCTTGCGCAATACCAGAAAAATTCAGTTGAAATCAAGCCATTTGAGGTGAATTGGTCCGCCTCTGAAAAAACTTGGCATTTAGATTTCCCGGCAAACATTGATTTTCGTGACGTCTCGTGCGGGACGCCTCCTTCTGAATCCTACGTCAGCGCTGGTTTGTTTATGAGAAAACGACCTGGTGGTTTTCTGCAAATTTCTTCAACGTTATCGCGTAATTATTAAAATGGTTAACAGATGTATCGTAGGAGGGTGTAGCAACATTACATTCTTCATCCAAAGGTGAAGTAACATTGCGCTCAGGTGACAATTCCATATTTCAATGCAAAATCGCTAGCTACTAAACTTGGTCTACACAGGCTGTGCACTGAAACCGTGTAAAGCTCGCGCAGCCTGCTGGCGCTTCCGCAGGTAACGTTACGAATCTGGCTCCAGACTCCCTTGGGATTTTTCCAGACGTGTTTTGTTATTTTTTTCTGTAGACAGATGGCCTTGTGCAAAATTACCCTTCTGGATGAGTGTGTAAAGGGACATAGTTTCATATAAAAAAAAAAAAAAACGAATTTGGTCCAGGATATGCACTTTAAGGTGATTAAAAGGCAAGTTGGGTTTTTCCCAGGTTATAAGATATTTGACATTGGTTATTTTCTATGCTAATGGCTTGTTTATTAGCTTTGACATCAAAGAATAATACAACATAACAAATCATTGTTACATGGAATGAATATATAGCTCAAAGTTAGAAAAATCAATGTTAAAATTTTAACAAATTACCCTGCCTTAACCATCAGAAAATTAGATAACTGTACACACTCATGGCATCTATAAACAGCCTGATATAACTTCCAAGTTTAAGTATGCAGTATTCTATTAAAATGAATGATCTGTAAAGAGAGATATGATGATGGTGGTGTGTTCAAAGGATACTGGACCCAGGTTTAATAATAATAATAATAATAATAGACAGCATGCTGGTGTAGTGGTTAGCACTGTCGCCTCACAGTAAGAAGGTTCTGGGTTCGAGCCCCATGGCCGGCAAGGGCCTTTCTGTGTGGAGTTTGCATGTTCTCCCCGTGTCCGCGTGGGTTTCCTCCGGGTGCTCCGGTTTCCCCCACAGTCCAAAGACATGCAGGTTAGGTTAACTGGTGACTCTAAATTGACCGTAGGTGTGAATGTGAGTGTGAATGGTTGTCTGTGTCTATGTGTCAGCCCTGCGATAATCTGGCGACTTGTCCAGGGTGTACCCCGCCTTTCGCCCGTAGTCAGCTGGGATAGGCTCCAGCTTGCCCGTGACCTTGCACAGGATAAGTGGTTACGGCTGATGGATGGATAATAATAATAATGTTGAATTCTTATATTAGTAACCAAAGTGATGCATGAAACAACTAAAAAAAAAAATCCCTATCCAGTACAGTATAAGCAAGGGAAAGTAAAATGTCACCCATATCTCTTCTATTATGAAACCAACATAAAGTACATTTCCAAGCTCTATCAGTGTTTGACAAAGATTATGTGCTTGTGTACATGGTTGACCTGTGTTTAATCCCTCATTCCCCATTCTCTCCTGCACATAAAACATTCATTTGTTCAGAAAAAAATGACTCCTCAATAGGTATCAATTAATGATTTGATATATATTCTGAAAAGCAGTAATCAACTCTGTGAATGCTCTAAAGTCCGATCAATTTAACATCAGAAATAATTAATCTGCAGTTACAAAGGTGAAAAAAATGAGCAACGTATTTCTTGATTATGATGGATTTTGTTTCAACTGGTGTGCATAAGATAGTGGTGCAGTATTTAGCACTGTTGTAGCACAGTAAGAAGGTTCTGGGTTCGAACATCGCTGCCTTTCTGTGTGGAGTTGACATCTTCTCTCTGTGCCTGCATGGGTTTCCTCCCACAGTCCAAAGACCTGTTGATTAGGTCAACCAGCTCCTCTAAATTGCCCAGAGGTGTGAATATGAATGTGAATGGTTGGTTGTCGCTATGTTAACCCTGCAATAGACTGGTGACCTGTCCAAGTCAGCAGGGATTGGCTCCAGCTTCCCCTGTGACCCTGATGGATGAGCTTTATAGATAATGGATGGATGGATGGATGGATGGATGGATGGATGGATGGATGGTGTGCCTAAGGCCAAGTTTACATTAGACCGTATCTGTCTCGTTTTCTTCGCGGATGCACTGTCCGTTTACATTAAAACGCCGGGAAACGGGAATCCGCCAGGGTCCACGTATTCAATCCAGATCGTGTCCGGTCCGGTGCTGTGTAAACATTGAGAATACGCGGATATGCTGTGCTGAGCTCTAGCTGGCGTCGTCATTGGACAACGTCACTGTGACATCCACCTTCCTGATTCGCTGGCGTTGGTCATGTGACGCGACTGCTGAAAAACGGCGCGGACTTCCGCCTTGTATCACCTTTCATTAAAGAGTATAAAAGTATGAAAATACTGCAAATACTGATGCAAATCCTGCCCATTGTGTAGTTATGATTGTCTTTAGGCTTGCCATCCTTCCACTTGCAAGTGGTAAGTGACGCGCATGCCTGACATGCACTGAGATCACACACACAGCGGCTCAGTCCCAAATCACTGCTCGTGCGCTTCACTCGTGCGCTCTGTGAGCTGCGCAGGGCCGGAGTGCGCACCCTCCAGAGGGCACTCGCTGTTCAGGGCGGAGTGATTTGGAGCGCAGGATGCCTGCGGAGCCGAGCGTATCCGTGTATTGGCGTTGCTGTGTGCAGGCGAATCGTGTATTGGTGTTGCTGTGTGCACACTAATCGTTTTAAAAACGTTAATCTGATGATCCGCTGATACGGTCTAATGTAAACCCCACCTAAGCCTTATACTATTTAAATATTCACAAATACTGTATTAGTGCAGTTAATAAAAAGTCTTTATCGTGTTTGTCTTGTATTAGTATTTACATGGGTACCAAAGCTCAGCCCTTATTAAATATCAGTAAATTCCTTTGACTTTCAGCTCCTCTTGGACCCGTTTCAGATAACCAGGATCTGGGTAACCGTAACTAGACGAAGAAAACCCACAAAGCATGTTTAGTGCATGTACAAATACAATTTTGTATTATGTCTGATTTTAAATATCTACAGTGTTTCTGTGTGAACTTACAGAGTAGGTCCTCCAGTGTAGGATGTCTTGTGATGAATGTCATTCCACGTGACGACATTGTTCCTGCCAGTAGTTGACGAGCGTCCAACCGTGAAGATTAACCTTTGATCAAATGCTTGTCGGAGGAGCTTGAGAACTTTATTTCCTTCTGTGGAATGTGGCAAGTAGGCCAGGCGTACAGCACCTTGGTATGGCTGCCCTGGATTTGGGTGTTCATCCTACATATATACACACAAATGCGATCATAAAGTATTTGTCACATTTAGTTCACAATCAAAGATCAAATGTAATATTACAATGGCCCATACTAAAAAGCCCATATCAAAGTTTTTGTTTTCTTACATGGAATGTCCTACTTCCCAACTATTTGAAGTAAAAAAAAAATGAAATTAATTAATGAAATAAAAAAATTTATTTTGATGGCTTTTAGATTTAACTCCATAATGGCCTACAGTGCCTTGAAAAAGTATTCATACCCCTTGAACTTTTTCACATTTTTCCACCTTACAAACACAAACTTAAAAGTTTTTTATTGAGATTTTATGTGATAGACCAACACAGAGTAGCACATAATTGTGAAGTGAAACGAAAATGATAAATGGTCTTCAAAATTTTAAACAAATAAAAATCTGAAAAATGTGATGTGCATTAGTATTCAGCCCCCCTGCGTCAATACTTTGTAGAGCCACCTTTTGCTGCAATTACAGCTGCAAGTCTTTTGTGGTATGTCTCTACCAGCTTTGCACATCTAGACACTGAAATTTTTGCCCATTCTTCTTTGCAAAATAGCTCAAGCTCAGCCAGATTGGATGGAGGGGGGGCGCAACGTGAGGAAAAATAAACCAGAATAAGTTACTATTGCGGACATTTAGCGAACTTCAGCTAGCCTTTGCCAGAGACAAAATGGATCGATTTTTAGTACCTAAAGCTACAGTGAGTGAGGAGACAGAGTCTGGGCCAAGCAAAAAAAGAAGGAAGTATGACCATGATTATTTAAAGTTTGGATTTTCATGGACTGGATCTGAAGATGCTCCACTGCCACAGTGTGTTGTCTGCCAAGAGGTGCTAGCTAACGATGCTATGAGATGTTTAAAATGTGTAAAAAAAAAAAAAAGATGTTTTAAAAAGCACAGACGTTTAAAATGTGTAAAACAAGATGTTTAAAAAAAAGCACAGATGTTTAAAATGTGTAAAAAAAAGTTTTTAAAAAGCACAGATGTTTAAAATGTGTAAAAAATGTTTTAAAAAAGCACAGATGTTTAAAATGAATAAAAAAAGATGTTTTAATAAAGCTCATATGTTTTAAATTTGTAAAAAAAAGATGTTTTAAAAAGCACAGACGTTTAAAATGTGTAAAAAAGATGTTTTAAAAAGCACAGACGTTTAAAATGTGTAAAAAAGATGTTTTAAAAAGCACAGATGTTTAAAATGAGTAAAAAAAGATGTTTTAATAAAGCTCATATGTTTTAAATTTGTAAAAAAGATGTTTTAAAAAGCACAGACGTTTAAAATGTGTAAAAAAGAGGTTTTAAAAAGCACAGATGTTTAAAATGTGTAAAAAAAGATGTTTTAATAAGGCTCATATGTTTTAAATTTGTAAAAAAAAAGATGTTTTCAAAAAGCACAGATGTTTAAAATGTGTCAAAGAAAAAAATAAAAATGTGTACAACAACCATTTTTTAAAATACGAATGGAACATTAAGTATAGCAACAACAAAAATTGTAAGGGAGGGGGAGGGCGCTGTTGTTTATTTACTCTCTGAGGGGGGGATGACTCTCCCACACTTTGAAAACCCCTGATCTAAACCATTCCATTGTAGCTCTGGCTGTATGTTTAGGGTCATTGTCTTGCTGGAAGGTGAATCTCCTTCCCAGTCTCAAGTCTTTTGCAGCCTCCAACAGGTTTTCTTCCAGGATTGCCCTGTATTTAGCTCCATCCATCTTCCCATCAACTCTGACCAACTTCCCTGTCCCTGCTGAAGAAAAGCATCCCCATAGCATGATGCTGCCACCACCATGTTTCACAGTGGGGATGGTGTGTGCAGGGTGATGAGCAGTGTTAGTTTTCTGCCACACACAGCGCTTTGCATTTAGGCCAAAAAGTTCAACTTTGGTCTCATCTGACCAAAGTACCTTCTTCCACATGTTTGCTGTGTCCCCTACATGGCTTCTTATGCCTGTCTTTCAACAATGGCTTTCTTCTTGCCACTCTTCCAAAAAGGCCAGATTTGTAGAGTGTACGACTTATAGTTGTCCTGTACACAGATTCTCCCACCTGAGCTGTGGATTTCTGCAGCTCCTCCAGAGTGATCATGGGCCTCTTGGCTGCTTCTCTGACCAGTGCTCTCCTTGCTCGCTCTGTCAGTTTAGGTGGGCGGCCATGTCTTGGTAGGTTTGCAGTTGTGCCATACTTTTTCCATTTTTGAATGATGGATTGAACAGTGCTTCTTGAGATGTTCAGAGCTTGGGATATTTTTTTTTATAACCTAACCCTGCTTTAATCTTCTCCAGAACTTTATCCCTGACCTGTCTGGTGAGTTCTTTGGTCTTCATGATGCTGTTTGTTCTTCAGTGTTCTCTAACAAACCACTGAGGCCTTCACAGAACAAGTATATTTATGCTGAGAGTAAATTACACACAGTAGGACTCTATTAACTAATTAGATGACTTCTGAAGGCAGTTGATTGCACTGGATTGTATTTAGAGGTATCAGAGTACAGGGGGCTGAATACTAATGCACACTACATTTTTCAGATTTTTATTTGTTTAAAATTTTGAAGACCATTTATCATTTTCGTTTCACTTCACAATTATGTGCTACTCTGTGTTGGTCCATCACATAAAATCTCAATAAAAAACTTTTAAGTTTGTGGCTGTAAGGTGGAAAAATGTGAAAAAGTTCAAGGGGTATGAATACTTTTTCAAGGCACTGTACATAAGATGAAAATCCCCAAAATTAAATTTTATATTTTTAAATACTTTTTAAACACAAGTATGCCTACACATTACATAATGAAGAGTCCAAAGGCATTTAAAGGATGCAAACGAGTCTTTTAGTGTGTTTTGGTTTCACAGAAATTCTTTCATTAAAACAAGCAACAACAATGAATTACTGCTTGGTAGGTTTAATAGTAAAGAAAAAATGCTAGAGGTTCAAACTATTTTTTTTTTCTGGTTGAGTGATGCTAATCATACACTAGAAGACTTTGAAAAGACTCAAAAGAGTTTTAAAAGGCTAAAGTCTGACACTTTTTCTCACATCCTGTTTTTAGTCAGATTATGATTTTGAAAAGACTGGGGATCTTGTAGGGCCACTATTTGCAAGAAATTCCTTTTCCTGTTTGGTGCTGGAGAGAGCTCACCTGCTGGTTTTTGACAATAGCCATGTCGCTCTTTGCATGAGCCAAGACTAAAAACTTAATATTAAACATGGTTAATTTCATCGGAATGCCAAGATGAGGAAAAAGACTGACTGACTGACTTAAGACGGCTATCCAGATCACCTTACACCGAACAATCGCGTACATGCCAACCCCTACGGATTTCCCGTATTCCCTACGGATTTTGGCATTTTAAAAATGGTATGGGCGTAGTGGTATTCAGCTAAGGATTTTTCTACATTTTCACCTTAAAATTATTTTGATTTATTACCATCAAAAAAATCATCATGAAATATGAAAATGCATGGGAGCCGCCATTTTCTACATTTAGAATTACTCAACTGGGAGGCGACACGGTGGTGTAGTGGTTAGCGCTGTCGCCTCACAGCAAGAAGGTCCGGGTTCGAGCCCCGTGGCCGGCGAGGGCCTTTCTGTGCGGAGTTTGCATGTTCTCCACGTGTCCGCGTGGGTTTCCTCCGGGTGCTCCGGTTTCCCCCACAGTCCAAAGACATGCAGGTTAGGTTAACTGGTGACTCTAAATTGACCGTAGGTGTGAATGTGAGTGTGAATGGTTGTCTGTGTCTATGTGTCAGCCCTGTGATGACCTGGCGACTTGTCCAGGGTGTACCCCGCCTTTCGCCCGTAGTCAGCTGGGATAGGCTCCAGCTTGCCTGCGACCCTGTAGAACAGGATAAAGCGGCTAGAGATAATGAGATGAGATGAGATGAGAATTACTCAACCGGTACTTCCGCTAGTACCAACAAGCCATTCTGAATGTCTGAGCATGTGCAATTGTGATTTTCCTGCACACCGAGCGGGAAATAACAGCACATGTAGCGTAACAATAGACAGGTCAAGAGGTCAAGATGTCGGCACCACCGAAGAAAAAACTCAAAACATCTAAAACTGGAGGTCGCTTTCTTCCCGAATGGACAGAAACATTCAATGGAATAATTATCGCTTCCAAAATGGGTGCTGAGTATGTCAACTGCACAATTTGTTGTAGAGACGTGAAAGTGTTTGCCTCTGGAATTTACGACATGAGGGAACACATGAAATCTCAAATGCATGTGAAGAATGCAAACCAGAAAAAGAGACAGCCGTCGATTAATTTCTTCACGCAAAAACCAACAAAGTTTGTATCTGACACTATCTTAAAATCAGAAGTGGCATTTTGCAATTTCATTGCTCAACACAACCTCCCGATGTCCGTCGCAGACCATTTCATGGAACTCGTCCCTACACTATTTCCAGATAGTGATCTAGCAAAGAAATTCAGCTGTAAACGGACCAAGGCGACTCAGATTATAAAACGAAGTCTAGCACCAGAGGCCACTTCTCCAGTGATAGATCATTGTAAGACTATGCCCTTTTCTGTAATGATTGATGAAAGCAATGATAAAAAGAGTGACGAGACTGGCAGTGCTTGTCCGAATTTTTGATGTGAATGTTGGGGCTCAATCCAGAATTTTGGACATGCCAGTGTGTAACATTGGTACAGCGGAATCAGTTTTCAAAACTTTGGATGAAGTATTACAGTAAGTATGTTATGTCCATTTCATGTTATGTCCACTAAATTTTGTTGAACTGATATAGGGTTAAGAAAACACTGACTGTTGTTTAATTGAGTGTTAACAGTACATATGGATGTACAGAAATAAACCAGTGCATATATTAGGTAAGATCTGATACATTTTTATTATGCATGAAATATTACTATGGATTTGGTATGGAAATTATGGATTTCTTTACCAGGGAGTACAGGCGAGAGCCGTGAGGGGTTGACATGTATGCAATCAAGAAGAAGGGAGCACGACACAACTCTAGCAAAACTTTCCTGATCCCCCCCATTGGAAATTTTGTCTACAACAGTGAAGTCACTTAAAGCTGTTTGGTGTAATGCGAGCATTAGCCGTATATTGTGAAATGTTGTTTTGTTGCAGGATTACCAAACATATAAACCTTGCAATTTTCTTTTCGGAGACTATTACGAACTATTGGGGTACCATTTTTTTAAAAACTCAACTGTAAAAGAAAGGATAGGATCATCATTTCAGACCTTTCCCAAGTGAACACTGGTACTGCAGAACGTGCCAAGGAATAAAATACGACAGGATCTGCAGTTACAACAAAACAAGACCGTCAATGACGGTGTGGCTCATTCCGGCCCCGTCTAGTCCAGAAAGAATGATCTGAAGTGGGCCACCTTGTGCAGTTCTACTCTCAACCTGTCCAGCTCAAATATATGCCAGAAAGAATCCAAAACGGCGAGGAATTTACCAAGAAGAAGCGATTTTTTTTTTGTTGAACTGCTCATTGAGGCTTAATTAGTCCATAACTTCATTAATAATTGTAATTAAGCAAATCTGGGTAGGAGTTACAGTGGTGCTTGAAAGTTTGTGAACCCTTTAGAATTTTCTATATTTCTGCATAAATATGACCTAAACATCATCAGATTTTCACACAAGTCCTAAAAGTAGATAAAAAGAATCCAGTGAAGAATTGAGAGAGAAGAAGCGGTTTTCATGAAATGTGGACGCCGCCGGACAGATGACAGACAACACATGATGGCATAAGCTCATCGCCTGTCGGCCGGACTTGAAGTGAAGTTACAGTTACCACCCTGAAGTTGATCATTTTCCAAAAATAGCATGTTCCAAAGTATTTTATACCACAGCAATTTGCTGTTGTTAACAATTTATTTATTAAAGGACAATACGTTTTATCCATTTTGTGGAATATACAAGTTAGTACCTGTGTTCACTTACACTACCGTTCAAAAGTTTGGGGTCACTTTGAAATGTCCTTATTTTTGAAAGAAAAGCACTGTTCTTTTCAATGAAGATCACTTTAAACTAATCAGAAATCCACTCTATACATTGCTAATGTGGTAAATGACTATTCTAGCTGCAAATGTCTGGTTTTTGGTGCAATATCTCCATAGGTGTATAGAGGCCCATTTCCAGCAACTCTCACTCCAGTGTTCTAATGGTACAATGTGTTTGCTCATTGCCTCAGAAGGCTAATGGATGATTAGAAAACCCTTGTACAATCATGTTAGCACAGCTGAAAACAGTTGAGCTCTTTAGAAAAGCTATAAAACTGACCTTCCTTTGAGCAGATTGAGTTTCTGGAGCATCGCATTTGTGGGGTCGATTAAATGCTCAAAATGGCCAGAAAAATGTCTTGACTATATTTTCTATTCATTTTACAAAGTGTGACTTTTCATGGAAAACACAAAATTGTCTGGGTGACCCCAAACTTTTGAACGGTAGTGTACATTATAGCAACCTCTTTTTTTTTCTCTCTAAAAGTTAACGAGAAAATGTCAGCACTTTATACTGACAAACCACAAAGTCCTCCATCATGAAAATTTTCCCAAGTCAGAAAACTTGTAGTTTTAAGCTCTGACACTGGAGATTCCTTCCATAAATATTAAACAAGTATTTCCTCACTGAAAAACCCCTTGATATATATCACCATATCAGAGATTACACACTATTTATTCTGTTTATGTAGAGCATCCATAGATGTCCCTGTGAATTAGTTATGACAGAAACAATATATTAGACGGAATGCTTTTATACAGTATAAACCTTGCAGCCACAATTACTATCAGAGCTGCTGTTATGGAAAATGAATTGACGCGTCTTGACCAATCAGAATTAAGTACGAAACAACATCTCATCTCATCTCATTATCTCTAGCCGCTTTATCCTTCTACAGGGTCGCAGGCAAGCTGGAGCCTATCCCAGCTGACTACGGGCGAAAGGCGGGGTACACCCTGGACAAGTCGCCAGGTCATCACAGGGCTGACACATAGACACAGACAACCATTCACACTCACATTCACACCTACGGTCAATTTAGAGTCACCAGTTAACCTAACCTGCATGTCTTTGGACTGTGGGGGAAACCGGAGCACCCGGAGGAAACCCACGCGGACACGGGGAGAACATGCAAACTCCGCACAGAAAGGCCCTCGCCGGCCACGGGGCTCGAACCCGGACCTTCTTGCTGTGAGGCGACAACGCTAACCACTACACCACCGTGCCGCCCTACGAAACAACATTTGTTGTATAATGCAAAATGAATTAATACAAAATGATAATTTGTATTACTCACCTCCTGTATCCCATCTGGAATGACGTAGTGAATGATGATTGTTCCATAGTTTTCATAACCGGGTAGAGACAACTTATCGTATGTGACTTTCATTTTACCCCCTTTAGGTTGTGTTCCCTTTAGTGCACCGTATATAACTCCACACGTAGGACAGACAGGTTTAACTTCGAAAGCCCTCTTTATACAGTCTTTACAGAAGGAGTGCTTGCATTTCTCCAAAGTTCTCATTTGTGATTTCCCCATTTGCTCCAAACAAATGGAACAAGTTTCCTCTTTGTTGATGGTTTTATTCTGTCCCGCATGGCTGGAGGCTGAAGCGCTCATGTCCACTGTGGAATTGATTTGTCTTGGAGAAGACCTTTCAGGAGGACTTTTCCAGAACTGCTCAAACCTTTCAAGACTAATGAATCTCCCGGTCAGCGTTATTTCAGATGGTTTTTGTTCAGGGCTGAGTAGGAGGTCTGGAAACTTTGCCAGCAACGGCTGAATTTGAGTTGCATCGAAGGAATACGATCGACTCTGCAGTCCTGTAGCGATCTTCTGATAGAAAGTTACAAATCGCTCTCTTGCCAGCTGAGCGAAGACTGTTCCATGCTCTGTGTCCTGTGAGCAAAAGGTCACCTGTTTCTTATCAACCTGCATGATTACCTTAGGTGGTTTTATTTTGTTGAGTTCTGCAGAATATTTTTCTTGAATGTAATTCATAATGACACTGTCGATCTCAACTGGTTCAACTTGTGCACTGGAAGCTGATTTCATGCTGCCTGAGGTGTGCTCATGAACCCTGCTCTTCTCTTTATTTCCCCCACATTGGTCTTTTTTTTTCTCCTTGGATGACGATTCGAAAAAAGTATTCATATCTTTAAAACTTCCAGTCTTCTTAGAAATGGCTCCACATGTTTCTGGATCGCCGAGAAGGGCCACTTCAAGAAATATCTGAAATAAAATGGCAGTGCAGTTGGAAAAGGTTACGTTGGGCACTCAGAAACTCAGGTGATTTAGTGAATAAAATTTGAGTTAAGCTAACGAGAAACCCAAACACTACAATGGTCTACTGCTCAAATCTCACACTTTGGTGCATTTATTTTCTTTAATTCATAATGTAATTAATCCACCTTTAAATACTGGACATACAATTGAGTGCAAAAGTTTATATTTTCCACTGTTTGGGAACAGAAAAAGGGAAGATGTTGGTATATCTTGCAACCGATATCAGTCCAAAATGAGACAAAACCAACAAAAATTCAAAGAAAGAACTTTCGCCATGATTTTCAATCTCCTGACCTGAACATATCACAATATGGATGGGCAAGCGAGAACGGTTACAATATTCAGGAAGTGTATTAGAACTGGAAAAATGTCAAAGAAAATAAAAGGTAGTGTAAAATGCTGTAAAACTAAACCAGAGTGAGCGAGTGGCACAAAATTGCTGCTTCACAGCTCCAGCGTCACAGCTTCAATCTTGAGCTCTTGTTACTGTCTGTTACCCCTTTTCCACCAAATCAGTTCCAGGGCTGGTTCGGGGCCAGTGCTGATGCTGGTTCACAACTCGTTCAACTTGCAAGCCAGCTGAGAACCAGTTTGCTTTTCCATAGCTCGCGGTGCTAAGGGGAGCCACGTCATTACATCGCTGTATACGTCAGTTACGTCGTTGTATACGTCAGTTACGTCACTACGTTTGCATAAACTTGGCGCGAATATCGAAGCAAAAACAACACGGAAGAAGCAGCAGCAACAACAACAACAATAATAATAATAATAATGGATGACTTCGCATTTGTACAGCTGCTGCTTCTCGTAGCTTAAAAATGGCGATCTTTCACGGTCTTGTTATTGTTGTTGGTCTTAAAAACTCCGCCCCCCCGCTGACGTAAGCGGTTCTTTCCTCTGGCCCAGCAAAGAGTTGGTGCTAGCCTGGAACCGGTTTTTCTGGCCCCAGAGCCAGTTCTTTGTCAGTGGAAACAGAAAACCTGGTTCCAAACTAAGCACTGGCCCCGAACCAGCCCTGGAACTGCTTTGGTGGAAAAGGGGCATGTGTGACCTTTTTCATGTCCTCCTTGTGTGTCTGTGCAGGTTTTCTCCAGGTTCCCCGATTTCTTCCAACCTCCCAAAAACATGCCAGTAGGTGGACTGGTGACTCTAAAAATTACCCCTTGGTCTGAATAAGTGTGTAAAATACAACCCCAGTTCCAAAAAAGTTGGGATGCTGTATAAACTGTAAATAAAAACAGAATGCTATGATTTGCAAATCATGGAAACCTTATATTTCATTGAAAATAATACAAAGACAACATATGAAATGTTGAAACTGAAATTTTATTGTTTTTTTGAACAATACATGCTCATTTTGAATTTGATGTCGGCAACAGGTTTCAGAAAAGTTGAGATAGGGCAACACAAGACTTAAAGTTGTGTAATGCTTAAAAAAAAAAACCACCCTAATTTGGTTAATTGGTCACAGGTCAGTAAAATGATTGGGTATAAAAAGAACATCCCAGAGAGGCTGAGTTTCTCAGAAGTAAAGACGGGGAGGGGTTCACCGCTCTGTAAAAGACTGCGTAGGCAAATAGTAAAACAACTTAAGAATAATGTTTCTCAATGTAAAATTGCAAAGAATTTGGGGATCACGTCATCTATGGTACATAATATAATTAAAAGATTCAGAGAATCTGGAGAAATCTCTGTATGCAAGAGACAAGGCTGAAAACTGACACTGGATGTCTGTGATCTTCAGGCCCTCAGGTGACACTGCATTAAAAGCAGACACGTGTCTGTAGTGGAAATCACTGTAGGAGCTCAGGAACACTTCAGAAAACCATCATCTGTGAAAACAGTTCATTACTGCATCCACAAATGCAAGTTAAAACCACATATAAACAATATCCAGGAACACAGACACCTTCTCTGGGCCCGAGCTCTTTTATGATGGACTGAGGTGAAGTGGAAAATTGTCCCGAGGTCTGATGAATCAAAAGTAGAAATTCTTTTTAGAAATCATAGACATCACGTCCTCCAGGCTAAAGAGGAGAGGGACCGTCCGACTTATCAGTGCACAGTTCGAAAGCCAGCATCTGTGATGGTATGAGGATGCATTAGTGCACATGACATGGGTAGCCTGTACATCTGGGAAGGCATCAGTAATGCTGAATGATATATACGCATTTCAGAGCAACATGATGCCATCCAGACAAAATCTTTTTTCAGGGAAGGCCTTCCTTCTTTCAGCAAGACAATGCCAAACCGCTTTCTGCACATATTCAAACTGTATAGCTCCGTAGTAAGAGTCCGGGTGCTAAACTGGCCTGCCTGCAGTCTAGACCTGTCTCGCATTTAAAACATTTGGCGCATTATGAAGCACAAAATACAACAAAGGAGACCCCGAACTGTTGAGCAACTGAAATTGTAGATCAAGCAAGAATGGGACATTTTTCTTTTAAAACTACAGCAATTGGTCTCCTCAGTTCCCAAACGCTTACAGAATGTTGTTAAAAGTAGAGGTGATGCAACACAGTGGTAAACATGCCCCTGTCCCAACTTTTCTGAAACGTGTTGCCGACATCAAATTCAAAATGAGCATCTTTTTTTCAAAAAACAATTTCCTCAGTTTCAACATTTGATATGTTGTCTTTGTATTATTTTCAATGAAATATAAGGTTTCCATGATTTGCAAATCATAGCATTGTTTTTATTTACAGTTTATACAGCGTCCCAACTTATTTGGAATTGGGGTTGTATTTTACACACTTATTCAGACCAAAGGATAATTTTTAGAGTCACCAGTCCACCTACTGGCATGTTTTTGGGAGGTTGGAAGAAACCGGAGAACCTGGAGAAAACCCGCACAGACACACAAGGAGGACATGAAAAAGGTCACACAGACAGTAACAAGAGCTCAAGATTGAAGCTGTGACGCTGGAGCTGTGAAGTGGCAATTTTGTGCCACTCGCTCACTCTGGTTTAGTTTTACAGCATTTTACACTACCTTTTATTTTCTTTGACATTTTTCCAGTTCTAATACACTTCCTGAATATTGTAAACGTTCTCGCTTGCCCATCCATATTGTGATATGTTCAGGTCAGGAGATTGAAAATCATGGCGAAAGTTCTTTCTTTGAATTGTTGTTGGTTTTGTCTTATTTTGGATTGATATCAGTTGCAAGATATACCAACATCTTCCCTTTTTCTGTTCCCAAACAGTGGAAAATATAAACTTTTGCACTCAATTGTATGTCCAGTATTTAAAGGTGGATTAATTACATTATGCCAGCCTCCAATATAACCTAGCAAGTGCTGACCTGGAACACTCAAGGCAAGAGAAACAGAGGACGGCCCAGGAACACGTGGTGTCGAGACCTCAATGTTGACACCAAAAGAATGGGGTACACCTGGAGCCAGCTGAAGCGAAAAGCCCAAGACAGGGATGCCTGGAGATCTCTCGTTGGCGGCCTATGCCCCAGGACGGGTAATAGGGTTAAGTAAGTAAGTAAGTAATTACATTATGAATTAAAGAAAATAAATTTGGGCGGCACAGTGGTGTAGTGGTTAGCACTATTGCCTCACAGCAAGAAGGTCCTGGGTTCGAGCCCCGTGGCCGGTGAAGGGCCTTTCTGTGCGGAGTTTGCATGTTCTCCCCGTGTCCGCGTGGGTTTCCTCCGGGTGCTCCGGTTTCCCCCACAGTCCAAAGACATGCAGGTTAGGTTAACTGGTAACTCTAAATTGACCGTAGGTGTGAATGTGAGTGTGAATGGTTGTCTGTGTCTATGTGTCAGCCCTGTGATGACCTGGCGACTTGTCCAGGGTGTACCCCGCCTTTCGCCCGTAGTCAGCTGGGATAGGCTCCAGCTTGCCTGCGACCCTGTAGAAGGATAAAGCGGCTAGAGATAATGAGATGAGATGAAATTTGGGCGGCACAGTGGTGTAGTGGTTAGCACTATTGCCTCACAGCAAGAAGGTCCGGGTTTGAGCCCAGTGGCCGGCAAGGGCCTTTCTGTGTGGAGTTTGCATGTTCTCCCCGTGTCTGCGTGGGTTTCCTCCGGGTGCTCCGGTTTCCCCCACAGTAGAGGTCTGCGCAGGCCGGATTTTTCAGTCCCGCTCCCGCCCGCGCCCGCATTGTGCAGTCCCGCTCTTGCCCGCTCCCGCAAAGAATTATGATTTTCAGTCCCGCTCCCGCCCGCACCTGCCATATTTTGTCCCGCTCCCGCTCCCGCTCGCGCCCGCATTGTGCAGTCCCGCTCTCGCCCGCTCCCGCAAAGAATTATGATTTTCAGTCCCGCTCCCGCCCGCTCCCGCAAAGAATTATGATTTTCAGTCCCGCTCCCGCCCGCACCTGCCATATTTTGTCCCGCTCCCGCCCGCATTGTGCAGTCCCGCTCTCGCCCGCTCCCGCAAAGAATTATAATTTTCAGTCCCGCTCCCGCCCGCGCCCGCCATATTTTGTCCCGCTCCCGCCCGCAAATCCCACATGATGCAGACTTTCGCGTTATTTCTCACGAAAGTTCTTGTCTTGACACAGCGTGATAGTGCCCTGCCCCCTACTTTGAGTGGATTTGAGCATAAATATCTACAGCTCACGTTCACGTTTGTTATTATTTACCTTGTTTCTGAATTCGGAATGTTGAAATGGCAACATGTAGACCTAATAATAATAATAATAATTATTTATGTAGGCTAATCATTTAAGTATGCGCTCTCCCGTGGTGCGTCTCCTATGAATAATTAGTGTGAAAGGAGAGATGGATCGTACTCTTGAACTTGTTCTTTTAGTTACATTTCTTTTCAGTTGTTTTTAGCAGCAGGAGACAAACGTTTCGGCTGTTGCCTTCGTCAGTGTCTCTAATAATAATAATAATAATAATAATAATAATAATAATAATAATAATAAACAATATAAAAAGACAGGCGAGCATGTAATTCCAAGTGGAAATTTGGTATATTTATTGTTCAGCCATACAAAACATTAGGCTAACCCACCCAGTTTACATTTGTAAAGCATTTCTAACTAGAATATCCTATAGAATACCCTATAAGCATAGCATATATAAATGTTATAACAAAACACAGTCCTAGCCTACAACAACAAAAAATCGACAGTATAGGCTACTGTAGCCATTATAGGGCTATGGTTGCACATTTCTAAAACTATTTGGGCTTGAGCCTCCGTGCAAGTGTTAAACTCAATATAACATAGCTGACCTTGTTTGAATATGAATAAGAAAAACGAGAAAATCAAACGCAGGTAAACGAAACAACTAAGCCTATTGCTTAGGCTATCGGGTTCTTTGAACAGCAATGGAGAAACAGCAAATTGTTCACTGTTGAGGGCTTCAACATACTGCGCCTTTCCTCCAGTATGCGACCACATATGCTGAACGCGCGCTCGGATGGTGCGCTGGAACCTGGAATGGCCAGTACATGCCGTGCCGAGATCTCAAACACGGAAGAGGAAAGGAATCGGAAACGTACGAGAGATATTTATCCTCTCCTGGATCAGAATCAGAATTCTGATGACCAGCTCATTTAAGGTGTCACTGAGGCATCATGTTAGTGTGGGTCACTGGAGGCTGGGTGTGAACGGCGAGTCATTAGAGTGATCAAAGGATTGGCCGTTAGGGTGATCAATGGCAATCTGACTCTCTCTGCAAATTTAGGCATCTTAAAATGTTTTTATTAATGCCAAATAAAATATCCAGCACAAATTATATATGATAGACATAAATTAATAATTTATAAATTTTATTTTAAACACGTTTTTAGTTAGCGGGACTGCAGCTTATCACCGCCCGCGCCCGCATTGTGCACTCCCCCTCCCGCCCGCGCCTGCAATGAGCTTTCAAAATTTGTCCCGCGCCGCACTGCTTTGCGGCGGGTCCCGCGGGTCCCACGGGACTCCCACGGGAGTGCAGGGCTCTACCCCACAGTCCAAAGGCATGCAGGTTAGGCTAATTGGTGGCTCTAAATTGACCGTAGTTGTGAATGGTTGTTTGTCTCTGTGTCAACCCTGCTTGTCCAGGGTGTACCCCGCCTCTCGCCCATAGTCAGCTGGGATAGGCTCCAGCTTGCCCACGACCCTGTAGAACAGGATAAGCGGCTAGAGATAATGGATGGATGGAAAATAAATGCACCAAAGTGTGAGATTTGAGCAGTCGACCATTGCAGTGTTCGGGTTTCTTGTTAGATTAACAGATTCTGTTTTTATTTACAGTTTACACAATGTCTCAACTTTTTTTTTTTTAATTTGAGGTTGTAAGTTTGTCCCTGTATCCACAGAATACATATGCATCAATGAGAATGGGGAAGAGAGTGTAGTGAAGATGCAAGGAGTAGACGTAAAGAAAGTTGGTGAATTCAAGTATCTGGGGTCAACTGTGCAGGAAAATGGGGGCTGGGATAGTGAGGTGAGAAAGAGAGTGCAGGCAGGGTGGAGCAGTTGGAGAAGGATTCCGGGAGTCATTTGTGATAGGAAAGTCCCAGCAAAAGTGAAAGGTAAGATGTATAAGACAGTAGTGAGACCAGTTGTGATGTACGGATTGGAGACCGTACCCTTAACAAAGAGACAGGAGGCAAAGTCGGAGGTGGCGGAGTTGAGGATGTTCAGGTTTGCGATGGGAGGTTGGACAGGATAAGGAACGAGCACATCAGAGGGACAGCACATGTGGAGAGCTTGGGAATTAAGCTAAGAGAGATGAGACTGAGATGGTCTGGGTGCATCCTGAGAAGAGATGCAGAGCATGTGGGAAGGAGAGTGTTGAGGATGGAGCTGCCAGAGGATGGATGTGGTGAGAGAGGACATGAAAGTGGCAGGTGTGGTAGAGAAGGATGCAGAAGACAGGGAGCAATGGAGATGAAAGATCTGCTGTGGCGATCCCTAATCGGGAGCAGCCAAAAGAAGAAGAAGAAGTAGTTTGTCCCTGTGATGGACTGGGTGTATTCCCAGGATAGACTCCTGACCAGCATAAAGTGCTTACTGGAGATGAATGAAGTAGCCTTCTTTATTTCTTTTTGGTCTTTTTTTTCATTTGTTCTACACTGACCTGCTACATGGCTCAGCAGAAACAGAACACACTCTGATGTGTACAAACATTACAAAGCACACGATAAAGGGATAAACACAGTACCTGAGTATGATTGATTAGTAAAGACTATGTTAAAGCTTTTAAAGCAGCAATGCGAGAACATCTTGGCTATGAAACGTAAAGAAGACTCACTTCTGGAAAGGGTGATTCCGCCATCATGGAGCAAAACACACATGACGCAGATGAACAGCAGCACTCCTGAAGAACTAATAACATACAGGTGCACGACCGAATGCTGTGTGATTTAGTAAATAAACGCTGTTAACGCCCTAAGGGTTTAAAAAAAATAATAATAATAATTTAAAAAATCGTATTAGCCCGCGACATTACCCTGCACCTTTTACTTTCGGTTTCTGTACCGTCATGTCCCTAATATGAGCGCCTTCAAAAACAAAAAAAAAAAAAAGGAGGAGACTTTGCAACTTGATATAGGCTGTTGGGAAACGTGTAGAGCATTTTTTTAACATAGTTACAGACAGTGGCCAGATTTGGTCTCCTAGTCCAGGGGTTCCCAAACTTTTCCATGCCAAGGCCCCCCAAACAGCATTAGCTTCTGGCCGGGGACCCCCTTTGCAAACCCACAGACAATGCTACAAAATATGTTAAGAAACATCAACTTTTAGAATGTTTTCTCTTACTTTTATTCAATATTCAATAATTGTTACATTTGTTTAGCATAAGAATATTATTAACTAACATGTTTTCAACAGGGCGGCACGGTGGTGTAGTGGTTAGCGCTGTCGCCTCACAGCAAGAAGGTCCTGGGTTCGAGCCCCGGGGCCGGCGAGGGCCTTTCTGTGTGGAGTTTGCATGTTCTCCCCGTGTCCGCGTGGGTTTCCTCCGGGTGCTCCGGTTTCCCCCACAGTCCAAAGACATGCAGGTTAGGTTAACTGGTGACTCTAAATTGACCGTAGGTGTGAATGTGAGTGTGAATGGTTGTCTGTGTCTATGTGTCAGCCCTGTGATGACCTGGCGACTTGTCCAGGGTGTACCCCGCCTTTCGCCCGTAGTCAGCTGGGATAGGCTCCAGCTTGCCTGCGACCCTGTAGAACAGGATAAAGCGGCTAGAGATAATGAATGAATGAATGTTTTCAACACGCCCTGTGATGACCTGGCGACTTGTCCAGGGTGTACCCCGCCTTTCGCCTGAAGTCAGCTGGGATAGGCTCCAGCTTGCCTGCGACCCTGTAGAAGGATAAAGTGGCTAGAGATAATGAGATGAGATGAGATGTTTTCAACATGCCCTGTGATGACCTGGTGACTTGTCCAGGGTGTACCCCGCCTTTCGCCCGAAGTCAGCTGGGATAGGCTCCAGCTTGCCTGCGACCCTGTAGAAGGATAAAGCGGCTAGAGATAATGAGATGAGATGAGATGAGATGAGATGTTTTCAACACGCCCTGTGATGACCTGGCGACTTGTCCAGGGTGTACCCCGCCTTTCGCCCGAAGTCAGCTGGGATAGGCTCCAGCTTGCCTGCGACCCTGTAGAAGGATAAAGCGGCTAGAGATAATGAGATGAGATGAGATGAGATGAGATGTTTTCAACATGCCCTGTGATGACTTGGCGACTTGTCCAGGGTGTACCCCGCCTTTCGCCCGAAGTCAGCTGGGATAGGCTCCAGCTTGCCTGCGACCCTGTAGAAGGATAAAGCGGCTAGAGATAATGAGATGAGATGAGATGTTTTCAACACGCCCTGTGATGACCTGGCGACTTGTCCAGGGTGTACCCCGCCTTTCGCCCGTAGTCAGCTGGGATAGGCTCCAGCTTGCCTGCGACCCTGTAGAAGGATAAAGCGGCTAGAGATAATGAGATGAGATGAGATGTTTTCAACACAAATATTTTCGCACTGAACAATAAACTGTATAACCTCCTGTAGTGCCTGATTCAACTCGTTATCCATCCTTTTTGCGACCAGTGCCTCACGATGGAGCATGCAGTGTGTGGCCACTACATGCGGGGCCTTCTGCTTAATGAGAGCGGTCACTCCACTGATCTTCCCAGTCATTGCCGCGGCTCCGTCCGAACACACCCCCACACACAACGGGTCCAGTCCAATCCGTTAGACTCAATGTAATCATCCAAAACTTGAAAAATGCCTTTCCCAGTAGTTCTTCTTTCAAGTGCTTTACAAAATAGTATTTCCTCCACAAATCTTTCCTGTGAAATAAATCTGATGTACACAAGCAGTTGGGCCTCATTGGATAAATCTGTGCTGTCATCCAGCTGAAGTGCGAAGTATTCGCTGGCTCTCACCTGCTCCAACAGCTGAGCAGATACGTCTTGAGCCATGTCATCAATCCATCGGCTCACGGTGTTATCAGAGAGTGGGACAGCATCGATTTTTTGGCAGCATCCTCACCAAGCAATTCTCGGACAATGTCTTTGGTGGCTGGTAAAATCAAATCTTCTCCAATTGAGTGAGGTTTTTTAGCATGAGCAATGTGGTACGAGGCTAAAAATGATGCCTTCAGGGCCCGCTCGGGGACAGTGGCTTGCTGGGTGAATGCAGCAGATTGCCTGACCAAATGCTCTTCTTTGTGTCTGAAGAAATCTACTGTTTTTTCGGCATCTGTCGGATGTTTTTGTACCAAGTGACGCTGAAGTTTCGAAGGTTTTAAGCACTCGTTTGACAGGGTCTCCAGACAGAGGACGCATTTCGGGCAATCATGGCCATTTTTCTGTATGGCTGTAAAGCCATACTTAATGTATGCTGCTTCATATTTTCGGATTTTATTTGGCCAGGACTTAGTTTTTTTCGCGGCAGTGTCCTCCACAGCAGGGCTGTTGGTTTGTTCCTTCGGTCTCTTCTTCGAAAACCTGTCCATTTTGCGCTAGCAATACGCTAGTTTGAGGAGCAAAGCAGCTTGATAAATGGCGCAAACCGCAACGTCACAGGCAATCAGAGAGATGAGCATGGCAAACAACGTTTCGATATGATGTATTATTATTAATAATTATATTTTATAATAATGATTTAAAAACTAATTACAATATATTTAATCATAATTATTTTTAAAAAGTATATTTTTTTTCCGCAATTTTTTTGTTATCGTCCCTCCAATTTTCTGAGGCCCCCCAGGGGGCCGCGGCCCCCACTTTGAAAACCACTGTCCTAGTCAATGCCAAACCAGCTTCACTGGGAGACCAAATTTTAAATCAAGTTATGTTAGATTGATGCTGAAAGGTAAAACTGAAATGGGATTATGGGAGATGCTTGAATTGCTGGTCCAAATTCACAAGACTGTTTTCTTTGGATTGGAATGTTTAAGAAATATTGAAGTTGGGTTGTCAAGACTGTTCCAATTTCCAAATTATAGACTAAATATGCAGTTATTTGATACCATGTTTCACATTGAGCAATAAAATTGAAGATTTTCTTATTTCTTATTTTTCACTGTTTCTTAAAATACATATTATGAAAGTTGATAAAACAATAACTTAAACTCATTTTAGTATTTTGCCATACTTATGATGAAGTTATAGTAACTTGGCACTGCATTAACTATGTTGATATTATGCTGGCTGAAACAAGGATTCGTAATGCGGCAATTTGCATCACAGAATATGCCGCAGCAGTGCAGCCGCATGGACTCTGGGGCCTGTGATTTTATTGCCCAGACCAGTTGGTCTCCTAGTGGAAAATCCTTAAAAAATGCTCTGGAAACGTGTTAAGTATTCTGAAGGCTAAAAGGTTAAAAGTGACAAACTGTAGGCTATAATTCCATTTTGAGGGGTTTTCACACTACATGTTTTTTTCTGTTTATACTATTTTATAGAATAGAATAGAATAGAATAGAATAGAATGCCTTTATTGTCACTATACACATGTACAATGAGATTAAAAGCAACTCCAATAACAGTGCAAACAGCGTGTCGAGAAAAAAAAAAGAGGGTGTAAGGGGGGTAAGGTAAGGTGCACAGTTCTGAGGTGTATGTGTTGTGTTTCACATTATGGAGTGAGGTATTGCACATTATAAATTATTGCACAGAGTCACATTATAAAGTATTGCACATTATAAATTATTGCACGAAGAGAGTCACATTATAAAATAAAATATTACACATTATGAAGTATTCCAAGGTAAGGTAAGGTGCACAGTCCTGAGGTGTATGTATTGTGTGTAGGGTGCACAGTCCTGAGGTGTATGTGTTGCGTTTCACATTATGGAGTGAGGTATTGCACATTATAAAGTATTGCACAAAGAGAGTCACCTTATAAAGTATTGCACATTATAAATTATTGCACAAAGAGAGTCACATTGTAAAATAAAATATTCCACATTATGAAGTATTGCACAGGGGGGTTAGACTATAAAGTCAGAGCATATCCGAGTTCAGGGCGGTTATGGCTTTTGGAAAGAAGCTGTTTTTGAATCTATTTGTTTTTGTCCTGATGCACCTGTAGCGCCTCCCTGAGGGCAACAGGTCAAACAGATCAAAGCCAGGGTGGGAGCTGTCCTTGATAATGTTCTTAGCTCTGGTGAGGCAGCGGGAGGTGTAAATGTCCATCAGGGAGGGGAGAGGGCAGCCGATGATCTTCTGTGCTGCCTTAACTACTCTCTGGAGCCTCTCCCTGTCTATAGCAGTGCAGCTGCCGTACCATACTGTGATACAGTACGTCAGCAGGCTCTCGATGGATGAGCGGTAGAAGGTCAGCAGCAGGTTGGAGTTTAGGTTGTGCTTCCTGAGGACTCTCAGGAAGTGTAACAGCTTCTGAGCCTTCTTAATGACTGCTGTAATGTTTTCTGACCAGGAGATGTCGGTGGAGATGAGGACGCCAAGAAACCAGAAGGTGTGGACCCTCTCCATGTACTCGTCATTGATGTAAAGGGGGGCTAGGTTGGTGTTGTGCTTCCTGACCTCTTTGGTTTTCTTGGTGTTCAGAGCGAGGTTATTCTCTGAACACCAGGCTGCCAACTTCAGGACCTCCTCTCTGTAGGCTGCCTCGTCTCCCTTTGAGATGAGTCCGACCACTGTGGTGTCGTCAGCAAACTTGACGATGAGGTTGTTGTTGTTGTGGGTCAAACTACAGCCGTGGGTGAAGAGGCAGTACAGGAGGGGGCTTAGCACACAGCCCTGTGGAGAGCCGGTGCTCAACGTGCGGGTGGAGGAGAAGTGGGGTCTAAGTCTCACAGTGCAAACAGTCTTATCAGTGCAATCTGTGTACATATAGAACCAATACAATACAATTCTGTTTACATTCTGTTTATACTATTTTACGAGTGCAATTCTGTATATTTTACTATTTATTTTTATACTTTTTCCCCCTATAACTCATGAGTCAACAGCACCTTCAGTTTCGTTGTACCTTTGAAAAAGTGACAATGACTATAAAGACTTATCTTTTAAAAACCTGGTTTTTCTCCTGAGCTTCTTCCTGTTCATCACTACTGTATCACCTTTTTGTTTACTTAAGTGAAGCTATAGCTACTATTTCAGCCTGTTCGATTGTTCATGTCACGGCTGTTTACACGAGTAAACTTTGTACAGTTTATGTGCCTGGTTCTGCTACTGCAATGTTTTCTCTTTTCCACGTACAGTGGTGTGCAAAAGAAATGCTGTTGAGCAAAGATGCCTTCAGAAATATCCATCCATCCATCCATCCATTATCTGTAGCTGCTTATCCTGTTCTACAGGGTCGCGGGCAAGCTGGAGCCTATCCCAGCTGACTATGGACGAGAGGTGGGGTACACCCTGGACAAGTCACCAGGTTATCACAGGGCTGACACAGAGACAAACAACCATTCACACTCACATTAACACCTGCGGTCAATTTAGAGCCACCAATTAACCAAACCCTCATGTCTTTGGACTGTGGGGGAAACCGGAGCACCTGGAGGAAACCCACACAGATACAGGGAGAACATGCAAACCCCACACAGAAAGGCCCTTGCTGGCTGCTGGGCTTGAACCCAGGACCTTTTTGCTGTGAGGCAAATAAAGAAATTAGAATGTTTCTACAATAAAATAAACACTATAAAGAGCAGTAAACAAGAATAAATGTAACAAAGGCAATATTTGGTGATAATAATGTGGACATCACACACACACTATCAATTTTAATGTTTTCTTACACCACAGGTGTGTCAGATGATGTACAGCTTGACTGTAGCATCCTTCTCTAACACTTTCGATCCAAGCCATCCTCAGCAGTGAGGCCCCACT
Organism: Neoarius graeffei; assembly: GCF_027579695.1. Taxonomy (NCBI): domain Eukaryota; kingdom Metazoa; phylum Chordata; class Actinopteri; order Siluriformes; family Ariidae; genus Neoarius; species Neoarius graeffei. The sequence continues at coordinate 43,358,040 of NC_083592.1, read as the reverse complement.
CCCTTAGGTCCTGTGCAACTAGCTCTTTCCAGGTCTTGCAGGGCCTGCCCGTCTTTATCACACCTTCCACCTGGTGTGCTGTGATTCTTGCAGTCATAGTTGAACTGCGCCGCATGTGGCCAAACCACCGCAAACACCCATACCTGAGGTCAGCAACCAGATCCAGGAGACCAAGCCTCAGATAAAGACTGCTGGAGCTGACCCCATTCTCAGGCTTTACATGACACATCCACCCCAGCATAGCTCTTTCATTCCTCAGAGGCCAGCACTCACTTGCATACAATAAAGCACTCCTCACGCAGGAACTGTAAATGCAACCTCTGGTATGATACAACAAGAGCTGCATGATGTCTAAAAATCTAGAACCAAGTTTGTACTAAAAAATAGGATGCCTAAAACTTTTGCACAGTGCTATATCTCGGCTACAATCTGTCTATCTGTAAGCCATGGCCTAATGGTTAGAGAAGCAGCTTTGGGACCAAAATGTTGCCGGTTTGATTCCCTGGACCAGCCAGAATGGCTGAAGTACCCTTGAGCAAGGCACCTGCTCCCCAGGCTGCTCTGGATAAGAGCATCTGCTAAATGCCATTAATGTAATGTAAATTGCATCAAAAGACACCCTGTCTGCTACTTCTACATACAACCTTATACTTTTTTAAGGAAAAAAAAGACTACCAAACAATTATAATGTTTAAGAAATCATCCCTGATTAATTCATTCCCTTCTGTTCTGTTGAGAATCAGAATCAGAAACACTTTTATTGCCAGGTACAGTATGTGGACACACATGAGGAATTTGACTCCGGTTTCACTTAGCTCTCATAGTACAAAAACAGATAAAAAGCGTATACACAAAACAAACAAACAAACAAAAGGTGCAATAGGTGCATAGTGCAAACTAATCCAGGTAAGTCAAGTATGAAATAGATAAATAAATATAAAGTATACAGTGTGCACAGAATGATGGTATGAGTGTGCAGATATTTTACAAGTGATACTACTGATATATGAATCTGGATTTTAGCTGTTCATCCCAGAAAGGATTTTCCCTTTTGGTGCAATATGGTGCATAGTGCAAAGATGAAATAGTAAATATAAATAAGTATAAATATAATATAAGTAACAGTGAGCACAGAATGACAGTATGAGTGTGCAGATATTTTGCAAGTGATATTACTGATATATGAATCCGGATTTTAGCTGTTCATCACAGAGACAGCCTGAGGGAAGAAACTATTCTTGTGTCTGGTTGTTTTTGCATACAGTGATCTATATCGCCTCGCTGAGGGGAGAAGTTTAAACAGTTTGTGACCAGGGTGTGATGGGTCCGCAGAGATGTTACCTGCTCATTTCCTGACTCTGGACAGGTACAGGTCTTGGATGGAGGGCAGGTTGACACCAATAATTTTCTCTGCAGACCTTATTGTCCATTGCAGTCTGTTCTTCTCCTGTTTGGTGACCGATCCAAACCAAACAGTGATGGAAGAGCAAAGAACAGACTGAATGATGGCAGAGTAGAATTGTGTCAGCAGCTCCTTAGGCAGGTTGAGCTTCCTGAGCTGGCGCAGAAAGTACAACCTCTGCTGAGCCTTTTTGATGATAGTGACTGTATTGGTCTCCCACTTCAAGTCCCAAGAGATTGTGGAACCCAGAAACCTGAAGCTTTCAACAGCAGTCACAATGTTGTTGGTGATGGTGATGGGCAGCAGAGTGGGGGGGCTCCTCCTAAAGTCCACTGTCATCTCCACAGTTTTGAGAGTGTTCAGCTCCAGATTGTTCTGACTGCACCAACAGACCAGCCATTCAACCTCCGGTCTGTATGCAGACTCGTCACCATCTCAGATGAGGCCGATGACCGTTGTATCATCCGCAAATTTCAGGAGTTTAACAGACGGGTCTCTTTAGGTGCAGTCATTGGTATAAAGGGAGAAGAGCAGTGGGGAGAGCACACACCCTTGGGGGGGGCGCCAGTGCTGATAGTCCGAGTGCTGGATATGATGCTCCCCATCCTCACCTGGTGCTTCCTGTCAGTCAGGAAGTTTGTAATCCACTGACAGGTGGAGGAGGGCACAGTGAGCTGGGTGAGCTTGGTGTGGAGGATGTCTGGAACAATGGTGTTGAATGCCGAACTGAAGTCCACGAACAGGATCCTGGCGTACGTCCCTGCAGTGTCAAGGTGTTGCAGGATGTAGTGTAGACCCATATTTATTGCATCATCCACTGACCTGTTTGCCCAGTAGGCAAACTGCAGGGGGTCCAGCAGGGGATCTGTGATGTCCTTCAGGTATGACAACACCAGTCTCTTGAAGGAATTCATGACTACAGATGTGAGGGCAACAGGCCTGTAGTCATTCAGTCCTGTGATATTGGTTTTCTTAGGAACTGGGATTATTGTGGAGCGTTTGAAGCATGAGGGGACTTCACACAGCTCCAGGGATCTATTAAAGATCTGGGTGAAGATGGGAGCCAGCTGGTCAGCACAGACCTTCAGACAAGAGGATGACACACCATCTGGGCCAGGTGCCTTCCTGATCTTCTGTCTGCGGAAAAGCTGACAGACATCCTCTTCACAGATCTTGAGTGCTGGTGGGGGGTCAGAGGTGGGGGGTGGCAGAATGGCAGGGGGTGTAAATGGGTCTTTAATGACTGAAGGGGGGAGAGGTGTGAATGTGTCAAATCTGCAGTAAAACACATTCAGCTCGTCAGCCAGTTGATGGTTCACTGCAGTGTTGGGGGATGGTCTCCTATAGTCAGTAATGTTCTGCAGGCCTCTCCACACTGACATCAGATCGTTTGCTGAAAGGCTGTTTTTAGGTGGTGTTTACATTAGACCGTATCCGTCTCGTTTTCGTCGCGGATACACTGTCTGTGCACATTAAAACGCTGGGAAACGACTCCACAGGCAGAACAACTTGAATCCGCCAGGGCCCATGTATTCAACCCAGTTCATATCTGATCCGGTGCTGTGTAAACATTGAGGAACGAGGAAACGCAGTGCTGAGCTCTAGCTGACGTCGTCATTGGACAACGTCACTGTGACATCCACCTTCCTGATTCGCTGGCGTTGGGATCACACACACAGTGGCTCAGTCCCGAATCACTGCTCGTGCGCTTCACTCGCGCGCTCTGTGAGCTGCGCAGGGCCGGAGTGCGCACCCTCCAGAGGGCACTCGCTGTTCAGGGCGGAGTGATTTGGAGCGCAGTAGGAAGCGCTGAGCCGCACTGAGGTTAATTTACACATTTCAACTTATTTACCTCCTTCAGGCGCTTAAACTCAGTGAGAACATGAACATCACAGCCAGGTGTGTTTATCTGCTGGAGAAGGTGTTCGCTTGCCATCCTTCCACTTGCAAGTGGTGAGTGACTTGCGCATGCCCGATATGCACTGGGATCATGTGACGTGCCGTCTAATTAGTCATGTGATTAGCATATCCGTGTATTGGCGTTGCTGTATGCACGCGAGTGGTGTATTGGCGTTGCTGTGTGCACGTGAATCGTTTTAAAAACGTTAATCTGATGATCCGCTGATACGGTCTAATGTAAACACCACCTTAATCTTATCAGCATAGCTCCTCTTAGCTGCTTTCACCTCCATTGTCAGTGTGTTTCTGGTCTGATTATACAGAACTCTGTCTCCACTTTTGTAGGCCTCTTCTTTGTTCTGTTGAAGTTGCCTGAGTTTTGCAGTGAACCAGGGTTTATTGTTGTTGTATATGCGGAAGGTTTTGGTAGGCACACACATATCCTCACAAAAACTGATGCAAGATGTCACAGTATCAGTCAGTTCATGCAGGTCTGAGGCTGCAGCCTCAAAAACACTCCAATCAGTGCAGTCATTGCAGGCTTGTAGTTCCACTTTGGCCTCATCGGACCATCTCCTCACCGTCTTAACTACAGGCTTAGCAGCTTTCAGCTTCTGCCTGTAGGACGGGATAAGATGAACCATACAGTGATCAGATAGTCCCAAGACTGCATGGGGGACAGAGTGGTATGAGTCCTTTAAAACAGTGTAACAATGGTCCAGAGCGTTAGAGTCCCTGGTGGGACACTTAATGTGCTGTTTATATTTTGGCAGTTCGTGGCTGAGGTTTGCTCTGTTAAAGTCCCCCAAAACAATGAGCAAAGAGTCCGGGTGTTTTTTCTCCACATTGTTTATCTGGTCAGCCAGGTGTTGTAACACCTCATTAATACACGCCTGAGGGGGGATGTAGACTCCAACCAGAATAAACGAGGAAAACTCTCGCAGAGCATAAAACTGTTTGCAGTTTATGAATAGTGTCCCCAGATGAGAACTGCATGATTTGTTTAGAACTGTGACATCAGTACACCAACCTTCATTAATATAAAAGCAGACTCCACCTCCCCTCGTTTTCCCCGTGAGCTCCGTTTCGCCGTCCGCTCGGTGCAGGTGAAATCCAAGCAGGTGGAGAGAAGTGTCCGGGATGTGCTCACCGAGCCAGGTTTCGGTGAAGCACGAGGCAGCAGATCTGTTAAAATCTGTATTGATTGTGTTGAGGAGCAGCAGTTCATCCATCTTATTGGCCAGAGAGTGGACGTTAGCCAGGTGAATAGACGGGAGCGCAGTGCGAAACCCCCGCTGCCTCAGCCTGACGAGTGCGCTGGCTCGCTTCCCCCGGTGTCTCTGGCGTCCTCGGCGTAATCCATAGAGAGCTGCTGCTCCTCCAACAAGTAGCTCTGGAAAACTTTCCAGATCAATGAAAGCCGATGAAAAAACTTTACTGGTGGTTATTCCAATGTTTATAAGTTCTTCTCTGGAGTATGTGACCAGAGAAGCAGCGCAAGAAACACAACAAATACACAAAAACATAGAAAGTACGAGAGAGCGAAGTACCGAGGCAACCGTCCGCGGCACCATCTTTGAACCATCTATGATTTCATGTATTTACTATTAAAATGATATATTATTTGAATAAAAGAAAAAACTTTCTCCACTGTCATCTGTACAGAGCACTTTTGATGATATGACAGCTTATGGACACTTTGCAGCAGCATATAGCTAGCCAATAAACGTCGATCAAATTTTGATCACACTTAGCGAGCAAGGTTGTCGACATCAACTCCAGCCTTTACTTAGAAACTTGCATCATTTAGAAATCTCTGGTGTATTGAAAAATGTCCTTCTGTTTGCATTACTGAATACAGGTTCAGGGTATGGTTTAGTATGAGTGGTATAGTAATTATGCAATTTCGAGCACACCCTGTATACACAACAATAACAAGAACTGCACTGTGTCGGATGCTGTAACCTCCTGAGAATCAACCCATAGACTTGTGTCCTCTGTAGTTGACATTTGTTTTACATGCACACTCTCTTACTTTTTCAAGCTATTCACTTGAATCCTGGTGAGTTGTAAAGAGTACATCCTGGGCTTTCCAATGATATATCATGTGGCTAGGAGGGTTGCTGGGAAATTCCTAGTAAGGAAATCACAACAAAGAGAAATTGAGAGACACATTGTTTTTCTTGGTTCCCAGGAGGATATGGCATGATGATGACTAATAATGCACAGAAGTTGTGCTATGGGGCGTTCACGTCTTTCACAAGAAGCATGACTGCTCTCCAAACCTGTTCAGCTACTTTAATAGTGAATAAGACGCTCTGATGCCTCTGATACAAAGTATCTGCCTTGTACTCTACTCTTGCATTGAACAAGCATTGTGATTCCTAATACTGTAGTTTCTTAGTCCTATACCTTTTTATAGTTTAATATACACACACAAATTAAAGGAAAAACCAACACAAATTGTCTTAGTTGGGCCAACGCGAGCCTCCAGAACAGCTTCAGTGCACCTTGGTGTAGATTCTATAAGTCTCTGGATCTGTACTGGAGCAATGAGGCCCTCCTCCAAAAAACTTCTCAATTGGTGCATATATTATAGGTGGATAATGCTGTCTAACACGTCACTCCAACATCCTCCATTATCAGTTTTGACTGGTGACTGCAAAGCTCATGGCATATGATTTTTACATCATTTTCATCATCAACCATTTCCCTCTCAGGATGTCTCTCAGGATTAATTTTGTTGGCTGATATATTTTATTCTACCAATTTCTTACAGTAGCTCAAATACAGACAAAAATAATTACATCTGTGACAGGGATATAGATCATAAACATACCATTCATGAAGCACAAGCTTGTCACAAACATGGTAATGGCTAAAGTGTAGTGGGGATGGGAGAGCTGTTTATTTTTGAGCTGTTATTCTCATTTTGTACACTTGGTGGCATTTTACTGAACAAAACCTGGTCCAAGAGTGTAAAAAGAAATTCTAATGATACTGGTCATGCCAACATTATTTTGACTTCAACAACTGGTGAGGGTGTCAAAGCTCTCCATCCAAATATATACAAATATTAAATCTGACTGAACGCCAACAGAGCATTGGTGTTTCCCAAGAAAATGGATAATCATTAAATGTGAATTGATTGAAAGACAAAATTCAGGATCTCAAGGCACTATTAAGTGATTTTTATCCCCTGCTGGCCAAAGGGCCCAAGGGGGGATTATGTCGTGGCAATGTCCATCTGTCCGTCCATCCGTCCATCTGTCTGTCTGTCCGTCCAGGGAAGGGTACTCACCTTCTGAAATCAACTCCTCTTACAATTTTTAGAGGAATTTCACAAAACTTGACAGGATTCTTTATTATATGTCAGTAATACATATATTGCAATTTCGTTCAATTCAGTCGCGTTTTACCAGAGTAAAATTGCCCTTGATTACCAAACTTATACTTTGATAATTTCATGAGGGTGTGCTTGTCTTCTGAAATGAACTTCTCTCACAATTCTTGGAGGAATTTCATGAAACTGAGCAAAAGGCTTTGTTATATGTTGCTAATGCACATATTGCAAGTTAATTCAATTCAGTCAATTTTTTTTTCAAAGTCAGAGCCCTTGATTACCAAACTTGTACTTTGATAATTTCATTAAAAGTGTGCTCGTCTTCTGAAATCAACTCCTCTCACAATTTTTGCAGGAATTTTCCAAAATTTGCAGCAGGCTTTGAGATATGTCGGTAATGCGCATATTACAATTTCGTTCAATTTGGTCACATTTCACCAGAGTTATGGCCCTTGATTACCAACTTGTACTTCGACAATTTCATGAGGGTGTATTAAGCACTTATAGAATAGAAATAGTTGCCAGTGGGGGATACTGTGCTCTCAGAGCACTGTTGTTGTTGTTGTTGTTGTTGTATACACTGAGCATCAGGGAAAAAGAAACCATTGGTAATATTCACAACCAACAAGCCTGCGAGGATGTAAACAGATTGAACTCTCAATCTAAAGGAAGATTCATGGTCCTTTAATAAAGGGGAAAAATTATATATGCTGATACTTTGGTCATAGGAAGCATTTCAACAAATACTTGAGGTGCAAAGTAAATCCAACCAGAGAGCATTCTTCATATTAATCATGCTAACAACTGCATATGTCAAGCATTGTTTGATAGCTAACTAACATTAACTGAAACCCCTTGTACCACCAAACAGCTGTGACCCATCAAGGTATGGACTCCACAAGACCCCTGAAGGGGTGCTGTTGTATCTGGCACCAAGACATTAACAAGATCCTTTTAAGTCCTCTAAGTTGCGAAGTGGGGCCTTCATGGATCAGACTTGTTTGTCCAGCACATCCCACAGATGCTCTATCAGATTGAGATCTAGGGAATTTGAAGGCCAAGTCAACACCTTGGATCATTTATCATGTTCCTCAAACTATTCCTGAACAATTTTTGCAGTGTGGCAGGACGCATTATCCTGCTGAAAGAGGCCACTGCCCTTAGAGAATACTGTTGCTATAAAGGCCCACAATTTAGCCCATTTTTCCTGCTTCCAACACATCAACTTTGAGAACTGACTGTTCTCTTGCTGCCTTGACAGGTGCCACTGTAATGAGATAATCCATGTTATTCATTTCACCTGTCAGTAGTTTTGACGTTATGGCTGATCGGTGTATCTTATATTGCTACAAGAAAGAGTGATTAACGTGCACCAACCTATATTACATGACATGGCATTTAGCAGACGCTGTTATCCAGAGCGACGTACAACGAGTGCAAAATTCAGGTAAACAAAGTGCTGAACTTCTAGATAAGAAAGTTCTAGTGCCAACTGAACAAGTGACAGCAATACTCAGTGTAATATTCTTTTGAAGTAGCAAGACTCAAACAGCCAAGGAAACCAACCATACAAAGTACAACTAAATGGAGAACTCGAACGGCTAACCCCAGGCTAGACAGCACACAGTTTGGGTTGGTCAAGACTAATATGCAGTTACACAGTGGGCAAGGAAGCAGGGGAGAGGTGCAGCCTGAAGAGGTGGGTCTTCAGTCTACGCTTGAAGGTGGTCAGGGAGTCAGCAGTTCTGACCTTAATGGGAAAGGAAGGTCATTCCACCAACAGGGAGTCAGGACAGATAGCAGGCTTGAGTGGGCTGGGCAGGAACAGAGAGGAGGAGGAGGGGCCAGGTGACCAGTAGTAGCAGAGTATAGGGACCTGACTGGTGCATAGAAAGAAAGAAAGAAAGAAAGAAAGAAAGAAAGAAAGAAAGAAAGAAAGAAAGAAAGAAAGAAAGAAAGAACAACTTTATTCATCACACACTTGTGAAATTCCTCTCTACATTTAACCCATCTGAAGCAGTGCGCACATACGTGAGCAATGAGCACACACACATACTGTACCCAGAGCAGTGGGCAGCCATGCTAACAGCGCCTGGGGAGCAGTTGGGAGTTAGGTGCCTCGCTCAAAGGCACCTCAGCCCAAGGCTGTCCCATGTTAACCTAACCGCATGTCTTTGGACTGTGGGGGAAACCGGAGCACCCAGAGGAAACCCACGCAGACACGGGGAGAACATGCAAACTCCGCACAGAACGGCCCTCACCAGCTGCTGGGCTTGAACCCAGAACCTTCTTGCTGTGAGGTGACCGTGCTAACCACTTACACCACTGTGCTGCCCTCTTTTCTTTCTTCTTTTTTAAAAAAAATGCATGTAGTGTAAGTGCGCACACACGATATTGGAAAATGTCTCATCTCATCTCATTTCATTATCTCTAGCCGCTTTATCCTTCTACAGGGTCGCAGGCAAGCTGGAGCCTATCCCAGCTGACTACGGGCGAAAGGCGGGGTACACCCTGGACAAGTCGCCAGGTCATCACAGGGCTGACACATAGACACAGACAACCATTCACACTCACATTCACACCTACGGTCAATTTAGAGTCACCAGTTAACCTAACCTGCATGTCTTTGGGGGAAACTGGAGAACATGCAAACTCCACACAGAAAGGCCTTCATCAGTCACTGGGCTCGAACCCGGGACCTTCTTGCTGTGAGGCAACAGTGCTAACTACTACACCATCATGCCGCCCTCTTTTATTTCTTCTTCTTCTTTTTTTAAATATATATGCATGTAGTGTACACTACCGTTCAAAAGTTTGGGGTCACCCAGACAATTTTGTGTTTTCCATGAAAAGTCGCACTTTTATTTACCACTATAAGTTGTAAAATGAATAGAAAATATAGTCAAGACATTTTTCTGGCCATTTTGAGCATTTAATCGACCCCACAAATGTGATGCTCCAGAAACTCAATCTGCTCAAAGGAAGGTCAGTTTTATAGCTTCTCTAAAGAGCTGAACTGTTTTCAGCTGTGCTAACATGATTGTACAAGGGTTTTCTAATCATCCATTAGCCTTCTGAGGCAATGAGCAAACACATTGTACCATTAGAACACTGGAGTGATAGTTGCTGGAAATGGGCCTCTATACACCTATGGAGATATTGCACCAAAAACCAGACATTTGCAGCTAGAATAGTCATTTACCACATTAGCAATGTATAGAGTGGATTTCTGATTAGTTTAAAGTGATCTTCATTGAAAAGAACAGTGCTTTTCTTTCAAAAATAAGGACATTTCAAAGTGACCCCAAACTTTTGAATGGTAGTGTAAGCAGTGGCGTGCACAGATAGACACGAGGTGGTGCTCAAGCACCTGCCCCTCTGCCCTCTGTCCAAAAAAGTGCCCTTTTGAATTTTTTTTTTGACAGTTTACTGAGGCCAATGTCGACATGATCTTTTAGAAAAGCCGCGGCATTAAAAGCATGTGTGAAAATAATGTCCCAATGTGTGCCCCCTCTGCACACACACCGGACCTCTGTCTCTCTTGCTCTGTCACGTGAACAAGCGTGCAGTGCATTCAATGTGAGGTTGCAGCAGCATAGCGTCCTGGAAGCCACGGCCTTGTCGTAGCGCAGACAACACATCGGGCAGTCAGTCAGCTCTTCCCCTGCCCCACCAGCCAGGTAACACATGAATCGAGTGAAAATGTATTGTTTGCCGTCTAAGCCCAAGCTGTAATTATTTTGTCGTGAAGTAGCCCGTCGCATACAGAAACAACTGCACATAAGTATTATATTTTTTGCTAGACCATTTTCAGATTTAGGAAAACAAAAATTTCTTTTTCTATTTTGTTCAACTAGAGATTCCTGGCAAAGTCAAAAAGCCTTGATGTAATAAATTAACATTAAGTGCTTGTTTTACACCTTTAAAAACTAAAACGGGTCAGTGGCGACCCGAACACAAGAGGAGGGTTAAATCTCAGACTTTTATAATAAGGTGCTCCACATGCGCAAAAAAGTGCCCTTTTTCACCCCAGAGCACTTGCCCCCCAAAATGTCTGTGCACGCCACTGAGTGTAAGTGCACACACACACACGGTATTGGAAAATGTACAAATCTGATATTGTGCAAATAATTTTTGTAAATAATTTTTCCACTAGAGGGAAGTAGAGCTCTTTAGTACAGCCCTCGCTCATGCTTTATTTTTGCTCGCACCACTAGATGACACAATAATCCACACTTGTGCGCTTTGCTGTGCATAAACCATCCTGCTCTAATAATAATAATTAGCTTATGTTAGCGCGAGACTCCCGTTTTAACAACACGCGCATCAAGCAAATCCGCGCTTAATCGATTTTTACAGCACCTTCTCCACAATGTGCTTTAGTCGCGCGACTCAGGAGAGAGACAGCTCATGCTCGAGTCCCCATGGGCTATAAAAGCACTCTGCACGCAAACGGGCCACTGCTGCACCGTCCCACACATCCTCCTCGCGCGCTCTGGGGCGGGGGGTTTAATTATTATTATTATTATTATTATTATTATTATTATTATTATTATTATTATTTTAAATTGTCTCTGCATTTATTTCTCACGCCATGGATTTGATTTGGAGAGAGAGAGAGAGAGAGAGAGAGCTCGGTACCGTGGACCGACTCTGTACCGGTGAATCGGCTCATCCGGTGGACACCGGCGAGCCGCGCGCGCTCACTGACCTCAATGAAGGAATGATGAGATCCGCGCGTGAGCCTGAAGAGCTTCCGGCTGCTGCGCTTTAACCCGCGCGGCCACGGCGGCACGGGAACGCGCGCGGGCTTCTGCTTCTCCGAACAGGTGTTTCTATTCAATTCAATATTTACTCTTCAGACCTGCTGTTATTTTAGACTTGGTCATATATTTATTTACCCAAAATTACCTTTTACACTTTATACCCTGACAATCTGAGACTGTTTAGTTTAAATATTTACTGTTTTTTTTTTAAAATACAGTCTATAATAAACTGTATTATTATTATTATTATTATTATTATTATTATTATTATTATTATTATTATTATAGATTTCTCAAAGAAGCAGTCTTTTATATCTCATAGAGTAATGGGGAAAATTCTATTTAAGAAAAAAATATATAAATTAAAAAATGATGTCACTGTGATAGATGTTTTACAATAATTATTTGGAGAAATATTTATTTCCTAAATAAATACAGCTGTTACTTGATACAAGTGTGACTAATAATAATAATAATAATAATAATAATAATAATAATAATGAACAACTATAGATACAGATAATATAGATAAGGATTTGTGTGTGTGTGTTCTCATAATATAATAACAATAATGAACAACTATAGATACAGATAATATAAATAAGGGTTTGCACGAAAGAGTGAAGTGTGTGTGTGTGTGTGTGTGTGTGTGTGTGTGTGTGTGTGTGTGTGTGTGTGTGTGTGTTTTATATACTACTGAGGACCAAATGTCCCCACAAGGATAGTAAAATCTGACAATTTCGACTTTGTGGGGACATTTGGATGGTCCCCACAAGGAAGTTGTTGGTGTGTGTGTGTGTGTGTGTGTGTGTGTGTGTGTGTGTGTGTGTGTGTGTGTGTTTTAAACAAAAAAATGTAAAAAAGAGCCAAAAAGTTTCCTTTTCACTACTGAGGTTAAGGTTAGGGTTAGGGTTAGGTTTAGATGCAGGCCCAGCATTAATTAACTGCAATAATGATTATGTCAGTGGAAGGTCCTTACAAGGATAGTGAGACAAGTGTGTGTGTGTGTGTGTGTGTGTGTGTGTGTGTGTGTGTGTGTGTGTGCCACGCAGTGAAATCGGCTTTGAATGGCAAAGAAAGTCTCAGTCTAGTCAGCTCGGGTGAGATTTAGACATCTGTCAAATGCAGCCAATCTCCTGTACATTAGTAATATTGAAGAGGGGGAAAAGCGGCCGTGGGATTAAATCCAACTAACTGTTAATCTGATCCTCAAACTGCTGCTCCAAAAGCCTGCATCCACCCTGAGGAAGCTTTAAACATCCAAACATCATCTTTCTCCTGATGGCATCAGGAGCCCCAAACAGAACAGTGTGAGATGCTGCATTTTATTTACTTAGAAAAACTTAAAATTTATCAGTGTTATGCTGTTTTAGTTTAATTTCTGTAAAAGTTCATTTATAATCCTAAAGCAGCACTTCATTATAGGCACAAAAGAAAAGACTCTTGATTTTAGTGTAAATTGTGTTGCTCCATGAATTTAGACTAAGTTTATATGTAAGTCTATGTGAAATAGTCCATAATCAGGTAATAATAATAATAATAATAATAATAATAATAATAATAATAATAATTGTGTGTGTGATTTATACACAGTATATACTGTACATCTCATTATGCTGTGATTTGCCACTATGTATAACGTATATTTAGATTTTTTTTTCCAAAATCCAAATACGCAGTGATATTTATTGATTTTTCATAATCAAGTGTTGCACATATTTTCTTTTATTAAAGACTTATTTTCCCACCAAACTTTGTCATGAATCTTGATGCAAAGGGCTTTAGTCAAGCACTTTAACATGGTCTCTGTTCTTAGTGGATTAGACTAATGCAGGCTGGTACAATATTTACAGTACAACTGTATCACTGATATACACTCTTAGAAAAAATGGTTCTTTGATGGTTTGTTGTATAAATAGGAATCCTGGCTTCCTGAAAGGCTTCTAGTTAATTGGAAGAGAAACAGTGCCGAGAAAGGGTTCTGCACAGAACCTTTCAGCGTTCCGTCAGAGGGACGTCGGAAGAACCCGTTTTTAAGCGTAACGGCAATATCTTGTTTATTAAACTCTTATTTCTTGTCTTGTGAGTCCATCCACAAAAATGTGTGCACATCAGTGCTCTATTCGTGCTGCTGCAGATATTCGTGTTTGTTTGGGTGATTTAGGTTATAAGAGATGATGGTTCATCATCATACCATGTTTGTCGTGCTGCTTCCCCTTATGTATGTCATGTTGTCATGGTAAATAGTGGAAGGCTTACCGCATGCATCCTATACTGTACTTACATTCTTTTTCTGATCACTGTAAACGTATATGCTCAAGCCGATGAAGAGCCGAAACGTTGTGTGTATTTTTGAAAAGCAGCTTTATGTAATATGAGCAAAGCAGAAGAGAAATAACGATGCTGTTTGAGCAGATAAGCAATAAATAGAAAGATAGAAAGAGGATTTTGGTCTTCTTAACCATGAAAAGGATTAGCTCTGCCCAATTGCTGCTAAATACAGCTAGATGAATGTTAACTCAAACTTAAATCCGCATATAGATGTTTCGCTTTAACAGGAGAAAAATGTACCAGGAGGAATCTCATCATTCTGCCTGTCAGGCTTTAACTTCTCCTGTCAGACGATGCATTGCCAGGTTTCTATTGAATAAAGTCCGTATAATTTTGTCCTCAAACTGGAATGATGACTGTCTCACTCATAAAAAAAAAATACTTTTAACACATAGCATAGGAGTTTCGTCTTTTCAAACGCACTTTTAAGTGCCGACTTAAAGCAGTCCCACTGACAGTCCCAGTGCTCAGCTCTTCCATGTTAATGTAATGAACAAAAGATGCAGTGAGTGGCAGGAGATTTAAATACTCATAGGTGTACTGGAGAATACAGTGCTGTAGAGAGGCATTAACACAGGTTTAGTAATCTTCATGGAAGGCGAAGAAGACTTTATGACAGTTCTCATAGATATTTTTGGTTTTAGACTCATGAAAGTGCACCATCTTAGTAAAGGGTCGGCCGTAACATCTTATGCGACTTGACGTAATCATTTTCATGAGAGGGCAGCAGAATTAAAGCATCTTAAAAGCATTTTTGGAACTGATCCTAACGGTTTAGATGGAAAACAATAATTACGACAACTTTGTGATTAAGCAAGATCTTTAAAAAAAAAAAAAGCCTGTCAGGTTAATTATACCCCAGTCAGAAAGCAGGGAAGATGATTATGGTTTACTAATAGAGAGCATATAGAGTGTGTGTGTGCGTGTACAGTATAACTATTATTTTGAAGCATTATGCATTACTTGAATGATATTACCAGACACTGTCCTGCCTTATCTCGGTTTAAAGAACCACCCAGTGGATAAATTAAAGCAACCTAAAGAAAGAACAATACCTTCCAGATATTTTCCGAACAGAAAAAGGACACGTGATGATGACTAACAGTTAGTCAGGCTGTGTTTCTGTAAGGAGATACAGCATATTTATTCATGAAGACTGACAGCAAAAGCCTGAGGGCTAAATGTGTAAGTGTCAGAGAAGACTAAGCGTAATTCTCAAGCTAATGAGTTGACCCGATTGTTATTCATACATGATAATTAATAGCGTTCGAGGCTCGTCCTAAACAAACAGCTCAACCCTCGTAACTTACTGTTTACTTGACCCTGTGCTTGGGTCATGTCGGTGAACTTCTTGATGGTTCTGTGGATTAGTTGGATTGTAATTAGGTTCATTGTTACGAGCCTCTCAGATGATATAATAGACCAGACAACATCACAGAGACGAGGCCTGTAATTTGCCCTTTGTTACATTTATGATGAAAGAAACTGATTTATTAAACAGGCGTACTCACGTTTATCTGACAAAAGTTTCTTCCGCTGCATCTTGAGTCAGGCTGGAATGAATGGAAAGTGTTTGAGACGTTCCGGTTTAACATTAGGATAATTAACATTTGAAATTGTGCACCAGTTTATTTTACTCTGTTTAGGCTTCTAGTTTATACAACTTTTTATATTTACACTTGATGAACGAATGACATGGAAAAGTTGTACTGGATAGCATAAGACAATATCTTCATTTTTAACCTGTCAATTTGTTGCTCAGGTCCTATGATTTCAGTTTTTTTTCTTGTTAGCTCCCACCTTAATATGATTCAAACAATTTATCAATCCTGACATGGAAAGAATTAACAGTAAGTTTTGGGACATGATCAATCAACAAATCCGATGTATATACTGATTTTGAACAACATTGTGTAATGTACAATTCAGTATGTATTTCTAGCCTCGTACCCTGGATAAGTGATCAACTAAATATTAACAGAACATTCCCCAAACTGTGTACCGTCATCGTCAATCCAGTGTTTTAACATTTACACTACCACTTTGTTCACTATGTGCACAAACACATTCAAGGGCTGATATTACTTTCTTCATAGTTATTTGAATACAGACAGGTTTTTTTTTAATGGGATCAGAGTAAGTGGCCATCGCTGAGTATAGATGCTATAAAATAGTCAACATCTTCTCATATTTAATCATGTATCTGTCTGAAATCTGTATTTGTTACTAATAATTTGTTACCTATAATTATTGTACACTTCTTGATAAATCCAGGTTTGCATTTTTGTGATTGTGTGTGTGTGTGTGTGTTTTTTTTTCTCCTCTAATGGTTGGACACATCTATATTTCACAACATTAGAATCTTTATCATTATTTTCCACATTTTATGTATAATAGAAAATATATTAAACATAAAAAACAAGCTGCTCTGAGATTCCTTTCTTTCTTACTTCAAATTCATACATGGGGGGAACAAAAAACATTTTACACACACACACACACACACACACACACACACACACACACACACACACACACACACACACACACCTTTAATTCCATTATTAAATTTAGAGTAATGGGCTGAATATGGTAGAAGTATTTTCAAATGTATAGCCATGCTATTCTTCTTCAAAATCAAGAAACAAAATACCTTCATAATGGTTGTTTCCAAAACACGCCCATGCATAAATATCTCTTAACTCATAACTTTTTGCTACCAACTTCTACACATATCTACATATAAAATGCTTGAAACCTTTAGAACACACACATTTTGCCCTCAATATGCAAGTTTTTGAAAAATGATTTGGATACATTTTGCAGTATGATGTGAACTTACCACAGTTTTTCCACGTGGCCCAAAGTGTTACTCCGTCTTTCCTTTAATTGATGAGTTAATTTTATTAATTCATTCATTATTAGTGACAGTTTTACTGAAATGGAAATTCTGATAGGATGAGTGACAATGCTATCAAAGGGTAACTTAAATAAGATGGTGTGTGTGTGTGTGTGTGTGTACTTGCTACATATTGAGGATTAGAACACATTTTTAACCAACAGAGTTGGGACATTTTTGGGATGTGAGAACATTTTGGTTGGCCCTCACTTCCTCAAAGGGCTGTTTGAGAGTTAAGATGTAGCTTTAGGGTTCAGGTTAGAATTAGGTTTAGGTTAACGTTAGGGTTAGGGTTGGGGTAAAGCATTTAGTTGTGATGGTTAAGGTTAGGATAAGGGGCTAGGGGATACATTGTCAATGAGTGTCCCCACAAATAGAGAAGTACAAGTGTGTGTGTGTGTGTGTGTGTGTGTGTGTGTGTGTGTGTGTGTGTGTGTGTGTGTGTGTGTGAGCTACAGCCATGTCAAAAACGTGAAGACATAAGGAACAGCTGAATGTGAGATGTACCAACTGGACAGGGGTGGGTTTCCCAAAAGCCTCTTAACACTAAGAGCATCTTAACTAGGAGAGAAAATGTTCATTGTGCTGCTCGCTCTACCATTTAACGATAATCATTGTGCTACGATACTTTTGGGAAACTCAGGCCAGAACTGGACGAATGACAAATGTCTTAAACCTTTTATCTGTACTTTATTTGTGTAAGGCTAGGACACTAACGTTAAACTGATCTTAACAAGAATTTCAGGAGTACCATTTCATAAACAGTATCACTATTCACTTTAGTCTGCTATTTTCAATCTTGTTCTGAAAAACATCTCAAATCATTTGGTGTACAATAAACTACACGAGATATATTCTCTCTCTCTCTCTCTCTCTCTCACCAAAGACCACACCTGACATATTCATGGAGAAACTGAAGATTCCCCCCAAGTGTTTTTTTGGCCAGTGGAACACTTGATAAAGAACAGACATCCTCTTCTCTAGGATAAAAAGGGGCCATTCTTCAACCTCGACACGTAGCTTCATGCTAGAAAAACTTGAGGCGATCACTTTAAGGTGCTGAAATGACATGATGACAAATGCTTTGTTTAGACTAATAGTTAAAGCCGGGCATGTAAGAGGAGCCGAGTATGAAAATTCGAAGCACATAGGAGGTGAATTTACAAATGGACTTCTCAAGCATGACAAGGTTTTAAGTTTAAGGTGATGTATACAAATGAGATTGTTCCCATAGAGACCACCATAAATTAAACACTCCTTGAAAAGCGTGGAAAATGGTCGAGACTACTTTTCTTTCTTTTTTTTTTTGTAGATGGTGGCCAAGCACAGGAAGTAACTTCTTGGGGAAACTTTTGATGTTTTCCTCCTTAATCATTTATTATGCAGATGAAAATGGACAAAAGTGGTGGATTTGGCATTGCTTTAGAGTTGTGGAGAAAAACTTGTGGCAGAAGAATGTAGGTAAAAAGAAACATAAACGGTGACGTTTTCAAGCAGTGCTTTTTCTTCTGTAAAGAATAAAAAATGATTTACTAAAATATTAAACATAGCATAAACCATAAAATTATTACATGTTACTGTTAGGGACTTTTTTATATTTAAAAACATTTTACTACATTGACATAGTGAAGTCATAGACGTGGTGGGTTTTTTTTCTTTCTTTTTACTCTGAATTAAAGTGAACATCCACCAGGAAATAATAATCCAAGGTTCAACAGCTTTCACCGTCTATATTTTCATTATGAGGCTCATCTGACCATGACCATGAGTAGCTGAATTCTTCTCTGCTTTTGGCTTGCCTCTTGACTCAGTAGCAGTGTCCTTGCCATTGTTACTATAAATCAGAGGATATAAAAGACCTCCGTTGCTGTAGGCACTAATGAGAAGAGCTGAAGCTAAGCACGTAGAGTGTACACTGTAACTTCTTTCATGTCCTCAAGACACCACCATACAGGTATGAGGAAGAGGAAAAATAATATCATTGATAATATCAGGATCAACTCGGCATTAAAAAGGGCACCGTCTCTTCACAATGCCTGAAAGTGCGACTTTTGATACAATTTGTACTGAGTGTTGTGGATATCTCCCCTCTTACAACTGAATGCACAACCATGCTGTGTTTATGTGTGTGTTCAAAGCTCCAAGTGCATGGTTGAGCATCTTAACATACTCAAAGAAAAATGCTAAGTGCTCAACACTTCCACATGACCAAGTTACCTCTTGATTGGCTGTTTTATTGTCTGGTGGTGGGAAAGAAAGTGTCTCGTCTGTCCTCTTCGTCCATCAAGAACATAGCCGTGAGTGTTATGGAGGACCTTCACCTTCACACCAGTACATGTAGACTTTTAGAGGATGACCCATTTATTGCTATCAGAGATCACACAGTTATTTCAGCTCTTAGAACTTGAGGACATCTAGTGACCACATACTTGCCAACCCTCCCGATTTCAGCAGGAGGCTCCCGATTTTAGCCTCCGTCTCCCGCCTCCCGATCGTCTCGTCTCGTCTTCTTCCGCTTTATCCGGGACCGGGTCGCGGAGGCAGCAGTCTAAGCATGGAAGCCCAAACTTCCCTTTCCCCAGACACCTCGGCCAGCTCCTCGGGAAGAACACCGAGGCGTTCCCAGGCCAGCCGAGAGACATAGTCCCTCCAGCGTGTCCTGGGTCTTCCCCGGGGCCTCCTCCCGGGGGGACATGCCTGGAACACCTCCCCAGGGAGGCGTCCAGGAGGCATCCGAAAAAGATGCCCGAGCCACCTCAGCTGATTCCTCTTGATGTGGAGGAGCAGCGGCTCTACTCCGAGCTCCTCCCGAGTGACTGTGCTTCTCACCCTATCTCTAAGGGAGCGCCCAGCCACCCTGCGAAGAAAACTCATTTCGGCCGCTTGTATCCGCGATCTTGTTCTTTCGGTCATTACCCAAAGCTCATGGCCATAGGTGAGAGTTGGAACGTAGATCGACCAGTAAATTGAGAGCTTTGCCTTTTGGCTCAGCTCCTTCTTCACCACGACGGACCGGTAAAGCGACCGCATCACTGCGGAGGCTGCACCAATCCGCCTGTCGATCTCACGCTCCATCCTTCCCTCACTCGTGAACAAGATCCCGAGATACTTAAACTCCTCCACTTGAGGCTCCTCCCGATCGTATTTGTTAAAAACTGGATAACCTCCCAGTTTTGGGAAATCCCTACCGCCAAGTTATTAAAAATACTCCCGATTATATCCAATCAGAATCGTATGAGAAACACTGCTGATGTCAACTGATTTTTAACCAATCAACAAACAGAACGACAGTCACTTCTGTGATGTAGGATTCACCCAGGCTGTCCAACATTTTTTACAAGCAGTCATTCATCATGGCCACTAAACCAAATACCAAACAGCAAATATATATATTTGCATATTTGCATATATGAATGCAAATACCAGGTTGCATGGGAGAATGAATTTCCATGGATAAGCAAATGTTCGACTAGCCAGACCAATGCATTTTGCAAAGTAAGCGATTCACTGACTGCACAGGTCAAAGTTTAGAAATCTGTATGTTTACATCCGGGTCTTGCGAATTTATTTCAGTTGGAAAATGTTTAACGCTGGGTCGGGTGGCCGTAACTATCGAATTTGTTTGATGAGTGTATTTGAATAGTGTGGTAGTGTCTTAGTGCTATTTTGAATTTATGTTTGAAAGTTTTAAGTGAAAGTTTACAAGTGAATTATCTGGAAAGTGATTGATTTTGATCGAGTTTTGAGGTTTGAAGTGAAAGATTAC
The DNA here is from genome assembly GCF_027579695.1 of Neoarius graeffei. Lineage (NCBI taxonomy): Eukaryota > Metazoa > Chordata > Actinopteri > Siluriformes > Ariidae > Neoarius > Neoarius graeffei. The sequence goes on along the minus strand of NC_083592.1, from coordinate 43,337,634 downwards.
TAGTGAGTGTATTTTGGTAGTACTAAAATTTTGCATTCGAGTGAATTTCTTTGTGGAGTATATTTTGATAGTATGGTAGTATTTATAGTGCCATTTTTAAATTTTGTTTGAAAACTTTGTCAAAGTTTGCAAATGAGCAAATTCTTTTGATGAATTCCGATAGGATTTGGATAGGATTTCTAGTGCTTTTTAAAAATTCTGTTGGAAAGTGTTTAGTGAGAGAGATGCATTTTAGTAGTACTAAGATACCGTAGTGCAGTATTTATTTAATTGAGTTGTTACTATTTTGGTCAAATCTTATTAAAATTTAATTTATATATGATATTATAGATCTCTGTATTTTTACATGAGCTTACAGAAGGAAAACACATTTGATGCAATCCAATAATACTTTCATTCACTGTGACTATTTTAAGAAATTATAAACATTCTTCTAAAGCGTCACTTGCGTTATTTTCTGTGTATGTATACAATAGTCAGGCATGAGATTTTTCAGCTCAAAATCTGATTTAAGACTTCCCTTTCAGTGTTATTATATTAAAATTCAAGACAAGAGTATTATTTCAGATTTTTCACTCTGCGCTCTCTCATGCCTGATACATGGATCCCATAACCTAGAGTAATTGATAGAACAATATCACCAATTCAAAAACTCTTTAATTGTATAAATTTCAAATGGTTTGCAATTAATTGGGATCCACTGTTTTTATTGTTTCAACCGCGCATCATACCCTCGTCCAATTGAAAATGTCGTTCACGCACTTTTCTCCTTCATGAGAATTTTGAAAAGTTGGCAAGTATGTGACCAAGAATTGCATTTCTGAATGCAATTAACAACAAATCCATAGCAAAGGAAGTAACAAATAGTTAAGGTGAGAATGTCGGAGCCGTTCCATCAAGTTATTTTATACAATCCAATGAAATCATTGTTCCGATGTGTATTATTTGTGATTGGCTTCTAATATACATCAAACCATGGAAATGTGTACTGTGATGTCCAAATCTGCTAAATCATGTAGGATTTGAGCTTTTTTCTTATTCTTTTAAATAAATAGAATAGAATAACTTTTTCCATGACAGGAACTTTTCTTTGTCAAGGCTTTCTGAGTTCTCATACTGCATGCATTCCGGTAATATAACTATGGGGGAAGCCATGGCCAAATGGTTAGAGAAACAGCTTTGGGCCCAAAAGGGTACTGATTCAATTCCCTGAACTTGCAGGATTGGCTCAAGTGCCCTTGAGCAAGGCACCTAAACCCCCAACTCATCATCATCATAGTTTTCCGCCCGGCACATTTCCAGCCTTGGGGCGCTTCTGAATGGAGGGAGGTGGAAATCTGACATCCATCAGTCGTAGGAGGGCTGCCTTTTCCATTATGGTTTTTCTTGCCTGTTGGACGTCAACTCCCAGAAGCTTTTCAACATTCGTCCATACTCTCCTAGATGTTCTTACATCAAAGGGTGCCTGTTTTTGCAGGGCAACATTGTCAAGTCGACAGATATGGCCAATATACTTCAAATGTTGGCGGTAGCAGGACTCGTGGATAGGTAGGGTGTTGGTGATCTCCCGCAGGTGTTGGTTTGAGATTGTAAATCTCCAATCTATCTCTCCTTCAAGCTGGACATCACTCTGTTCTTTTCTGCTTGGGGCGTTTTTACGCTGGTATCCACCTTTCACCATTTGCCTTAAGAAACCATGCCACAAAGTCTCTATCTTATCCAGTTCCTTCTCCGTTAGAGACCATGCTTAGATGCTATATAGCAGGCGAGACTGCAGACATGTGGTCACACATGTGACTGCTCCGGCAAGTCAGGTGGTGTACCTTGTGTCTGATTAGCCAAAGAAAAGCTGATGATGTGATTATCAGTTCAGACAAGAACTCAGCCAAAATAACATAAATACATAACGGTTTGCTTGTTTAATCTCAAAGTAAGTATTTTTATTATGTAATTAATTAAATTTTGCAAAGCATTTCAGAAATATTAAATGTAACCACATTTCTCTGGATGGGTCACTGAAAAAAATCAATTTTAAAACAGTGTCCTATAACATGTTAACTTGGTGCTTAAAATGAAATGGAAAAAGTGCAGTGGAAAGAACACTAAATTTAAAACATCCCATCTCATTATCTCTAGCCGCTTTATCCTGTTCTACACGGTCACAGGCAAGCTGGAACCTATCCCAGCTGACTACGGGCGAAAGGCGGGGTACACCCTGGACAAGTCGTCAGGTCATCACAGGGCTGACACATAGACACAGACAACCACTCACACTCACATTCACACCTACGGTCAATTTAGAGTCACCAGTTAACCTAACCTGCATGGCTTTGGACTGTGGGGGAAACCGGAGCACCCGGAGGAAACCCACGCGGACACGGGGAGAACATGCAAACTCCACACAGAAAGGCCCTCGCCGGCCACGGGGCTCGAACCCGGACCTTCTTGCTGTGAGGTGACAGCGCTAACCACTACACCACCGTGCCGCCCAATTTAAAACATAAATAAATAAATGCCCCCCCAATTCTAAGAGCTCTGCATGCATCTAGTGGCGGATTTCTCAGTTTATTTTAAATGAACGTCTGATCACAAAATAAATCACGAAGTGATTGGGATTATATTTTCTCCTTTTGAAATGCTTGATTTCAGATAAAATAAAAACCATCATCATCATCATCATCATCATCATCTGTCTGTCATTTCTTGAGGAGCTGGATCTTTCAACCTGGCTGCTATGATAAGCTGCTCTTAGCAAACAGTAAGTGTAATAAATCATCAACGTCTTTATGTACATATGGGACTGTTGGTCATTACAGTGTAGTCATTACATTTCCTTTTGCTAAACAGACACATAAAACAAATTTAAGAACCTCCTAACAAAGGTTGTAAATATTCCAAGTAACATACAAAAGGTGTACCGAGATACGTGTAAAGTGGTGTATAATGACCTTTGATCTCTGCACAGGTCATCTTGGTATAATCTCTGACTGAAGGTAACACTTAACTGGTGTGAGGCAAATAAAATCATGCTTTCAAATGACTTGGAAAAAAACAGACAGAGCTCACTATTGGTGTGCAAGAAAAAATGTTTCCCTTAATTCAAAATCCATTAGCAACCCTGTGGCCTACTACATAATGAATCTGCACATTCACATTTTTTTTTTTTTTTGTCAGGAACGGATGAAAACACCACTTCAGATCTCTCGGCACTGGAGTAGCCATTTCAAGCCTTCGTGAAAAGCAGAGCTCTGCGCATTTGAAATTATTCTTTAATTAAGAGATATTATATTCACCTCACATTCAGATATTTCCATGAGTGCCATTATGGATGGGCTTTGGGCCACACACTATGAGATGGCTACCTTTTGGACAAGTGCACTGCAAACACGGATAATGGAGATGGGAAAGTAGGTGCCGTTAGCAGGCTTCTTCGAGCCAGGAAGCCTTTTTGTCATGAAAGATGATGGATTCATTGGTGAGGAACATGCTGAAAATGTTGGGAAAATGAGGATGTTTATTGCAATGTTCAAACTGATCTCAGGCAAAAAAAAAAGAAAAAAAAGAAACAAATAAATAAATAAACAAACAAACAAAAAATTAAAGCAATTTTAACAAGCCTAAAGCAAATGATATCTTACATATGTATTGGTCATTCATTCATTCATTTTCAGCGCTTTCTCCTGGTCAGGGTTGTGGTGGATCCAGAGCCTTTCTCAGAAGCACTGCGAGTCAGGTGGGAATACACCCTGCATGACTCACCAGTCCATCACTAGACACTATGCACACACACACACACACACACACTTACATCCAGGGAGAACTTTAGAGCCACCAATCCTTCTACTGGCAGGTTTTTGGGAAGTAGGAAGAAACCAGAGAACCCGGAGGAACCTGGACATAAGGAGTGACCAGAGCTCAGGATCGACCCACGGAGTGTCACCATATGATCACATTTAGTGTGTAGTAACACAATGTGCACTCTTAAGAGACTTAAACCATTCCTTATCTCAAAAGGGTTCTACTTTGAATACTATCTGATTGAAAAACATGCTGTTGTATGGTTCTAACCTTCAAGGTTCCTCTAGACTTCTGTATTTATCTGAGAATATAAAATACAACAGCAACGTTATCAGCACAATGTGGATTATTTTTTATACAACATTACAGTCTCAGAGGTATGGCACACTTAAATGTGGTTTTGAGTTGTATTTTAAATGATATGTCTGGACTGTGATGAAACACATCAATGCTGGTGATTTTTTAAAATAAAAATGGCTCTACTGGTTAAAATCATCCTGAACCTTGCAAGGCCGATGCTGATGTAGAGTCAACTGTTTGGGACTTATCTATGTCATAAAATATATATATAAAAAAGAATGAGGTAGGCGGCCCACCTCCCCCAGGCCCCGCCCTTGGTGTGAGTCTGTGAAACCTCAAATATCTGCTGATTGAGACTCATCATTCACAGGAGTTTGTGCTATTCTACCCACCTCCTCAGCCCCTCCATCCAATCCCCCGCCTAATATTTAGCATTTTTCAAAATTATTCAGTGGGTAGAGTTACACTTTGTGTTTTTTGGTTTATATCACACCAATGTGCTAACAATTACAGTTACTGATTTGGGGACACCATGGCCTAAAGGTTAGAGAAGCAGCTTTGAGACTAAGGTGGGGTTTACATTAGACCGTATCAGCGGATCATCAGATTAACGTTTTTAAAATGATTAGCGTGCACACAGCAACACCAATACACGATTCGCGTGCACATAGCAACGCCAATACACGGATACGCTCGGCTCCGCAGGCATCCTGCGCTCCAAATCACTCCGCCCTGAACAGCGAGTGCCCTCTGGAGGGTGCGCACTCCGGCCCTGCGCAGCTCACAGAGCGCGCGAGTGAAGTGCACGAGCAGTGATTCGGGACTGAGCCGCTGTGTGTGTGATCCCAGTGCATATCGGGCATGCGCGTCACTTACCACTTGCAAGTGGAAGGATGGCAAGCCTAAAGACAATCATAACTACACAATGGGCAGTATTTGCATCAGTATTTGCAGTATTTTCATACTTTTATACTCTTTAATGAAAGGTGATACAAGGCGGAAGTCCGCGCCGTTTTTCGGCAGTCGCGTCACATGACCAATGCCAGCGAATCAGGAAGGTGGATGTCACAGTGACGTTGTCCAATGACGACGCCAGCTAGAGCTCAGCACAGCGTATCCGCGTATTCTCAATGTTTACACAGCACCGGACCAGACACGATCTGGATTGAATACGTGGACCCTGGCAGATTCCCGTTTCCCGGCGTTTCCAGGAGTTTTAATGTAGACGGACAGTGCATCCGCGAAGAAAACGAGACAAATACGGTCTAATGTAAACTTGGCCTAAAAGGTTGCTGGGTTGATTCCCTGGACCAGCAGGAAAATGTGTAGGTGGGGGGAGTGAATGAGCAGCACTTTCTCCCCCTCTCACTTACTGACGTGCCCACTGCTCTGTGTGTGTGTTCATTGTTTCAGATGTGTTAAATGCAGAGAAATTGCACTGTGCTTTAATGTACATGTGACGAATAAAGGCTTAACATTTCTAATGTATTAATAAATGACACAACACACTTGTTTTTAAACTGTTTTTAGTTACATTCAACAGTTATTCTACAACCCCGATTCCAAAAAAGTTGGGACAAAGTACAAATTGTAAATAAAAACGGAATGCAATAATTTACAAATCTCAAAAACTGATATTGTATTCACAATAGAACATAGACAACATATCAAATGTCGAAAGTGAGACATTTTGAAATTTCATGCCAAATATTGGCTCATTTGAAATTTCATGACAGCAACACATCTCAAAAAAGTTGGGACGAGGCAATAAGAGGCTGGAAAAGTTAAAGATACAAAAAAGGAACAGCTGGAGGACCAAATTGCAACTCATTAGGTCAATTGGCAATAGGTCATTAACATGACTGGGTATAAAAAGAGCATCTTGGAGTGGCAGCGGCTCTCAGAAGTAAAGATGGGAAGAGGATCACCAATCACCCTAATTCTGCACCGATAAATAGTGGAGCAATATCAGAAAGGAGTTCGACAGTGTAAAATTGCAAAGAGTTTGAACATATCATCATCTACAGTGCATAATATCATCAAAAGATTCAGAGAATCTGGAAGAATCTCTGTGCGTAAGGGTCAAGGCTGGAAAACCATACTGGGTGCCCGTGATCTTCGGGCCCTTAGACGGCACTGCATCACATACAGGCATGCTTCTGTATTGGAAATCACAAAATGGGCTCAGGAATATTTCCAGAGAACATTATCTGTGAACACAATTCACCGTGCCATCCGCCGTTGCCAGCGAAAACCCTATAGTTCAAAGAAGAAGCCGTATCTAAACATGATCCAGAAGCGCAGACGTCTTCTCTGGGCCAACGCTCATTTAAAATGGACTGTGGCAAAGTGGAAAACTGTTCTGTGGTCAGACGAATCAAAATTTGAAGTTCTTTATGGAAATCAGGGACGCTGTGTCATTCGGACTAAAGAGGAGAAGGACGACCCAAGTTGTTATCAGCGCTCAGTTCAGAAGCCTGCATCTCTGATGGTATGGGGTTGCATTAGTGCGTGTGGCATGGGCAGCTTACACATCTGGAAAGACACCATCAATGCTGAAAGGTATATCCAGGTTCTAGAGCAACATATGCTCCCATCCAGACGATGTCTCTTTCAGGGAAGACTTTGCATTTTCCAACATGATAATGCCAAACCACATACTGCATCAATTACAGCATCATGGCTGCGTAGAAGAAGGGTCCGGGTACTGAACTGGCCAGCCTGCAGTCCAGATCTTTCACCCATAGAAAACATTTGGCGCATCATAAAACGGAAGATACGACAAAAAAGACCTAAGACAGTTGAGCAACTAGAATCCTACATTAGACAAGAATGGGTTAACATTCCTATCCCTAAACTTGAGCAACTTGTCTCCTCAGTCCCCAGACGTTTACAGACTGTTGTAAAGAGAAAAGGGGATGTCTCACAGTGGTAAACATGGCCTTGTCCCAACTTTTTTGAGATGTGTTGTTGTCATGAAATTTAAAATCACCTAATTTTTCTCTTTAAATGATACATTTTCTCAGTTTAAACATTTGATATGTCATCTATGTTCTATTCTGAATAAAATATGGAATTTTGAAATTTCCACATCATTGCATTCTGTTTTTATTTACAATTTGTACTTTGTCCCAACTTTTTTGGAATCGGGGTTGTATGAAATCGAGTCGTACGTGAGCTGATAGCCAACGAGGCACATACTGTAGCACCGAGTTGGCTATAAGCCGCGTACGACAAGATTGAGTGGAATAACTGTTTTATTCTATCCACATTCACTGGATTTTGAGAAACAGAGCATTTTTCTTTTTCTTTTTTGCAAATTTGATAAATAAAAACTTTATACAAAACGTCCGACAAAATCATTGCCGCTTCAAATGTAAACAAACCGGCGAAATGACCGTAGCAATTTGTGAAAAATGCGATAATAATAATTCTTGAAAAAAAAAAGATACGTTCTTACCACGAAATACTTTTTATTCCATATTTTGTTGCTTTTGGGCGGCATGGTGGTGTAGTGGTTAGCGCTGTCGCCTCACAGCAAGAAGGTCCTGTGTTCAAGCCCCGGGGCCGGCGAGGGCCTTTCTGTGTGGAGTTTGCATGTTCTCCCCGTGTCCGCGTGGGTTTCCTCCGGGTGCTCCGGTTTCCCCCACAGTCCAAAGACATGCAGGTTAGGTTAACTGGTGACTCTAAATTGACCGTAGGTGTGAATGTGAGTGTGAATGGTTGTCTGTGTCTATGTGTCAGCCCTGTGATGACCTGGCGACTTGTCCAGGGTGTACCCCGCCTTTCGCCCGTAGTCAGCTGGGATAGGCTCCAGCTTGCCTGCGACCCTGTAGAAGGATAAAGCGGCTAGAGATAATGAGATGAGATGAGATTTTGTTGCTTTTTTAAACATTGTTTGGGGTTTTGTTTTCGAGTATAGTTTCTATTTCATCCTCGGTTGGTTCAGCAACATGCTCCGCCATTTTGTTTTTCTCTACTCATGGTATATGAGCTGATATCCTAGTAGTAGAGTAGCCAATCAGAGTGCAGAATTGCTCATATCCAGTGAATGTGGATAGAATAATCTGGAATATCTATGAGATGAGATAAGGTAGGTCTCCTTATCACTTACGTTATTGTATTTATGATCAGGAGCTTGCACACCAGCCTCTCCTTTGTCTCTCAAAAAATCTCATCTCATCTCATTATCTCTAGCCGCTTTATCCTTCTACAGGGTCGCAGGCAAGCTGGAGCCTATCCCAGCTGACTACGGGTGAAAGGCGGGGTACACCCTGGACAAGTCGCCAGGTCATCACAGGGCTGACACATAGACAACCATTCATACTCACATTCACACCTACGGTCAATTTAGAGTCACCAGTTAACCTAACCTGCATGTCTTTGGACTGTGGGGGAAACCGGAGCACCCGGAGGAAACGGGGAGAACATGCAAACTCCACACAGAAAGGCCCTCGCCGGCCCCGGGGCTCGAACCCAGGACCTTCTTGCTGTGAGGCGACAGCGCTAACCACTACACCACCGTGCCGCCCTCTCTCAAAAAATAAAAAATAAAAATAAATAAATAAATAAAACAGCTTGTGATGTTTCAGGGAAACCAGGAAGCACAAATAGTTCCTGAAGCCTGTCCTGTGGAAGGAAACTACTGACTGTTTATAAAGCACTAACACTGGAGACTCCTTCCATAAATGTTACATCAACATCTAATCAAAAACTTCACCATATCAAATATGGATTTTTTTCTTTGTTAAACCACGTTTTTTTTATATCTGTTTATTTGCCTTAGATTATGTACAGTTTACATCATACAAGTTCCTGTGTATGAAATAATGCTGTATTATATTAGAACTAGCACATTAATATAAACCTTCATTATCAGTGAATCAAAAAAAAAGGACAAAAGGACAGACAAGTCCCTTCACTTCTGCATGTAAGTAACACACCATTCAATGAGTCCCCCAAGACTCTAATAGAACAAGTGTCTTTTTGCCACAGCGGTACCTGGAGACTCCGTGTCTGATGTTCGTGACATGCTCTTGCCCATGGCTGCCTTCCAGTCGTGCTTCTTCAGGGATATCTCTGCGCCAAACAGAAACTGGAACAAGTGTCTCCTTAGCTTCAGCCTGCTCTGCTCTGAAACTTTAATGGCAACACGACGAGTAAAGCCATGCCAGATGTGAACAGGGAATACCTGCTACATTAATCCTGAGTCCTGGGTGTGTTGTAAGGAACACAGAAAGGACATTACAGCAGGACGAGTCTTCACTCAAAGTAGCATCGTAGATAATAAGCAAAGAGAGGGATGAACTAGAATGAAAAGAGCTCATTTCTGATTGTATTGTCATTTTTTTTGTGCACAATTTTGTGCTTGTCTGCTTCCACTCCCCTGTTAATAACGGAGATGGACAGCTGAGGGCATACTTAATTATTTAGGGGTTTGCTATAAAAGACATCTGGAATATACGTGACTACAGCTTTAGAAGAAAAGCTCTCTGTAGAACACGGGTCATAATATATGGTATAATTGCATTTACTGTCAATAGTGGGCAATATATTGTATAAATTTATATTACTAAAATACTCTTTCTTGCACAATATCCCACAACACAATATATTGAATATCTCACTCGTGTCTTTGGATGTGGTGTAGATTTAACATTCTTTCATGGATTTTACTGCAAAAAACCATCAACATGCTTAACTTGCATATACAGTGCTGTGCAAAAAGTCTTGGCACCCTATATTTTTTTTCTTCCCATACAAACTTTGTGATAGATTTCTATTTGATGACTTCCACATTATCGAGTCAGTACAAAAACATTTTAGAGTCAAAACGTTAGTTTCCCAGCACAAAATTAAATGTTACAAAAAAAAATTTGTATCTGAGCAGCATATTACATAAGAGAGCACTTTTCAGATTAAAAAAGAAAACATAATTAAGGCTGCTGGGTTTTGGTGTAAAATGAAGAAGCGAGTGTGACAGTCAAAGTGTCCAGAAGAACTGTGGCTGGTTCTGTAAGATGCTCAGTAAAACCTACAGCTCATTTCCATATAAAACTGCACTTGCTGTACCTGAGACTACTATTTTTTAAAGCAAAGGGTCGTCTCACACCAGCTCATCTCATCTCATCTCATTATCTCTAGCCGCTTTATCCTTCTACAGGGTCGCAGGCAAGCTGGAGCCTATCCCAGCTGACTACAGGCGAAAGGCGGGGTACACCCTGGACAAGTCGCCAGGTCATCACAGGGCTGACACATAGACACAGACAACCATTCACACTCACATTCACTTACTTAGGCCCTTAGCCCACAGATGAGCATAGGCCATCGACGACCCTCCGCCAACGAACTCGGTTCTGCACTCTAAAAAATAAAGGTGCTTCAGTGGTTCTTCAAATCTCTGGATGGTTCCATGGAGAGTCAAAACTCTGTGATGAACTATTACATTATGCGAAAGGTTCTTCACATTGGAAATGGTTCTTCAGAGCCTGGCATTCTCTTACCATTTGCTGGTCAATGTACATAGGCTATGTTTACACAAATCTGTCTTCACTGCTCAAACAAATGGTTTAAATGGTTCTTTAAAGAACTGTTGCATGAATGGTTCTTTGAAGCCCTGAAAAAGGTTCTTCTATGGCATCGCCCTGAAGAACCGGTACTGGCCCCATTATTTTTTAGAGTGTGGGCTTCTTTTGCTGCTTCACTCCAGGTGATCCCATGCTGTCTCAGTTCTGCTTCAGTGTCAAAAAAAAAAAAAAAAACTAGCTACAGAAGCATCAACGACAAGAAGCCAAGAAATATACCTGGGCAAGGACTCACATTCACACCTACGGTCAATTTAGAGTCACCAGTTAACCTAACCTGCATGTCTTTGGACTGTGGGGGAAACCGGAGCACCCGGAGGAAACCCACGTGGACAACATGCAAACTCCGCACAGAAAGGCCCTCGCCGGCCACGGGGCTCAAACCCAGACCTTCTTGCTGTGAGGCGACAGCGCTAACCACTACACCACCGTGCCGCCCTACAGTTCATTTCATTATTTTTTAAATCATTTTTGGTCTCCAGCATTTCTTTACACATACCTAAGACTTTTGCACAGGACTGTAGATATCTAACTAATGTTATAATTAGTCAGTGATATCTTGAATCTTGATTGTAAGCAAGATAAATATGATTAAGATCATCATCATCAGCAGCAGCAACAACAACAACAACAACCCTAAACTGATACATTTATACCCATGAATGCAGCCTGTAGAGCCTCGCCAGAATGTTTGACTGTAAATAATCCCAGATTTCAATGTATCAAGTAAAACTAACACAATAATTAAAGCTAGACTGCCTTTCAGATCTTTCAAGTGTAGGTCATAAAAAGAATTTTACCCGACACCCAGTTATTTTTGTTTAGTGGACTGAAAACTACTGAATTTGAATCACAGACTTCTAATTTTATTTGTTTTTTTTAAATAGAACAATTAATGAATTTAAGGCCATGTGGCACTAAATTCTCCGCTATTTTTTCCTGCTTCATCATGACCCAATTCAAGATATCACGTCATGCAGACATGGTGTGCAACGCATTGTGGGATACAAATTTGAAACAGGAGAGAAAAATGGAGGACGTGAGTGTGCGAATGAAACGTGAAAGACCGACTACAGTAACAGAAAGCGAGAAGAAAAGACGTTATGTTATATACGAAGGAAAGGAAATGCAGAACCAAACTAATAAATATCAGCGGTCAGCAAGCACCTCGGTGCGATCAGCTGTTCGTTTAGCAACAGAATGATGCAACTGTCAGTGCACGATCAAAGGTAAACCTGCGCATGCGCACACACATGGACTTCCTCTGTCTGCTTGACTGCACGGAGCGAGCGATTTCATGCACAAATGAAATAACTTCCCAGCCACAGAATGGCCTGATATTTTGTAAGATATTACAGAAATAAACATGTATCACAATGACCAAATTTCAGAGGGAACTACAGTAAATTTCACCGGTTTTATGAAATCGAAAGGCTGTCTTGCTTTAATATTCAAATGTTTTTTTAAGCCTCAGAGACCCTTTATCTGCTGTAGAAACCAGTAACTGCAATAATAACCGTAATTAGTGTTCTACTGTGGTTTTATCCAAGACGTGGGAAATGAAGAACTGACGTGCACTAAGATAATCAGCTTATTTAAACATGGACTACATTCAAGTATGAGACTACATCAACGATCAAATATCTTGTCTTTTGGGTAAATTCTTTTTGAAAGCTATCGACCTCTTATCACTGCTGCTTTAGCACCATCACATGGACACTAAGATCTCCACAAATACTGTTACTGTATATCCACATTAATATCATAATGCAGGAAAATATTTCTAGCACTCATCTAATCTCACCGTTTTGAAATATATATTTTTCATGAACGGTGTTGCCTTATTTTACAGCCTTAGTGCACGGTCTCTCTTTCAGGTCGTCTGCCAAGAGAATGAGTGCTTCTGCTGCCAAGTGCTTTATTGTATTGCCTCTTGCCATTGTGAATTGTGCTATGAAAATAGCCCAGTAAAAGCCAAGACCTTTGATGTGTTGTGCTAATTTGATTAACATATCACACTGTTCTGCTTGCATGCACTTTGCCATATCCATCTCATAAAAGCAAACACACAATACGTACCTTCACACAAGAGAGAACAAAAACAAAAACAATCCTAGAAAGAATACTGATGTGTACCTTTTAAATGAGTAGTGTAATATATATATATATATATATATATATATATATATATATATATATATATATATATATATATATAGTTTCATTTTAAAAATCTTTCATTCCTGATGAGTAAAATTAAACAAGCTATATAACATACGTTTTTCCTTTTTGCTTTTGCTAAAAGTAAGTATTTTGCACTCATCTGTCATGCAACATTCTTATCTTTATGCTTCTGATGATTACAGTACGGAAATGAAATCTTAACCTGAATAAAAAGCTCTATATACAATATGAATATACTTTCTTGCCGTCTCAGACCTTTTGCCACTAAATACTGTTTTGCAGGAAGACGGCTGATGTGTGCCAGTGATGCCTAAAAGGCAGAGAGGAAGAGGTCAGGGTCAGAGCACAGCATAGATGCTACCCAATCAATTTTTCAACACATCGCTCCAGCTGTTCTGTCAGCAACGATTTCAAGCAAACTACAACAACTGTCATGTTTTCTCAGCACAACATCTCTGACCCCAATAACTTTGCCATATCTCATAAACGCAAAGAAATGTCCCTTCATGCAGGACAGAAAACATAAAGAGCACCTGCACACACAGGAGGTTATATGTTCACTGATCTGAAATATAATAATGCTATTTATAATGATTAAAAAGAATTTGAAGGTGATACATCTGGGTCTCTACTATATGTCCTTGTTGTTAATAATAATAATAATAATAATAATAATAATAATAATAAAGTTAAACTACACATACTATCCAAATACACTGATAGAAATATAAGAGGACAAATCATCTATCTATCTATCTATCTATCTATCTATCTATCTATCTATCTATCTATCTATCTATCTATCTATCTATCTATCTATGATTAAAAACACTAGTTATACTATTATATTATTTGTCTGTACATTGCAAAAATACTGAATCCCTTCATGTTGCTTTTTTCTGCTTCTAACTGCTTAAATTTCATAATCTGTTACAAATTTGTTCCACAAGACAAAACAACAACAACAACAAAAAAAACCCACAGTGGTTAAACAAACAAACAAACAAACAAACAAACAAACAAACAAACAAACAAACAAACAAACAAAATAAATAACACAACACAGTAGTTTGTTTAAATATTTAAACTATAATTTTTTTATTTTTAAAAACAGAAGAGAATTTAAAATAAGAATTGCCAACATTAAATTAAACAAGTCTATGTTAAATAAGTCAGACAACTTTTAAATAAAAACATGCTTTTAATGTCCACATTACTCATCTCATCTCATTATCCTGTTCTATAGGGTCGCAGGCAAGCTGGAGCCTATCCCAGCTGACTACGGGCGAAAGGCGGGGTACACCCTGGACAAGTCGCCAGATCATCACAGGGCTGACACATAGACACCCATTCACACTCACACCTGCGGTCAATTTAGAGTCACCAGTTAACCTAACCTGCATGTCTTTGGACTGTGGGGGAAACCGGAGCACCCAGAGGAAACCCACGCGGACACGGGGAGAACATGCAAACTCCGCACAGAAAGGCCCTCGCTGGCCACGGGGCTCGAACCCGGACCTTCTTGCTGTGAGGCGACAGCGCTAACCACTACACCACCGTGCCGCCCCGTCCATGTTACTCACTTAGGAAAAAAAGAGAACTCTACAAGCCTTAAAGTGCCATTCCACCATTGGATGTATTCTTTGGCATAAAATACAATATATTTTATAACAACATGACTAGACAGAGAAATCTTTTAGCTTCAAAATGATATATCAAACATAATTTTTTGACAACGACAAGTAGATTAATTTTGCGACCAAAGTCACCTACCCTTTTAATTTCCGCGCGGTAGTGAAACGTGATGTCATCGGCAGGTTCCCCTTCTTGTGTACCACGTCACGTGTGACGTGGCACAGATTATCAGCAATGGCGGATAGAACGCGATTTCCACTTGTCGATTGCTGTGCTGATATTCACCATCGACCGTCTCCTTTGGGCATCACTTGCTATTTTCCTTCGCTTCTTTTCCGAAGCTGACAATCGCGTTCTATCCGCCATTGCTGATAATCTGTGCCACGTCATTTACAGTTACATCATTCTGTCGCTAAACAAACAGCTGATCACACCGAGGTGCTCGCTGGCCGCCGATATTTATTAGTTTGATCCTGCGTTTCCTTTCCTTCACAACATAACGTCTTTTCTTCTCGCTTTCCGTTACTGTAGTCAGTCTTTGACGTTTCCTTCTCACACTCACGTCCTCCATTTTTCTCTCCTGTTTCAAATTTGTATCCCACAATGCCTTGCGTGAACGGGGAAAGCCCACCACGTCATGCATGACGTAGTATCTTGAATTGTTGAAACAGGAAAAAATAGCAGAGAATTTAGGGCCAGGTGGCCCTAAATTCATTAATTGTTCTATTTAAAAACCCGAATAAAATTGGAAGTCTGTGATTTGAATTCAGTAGCTTTCGATCCACTAAACAAAAATAATTGGGTTTCGGGAAAATTCTTTTTATGACCGAAAATTGAAAAATCTGAAAGGCAGTCTAGCTTTAAGTGTCGTTCGGTTTGATCCTCTGAGGGAAACTGTGAAGGTTCTGTGTAGAAATTTGAGAAAATTTGAGATAAAGTTTTTTCTATCATGAAGCATTTCATGGTGAGCCCTGCTGAGAAAGTAAACCATCCATCCATTATCTGTAGCCACTGATCCTGTCCTACAGGGTCGCAGGCAACCCGGAGCCTGTCCCAGATGACTACGGGCGAGAGGTGGGGTACACCCTGGACAAGTCGCCAGGTTATCGCAGGGCTGACACAGAGACAAACACTCACATTCACACCTACGGTCAATTTAGAGCTGAAAGTAAACCATTAGAACTAAAATAAACCCTTTTCTGCTTTACAAAACTTTTCCAAAACCCATTTTTTCTACATTAGAATTCTGGAGCTTAAATTTTCCTCAGCGGCACGGTGGTGTAGTGGTTAGTGCTGTCGTCTCACAGCAAGAAGGCCCAGGTTCGAGCCCCATGGCTGGCGAGGGCCTTTCTGTGCGGAGTTTGCATGTTCTCCGCGTGGGTTTCCTCCGGGTGCTCCGGTTTCCCCCAAAGACATGAAGGTTAGGTTATCTGGTGACTTTAAATTGACCGTAGGTGTGAATGGTTGTCTGTGTCTATGTGTCAGCCCTGTGATGACCTGGCGACTTGTCCAGGGTGTACCCCGCCTTTCGCCCGTAGTCAGCTGGGATAGGCTCCAGCTTGCCTGCGACCCTGTAGAACAGGATAAAGCGGCTAGAGATAATGAGATGAGATGAGAAATTTTCCCCAGTAATACTGATCATGAAACAAATAATTTAAATGAAATGTCATGTGTTATTGATGCACCACTGAAATCAGCACTAGATTTTTGAATGAGAGTCTTAACCCCTTAAACTGTCGGCTTATTCTTCAGGTATCCATGCTTGGGTTTTCTGACTGACTCTGACGTCGGTAAAGCTAATAGTTGTAGAGTTACAGCGTGAGGAATGTAAGGGGTTAATTCTGTCTCTGTCTCTCTTTAATGTTCACACAAAGGCTGGAAAAAGCCAACAGCAATGACCTCAGCAAGCGCTGTTGATGTGAAATAAACATCAAGAGTCAACAATCCTTGATTCAGATATTTATTCAGCCAGCGTTACAGACATATATCTCCTCCACAGACATGAGTGATGTCGTCCATAAATATCACTTCGCTCTGTTACTGTGTGAGAAATGAATGCCCTCAAAGCCGTGACAGAGATCCAGTCTGCTCTGGCAGCACAAATCCCTGTCTTTCTTATATTAGAATTGGAGATCTCCGTATGTGAGCACTCTGTACTAAGACTTCCCATGATGCCCTGGTGCAGTTGGTATTGTAACAGGATGTGACATGCAGTCTGTTATAATCATTGTTTGAGCTGCTGAAGCTGGTGGGGAGATGAGGAGAGGACATACTGGCTGTCACTCACTTCCTGGCCATGAAGGTGTGTGAACTCCCCAACTGCATCCCTTGCAAACCCACCCACCCACACACACACATGCATGCATAAACAAGTAAACAACATTTTGTCAAATTATGACTGCAAAGTCTTTATTTGGAGCAATAATGTGAGAGAAATAGCTGAAAAGAGAATGAGGGGGTGATTACTTAATATTCAATTCAGATAAAATCAGCAGTCCAAGAAGTGAGAGAGAGAGAGAGAGAGAGAGAGAGAGAGAGAAGCAGGCAGTCAGTCTCTTGTGACCTAAATGAAAGCCATGAGAGAATACCCAGCACAGCTACTCTGGGCTAAATGCACTCTCATATTAATATTTTAAAATGCCATAATGCAGCTGTAAACCCTCGGAGGACAGATACATCAATTTGCAAGAGCCTCTGCTTCAGGAAATAGAAACAGCAATAATTTGCCATTAGGAGGAATATTTTGTGGACGACTTCTCGGGAAGGCATAAAGCAAGTCCCCCTTGCTCACTTGAGCAGCAAATCCACACTTTGGAGTGAATGGAAACATCACCCGAGAGCTTTAATGTCCCCAGGTTATTAGTACAAAGAGCTTTGTTGTGGTATTAAATCTGCAGTATGTTGCAGTGATCAATCAACATGAAAGTGGCTTTCCACTCGGATAGAGTCATTGTAAATAAATCAATTAGACTGCCAGGGTTGAGGGTGTGTGGCTTTTTTTTTCTTTCTTCTTCTCTTCAGGCTGCTGAAGCTTTTAGGCACCGGAAACTAAAATGTCTCTGGGTCATTTATTTATTTATTTATTTATTTATTTTTTAAATTTTAAATTTTTTTTAGGTTGTGTTTTTTGTGATGCCACAAGACCGAACAGAAAGATATTTTATTTTATTTTATTTTACCCAAGTCCACTATAATTAATGAATTAATGAGGGGAGTGGTGGTGGTGTACTGGTGTGATTTTTCTATACACTAATATTTGCTCATAAAAACAACGAACAAACGAATGAACAAACCAATTAAAACTAACAAATCAATTAGTTTAATTTTGAAGTGATTATGTTGGGAACATGGGGAATAAAAGAAATATGTGAAAATGCACTAAACAACCAATATATACATTCAAAAAAAAAGAGACCAAATCATTTCACATAATATGTTTACATCAATATGATGAAGGATGTGCTCTGTGAAATGTAGTTTTGAAAAGTTTTTGTAAACAGAGTAGCTAGCTGATCTAAAATTGTACTTCTATGTTGCTAGGAAGACATGACAAAGATTAAGACTCTATCTTGACAAGAACACTTGTTTGTTTATTAATTAATTAATTTATTTATTTATTTTACTAAAAATGAAAAAAAAAAAACAATGCTTTGGTATATCATGTATCGTCACATTCTTTAAAATGTAAAGTTGGACATGGATATCACATTGTGCAAAAAAAACTCTAAGTGTACTGTTGTGCTTCGAGAACAAATTAAATACATTTTCAATGCTTTAATATTTGGGTATCAATCCAGCATATTCACTACAAGAACAAATATTTCATATCCTTTTAATACAGTTATAGTTAAGTGTAGAGAAAGTCTCATGAATTATAAATATTTAATTAGTGCCATTATTGTATTTTATGACCTCATAAGACTCATAAAAATATTTGCTAATAATCAATAAACCGAATTAGGTTTAAATAATCAATAATAAGTGATAATAAACTGTCCTTAATCTGATAGGATATTACATTATTAGACATGATGATGAAAATGTTTATACACATATACACTGTATCACACTCAGTCCTCATAAAGTAACTGATGTTTGTTTGTGTTATAGTGTCGGGTCTCTCTAAGATTTAATTGCAATGGCTTGATCATAATTAATCAGTTGTCCTTTGGTGTTTGTTTTCAGTATTTATCTCCTTCTCCCATGTTCATTCAGGCTGATTTGCATGCTATTGAGCTTAAACATAATAGCCTAATGAGTCATTAATGAGTCGCACAGTAATTATCATCAATTTCATAATTATATGTAGTGGCATAACATAACGCTCGCTTTAATAAGTGCTGAGATTAATGTCCATTCATTGACACCACTGGAAAAACCCTAAACAAACAGTCTTACAGATGTCAAGGCTGAGAGCTCGACGCTGTCGCTGGTTTGCTGCCTCTAATATGAAAATGAGTTGAACAACTCGGCTGGCTCTGAGGACAATTAAAGCAAAGGATGAAGGACCAAATAAAAGCACTTAGGCTTTGGTCATTCTGTCAGGAAATGCACAAGTACCTGAAAAATAAGATTGTAATGATGATAAAAAAATATTTTGTTATGCATATAGATGTAATTATGGTCAGTGAACATCATACTTTTAAATTTTTTTTTCCTAATAGCAGATGGTGAAAAAATCCTGACATAAAATCATAGTCAGCATTTCATGTGATCATGTTTTCCCCATGTGCTTGTGTGAGTAATGGGATCACGTGATAACATGAAATGTAAATTCAAGCGATGTCATGCAGGTAATATGTCTCATCTCATTATCTCTAGCCGCTTTATCCTTCTACAGGGTCGCAGGCAAGCTGGAGCCTATCCCAGCTGACTATGGGCGAAAGGCGGGGTACACCCTGGACAAGTCGCCAGGTCATCACAGGGCTGACACATAGACACAGACAACCATTCACACTCACATTCACACCTACGGTCAATTTAGAGTCACCAGTTAACCTAACCTGCATGTCTTTGGACTGTGGGGGAAACCGGAGTACCCGGAGGAAACCCACGCGGACACGGGGAGAACATGCAAACTCCACACAGAAAGGCCCTCGCCGGCCCCGGGGCTCGAACCCAGGACCTTCTTGCTGTGAGGCGACAGCGCTAACCACTACACCACCGTGCCGCCCGCAGGTAATATGTGATCAGTAAAAAAAATGCACTACATTACAAAACATTAATGTGGAAAAAAAATCACATGCAAATATATAAAACCACATGCCCAATGAAAATATATTAAAGACGTAAAATTTTAAATCTACACTACAGGTGAGAAAATACGATTTAACATGTGAAGTGTGTAAATTTCACACGTAAATCATGGGGTTATTCACTGTAACGATGCTGTATTTGTCTGTTGCAAAGGAAATTCACTCTAAAAAATAAAGGTGCTTCAGTGGTTCTTCAAATCTCTGGATGGTTCCATGGAGAGTCAAAACTCTGTGATGAACTATTACATTATGCGAAAGGTTCTTCACATTGGAAATGGTTCTTCAGAGCCTGGCATTCTCTTACCATTTGCTGGTCAATGTACATAGGCTATGTTTACACAAATCTGTCTTCACTGCTCAAACAAATGGTTTAAATGGTTCTTTAAAGAACTGTTGCATGAATGGTTCTTTGAAGCCCTGAAAAAGGTTCTTCTATGGCATCGCCCTGAAGAACCGGTACTGGCCCCATTATTTTTTAGAGTGTAGTGACTCGCTTCATATTTCTGTTTTTCTCACTGCTTACATTTCATCATCATTAGACAGTTCGTCCACTTCATTTTGAAAAGGCAGGTGCTTGCTAACCAATTTGTGCCTGTAAACAGCATCATCTGTCTTTAAACCATCAGAATAGACAGCGGCCTCTCTGGTGTCCCTCTGCTTTCCCCAAAAATACAATAACACGGGCAAAGGTAAACAGCTAGATGTACTCTCCGTCCCCCCTCCCTTTATTCCTCTTATTCAGTCACCAGATGGTTCCATTGAGGGCAAAAAAAGAAAAAGAAGAAAAAAAAAATCACTCGCATGACTCGACTGTCCGCTCGCTCTATTTGCCTACTCCTCAGAGCCGGGGTCACACTGGAGGCTTTAATGGTTATAAAACACCTGCTCGGTAAATCAAACAAACAAAACGCAGAGGGCGAGCTGAAAGCGAAATACCTATGTGATCAGGTTAGCAGGGGCGGTGAGCGACGAGTGCCTCTGATGAGCCAGGAAGCACAGGCAGATGTCTCACCTATAGAGGTAAGAGGATTTGACATCACCATAAAGAGGTGCACAATCAGGACTAGGAGATAATGGATAACTGGATATTTGTTTGAATCATGGGGATAATAATAAAAAAATGTACTCAACAAAGAGACAAAGTGATCCCAGATGGAGTTACATGGTTCACTGATGGAAGACAACAATATAAAAACACAACAGGAGATTCATCCTGGAGATGAGCAAACACATGAAATGTATGTATTGAGTAGATTAAGATGAGCTCAGCAGCTTTATTTATTTATATATACAGTACATGCATACAAAAATATATTAATAGGACAATTTAGTGAGAAATAGGATTAAAATAACCTTAAAAATCATGTTTAATTTCTCATCTCATCTCATTATCTCTAGCCGCTTTAATTTATCTTGGAAAAAATCTTCGTTCAATGTACACAGAAAAAAATAAAAAGTTGGTGCTTTTTTTTTTTTTTTTCCTTCTTGAAGCATAGCAGGGTTAGTTTTACAATCATGGAAGCTTTTACACTCCTGTCATTTCGAGTGGATCCGAAACCTCTCGCATCACATCCAAATTAAAATATCAAGCTTCAGCTTGAGCCTTGGTGTCTATTTCCATGATTGTCAACTTGTCAGCACTGTAAAGGTGTAGATCAGTGATGAACCCAATGACACAAGGAGCTTTTTTCTAATATCGTCAACTTCTGGCTTGCGTGTTGCGAACATTAGAATAGAGTGCACCAGGTTTCATGGAGTTATGTCTAATTTTCATCACTTATTTGCTTACCGTTCAGCTAACAGGCTATTAGCATTATAATAAGAAACGATTTTTTAAAAACATTATACCCATACATTTCCAAGCCCAGTGTCTGAAGGACTGCCAAGAATGCATTGTGATTAAACCTCCGCAAGAAGGCCATGAATACATTAACAGACCAATCATTTGCATGCAAGAAGTGTTTTCCTCCTTACTCCCCCGCCTCTCTCTCTTTTTTTTTCCACCATTCCTCTCGTCTTCTACATCTCAATCACGTCCCAGTTCCCACCCCTTTTGTGTTCTCAGACAGAAAGTGATGGACATCCTTTCAGTGCCTGTGTGACCTCTGGTAATCCTGTTTCACGGCATGGCTCCCCCGCTGAAGAGAGCACAATGGCGTGAGCTGTACCTCCTCCCAGTCGATATTCTGACAGACTTGATCGAGCAAATTAGTATGCTTTGGTAAGGGCATGACCAAAGACCTTTTCAACACCCTGGCAAATCAATAAGAAGGCCAATGGATGGCGTGTGTAGTCCCTTTTTCATTTGGCCTGAAACGAAATGGAAACTGTTGCTGGAAACCAGGAGTGAGTAATAAAAGATGGCCTGTCCATGACTTGTTACTGGAGGGTGAGTTTTTCTCTTTTTTTTGTCAGGCTGAAGATAAAGACCAGCTAAAGGGAAATATATAGTACATGTAAAATCAATGATTAGGTAATAGCAGGTGGCCACTAGGCTCGGTTCTGAAGTCTATTTTTACAGATGTGAAGAGTAAAATATTCACCACACTGTTGGAAAGACATCCTACATACAGGCCTTTGGTTTGAACAGTAATTTATGTCAGGCCATAGATATATTATGTGCTATTCTCTATCATAAAAATAAATAAAAATAAAATAATTAGGTAAATTAAAACTTGAGAATGGTAAAGATGAAGATGATTTATTCTTCAGAGCATTAAACAAGAATTTTCCAGAGACCTCAGTGGCATTTTTGTAAATTATTGGTAATATTATCTATCTATCTATCTATCTATCTATCTATCTATCTATCTATCTATCTATCTATCTATCTATCTATCTATCTATCTATCTATATTTATTTTAAAATAAAGTTAGTTAGTTAGTTAGTTAGTTAGTTAGTTAGTTAGTTAGTTTGTTTGTTTGTTTGTTTACGGGGACCAAAAATACACCATGGAAATTTAACAAACAATAAATTAACACTTCATTAATAAATATGAATAAATCAATATTTAGTTATTTTTTGTTTGTTTATTTAACACCTTTTGAAACATCCATTTATAGATAGATAGATAGATAGATAGATAGATAGATAGATAGATAGATAGATAGATAGATAGATAGATAAGGTTGTTTGGTGTTTAAAGGAGAACTGAAGTCATTTTTAAACTTGCTTTATTTCTTAATTAACGTTATTCAATTACATTTTCGGTTTTAGTAACCTTATATCGTGACTCATATTGGCAACTAATTGCAATTAAATATTATACTTATCGGCTTATTCGGTTTTTAGCCATGTTGAATTTAGTTCGTTTGGTCCACGGCAGGCGTCGCTTATCCACGCGATCTTCACGAGACTTGTGCGAGACTTCGAAACGTGAAGTGTCAGCCAGGTGTCAGTGCCACCATTTTGAAAACTGTTTTCCAAATGAAATATTGCACAAAAAAGAGTTTAAATGATGATTACTGCCTACTTTTTTCAAACTTTCCTGATTGCTATCAAAACAAACAAAACTTCCGGCTTGATTACATCAGCATTTGAAAGAGGGCGCGCGCATCTTTTGACAACGTTAGCGGATGTTGGTCACTTTGATTTCCGCTGTACGTTTTACTTCCGTCCTACGATGTCTCGCACAGGTCTCAACGAATCTCGTTTACGGCCATTGCTTTGACATATGGACTGATATATTACATAGCGTATTTCAAACACTCATAACTTGCTATAGCAGTGACAAAATAGCTATCAAAAATGCATTCCTATATTTAATAAAATGAGATAAATAGAATTTTGATAATAAAAAATTTGCCTTCAGTTCTCCTTTAAAATCTAAAGTAGAATGATAACTCCAAACACACACACAAACAAGCAAAGAAACATACTACCTCACCAAATACTCAACCCAGTATTCATTTCCCAAACATCTACCATCAAATTTCTTTTCTTTGAACAGAATGCTTCTACAATATGCATCCCCCAACATTAATTACCACCTCTCTCTTTTTTCCTCCCAAACCCAAGCCATTTGTGCCATGTTCTTGCCAATATGTTCCCCTCCTGCTTCTAAGTAACGTTAATTACATCAAGCAAATGTAACCAACACAACCTTTTCAAACATTACTGCCCAGCTATAATTGTATATTTTTAAGTGTATTGCATGCATAATTTTACTTTGCTCAGTAAATAGCACTCTATCAATTATACCACAGCTGTGGTGGCAGGGAGAACATTTCAGCGTTAATTAACCCTTGGATGAAGCGCTGCCACCACACGAACAGCAGCGAAGTTCCAGCTAAAACAGTCCCTCGCCATTTCACTTGCACCAAGAGCCAACCCAGCCTGGTGGAACAGGAAATGGGTGTCAGAGTCGTACTCAATATTCCTGGCATTTCTTTCTTTCTTTTTTTATTTTTTCTGGCCTCACATATTATAGCGTGAAAATTAAACCAAACGCAAGGTAGCACTTCTTGTATACACTGCCAAGATTCATCTCTAACAGTTTCTGCATGATTACAGGAAATTGCTTGGTGAATAAATAATTCTCAGTGGATCAGTCAATATGGTGTTAATGAAAATGAAGCAATGGATTAAAAAAAAGACGCATTCCCAAACTCTCATAAATTGGTGCTTGTATGTTTCAGGAGATCATCGCCATCCTTTGGCCATCACTGTCCAGCTCCTATCCGATAATTAGGTACACTGTGGATGATCTGATTGTCTCTGCTTTGGCATATGCTCAGCCACCAACTCTGCTGGAGGGAGGATGAAGACACTGTTAGTTGTCCAGCTGACACAATGCCATGGTGTCTAAGCTCATTAGTGCATTAATATGTATTTTACACCTTACCTTAAATGCCTGGAAATACATTCTTAAGATATCTAAAATTTAGGCTGCATGTTCTCATTTTACATAACATGCTTATTGTGAATTATCTAATGTTTATTCGTAATGAGTTATTATTCAATTATTAATCCTTAAGTATATGTAAAATGTGTGTGTATGTTTTTCACATATGTAAAATGATAAAATTAAAACATTGAACAGGCTCTTGCATTTTTTTCATTCATGTTATCGGCACAGTAGCAGTGTCGGAGTGGGTCGCATCATCGCCCCAGGGTCCCTGGTTCAATCCTGATCTCAGGTTGCTCAGGTTGGGTTCTCTGGTTTCCTCCTGCCTCCCAAAACCATACTGGCACATGGATTGGCTACATATATTTCCTCTAGACAGGTCTGTGTGTGTGCAAGGTACTGAAATGTCCCATCAGGGGTGTATTGCCATGTTCCTGGGATGACCTCGGGATTCACCATGATCAAGCACTTACTGAAGAGGAATGAATAACAATATTTGTTATTGAATGCGTCTTATGGTCATAGCATGGCAATAAGTCAGTTCAGAAGACATCCATGAAGATATCTAGGAATTCTTAAAGGTACGCTGCCAAAACAAAATGGTAAAAGAACTATTTAAAAGACAAAGACTGGCTTATAAGAAATACAATTCACAGTTATTCCACGAAATTGAGTCGTACATGAGCTGACGAGGTGCGTAGCGCCGAGTCAGCAATAAGCTATGTATGACGAGGATTTTATTTTTATTTTTTGCAAATTTGTTAAGTAAACACTTTGATACAAAAGTCAGACAAAATAATTTCCGCTTAGAATGTAAACAAACCAGCAAAATGACAGTAGCAATTTGTGAAAAATGCTATAATAATAATAATTCTTGAAAAATAAAAAAATGTTCTTACGATCAAATACTTTTATTCCATATTTTGTTGCTTTTTTGTATTTTTTTGGGTTTTGTTTTCGAGTAGAGTTTTTATTTCGTCCTCGATTGTTTCAGCAACACGTTCCGCCATTTTGTTTTCTCTACTCACGGTATATGAGCTGATATCCTAGTAGTAGAGTAGCCAATCAGAGCGCGCGATTGCTCATATCCAGTGAATGTGGATAGAATAATACTTATTTCACAAGACTTCTTAAAAAGTCAATTTGACAACCCATTGATCATGTGACCAACATTCATGACCTTCCTGTTCAGGAATCGATGCAGTGGCTGGGCTTTGGAGAAGAATGCTTTAAGGATGCTGAGCTCCTTGCTTTAAGTCCGAGGACCACTTTGTCACAACACATAAATGCCACCTTTCTCTCAAGGATAACTGTGCGAAGGAGCTCCTCAGCCCTTTCCTATGAACTCCTCACTGGCTTAATAAAGAATCAATAGCACTCCAGGGCAGTGATGGAGTCTGGCTGCCTCCAGGCTTCACTACCCTTGTGGGAGTCTTGCTATCATATCTGTTGACCTGTTCCATGCTTGTGGACAAAATGGCTCTGTGGCAATGGAGATGGAAACGCTAGATCTATTTCTGAAGACAAATATGGCCTTTTACAGGGTTTTACTTGATTTAAAGGTCCAGTAGTGTTTGGTATGGACTTGCTTTTTTTATTTCTGATGGAGGAAAAACACCTACAAGTATCTACAACGTCTTATAAATAATTTGAATCTAAAGACATATTTAACACAAAATGTGTTAAGAGGAAATTTAGGACTGGAAAGCTCTACGGCACAAAAAAAAAAAAGTCAAAATGTAATTGTACATGCTTAAATAATTTGCCTAATATTTGGTTTGTTAGTTTATGTTCATGAAATAAATCTATACTGAGGAGGTCCATTAAATTTTATAGTTAGAGTTGAGTTTGAAAACCTGTGCTCCTGGTTATTGTAAGGACTCAATGCAAAGATATTGCTCATAATTCTGTTGTGAAACACCTTATGTGGCTTATTATATTTTACTTTTGCAGTCACATAAAATACTTTATCACTGTAGGTTTGCAGCAATACTCAAATGAGCCCCATCTTGGGCACTACATACTGAATTTGTTATTTCCATCAACGCCCAGTGTGAATGTCAAAGCTATTAGAGATACACAGCCAATACCAGCGCAGCTCAACACCTTCTCTGTGCCATTGGTCGGCTCCTGAAAACATGCCTCTCTTGCAAATTTAATGGAGGAAAAGGTCCCACATCATACCTTTGTCTCAGTCCTCTCCCCATGAATAATGTTAAAGGCAGTGGGCCATTGACGAGAGGCACTGGAGTTTTATGTGTGTCTGTGCCAGGGGTCAAGCGTCTATTGTTTACCCAGAGAGCGACTGCATTCACCCTGTACCAGCAGCCTGAATAGCACTCAGTGTTAGAACAGGGAGCCTGCATACAAAAATCCTCCAGCTGACCAAAGACCTTATAATAAAGTCAGTTGGGGTAATATTAATAAACTCTTCTCAGATAGCATGTTTTATAGGAAGTGCTGTGACGATAATTCATGTTCATTATACTTTCTAAACAAGTGTGTAATTGTGTTTAGACTCTCAGTGATATATCAGGAACAATTTACATCAGAATCTGTTATTTCGGATCTCACAGTAATGCAAGCTAGTGTGTGTGTGTGTGTGTGTGTGTGTGTGTGTGTGTGTGTGTGTGTGTGTGTGTGTGTGTGTGATCATCACCATAATTAGGAAAGGATCAATACGAATCTATAAGATGAGCTATTTGGAAAATCAGCCATGATGTGACACAATTCCCCTTAAACTGTTGTGCTTCTGGGGAAATGCGTCAAGAGGAGGTGATTAGAGTGTTTGATTTTCCTTTCTGAAGTCAATACTTATGCTGCTGGTAAAAGGGAGAACCATTTTGTGATTTAATATAAGGGTGAAGTAGTCTGTAGTTTCGAATTAAATGATAACGTCTGAGATAAAATCTGCTCCATTAAGTGTTGGGCACCATTCTTCGCTCCTGAAGCTATTTTATAACAGCAGGGGAATTTATTCTAGAATATAGAAGCACATCCATCCATCCTACACACACACACACACACACACACACACACACACACACACACACACACACACACACACACACACACACACACACACACACACACACACACACACACTTTGGCCAAAAGAAAGCAAGAAAAGTGGCTTTGAAGGTTTTTGTCCTGAATTATTGCTCAGAAAGCACTGATGCTCTCCAACACAAGAGACACAGGCATGATTCCTCAAGATGAGGCTTTCTACAAAGGTTTCAACATTCCTGTTTTTCTCTGTGTTCTTCTTTGTCCAGTCACAACAGATCAATACAATATGGCATCCCTTCATTATGAGGACACAGCTTGGTTTACAACCAGTGTAACACGCAGTCTCCCTGCTGACCCAAGAGGAATTAAAATGCAGATTGCAGTAATTCTCCAGCTAATCTAACTCATTTAAAAATAGATTTATTTATTATCATAAGAATATAATAGAATGATTATTATTATTATTATTATTATTATTATTATTAATAATAATAATAATAATAATAATAATAATAATAACTAGATAGAGACTGTGACTAAAGTCACAGTAATTTGTGCTAGCTAACAAACTGGGACGTCTGGTCACCGCACCCTATAGATCTGGAACGATAAGAGATAGCGAATGATGCTTGGTGAGAAAAAGTTGCGCCCTGCCACCCTGAAAAAAAAAGAAAAAAAAACTGATTGATTGAAAAATTCATGAAAATTGACAGAGTTATAAGTGACTCAAAAAAATCCCATTTTTCATGGGTCATTCTGGTTTGGTGATCTGGATCAGCACCAAAAGTCATAGCAACGTAATTCGGCCCAGAGGTATTCTTCATGTGAAATTTGGTGATGATTGGTTGAAAACTGAGGGAGAAATAGCGTCCTAAAAACGTTACAAGAATAATACTAATAAGAATAGGAATAAAGTAGAAAGATCCTGAGTGAGAGTCAAAATTTGCGCCAGAGCTGCTAGCGCAAATTAATAAGTATAGGTAATCATATGAGGCCGAGTAAAATTAAGGATTAATTTCACGAGTGATTTCAAAACTTTGAAATCACGAGTGAAATTGATCCTTAATTTTACGAGGAACCATACGATTACTTGTTTATAATATATAAGGCCAAATTCATACTTCGGAAGCCATTCAAGTTCACAACTTTTGTCATTCACGTTTTCTGAACCAATCAGGGCGCGAGACTATCTTGCACGTTTGAATCAGTTTCTAAAACATCTTTCATCATGACACGGCGACACGACACGAGGATTTTGAAAGTGGTTTACAAAATTTTATTGGAACTTCTTTACAAAAGCCATTTTGTTGACAAAATTTGCTAATTTTTGTAACTGTAACCAAGCAATGAACTAGCCAATAGCATTTCAGAAATATGTCCCCGTGTTAAGGAAAAAAGCTATCCTTGATTGACCAATCAGAATTGAGTAATTTGGCCCTATGTATTGTAATAATAATAATAATAATAATAATAATAATAATAATAATAATAATAATAATAATAAATTACAGGCGATGGTGAGTTTGTGTGTAAATGCCACCCTGTCCAATTATGCAACTATTGCAACTACTAATGCGTAGAAGGATAAAACATGTACGAGAATTAAAGGAGGAAAATAAACAAACACATAAACACCCCAATTAAATTAATAACAATAATTAATGCAGTCTAGTCACTAGTCCATTTCCTAACCAGACTGTAACTACACAACAAATAGACAGACAGACAGACAGACAGACAGACAGACAGACAAGACTGTCTTGTGTCATAAACGTAATGCCCTACTGAATTATTTCTCATATGTGTTAAAAGTTATGATTTTTTTGTTTGAGTGGCATAAAGTTATAGGTATAAAGCTACATAAATACAGTATCCATGGCAACACTCCATCCATATGAATCTGTTTTTAGCTTGTATTTGCTTACAAAAAAAAAGAAAAAGAAAAGCTAAATAAAGTGGTAGGTCAGTGACCTCAGGTCCACTTCTCCATGCTGCCTGGTGGTGAATGCAGTAGCCCAGCAGGATTCACAGGCACCTGGCTGGACGACCCGTGTTCAAGCCCCCTAAGCCATCTGGGGGTAATTACTACTAGGTATTTTTTTTAAAGGACCAGATGGGACCACGACACTGAGGGGGTGGGGTGTGGTGGTGGGGTGACTGGTGTGGCGGATGGAGGGATGGGGGAAAAGAGAAGAGAGAAGGGGGCCAAGAGGAGTCCCTACGCCACCCTGTCATTTACAACATAATTCCATTCAATGATACACTTAATCCTCCCACCAGTTAGGGGCCCTTTCAGAGTGCTATAGCTGCTGCTCCTTTTATGTAAATCCAGCCCCCTTTGAAAAAAAAAGAACAAGAAATGTAGAGACAAGAGGGTCCCTAAGGAGACCAGGAGGAGGAATTATTTTCCCTCGAATGGTTTCCGCTGCTGCGAGTGCTGTAACATATTTACCTACTGGTGTCTTACTCTTGCCCCCCTCTTGAAGCAAGGAGAGCTATTTATTTAGTGGAAGGAAAAAAGGATAAAGAGAGAGAGAGACAGAGACAGAGACAGGAAGTGACAGAAGAGAAAAACCTAAGTGGGCAAGGTCAGTGTCAGAGGGCGAAGCTACATCAGCTGAGGTCGGCTCAGCCACCTGTTAGAGACGTGCACTTGTCTTGTCTTTCTTTTCTCCCGTGTAGTGTGCTGCTCAGCCGTTCCTCCCTTCAAATTAAATTAACTAGTAAAATGCTAATCTCAGGGGAATACACAATCAGATTCCCTCGATTCTAATAAGGTTATTTTGGTAACAGGGTTGGGAGATGGGGGGGAAAAATATGCTCGCATGGTGGGCTATTTTATCCCGCTTTGCCTTTTGCTTATCAAGTTAAAAACGTTTTGCTAGCAAATCAGTTTAGATTCATATTTCTTATTGTCATTTTAGAAGATATCTATTTTGAATCATGCAAAAAGATGACATTTGATTTGATGGGAAGAAAAGATCTTTATTCGCATTCATTCAGCATACTTTTGTGAGCCTAATGATGCAAAAAAAAGACGGTTAGAACATTCATTTTTTTCATAGTCCACATTAATTTTGTCTAATGCCTGGAGAAATTTCTCTCCGTAGGTTATACTGTCAATTCCAGTCATTTTAAAAGAAAAATAAACACATGCACAACATGCTGGCTATTAAGGCATTGCGATTTGAAAACAAACAAATGAATAATTTGTATTGCGATTTATTGCTACATGGGCATTTTGTGCTGGTAAATTGGTATTATTAAAAGGCACAATGGCTGGGGGAGGGGCTTGAGAGAAATCAGAGAGAGAGAGAGAGAGAGAGAGAGAGAGAGGGCGAGAGAGAGAGACTTGTGGCAGGAAATGTGGACCCCCTGCAGTTGGCTAGCTTGTGCTCTCCATGGATCCTAATTCAATTAGATCCTAACCTTTCCTGTATAATTTAGCGCCCTCTCCCTGTCTGTGCCATTTGTCTTTCGATGATGAATATTTCATTGTTTTCCAGGCTTCTTTCTAAAAAGCAGGCCATAAATGAATATCCACTAACAGCTCTTCTCCCTCTTTCTCTCTGTCTCTCATTTTGTCTCTCTCATTCACGGACATAATGCCCTGTGTAGTGCGGAGTGCCTTAAACAAGACTTTTATATGAAAATCAGGCGAGCATGATGAAAGGCGCAAAACGTAACATTGTGGCCCCCAAATTGTCCTTTGTTAACAGGAAATTGTTGCATTAAGCAAATTTATGGAAATGCCTCCGGTTCTGTTCTTCAGGGTGAACTTGGAGATACAGAAATATTAGTCACGCAAGAAATATCCTGCATAAAAGGCACAGAGGTATGTTTGAACACACACACACACAGGCAACAATAAGAGAGTTTTGGGCCTGCCATGTATTAGTTAGCTGACTAGCAAAAGGTTTAATAATCAGAGATAATATTCAAATTAATAAATCAATACATTTTCCCCACCCGTCACATGATTTATGGTTAAAACTAACCATAAACATACCAGTTAACGATTAGAAACATTCTTATTAAAGTGTTCATGTTAATCATGATGGGTTTACCATAATTTCACTCATGGATGGTATAAACTTTATTTAATGTGGGTATTCATTTGGCTTATTACTTACAAAAGCATTACTTTGTTCGTGTCACTTATGGTGTATTAATGCTGATGTTCATATTAAGCATTCTGTGAAGGGAGCCTTTGTCACCCGATTATGTTATAATAACCATCTTAAATTAAAGATCAAACTCGAATCCATAAATAATCTCTTTAAGCCAACATCTTCCCCTGAGCTGCGAGCGTAGTGGGGGTTCTCTTTACATGGTTATGGTGATAAATCAGAGCACCAGGAGTTGCGCGAAAGACAAAGCACCCAAGGTTAAGAGCCACGGGGGCCAGATGGCAACAGTGTGAGCTCGGGGAATGCTCAGGTCGCTAACAAGCCTGCTAGCGTGTCAGTGCACTGCTAATGTACATGGTGAGGAAGACAATGAATGGAGGAAAGTAGGAGGGCCTCAGGCTTCAGGGAGCTGCGGGATGTGGCGCAAATCATCACACATGAAATGGAGGTGTGGGAAGAACATTACATGCTTTGTGAAGTTTATAGATTTGTTTGCTTTTGTGTGTGTGTGTTTATATACGGTATATATGTAATAGATAGATAGATAGAGCGAGAGAGAGAGAGGATATTCCACAGTTGTGTGAAGATATGAAGTTTATCTTTGAGTGGTGAATGTATATATTCACGAGTGAGCGATGCGAAGAAGTGGAAATATTTTCAACACAAGAAGATAAACTGCATATCTTTGCACCACTGTGTAATGTTCTTTATCTTATATGGACACATTCACAAAAAATATGCAAGTTAATCAAAAGAATTTTAATTTTGACCCAGTTCACCATTTTGATAACATGCATCAAGTCAGCAGGAAAACACTTGGAGTGACATCATCGGAGTGAAATATCAGAAATTATTATACATACAGGACGCTTTTTCGATGGAATAAAAATGTTCTATTCCCTTCTAGCAGGCTTCATTCATCTGGCTCGATAGCTTGCAATATTGTTAGCATATCACTTATCCTACGTGTATTACATCACTCTACTCTAATGGAGAATGAATGTTGAATATGGTTTACGATATTGCATGGTTGTCAAGACAACATGACCATGCATCAGAGATGTAAAACTTCCGCACTAATGAGCGACTGTGACAATTTGTAAACAAACATGGCTGCCAGGTTGCTTTGTTAAATACGGAAGATTCTGAGAGAATTTTGAAAAAGAAAGACGCATTGAACACCCAAGAGGATGTTCAATGTATATATAATAATAATAATAATAATAATAATAATAATAATTATTATTATTAATAGTAGTAGTATATATTATAATAATAATAAGCCCTGTGATGACCTGGCGACTTGTCCAGGGTGTACCCCGCCTTTTGCCCGTAGTCAGCTGGGATAGACTCTAGCTTGCCTGCGACCCTGTAGAACAGGATAAAGTGGCTAGAGATAATGAGATGAGATGAGATGAGATGAGATGAGATAATAATAATAATATTGGCTGGCTTTTTTTCATGGTATATCAGATATATTCCATTCAGCTACTCATCTTCGACTCAGTATCATGCTAGCTGAATGGAATATATCTGATATACCACTCAATGCCAGCCAATATTATTTAAATGTCGCTCAGATCTGCAATGTGTTTCCTATGAAAAATGTGGATTTTTCAAAACTAGAAGATAAACTTAATATCTTTAAGCCAGCATATGATTTTCTTTTTATTATATCGACACATTCACAAACAAAAAGTACCCAAACTTATCAAAACAATTCATTGATTTCCTCACATATAGAGATTTATGTCACATTTTTGGTTCTCCATGTCCCGGAAGTAGCTTGTATGAAAAGTACAAGTTGTGTATTTCCCAGTAAAACACTCACGTCCGCACATATATTCACTGAGTTTATTAGATATACACACACGTTTTTGTGACATTTTGCATTGTACATACTGTGCATATGTAATGTATATGTAGTATGCATGTAATAACACATAATCCTAACTCAAACTCTAACCTTAACCTCAATAAACTGTGCAGTTTGGATAAAAGACCAGGTGATGTCCAGTTTCTTCCGGTTTCAGTAAATCTGTGCTCACTGTTACCTCAGAATCCTGTTCTTTGCTGCTTGTATTGGAACTTGACATGTTCTTCTGCCAGTCCACCTCAACGTTCAACATGCTGTAAATTCTGAGGCTACGTTTACATTACATCGAATCAGCGGATCATCAGATTAACGTTCTTAAAACGATTCGCGTTTACACTAAAACCGTTAGCCGTGCACACAGCAACGCCAATACGCGGATACGCTCGGCTCCGCAGACATCCTGCGCTCCAAATCACTCCGCCCTGAACAGCGAGTGCCCTCTGGAGGGTGCGCACTCCGGCCCTGCGCAGCTCACACAGCACGCGAGTGAAGTGCACAAGCCACGATTCGGGACTGAGCCGCTGTGTGTGTGATCCCAGCGCATATCACTTACTACTTGCAAGTGGAAGGATGGCAAGCCTAAAGACAATCATAACTACACAATGGGCAGTATTTGCATCAGTATTTGCAGTATTTTCATACTTTTATACTCTTTAATGAAAGGTGATACAAGGCGGAAGTCCGCGCTGTTTTTCAGCAGTCGTGTCACATGACCAACGCCAGCGAATCAGGAAGGTGGATGTCACAGTGACGTTGTCCAATGAGATGCCAGCTAGAGCTCAGCACAGCGTATCCGCGTATTTTGAATGTTTACACAGCACCGGAGCTGACACGATCTGGATTGAATACGTGGACCCTGGTGGATTCCCGTTTCCAGGCGTTTCCAGGCGGTTTAATGTAAACGGACAGTGCATCCGCGAAGAAAACGAGACAGATACGGTCTAGTGTAAACGTAGCCTGAGATGCTTTTCTGCTTACAATGTTTGTAAAAAGTGACTGTTTAAGTGATGGTAGTCTTTGGTTTGAACCGCTCTCTCTATTCTCCTCTGACCTCTCTCATCAACAAGGCATTTCCGCCTGCTGAACTGACGCTTACAGGATGTTTTGTGTTTTTCGCACCATTCTGTGTAAACTCTGGAGACTGTTCTGCATTTAGTGTTTCACTATGAGGGGGATTTAGAAGATTAAGCACACTTTACTATCTAAATAACCTCTAAGGAGCCTTTTTACATGCATATACTGTATACTGTGTGTGGATTTGGGGGGAGAGTGGGGGTGTTTCTTCTCTAATTACCCTTAGTTCTGACCCTAAATGTGTCGTCCCCCCCCCCCACACACACACAGACACACAGAGTCTTCATGATAACAGTCCTGGCTTTCACAACCTTCCAGAATTATTGGTACTTTCACAAACACACCCTGAGGTAAATAAAAGATGAACAACAGTGCAGGGTGCACAGAGCTCATGCTCTAGATGGGGGAGCAGACAGCATAATGCACTCTGTGAAATATTTATAGGTTTGATTACTTCCTGCCGACATGACGCTGGCTTTTGTGAATATTTCACCTACTTTGACAGATGATGCCAAATGTTATGTCATATTAGCACTTGCAGAACATGTTTAAGCATGGATATAAATCTCTGTTTTCTATATGCAGTGTATAAAATGTTATTTCTAACATGCACTCAAGGTTCTGCTTTATTTTCAAAAATGAATTTGAGGCATGTGGCTTTCGTCATGCATGGCTTTTTCCAGCTGTGGATGGTGTGCTGCAGTCTGCTTCATGATGGACTGCTGATAAGACTGGATTCAATTTGGACACTGATTTCTGTCAATTTCTGTCAAGTTAGAGGGGCTGGACAGGAAGTCCAAAGGGAGACCATAGCATAGATATGATCACAGAACATGAACTGTGGCCCCAAAACATGAAATAAACCTTACAATAAATATATTTAATATATAGCCTAATAATAAGGCTGCAACTTTTTAAACAAAAGACAAGAGAGACATAAGACAAAATAGACCCAACACACAAAGCCGTGGAATGAAAAGAGACATAAACAGACCATGTAAGCACTCTTTTAAAGATTTATGGATAAAGAACACTTGAGTACAATTGATGTTACAACAACCACTAATCAGTCTGGGTCTCTAAATACCACCGTGAGGAGTGTATGGCTAAGTTTCTCTATTCCCCTGAGTATAAATGCTGGCTACATTGCCACGTCTCTCTTCTCCCAGGGCATGCAGATGCCGAAAGCAATGAATAGATGCACACAATGACAAACAAGCAGACAGACAAAAGAGGCAGTGAATTATCGCCGTGTGCCGCCCTGCTAATTAAAATTTTTGCTTGTAACTTATGTCAGCTTTGTAAGAGCCCGTTGATCACCCCCCAAGCTTTTCATTTCAGGCGCGTGTGCATGGCGGGCAAATTGCAGGGATGGACCAAGGGGGCAGCACTTACGAGGCCAAATTGAATAGTGCGCACACACACACGCACACATACACACACTTGCTCACCAGCCTGACAGATACACCCTACAAATGCATAATTTTATATGTATTCGCCCCTTTACCATATCCCACAAATCCACTCCGTGGTTGGGAACTTCCGGCGGCCAGCCCCAGGCTGCTGATAATGGCACAAAAACCAATACTGGGCTATATCGATGTTCAAATATCAGATGTTCAAATATTATTACAGGTTTACATGGTCTCACAGATATTTTCAAGATTAATACTGCTCGAAATTATTGCACATTTACAATTTGTCATCAATGTAAATTTGTCATCAGTTTCGATGTTCAAATATCAGATGTAAGCTGAAATGCAATGTTATTAGATTGCTTTTATATGTCTAACTACTGGTTCCATGGTATTTTTTGTCAGCACAGAAGCTTTTAATCGGTCATCCTTATATTATCACCCATACAACCCTTTCACTTTCCCACTCTGCGCGTTGTTTATACAAAATGCATGTTCCAACTACTCAGCACTATAACTCTGACCAATAATGTTAACAGTGTACATTTACAGTGATGACAAATTGTAAATGTGCAATCATTTCAAGCAGTATTAATCTTGAAAAAACCTGTGAGACCAAGTAAACCTGTAATAATACGAGGGTAAGTCAAATGAAAAAAATCTTTATTTATGAAAATAGCAAAGCTATTTCTCTACATATCCTCCATTTAAGTCTAAACACTTCTGCAAGCGATGTTTCCATCTGAGAATTCCTTCTTTGTATTCCTTTTTTGAAATTATAACATCTCTCTTAGAACTTTTTGACTTACCCTCATATTTGAACATAGAAACTGATTACTGTATATAGCCCTGTATTGGTTTTTATATCATTATCAGCAGCCTGGGGCTGGCCACTGGAAGTTCCCAACCATGCAGTGGATTGTTTTTCGTTTCGGTTGGGCACCACCCAAACTGATGATCATATCATCAGCTTTTCTTTGGCTAATCAGACACAAGGTACGCCACCACTCTTGCCAGAGCAGTTGGGGGTTAGGTGCCTTGCTCAAGGGCACTTCAGCCAGTCCTGCTGATCCAGGGAATCGAACCAACGACCTTTTGGTCCTTGTTTCTCTAACCATTAGGCCATGGCTTCCTCAGTGGATTGTGGGATATGGTAAAGGGGTGAATAGTGCTTTTAACAATAAACATTTTCATAAAAACTGCTTTATAGAGCAATATAAATTCCAGATATACATTTTACATATATGAATTATAAAAGGGCAGCACGGTGGTGTAGTGGTTAGCACTGTTGCCTCACAGCAAGAAGGTCCTGGGTTCGAGCCCCGTGGCCGATGAGGGCCTTTCTGTATGGTGTTTGCATGTTCTCCCCGTGTCTGCTTGGGTTTCCTCCAGGTGCTCCGGTTTCCCCTACAGTCCAAAGACATGCAGGTTAGGTTAATTGGTGGCTCTAAATTGACCATAGGTTTGAATGTGAGTGTGAATGGTTGTTTGTTTCTGTGTCAGCCCTGCGATAACCTGGCGACTTGTCCAGGGTGTACCCCGCCTCTCACCCATAGTCAGCTGGGATAGGCTCCAGCTTGCCCGTGACCCTGCACAGGATAAGCGGCTACAGATAATGGATAGATGGATGAATTATAAAAGTAATCCCTAATGAGCAAGTCAGAAGGCAACAGTGTCAAGGAAAAACTCCCTGAGATGATACGAGGAAACACCCTCCTTACTATACTATAGCTCCCCTCATATATCGGTTTTGTTCCACTCCCCATCGAGAAGTTCTGATTGATCAAATACAGCACAACCTGAGCACAACAGGATGTTAATATAATATATTTCCTGTATTGACTCACTAAGACAGTTTACTAACAGCTAAGAAAAGGATGCTGTGTCAGTAAATAGTCTGTTACTCTCCATTTCAAATGCTCAAAGGCCAGGATGCACATCTAAATAGATATTATTATAATGTTTAGCATAAACAAACCATGACCATCAGAATGAGTTAATGACAATAATAACAACCTCTGTTGATTGATTT
This sequence comes from Neoarius graeffei, assembly GCF_027579695.1. NCBI lineage: Eukaryota > Metazoa > Chordata > Actinopteri > Siluriformes > Ariidae > Neoarius > Neoarius graeffei. The sequence goes on along the minus strand of NC_083592.1, from coordinate 43,299,495 downwards.
GTTTACTTCTGATTGGTCAAAAGGTGCTGATTAATTTTCTTTAACAGCAGCTCTGACAGTAGTCCCGCCTACAAAGTTTATATTAGGCAAATGCACTTGTTTGAATGCATTATCGTTTCTATAGTAACAGCTTACACAGGGACTTGTATGGCAGCGTCTCCATATAAACAGATTAAGAATAGTTGATGTAGTGATGTTTTCTTTGTTTATTTAGCTTTCTTGGAAAGTCTCCAGTGTCAGGGTTTTGTCAGAGGTAAAGATAAAGGCAGAGGGAGCAATTATTTATCGCTGCTATAATGCAAGTAGTAACAGGAAGTAACTTGTTTCACAGGCATTCCACAACATGAAGCCTTTTCGTGTGCAAAATGTAATGTTTATTAAAATTACAGGAGTGTTATTTTTGTAATGTCACAGCCAAACTATTGGACCTCTCCAATACGGAGTGAAAATTCTGATAACATTCTGTGAGCTGGGGAACTAATTTTAGTTTCATTGAGTTGAAATCGTTTTGAGTTCAGCAAATCAAATTCTGAACATTACAGTTCGAGCAACTTTTTAAATTTTCTGCCAGGTTTGTTTATTTATTTATTTACTGCTATTTTTATTCATTTTTTTATTAAAGGATATTTTATGTAAAGGTTTGTCTAACTAGGAACTTAGTCTGACACATTCCTCAACATTGCAAAGCAAATGTTTATACCATAACATTTTCTGAATGTTGCAGGAATGTTATTTTTGCAACATTATTTTTAACCTCCATCCATCCATCCATCCATCCATCCATCCATTATTTGTAACTGCTTATCCTGTGCAGGGTCGCAGGCAAGCTGGAGCCTATCCCAGCTGACTATGGATGAGAGGTGGGGTACACCCTGCCTCTCGTCAGGCATCCCTACCAGATGTAGGGCATCCTGATGCCTTACGTCTGTTTGGAGTCTCATCACATCGCTCCTGTGGAGGACGGCCCCATATGGACAGTTGAAAGTCACACTTGGAAGATGCTCTGGACACTTACAGTAATGGTTTAATGGCTGAGGACTACAGTTGACTTGCTAACTTTAGGACTGAAGTTGTCATGAACAGTTTTGCACTCAAGTTTCCATCAGCGAAGAGTTATAATATCAACGAAACTGACTTCATGTTAAAACTGTTATAATCACGTTGTCTGTTATCACCCAAATGAGGATGGGTTCCATTTTGAGTCTGGTTCCTCTCGAGGTTTCTTCCTCATGTCGTCTGAGGGAGTTTTTCCTTGCCACCATCGCCACAGACTTACTCATTGGGGATAGATTAGGGATAAAATTAGCTCATGTTTAAAATCATTCAAATTCTGTAAAGCTGCTTTGCGACAATGCCTGTTGTTAAAAGCGCTATAGAAATAAACTTGACTTGACACATATTCACACCTATGGTCAATTTAGAGTCACCAGTTAGCCTAACCTGCATGTCTTTGGGGGAAACCGGCGCACCCGGAGGAAACCCACGCAGACAACACGCAAACTCCACATAGAAAGGCCCTCGTCGGCAGCTGGGCTCAAACCCAGGACCTTCTTGCTGTGCGGCGACAGTGCTAACCACTACACCATCCTTTATAGTTTAACCTGTCAAATTTATTTATTTATTTAGTGCCATTTTTACTAATTTATTCATTAAAGGATATTTTATGTAAGGTTTGTCTAACTAGGCAGTAGGTCTGACAAATTTCTCAACATTTACAAAGCAAACGTTTATTCCACAATATTTTCTGAATGTTGCAGGAACGTTATTTTTGCAACCTGTCAAGTCCATGACTGAATATTCTGAACATTTTGATGATGTTCTCTCTGGGTTGGATATTAGTGAGTTACTAAATAGCTTATGAAAACAAAAGAAGCACTGATTCTTTTCTAATAAGGTTATTTCTCAGTAAAGTACTATTCAAGCAGTTTAAAACACAGGGTGTTGCACTGTTGAGTAGCAGAGAGAGAGAGAGAGAGAGAGAGAGAGAGAGAGAGAGAGAGAGACTGACCTCTGCTCCAGAGGCTGAATCAGCAGGCTCAGCTGGGGAAGCTTTTAGCCACTTACTGGACAGATGCACTGCCCTGAGCCATAATCTGTATCTCACTTCAAATGACAAATTGCAGAAAGCAGTGTGGGTATATTGCATTATATATTAAGTCCCGCCCAGTCAGTAAGTTACACGGCTGCACCCTGGTTATACACCCCTCTCCAAAAGGCCGTCGGCTGCCTCCTATAATCTGTAGATCTGCTGGGCCAGGCTTTGTTTTACAGCCTTCAATTAGAAAAAGGGCACAACCTGTGACTAAATTTAAGACACTTAGATGCACTGTGACTTCCTCCCTCTCTCTCTCTCTCTCTCTCTCTCTCTCTCTCTCTCTTCCAGTGCTGTATTTTATGGCATGGATTTGGCTTTAGCCGTTAATTACGGCATCAACCACAATAACATGTATTGAATGCATGAGTGTGAATATAGCTACTTCAAAAAGACAGTCTGAAAAATGGCCCCATTTGAATGAGCCATCATGCAATTTGACCTGGTTTTCTCTGCCTGCCTCTCTCACAAACTGATACACGCACACACACACACACACACACACACACACACACACACACACACACACGCAAACGTGTGCGCACACACTCATGCACACACATGCACAAACACACACTTCACCAGCAGTCTAATGGCAGTAAATAAGAAGGATCATCCAACGCCTGCAGTCATCTGCTCAGAGCCGGCTGGACGGGGAGAGATGGAAGGATGAGGGTTAGGGAGGGTAAAACACTGAAAACTAGGGCTGTCTCTCCAGCTGGGAAGAGGAGGACAGAAGAAGGGAGGGGAGAAAAAAAAAAAAACCTCTACCATGAAATCTTTTGACAGCCAGCCATATGGCTGAACGCAGAGAGAAACAAGAGGCTATTCTGATCAGCCGGGAGTTCAAATTAACCGAGGATTCACTGATCACGTCTAAATGATTTCAGAATGTATAACGACAGCATAAAGCGGACGTTTCACTTCCTGTATTCACATTCAAAGCCATTTTGACATGTTTGTCTGAATGAATTATAATATGATTATCTGACTCTCTCTCTCTCTAAGCCCCTGCAGATTAATTCTTTTTATAATTAGCGTTTTATTATTTGCTTTAGCGTTTAATGAAAATTTAGTGTCAACTACCAAAGAAAGATTAAGATTTTTCTTTCTTTTTCGATTCAGGCCAGTTTTACTCAAGCAGGACTGTTAGAAGTATATGACATGAGGTACAAATTAGGCCTGTCAGAATAAAGCATTAATTTTGATTGATTAATCACAGAAAAAACAACATGTTAAAAAAATTAACTCTGATTAATCGCATTCCATAGTGACCTTTTGACCCAGTGCCATTCTGGCCACAAGTCCCCTCCCTTCCTCACTAGGATCTGGTCTTCCCAGGCAGTGTCCTGTCCCAGTACTAACCAGGTCTTCGAGGCGTATGGGTGCGGCACTGATCTCCATTTCCATAGCCCTCAGCCTCTCGCCTATACAGCTAGGGTTACAGTGGGGGGCTAGTCCTCTGGTAACCACAAGAGTTTCACTTCCCTACTCGCATCTGTATTGCAGCGTGCCTTGCCAGATGGCAGTAGGTACCATTTTTATGACGGTCTTTGGTATGACCCGACCGCGAGTAGAACTTGCGATCTCCCAGTCGAGAGGTAGACACGCTAACCACTAGGCCAACTCGTGGTCCTGACCACAAGTGGCTGTAAAATATATGAAGGAGGCAGACGAAAACGCGCTTCTTGGTCCAGTGAATGGAACATTTATGTTAAAAAAAAACCCCTCCCAGATGGAACTGTTTACAGGAGCTTCATCCTCTGCAGTAAGGAATTTTCGTACCATAGGAGTTCATCAAGTCTGAAATATCACCTCAATGCAAAGGAGCAAACCTGGAGGTACGAGCTAGCACACCTCTTGATGCTAGCAGCCAGCCTTGTCAAGCCACACTCGACCAGGTGTTCAGACGCAAACTTAGTAAGTCTATCTGTAACTGACTAACTAACTCCCTTGCTAAATGGATTGCAATGACCTGTAGACCCATTTCGGTGATAAAGGACAGGGGGTTAGCAAGGCTTTACAGACAGCATCTTCTGACACAACCACTGAAAAACACAATTGTGTCCAAAATCCAGCAGCTTTACGACACAGAAAAGAGAACAACAGAAGATGTAGTGGTGGGAGCCAAATATATTGCGCTGGCTGGGGATCAGTGGACTTCAGCTAGCAATCGCAATTATCTCGGTGTTACTGCACACATCATACATGTCAACCTTTGGTCAATCAAACCTGTATAACCAATCTCCAAAATCCATATTTCCCTTATAAAATCCATATAAGATGCAAATTAAAATAATTTACCTAAAATTTGAATGATAATTAACAATGATATATCCAAGTTACTTTTTATTCAATATTAATAACAATAAACCTTCAGAATGAATACAAAGCTCCAATGTTCAACAAAAACACAAAGTGTTACTCTAATGTTCTGAATTGTACTCCATGACAGCTTTTTTTTAGCAGTCTGCACCGCTAGTGAAAGTCACTCACAGTGGCGGCTGGTAGTCTTTCAAACAGGGGAGGCTGGTCGGTTACGATATTTCCAGATTTTAAAAGAAAAAACACATAAATTTTGCCCATACTCTTGCCTCTGATCTGGCTGATTGTTGGCAGGGTCACAAACTGTGAAATAACAGGTTCTTTTGGCCCATTAGCCTACTGTCCAATATACATGATGGTGGTGTTGGGGGGGGGGGGGGGTATATTTTAACATTTAAAATTTTAAAATTGTGGCATGTTGTTTAAAAATTGACCTCGGCTGTGTTTTTGTTTAAAAATATTTTCCAAATTGTACCGGTGTTTAATTCATATCCAGAAAAACATATATTCCAATATAATATACTCAGCATAAACATTTTAAATAGATTCTATATTTTTGGTCCATCCATGACATATTACTAAAGTAGCCTATTTACTGTTGTTGATGTGGGTCACTTGCTGTTAGCCAATTCACTTTCTCATACCAGGAGAGCTGAAAGGAACGAGTATTATTCCCTACCTTTTTCACCAAGTCAATTTGAGGCGTTGGTCTACCCTGCTCTTTAATTTTATTTTTTTCCTCGAAAGGAAGACTGGCAAATGGCTTCACCAAAATTAAATCAGCAATGCTTGGCATCCGTGCGCAGCTTTCTTGCTAGCTGACTAGCCCCCTCAAGTTCAAGTTCAGCCACTCAAATAAACGAAATTTCTGGAACTAAGATAGCAAACTTGACAACACTATATTTACACTTTATTTACAATGAAAATATATACAAACTAAAAAAGCTGGTAGAAACCGTATGTAATGAATGAAATTGAAATGTAAGCCGATCTCTTACAATACACCACAGCACTTGCGAATCCGCATGGAACTGAACTGATGTTGCCAGATACTGCTGACGTTATCCAGCCCAAAATATGTTCAAAACCCGCCAAAATGCACTTAAAACCGCCTAATTGGGCGGGAAACCGCCCAATCTGGCAACACTGTACCGCTGCCTGTCTATAGTTGAAACGAGCTGTCAATCAAAGAAAATATCCAGCTGCTTTCACCAATCACCAGTCTCCTCGCGGAAACTGCCATGTCCCTCCCATGTGAGGCTCGGAGTCCGTGGGCGGGCATTTTCGCAGTATTTGTCCAATAACCGTCTTGCATTTTGATATTGAAAAGCACAGAGTTCCCAAATGCCATTGAAGTCCATTGAGGCTGGGAGTCCGCGAGACTCTGTGGGCGGGCGGTTTCGCAGTATTTGTCCAATAATCGTCTTGCATTTTGAGATTGACAAGCACATAGCTCCCAATCCACTGAGGCTGGACTGCATCACGTTGTCACGAGGGGGAAAAACTCATGCACACATTAGGTGAACTGGGGAAAGTTATAATGGAATGATTTCGCACTGTAGTGGGTTGAGCACATATATTTCTATGATTCTGGATCCGAAATAGCAATGTTATAAGGTCGGCTATAACATAAGCCTAGCACAATTCATCCTACACGATGTTCATCATTTTTAGAGGAGGCTGAGCCTCCCTCGTTGTCTTAGAGCAATCGCCCGTGGTTGCTCAGGTGGAAATACACGTTTCAAACAAAATACTTCCCGGTTGGCGGGATTCTCGCAATGCGGTGTGCGCATGATCAAAAGTAGAACGAAGTCTTGCTACCACAAGATAACGCGCGATTTCATAAGACTCTTTACTGGCTGTTTGTGCTTTCTGTGGTGTACAGTACGTTTGTAAATGGTATGCGCTCTTTTATCATCGTGGGAATTGATTATAGCTCTAAATAAATATTGAAGTTTTTTTTAAGAATCTGTATGACTTTATTTGTATGCCCGTATACTACGTTTATTGAATCAAATCCGTATAAAATACGGACATTCCGTATAGGTTGACATGTAATGTATGACACGTCATTGACAGTGAGTGAAAACTTCAGTCATTTGCATTAACCATGCTAAAAACTACACTGATGCCTGTGCCCACCCAACAGTTTTAAAGTCTACAATGTTGATTATTCATTGATTCACTCATCTGCCAAAGTTCATCCATCCATTATCTGTAGCTGCTTATCCAGTTCTACAGGGTTGCAGGCAAGCTGGAGCCTATCCCAGCTGACTATGGGCGAGAGGCGGGGTACACCCTGGACAAGTCACCAGGTCATTGCAGGGCTGACACAGAGACAAACAACCATTCACACCTACGGTCAATTTAGAGCCACCAATTAGCCTAACCTGCATGTCTTTGGGGGAAACCGGAGCACCCAGAGGAAACCCATGCAGACACGGGGAGAACATGCAAACTCCACACAGAAAGGCTCTTGCCGGCCGCTGGGTTCGAACCCAGGACCTTCTTGCTGTGAGGCAACAGTGCTAACCACTACACCGCCGTGCCACCACTAAAATTCATTTGAATTTAAATACTTTCACAGCAAAACTTGATGTATGCGGTTAATTTAGATTAATTAATCATGGAGTATGTAATTAATTAACTTTTTTAATCAGACCTAGTACAAATCTGAACAAGCAATTCGCTAATGTCAGGTCAGAGAGCATTTTTATCTCCGATACAGAACATGAAGTGATTTCTTGCTCACCAAGGCTCACATAAATGAGTGAAACTGTGTCTCACTAACATTTTTAGTCTTTTAAAAAACACTATTTTAGTGTCGTTATTATTTGTGTAGTACTGTAGCGTAGATTTACTTTGGTATCTCAATCTGGAGTCAATTCCCAAAATGTCAGTACCTTACAGTATAACCCTCTGCACAGATATAATATGATGATATGCAGATCAAGTTCACTTTTTTTTAATGAACCAGAAGTGCAGCTAACTACATGCAAGCCTCACACGTTTTGAAGCAGCATTACAGAATCAACTCTATTTTAACCTAGCTATTTCTTTTTAGCTCTAGCACTGTTGATGAATTGTGTATGTTGATGTCACTGTCATTATGTGATCTAGCAAGGACACACAGAATTTTAGCAAAGGATATGACTCTTGAATACACTCACCGGCCACTTTATTAGGAACACCCACCCACCTGCTGTTTTACGCAGTTCTCTAATCAGCCGATCCCTTGACAGCGGCACAGTGTATAAAATCATGCAGATACAAATCAAGAGTTAATGGTCACCATGTTCAAACATCTGAATGGGAAAAATTGTGATCTCAAAGTGTGACTTTCACCATGGCATGAATGTTGGTTTGAGCCAGATGGGCTGGTTTGAGTATTTCAGAAAGTGCTGATCTCCTGGGGTTTTCACACACAAACAGTCTCTAGAGTTTACACAGAATGGTGCGAAAAACAAAAAACATTGAGTTGAGTGAGCGACAGTGCTCTGTGTGGAAGCGCCTTGTTGATAAGAGAGGGTCAGAGGAAAATGGCTAGATCGGTTCAAGCTGTCAGGCAGGATATAGTAACTCATAGCAACTCTTTACAACCGTGGTGAGCAGAAAAGCATTTCAGCATGCAACGGCAGAAGTCCGCATTGGGTTCCAGTCCTGCCAGCCAAGAACAGGAGTCTTAGACTCAAGAGCAACTTTCTATTAAAGTGGCCGGTGAGTGTGTAGAGTTCCCATAGTATCAATTCTGTCAAAATAAGAAAATCTTTGCTTGGTTTTTGTTTTTATATTAATCCTATTTCACTATTTAACAAATGCCTATTATTAGCATTTTGTTGGTATTAATATTGCCAATATAGAAATTATTCTGTAGGTATTATGTAGTTTTTTTTTTAATTACTTATTACTGTGGAATTTGTTAAAGATATGTATCACAATTTTTTCTTTTTGTTATTGTTTGATTGATTTGTATCATTTGGTATTCTTTAATTCTTACCTTGCTTGAGCTCATATATACTATTCATACTTTAATACCTATATAAAAATATTTTTTATTATATAAAGAACAAATTTGTCAGTTAATTTTAGTCTGAATGATTTGGAATTATCGCACATTTTTTCTAATGTAGTATTGTAATACTATTTCCACTAGAGTAAAACTTCCTACTTATAATCCGTTGATCCACTGCAGACAATCTTCCCTTTCAAAACCACAGGAAAATATTTGCCCATCCTGCGTAAGTGCAATGACTTTAGTTGTGTTACATTTATTTCCCTTGGGCAGGTTGTTAGCCGAATGGACATAACGCTAATATTTGCTTAGCTTAAAAGGGAATCCCTCGGCCAGAACACACAGGGCCTCACAGCTTGACAGACGAACCTAATGACTGCCATGATTAATTGGAGCCCTAAGGACAGTTTTTTGTCGGGGGGCTTCGCTGCTGTAACCTGCTGATTCTCTCGTGTCAGAGTCTAAGCTGGGAGCTGGTAAGGGCTGGGGGCTGTAATTTTTATTCTAAAGACCAGGCTTGTGTCTGAAATAATTAGAGCTGCTCATGCCAGTTGAAACGTGCAGTAATTCCTATGAGGTTGTATACGTGAAGTAATAAAAAAAAAAACACAAATTAAAGAAACATCGAATTCGAAACTAACAAAAATTTTGATTATACGTGCATAAAATACAAATACAGGCCTACTATGTATATACAGACATGCCAAAATGGTCCCAAATGGAAATCATTGTTTTCCTCGTGTGCCGATATGAGCTTGAGATCACTTCAGACAGTTTGAAAACTAGCACGTTATCCAAAAGACAAATGATACCCATCTCAGCAAAATCTCTTGTTATAAACACTGACATATAAATCAAACAGAAGACAATGCACCACTAGGTCAGACATGTTTACATACACGAATGCTTGTAAGTGTAAGCCCTGAAGTCAAATGGATGCTACTTAACTCCCAGTCTGCTTTCCCCACTCCGTGTGCTGGAGATATACAGTAATTCTCAAATGATGCTCTAAAAAGGTTCCCAGAGAAGGCAGCATTTATTCAACCCATCACCTAGTTCCAGAGATTACCAAAATGTTTATATATTCATTAATCCTGAGTTTCCGCTAATGTATCACTGACCATGAAGTAACATCCCCACATCAATGCTGCTAAACCCTCTGTGTCAGAATGAACGCGCACATACACAAATGCATCACCTTCTGTCTTCTATTTTTTTTTGAAAGAATGGCATCTTCTTTAATATTTTTGCTGGAACAGGCTACAACCCTAACAATTTCATGACTCCAGCATGTACTAAATGAAAAGATAGAAAGCAGGAGAGAGAAAGAGCGAGACAGAGAGAGAGAGAGAAAGAAATGCGTAGGTGGTTGGCCACTGATAAATGGAGACCATCTGATGCTTGAGAGAAATAAAAGAACCCGGTGAAGTACCCGCACCTGTCAAGCCTTATTGAGTGAGCGTAATTTAGTGCAAAGCTACATTGTGGGATGATTTTATATATGACTGAGAGGCAGCGATTGGAATCATTCATCAGCCCTGTGTTACAGTAGGTATAGACAAAAGGCTCTGACTCTCCACAAGATGCATGATGCTCTCTGATGCCCTTGCTGGCTGGCAGAGATGGCCAAATTCAAGACAGATGTCTGCGTTTCAGATGCCTAAGTGCTCGCAAAGAGAAAAGAAAATAGAGTCCAACTGTTTGGTTGGGGAAAACAGAATCTTATCTTCAGAAATTAAATCAAATTGGGGCACTTGAGGGCAAATATGGTAATGAGAAGAATTTTGGAAGGTTATCTTGGAATGATGCCGAAATTGAAGGACTTGCCGCAACACCTTTGACACCTCCCCCCCACCACCACCACCTTCAACTCCCCCCTCCCCTTTTTTATTTTCACTAAATCCCACAGCGACAAAAAAGTAATGTGAACCTTACACAAAGAAAGGTCTGATAAAGAGCACCCAGTAAAAACTCTGGTATATAATAGACCACCTGTGTCTAAAACAAATGCAAGGCACTTGGTGCACAATGCCTTATTATGTGCATAAAAATGTTTAAACATATGAGTGCATCGTGTGTTACCATTATTTTCTGCACTACCATTAGGCCTGCGGATACATCCAGAAATACTATTTGGCCTCTTCTACTATTACACATGGAGTACAAACAGAATTAGTTTTGCTGTTATTAGCCAGTATGGTTTTAAGTGTAGAGTGTGCAGCAAAAAAGCCAATCTCACCAATCTGAATCTGCTTCAGAAACATGGGCCCCCCCAAAAGCTGCATCGAGCTAATAACAGTATTACCTTCTTTCAGAGATGGAGAGAAGTGATACAGTGAAAACTGTAATTAAAATGTCTAATTGGCATATTTCATAGAATGAAGTAAATTACTAGAGCCTCACCAAATAATTGAAAAACAAAGCAATTACCTTCCACAGGCCCTATTCACTATGATAATTGCTGGAGGGGATGATTCTGGCATATGAAAACAGGATCAGTCTTTCTGCCTTCCTACAGAGTGCTGAGCTTCACTTATCCACCTCTGGATGCATAAGAACAATTTCCACTGAGTGACTGTCATCATCTTTCTGATAACATACAAGTATATACAGTATATAATCGCTGCCCACTTTATTAGGAACACCCATCCATCTGCTGTGTTATGCAGTTCTCTAATCAGCCGATCCCTTGACAGCAGCACAATGTATAAAATCATGCAGATACAAATCAAGAACTTCAGTTAATGTTCAGCATGTTCAAACATCAGAATGGGAAAAATTGTGATCGCAAAGTGTGACTTTCTTTCACTGTGGCATGGGTATTGGTTTGAGCCAGATGGACTGGTTTGAGTATTTCAGAAAGTGCTGATCTCTTGGGGTTTTCACACACAGCAGTCTCTAAAGTTTACACAGGATGGTGCGAGAAACAAAAAACATCATCGACTGAGCAACAGTTCTGTGGGTGGAAACAAACGCCTTGTTGATAAGAGAGGTCGGAGGAAAATGGCCAAATTGGTTTGAGCTGTCAGGAAGGATATAGTAACTCATAGCAACTCTTTACAACCGTGGTGAGCAGAAAAGCATCTGAGCATGCAACGGCAGAAGACCACATTGGGTTCCACTCCTGCCAGCCAAGAACAGGAGTCTAAGACTCAAGAGCAAGTTTCTATTAAAGTGGCCGGTGAGTGTGTATAATATAGGCAGTGTGGTTGTGGAAATCACAATTCACTTGATACCATCTTTGGCAACCATGGCCTAAAGGTTAGAGAAGCAGGTTTGGGACCGAAAGGTAGCTGATTTCCTGAACTGGCAGGAAAAAAAAAATGTGTGGGTGGGTGGGAGTGAATGAACAGCTCTACATCCACGGCTGAAGTGCCCTTGAGCAAGGTACCTAACCCCAACTACTCCCCAGGCGCTGTAGCGCGGCTGCCCACTGCTCACTTGTGTGTGTGTGTGTTGACTGGCTCGGATGGGTTAAATGCAGAGCCTAATTTCCCCTCAGGGATTAATAAAGTATACAAAATGCAAAAAAATATTATATCTGTATGGGTTTAATCCTAAACTCAAAAACAGTAGCTTATAAATAACGTCAAGTTAAATCTAATGACAATTATAACAATGGAATGGAACATACAGGAATAAAAACTACAATTTCTCCAAGAAATAGAAAAAAAAATACTATACACATTTGAATAAAGAGCCTAATTTTTGAAAAGTTGGATCTTCATGAAGTAAATGTGTTCTGAGTGGGTCCATGGATTTTTATTTTATTTTACACTTAAAAGTCCCTGGCTGCAAAAGATTTTGAGAACGCTTGCCTTACAGAACCTTTTGATTCATGATTTCTTAACCACGTTATAGCCACAATAAACTGAAAAATACATTTTCATCACCATCACAGGGCGGCATGGTGGTGTAGTGGTTAGCACTGTCGCCTCACAGCTAGAAGGTTCCGGGTTCAAGCCCAGTTGCCAACGAGGGCCTTTCTGTGCGGAGTTTGCATGCTCTCCCTGTGTCTGCGCAGGTTTCTTCCGGGTGCTCCGGTTTCCCCTACAGTCCAAAGACATGCAGGTTAGGCTAAGTCACCCTGGTGACTTGTCCAGGGTGTACCCTGCCTTTCACCCATAGTCAGCTGGGATAGGCGCCAGCTTGCTCGCGACCCTGTACAGGATAAGCAGTTATGGATGATGGATGGATGGACATCTTTAATTTTAAAAAATGTGTTTTGAAGAGGAAATTCAGGAGTGGAAAGCTCTATGCAAATCATATGGCACAGGCTCGTTATACAGTTGCAGAGCGAGAGCACATGGCCAGTGCTTGAGGACTGAATGGCAACGTGTGCATTTTAACTCGCCCCAGTCATACAACCCCGATTCCAAAAAAGTTGGGACAAAGTACAAATTGTAAATAAAAATGGAATGCAATAATTTACAAATCTCAAAAACTGATATTGTCTTCACAATAGAACATAGACAACATATCAAATGTCGAAAGTGAGACATTTTGAAATTTCATGCCAAATATTGGCTCATTTGAAATTTCATGACAGCAACACATCTCAAAAAAGTTGGGACAGGGGCAATAAGAGGCTGGAAAAGTTAAAGGTACAAAAAAGGAACAGCTGGAGGACCAAATTGCAACTTATTAGGTCAATTGGCAATAGGTCATTAACATGACTGGGTATAAAAAGAGCATCTTGGAGTGGCAGCGGCTCTCAGAAGTAAAGATGGGAAGAGGATCACCAATCTCCCTAATTCTGCGCCAACAAATAGTGGAGCAATATCAGAAAGGAGTTCGACAGTGTAAAATTGCAAAGAGTTTGAACATACCATCATCTACAGTGCATAATATCATCAAAAGATTCAGAGAATCTGGAAAAATCTCTGTGCGTAAGGGTCAAGGCCGGAAAACCGTACTAGGTGCCCATGATCTTCGGGCCCTTAGACGGCACTGCATCACATACAGGCATGCTTCTGTATTGGAAATCACAAAATGGGCTCAGGAATATTTCCAGAGAACATTATCTGTGAACACAATTCACCGTGCCATACGCTGTTGCCAGCTAAAACTCTATAGTTCAAAGAAGAAGCCGTATCTAAACATAATCCAGAAGCGCAGACGTCTTCTCTGGGCCAAGGCTCATTTAAAATGGACTGTGGCAAAGTGGAAAACTGTTCTGTGGTCAGACGAATCAAAATTTGAAGTTCTTTATGGAAATCAGGGACGCCGTGTCATTCGGACTAAAGAGGAGAAGGACGACCCAAGTTGTTATCAGCGCTCAGTTCAGAAGCCTGCATCTCCGATGGTATGGGGTTGCATTAGTGCGTGCGGCATGGGCAGCTTACACATCTGGAAAGACACCATCAATGCTGAAAGGTATATCCAGGTTCTAGAGCAACATATGCTCCCATCCAGACGACGTCTCTTTCAGGGAAGACCTTGCATTTTCCAACATGACAATGCCAAACCACATACTGCATCAATTACGGCATCATAGCTGCGTAGAAGAAGGGTCCGGGTACTGAACTGGCCAGCCTGGAGTCCAGATCTTTCACCTATAGAAAACATTTGGCGCATCATAAAACGGAAGATACGGCAAAAAAGACCTAAGACAGTTGAGCAACTAGAATCCTACATTAGACAAGAATGGGTTAACATTCCTATCCCTAAACTTGAGCAACTTGTCTCCTCAGTCCCCAGACGTTTACAGACTGTTGTAAAGAGAAAAGGGGATGTCTCACAGTGGTAAACATGGCCTTGTCCCAACTTTTTTGAGATGTGGTGTTGTCATGAAATTTAAAATCATCTAATTTTTCTCTTTAAATGATACATTTTCTCAGTTTAAACATTTGATATGTCATCTATGTTCTATTCTGAATAAAATATGGAATTTTGAAACTTCCACATCATTGCATTCCGTTTTTATTTACAATTTGTACTTTGTCCCAACTTTTTTGGAATCGGGGTTGTATTAAAGAAATAATACTTTATTCATTTTAATTAGGACAAAAATGCGACCAAATGTTGTGCTTATTCATAAGTAGTGTAGAGTTGTGGTGGACATGAATAATAACAATGTGCTGTATTAGGAAACTAATCAACAATGGAGGAGCTGATGTGGCCCAAAATGGAGTAGAGTTAACATCACCCAACGCAAAGTTGATTATCGTCCTATAACAGCATGTCTTGTACTGTTCTACTCCTCTTATACTTCAGTAATTTGTGAGAATAAGAATCTATCTATCTATCTATCTATCTATCTATCTATCTATCTATCTATCTATCTATCTATCTATCTATCTATCTATCTGTCAAAACAATGTTGTACTTTTCATCCATTTATAGTTCTATTTAATGATGAATGTGCACAAAACAAGGGCGGCATGGTGGTGTAGTGGTGAGCACTGTCGCCTCACAGCAAAAAGGTCCTGCGTTCGAGCCCAGCGGCCAGCGAGGGCCTTGCCATGTGGAGTTTGCATGTTCTACCCGTGTCTGCGTGGGTTTCCTCCGGGTGCTCCAGTTTCCCCCACAGTCCAAAGCCATGCAGGTTAGGCTAATTGGTGGCTCTAAATTGATCGTGAGTGTGAATGGTTCTTTGTCTCTGTGTCAGCCCTGTGATAACCTGGCAACTTGTCCAGGGTGCACCCCGTCTCTCGCCCATAGTCAGCTGGGATAGGCTCCAGCTTGCCTGCGACCCTGCACAGGATAAATGGTGACAGATAATGGATGGATGAATGGATGGTGCACAAGACAAGTTCTATCATTCATGTTACAGCAGCCATAAATAGGCATTCCCCCACCAGCCTCTTTTTTTCTACTCTCTCTTGAAATTAATAAGAGTGAAAAAAAACCCCACAGCTTATCATGCTACAGAGATGCTGGAAAACTCTCCATCCTGAAGGCTTTCCCATGTCGAAAACTGTTGACTGTTCCTGTTAAAAAGTGCTGACACTGGAGACTCCTTCCAAAAATGCTAAATAAGCATTGCCTGACAGAAAACTTCATCCTCCATTCAAGTCTCTGTATGTTGTTACTTTAGAAACAGTCATGTCATTTAACAATTAATATAATATTAGGCATATCATATCAAAATTCAAATTGCTTGAAACTGCTCTCATTGAATTCAGAATTGAATGCAGAACAACATACTTTTTACAGAATTAAAATATGTTTATCCGTTCTTGAGACATAACAAATCAAAGATTGAAAAAACGGCTTAATTTTTAGAAAACTGCTGTAATATTCTGTAAGGATCACATGGTCCAAAATGGGCCTCATTAACCAATGAGATCAAATGTTTTTTTCTTAATAACTTTATTATTTTTCAAGATATTTACATGGAAATTGGCAGCACATAGATGGTTGTATACTGAATACAAAGTTTGAAAAATTAGTAAAATTAATAATGCAAATTAGCATTTAATTAGTGTTAGTTATTCTAATTAGGTAAACAGTTAAATTGGTACACTCATAAAAAAGTAATAAAATATTATTTCTAATATCCTCTTTGTACTCTGTAGGCCTTTGTATTTCTCAAAAGTAGGGCCTACTAGTGTTTATATTAAAGAATATAAATGATAATATTCACAGCTTTCAAGGCTAACCTCAAAAAAACTGTGCGAGCCACATCCAATAAACAATCCCAATTAATTGAATTGAAATTGACACTCGCGTTTCTGACATCCTGTTTTTTTAAAATATCATTCCGACCACTAAGATCTCAATATTTTTCATCAAAACAATTAGTTATATTCTAAAATAGTTATTTATTTACAGGAATTGGTTTTATTTGAAAAAATAAGTAGGTAAAGCTATGAAAACTCACTTCAAAGTCTCCTGTGAAGCATAACATCAAAACTAGCAGATGGAAAATTTTGCTGAATACTTCATCAGAAACAGTGAGAGTGAGAGAACATCCCTATAAAAGTTATCTGATTGATATTCACGAGTAATCCAGTCGGAAACCAATCAGAAGAGAGAGAGAGAGCCTGACCACTTTCCCGTGACTCAAAAAGAAAAGCACCGGCAGTTTCCCGACGTCCCATGAGCAGAGAGTGAACTCTATTGTACCAACTTCAACCTGCCGTTACTCCCAAAGTACTGAACAGATCTTAATGAGATAAATGTATTTCGAAAGCAGAGATTATAAGCTTTTTAATGATAGAAAATATTCAAGAGTTAAGCAATGGCAGATTTTGGAAACTTTGAGCGTCTACATGCACAATTTTCACAGCACAGCCAGCGAGCGCCTGATATGCCTAATAATCTAAGCCAGTGATTTGCTGTGCAGTCGGAACCACAGGCAGGGCTGCTGTTATAGAAAATGCATCAACACCTGACCAATCGGAATCAAGAATCAAGAAGAACAGCTCTGTATTATGAGACCATAAATAACCTTTATGGTGCATTTTTGTCATACTTCACCTGTCCATGAAGCAGTTTATAGCAATAGGATCATGGAAACCTGAACAAAATGGGGGTAATTGGGCGTTGCAAGGCTGACTTCACCCCATAGCCTGTCTGTCATGGAGGTTGCTCTCACTGCTTATGAACAAATGTTGTGCTACTCGTGTCTCCAATCCATTTAGTAAGTGTAAAGACAAGGGTGGAATGCCAGTTATGTCTTTTTTGTAGCAGGCTGTGGGCTTGCTGACGCCAATGAGAGAGCCCAAATGTGACTATTGGGTTACAGAGTTGTTCCATGTGTATTTAGTGTGAAACATGAGAATAGATCTTTCGCTGAAGAACTAAATGTCATAGTGATGGTTAAAATGGGTAAATCGTGTAACAAAAAAACATATAAAAGAGCATTTTGAATAATGCTCACAAAGGCATATAATTTATTAATCTTTTATTAATCTTGCTTACTTAAGTCAACAAATGTTCTTGCTGGTTGCACTGCTACTAAAGCAATTATTTAAAAGATGTAAGTTTGACCTAGTTTTGTAGAAATAATACAAAGACATCATACACAAAGTTGTGCAAAAAAACATCGCAGAGATTAAGAGCCCAGTCCCACAACACTGATGACTATGACTATACCTATGTCTGAATTTAGTTCCAGTCTGGAACAGAAACACCACAACTATAATCCCAACTATAATATCACTTGATCCTGACACTCAGGGAAATAAATGCATGCAACTTAGGAATTGTCATGGAAGTTTTTTCCCAAGAAGTAGCACAATATTCCGGGTCATACTGTACAGCTTGGACTCCAAAACAACCCATGCACACACTTTGGTGGCTGATATAATACAGATAGGTCACGGACTACAGAAATATAATAAAAAAGGATACAAAATATGGAGTGGTTATGGATTTTAATACAGATGCATCATGGATGCTAATAATTTACGGATTGGTCACGGACATTTCAGTATATTACAGATTGGTTACCGATTTCATACAGACGATGCATCATGGATAAAAAAATTAAGACGTCTAAAACAATTAAATGTTTGGACTGCAGAAATTCATAATTAAAATATCTTACCTGCATTTATATGTTTACTTTACTAATTTGTTATTGATATTTCACGGAAAATATCACATATCCGTGAATAAAAGATCCGTGCTTTGTATTATATTTTTTTATTTTCTGTAAATCTATAAAAATTAGTTCTGTGACTTCATGAAGCAACAAGGATGTAGAAAGATGCCCGAGAAAAATAGCACATGCTCGGACAATGTCACATATAAACAATAACAGTTACCTGATTGGTCAGATGTTTTATTGGATCAGGTTCAGGCCTGAAAAAAAAAAAATCGCTCCAGAAGCAATCTCACTGATACAGATAAACCCAGGCCTGGGCTATCAGTCTGGTGTGACCACCAACTACATAAACCGCACGGGACCGATTTATTTATAGTTGTAGTTACTGGTATTGTGGGACCAGGCCTTTAAACACAATATTGGAAGCTCCATTCTAAAAGTAATCTTGCTCGAGTAAACAGGCCACTTCCTGTTTGGCCCTGTGAAATAATACAGACGACAACAAGATAGCTGCTCTCCGAGGCTGGCCGCTGAGTATGACTGAAAAAGGTGTCAGTTTCCCCGGAGTTACATGAAGCATGAAAGCAGCTTGTTGTTCACTGCAAGGAAAAGCTGGGGGGGATTTGCCCTTTAACCATCTCCCCACTCTTTCATTCCCCTCTGTAGAAGGCCTGGATTTGTGAGTGGCTTTCCTGTGACACTTGACATGACATGACTTGTCGTGTCAGCGTACCGCTCCAGGCTGTCACGTAGCTAAAGCTCTCTATTTCTCAGCCTTACTCCTTCAGTTCCTTCAGTTCACCTGCAGCTACAGCTTCTGTGGTAGGTAAGGGACTGAATGCAAAAAAAGGCACTCCAAAAATCTGTCTAATTCACTGCCATTTCTCCAAGAGCCTCTCGCCACAGGCATTCAATTTTTTAGGAAAAAAAAAAAAGAAAGCCCTTCAGTACAATAGGAAATTGCAGAGAAATTTGTCTGTCTGCAGATGATCATGTAGAAGTGGTGGTGTGAAATGTTTTGCCCATTTGTTCAGATTGCAGCAAAGATTAAGATTATCTGAACAACTCGGAGAACAGCTGCGTTCGAGCTGTCTCTCGTCTCGCTCGTGTATTATGTAAATCGGATTATGCTATCTCTGAGCCAGCAAAAGATTGCTTATAGAACTCGGAGGGGTTTTCATGCAGGCATTCGAGCATGGAAAATATTTACTGCATCTTAATTTTCTTTCAGTCTTTTGCTGACTAATAGTTTCACAAAGCATATAGTATAAGGCAATAGTTAGTGAAGGATTTTGGAAGCTGTTATGCATCATATAAATAAAATAAGAAGATACCTACAGACTTAAAGGAGAACTGAAGGCAAATTTTTTATGATCAAAATTCTATTTATCTCATTTTATTAAATATCGGAATGCATTTTTGATCGCTGTTTTGTCACTGCTATAGCAAGTTATGAGTGTTTAAAATATGCTATGTAATATATCAGTCCATATGTCAAAGCAATGGCCGTAAACGAGATTCGTTGAGACCTGTACGAGACGTCGTAGGACGGAAGTAAAACGTACAGCGGAAATCAAAGTGACCAACATCTGCCAACGTTGTCAAAAGACACGCGCGCCCTCTTTCTTATGCTGACGTAATCAAGCTGGAAGTTTTGTTTGTTTTGACAGCAATCAGGAAAGTTGGAAAAAGTAGGCAGTAATCGTCATTTAAACTCGTTTTTGTGCAATATTTCGTTTGGAAAACAGTTTTCAAAATGGTGGCACTGACACCTGGCTGACACTTCACATTTCGAAGTCTCGCACAAGTCTCGTGAAGATCGCGCGGATAAGCGATGCCTACCGTGGACCAAACGAACTAAATTCAACATGACTAAAAACCGAATAGGCCGATAAGTATAATATTTAATTGCAATTAGTTGACAATACAAGTCACGATATAAGGTTACTAAAACCGAAAACGTAATTGAATAACGTTAAGAAATAAAGCAAGTTTTAAAATGACTTCAGTCCTCCTTTAAATCTTTCATGCATAAATTATTACAAAACATATCCAGAGTTTAGTTGTTGTTATTAATAAAAAAAAAATGGCATTAAAAAACTTTGACTTTTTCTCGAAATGACTTACCTGAAGTTTGCAGACATCAAGCAAAAGTAACATGGGGTAAAAATATTCCTCCTGAACAATGCTTGTTACTTTACACAAATACTTATGTGTGAAGTTGTTCACTGACATTTTTGATTAACAAATACTTTTTTGAAACGATGATGTCCAATACAATGTGTGGACATGCACACATACACACTCATTGACCACTTTAATAGGAATGTGTTCTTGAGTCTAACCCTGTGTCCGAAATCGCTCACTCGTCCACTACTCCCTACGTATATAGGGAATTACTATATAGAGGACTATATAGTGAGCTCATTGGTAAAGTGAAAAAATGCTTTTGGACACTAGTTTGTTGTGCTGGTATTTACGTCATTACTGTTGCACAATTAAAACGTGCCAGATCAGGCATCTGGTGGGTTTTCAAAATAATAAATACTTGCATGTATTTTTGTGATAAATACATATTATACTGAGAGTATTTCCCACATTAATCAATACAAAGTACCTGCATCTTTCAGTTCTTTTAAATCAAGGCTGAATACTTTCTTCTTTGCCGCTGCCTTTTATTAAATCAAATTTTAGATTTTTAATTTGATTTCTTTCAGCGCGACCGTAATGCATGATGGGATATATTGCTTCGGTTAGTGACCATCTGTTGTACATGACTTTTCGTGATGCATTGCAGGATACTTTGAGAGCACTATATAGGGTGTAAATAATCCTCACTAAGGTTTCGGACAGCACTACAAAATGGCGTCCTCACTATATAGTGCTTTATATAGTGAGTACGGAGCGATTTTGGACACAGGGTAAGATTCCTGTTCTTGGCTGCAGGACTGGAACCCAATGTGGTCTTCTGCTGTTGCATGCTGTGATGCTTTTCTGCTTACCACGGTTGTAAAGAGTGATGCTATGAGTTGTTATATCCTTCCTGGCAAAAAAGCTCGAACCAATTTGACCATTTTCCTCTGACCTCTCTTATGAACAAGGTGTTTGTTTCGACCCACAGAACTGTCACTCACTCAACTCAATGTTTTTTGTTTTTCGCACCATTCTGTATAAACTCTAGAGACTGCTGTGTGTGAAAACCCCAGGAAATCAGCAGTTTCTGAAATACTCCAATCAGTTCATCTGGATCAAACCAACACCCATGCCACAGTGAAAGTCACACTTTGAGATGACTACTTTTCCCATTCTGATGTTTGAACATTTATGAACATTAACTGAAGCTCTTGATTTGTATCTGCATGATTTTATACATTGTGCTGCTGTCAAGGGATTGGCTGATTAGATACAAATAGGAAGTGGACTATTTTTTTTTTAATAAAAAATATTTTTAGCTTTCCAGAAAGCTTCACAAAAATGTAGTGTATGGTTTTTATTTTCCTGTGTAGTTTAAAAGGCATGACTGTGACGCTCACGGTTGCCAGGTTGCAGCAAATCCCCCCAACTGCAACACAGAAACCTCAGACAAAGACAACGTTTAGACATTGAAAACATATTTTTCTTTGTTTTCACAGTTGAAACATGTTAACAGTGATTTGCATGAGTTTCTGATTAATTGATCAAGCTACTTGTAAGTTGTTTGCACATTTTTAAAAATCATTTTTAAATTTATATTCTCCACCATTATTCAAATAATGCTACTAATAAAAAAAAACCTTTCTGGAAAATCATGTGGACATTATAATGAAAGCTTAACAGATCCCATTTTGACGAGCAGCAGCACTTTTCATAATTTTTTAGTTTCAGAGTTTCTAATAGCATGCTCAGTAATCTTTTCATCCACAATATGATGTTGTTTAAGAAAGCTGATTTTGGTCCAGTCTACTGTACTTGATTAGATCTTTTTGTGTAGAAAGTTTAAACAGAAATGGCCAAGACATGTTGCATCTGTCACCATCAGACATGGAGCAATAAATACTGCATCAGGATATCAGTGTTTATTCAGTCCACATTCACTGGATATGAGCAATCGTGCGCTCTGATTGGCTACTCTACCACTAGGATATTAGCTCATATACTAGAGCTTTTTATTTTATTTTCCCTTTTGTTTTTCTTTTTTGTGTTTGTGTAGTTTGATGTTTGGTTTTTTTGTTTGAGTGTTTTGTCCGCCGGTTGTGGTGTAGCTCCAGACCTAGTTTTGGGCGTCGGTTCCCTCCAGGCCTTGGTGCGCCGTGGGTGATGCCTGTGCTTCTGACTGTGTACTGTAGTGAGCTTGTTGCTCTTTTAACATTGTGGTTGTCCAGCACTCTGTGAAGTGTTGCTTCTGTGCTTGGCACGGTGTTCCAAGTGATTTTGCCTGGCGGAGTCGCGGCGGCTGTGCAGTGTGGGACTTATTATCATGTGCCTTTTGGTGGGACTGTAGCTGCTACAGTCTACTATGGAATGACATCCTGACCTTCTTTTGGCGGACTCCCCCCCCCTCCCCGGCCCCCCATAATTGTAAAGCGACCTTGGGTATAAAAAAAGGCACTATATAAATTTAACTGATTATTATATACTGTGAGTAGAGAAAAATAAAATGGCGGAGTGTGTTGCTCAATCAACCAAGGATGAAATAAAAACTCTACTCGAAAACAAAAACCACAAAAATTACCAAAAAAAGCAACAAAATACGGAATATAAGTATTTGATGGTAAGAACGTATCTTTTTTTATTTTTCAAGGTTTATTATTATTATTATTATTATTATTATTATTATTATTTGTGGCAGCGGGGGCATGGTCAAGCGCCGGTCTGTGACAGGAGGGCGGAGTCAGGGAAGGTAAGTGGCAGAATCACTACACCTGACGGCAATTAACCTGTTTGTGTGTGTCTTCCCAGTGACCACGCCCTATTTAGGGAAGGAGAGCGGAGAGCAGGGGAGCTCATCGCCGGACGAGACGCTAGTCTGTACCTCTAGTCTCCGAATAAAAACGTTGTTAAGACTGAAAAGTTTGACAATAAAAAACATATACGAACCTGATCTCTGTCCTGCTGTCCTCTGTGCTCCACCCACGCCTAGCGAACTGCTACATTGGTGCCGAAACCCGGGAATTCAGAGTGGAGCACCAGCCAATCAGCCCCATGGAGTCCTCCCCGTTCGCCGACCTGGTCCACGCCCTCGCCACGGCCCAGCAAAGCCAGCACCAGGCGCTCGTCACCCTCCGGAAGGAACAAGAGCAACGCTTCGAAGCCCTGGTGCTGGCCCAGCAGGAAGACCGCGAGGCGTTCCGGCACCTCCTCACGTCGGCGGGGTCCACCTCCGGCCGCGGGCCCGTCTCCCCTCACCGTCACCAAGATGGGTCCGCAGGACGACCCCGAGGCTTTCATCACGCTATTCGAACAAGTCGCAGAAGCCTCGGGGTGGCCGATGGAGCAGCGCACGGCGCGCCTCCTCCCCCTCCTAATGGGAGAGGCACAGCTGGCTGCGCTACAGCTCCCCGCCGACCGCCGGCTGGCCTACACAGACCTCCGCCGGGCCGTCCTCCAGCGCGTGGGGCGCACTCCAGAGCAACAGCACCAATGCTTCCGCGCTTTGTGCTTGGAGGAAGTTGGCCGGCCGTTCGCATTTGGCCAGCAGCTCCGGGACGCCTGCTGGTGGTGGTTGAGGGCCGACAACCGCGACGCCGAGGGGATCATCGACCAGGTGGTGCTGGAACAATTCATCGCTTGCTTACCAGCAGGAACCGTGGAGTGGGTCTAGTGCCACCTCCCGGCGTCGCTGGATCAGGCAGTCGAGATAGCGGAGGATCATTTGGTGGCTGTTCTAGCGGCAGGACAGCAGACGGCGTCTTCTCTTCTCTCCTCTTCTCTCTCTCTCTGTCTTCCTCCTTCTGTGTCCCGTCCTTGCCCCATTCCCCCACCACGGAGACAGGGGCCGGCACCACCCCAGCCGGCCCGCCGCACCCGCGGTGCCCTCCCATTTCTCCCTTCCGTGTCTGTCTCTCCCCCCCTCAGGTGAGTGAGCCCCAAAACACCGGTGCAGAGGGAAAGCCCGGGCCGGTTTGCTGGTGCTGCGGGGAGCCGGGCCACCTTCAACAGCAGTGCACGGCAATGGAAGTGGGCGCAGTGGTTCGGATCCCCGACGCGCCAGAGGCCGCCCTCGATCGGGCCGGAGCATATCGCATACCAGTGAGTATCCAAGGGGCTACATATCAGGCATTGGTGGATTCTGGTTGTAATCAGACCTCAATTCGCCAAAGCCTGGTGCAAAACGAGGCATTGGGGGGAGCACAGGGGGTGAAGGTGTTGTGTGTGCACGGGGATGTTCACCGCTACCCTTTGGTGTCGGTCCACATTTTTTTCAGAGGGGAAAAAGTTATAGTGAAGGTGGTGGTTAATCCTCGCCTTACCCACTCTTTAATTTTGGGGACTGATTGGTTGGGATTTTGGGATTTGATGACACACTTAGTCAAGAGTGGGTCCTGCCATTTAATGGGGGGAGGTCCCGGTGTCGCTTTGGCGGGAGCAGCTGTCGCAGAGCCGTCTACGTCATCTCCGCGTCAGAGTGAGGAGCCGCCGGCCCCTCCTCTCTCTCTTGGGGAATCCTTCACTGATTTCCCATTAGAGCAGTCGCAAGACGAGACTCTGCGACATGCGTTTAACCAAGTGAGAGTAATCAATGGTCAAATGCTCCAGCCAAACGCCACCCCGTCCTTCCCCTACTTCGCGATTATGAAGGATAGGTTATACCGAGTGACGCAGGACACTCAGACTAAAGAGCGAGTCACGCAACTTTTGATTCCAAAGAGCCGCCGGGAATTGGTATTCCAGGTGGCTCATTTTAATCCCATGGCTGGACACTTAGGGCAGGATAAGACACTAGCCCGAATAATGGCCCGATTCTATTGGCCGGGGATTCGCGGTGATGTTCGTAGGTGGTGCACGGCATGCCGCGAATGCCAGTTAGTAAATCCAGCGGCCATTCCAAAAGCGCCTTTGTGCCCCCTCCCATTAATCGAGACCCCGTTTGAGAGAATTGGGATGGATCTCATCGGGCCATTAGATCAGTCAGCACAAGGGTACCGCTTTATATTAGTTCTGGTGGACTATGCAACGCGATACCCGGAAGCAGTGCCTCTGTGCAATATCTCAGCATGCAGTATTGCGGAGGCACTCTCCCGAGTTGGAATCCCGAAAGAGATTCTGACTGATCAAGGCACCACATTTATGTCACGGACACTGCGTGAACTGTATGGGTTATTGGGGATTAAGCCGATCCGCACCAGCGTGTATCACCCACAAATGGACGGTTTAGTGGAACGGTTCAATCGCACCCTCAAAAATATCATTAAAAAATTCGTAAGTGAGGACGCACGTAATTGGGATCAGTGGCTCGAGCCCTTGTTGTTCTCAGAGCGAGAGGTCCCGCAAGCCTCCACGGGGTTCTCCCCATTCGAATTATTATATGGGTGTAAGCCGCGTGGCATCCTAGACGTGCTGTGGGAAAATTGGGAGGAGGGACCTTCACAAAGCAAGAACGAAATTCAATACATCATGGACCTGCGCGCAAAACTCCACACGCTCACCCACCTAACCCAGGAGAATTTGCTGCAGGCCCAAGAACGGCAAACCTGCCTGTACAACAAGGGTACGCACCTTAGGGAGTTCACACCAGGAGATAAAGTACTCGTACTGTTGCCCACATCGAGCTCCAAATTGATCGCCAAGTGGCAAGGGCACTTTGAGGTCACATGGCGAGTCGGGGACGTCGACTATGAGGTGAGGCGAATGGACAGGGGTGGGGCACTACAAATTTACCACCTCAACCTACTTAAACTCTGGAATGAGGAGGTCCCCGTGGCGTTGGTGTCAGTGGTTCTGGAGAAGGCGGAGCTGGGGCCGGAGGTTCAAAAGGGGGCATTGGCATCACGCACCTCTCCAGTCCCCTGTGGAGACCACCTCTCCCCGACCCAACTCACGGAGGTCGCCCAGTTGCAGACCGAGTTTTCGGATGTGTTCTCGCCCCTGCCCAGTCGCACTAACCTCATAGAGCACCACATAGAGACGCCCCCGGGGGTAGTAGTGCGTAGCCGCCCTTACAGGCTACCTGAACACAAAAAAAAGGTGGTTCGGGAAGAACTTCAGACCATGCTCGAAATGGGCATCGTCAAGGAGTCCCACAGTGACTGGAGCAGCCCGGTGGTCTTGGTACCCAAGGCCGACGGGTCGGTCCAGTTCTGTGCGGACTATAGAAAAGTCAACGTGGTGTCTAAATTCGATGCGTACCCGATGCCTTGTATTGATGAGTTGCTCGATCGACTCAGCACTGCTCGCTTTTATTCGACGCTGGATTTGACGAAGGGATATTGGCAGATCCCCTTGACTCCACTATCCTGAGAAAAAAACAGCCTTTTCCACACCATTTGGTTTACACCAATTCGTCACCCTTCCGTTTGGGCTGTTTGGGGCACCCGCTACGTTTCAGCGGCTGATGGACAGAGTCCTCCGCCCTCACGCCATTTATGCGGCCGCCTATCTAGATGACATCATCATCTATAGTAATGACTGGCAGAGGCACCTCGAACATCTGAGGGCCATCCTTAGGTTGCTGCGACGAGCAGGGCTCACAGCCAACCCAAAGAAGTGTGCGATTGGGCGGGTGGAAGTATGGTATCTGGACTTCCACTTGGGCAATGGGCAGGTGCGTCCCCAAATTAATAAGACGGCAGCGATTGCGGCCTGCCCGAGGCCCAAGACCAAAAAGGGGGTGAGACAGTTCCTGGGGCTGGCTGACTATTACCGTAGGTTTATACCTAATTATTCGGATGTCACCAGCCTGCTGACTGATCTCACTAAAAAGGGGGCACCAGATCCGGTCCAGTGGATGGAGCAATGCCAGCGGGCTTTTTCTGAAGTGAAGGCTGCACTGTGTGGGGGGTCACTTTTACACTCCCCTGACTTTTCTCTCCCCTTTGTGTTGCAGACCGATGCGTCGGACAGAGGGCTGGGGGCGGTTTTGTCCCAGGAGGTGGAGGGGGAGGACCGCCCCGTCCTGTACATTAGCAGGAAGCTGTCAGTGCGTGAGGGGCGCTACAGCACGATCGAGAAAGAGTGTCTGGCGATCAAGTGGGCAGTCCTCGCCCTCCGTTACTACCTGCTGGGGCGCCCTTTCACCCTCTGTTCGGACCACGCGCCCCTCCAGTGGCTCCACCGCATGAAGGATGCCAACGCACGGATCACCCGTTGGTATCTGGCACTCCAACCCTTCAATTTTAAGGTGGTCCACAGGCCGGGGGCGCAGATGGTCGTGGCGGACTTCCTCTCCCGTCAAGGGGGGGGGTGGAGTCGGCTGCAGGCCGGACGGCTGCCCGGCCTGAGTCGGGCGGTGGGGGTATGTGGCAGCGGGGGCGTGGTCAAGCGCCGGTCTGTGACAGGACGGCGGAGTCAGGGAATGTAATTGGCAGAATCACTACACCTGACAGCAATTAACCTGTTTGTGTGTCTTCCCAGTGACCGCGCCCTATTTAGGGAAGGAGAGCGGAGAGCAGGGGAGCTCATCGCTGGACGAGACGCTAGTCTGTGCCGCTAGTCTCCTAATAAAAACGTTGTTAAGACTGAAAAGTTTGACAATAAAAACCATATACGAACCTTATCTCTGTCCTGCCATCCTCTGTGCTCCACCCACGCCTAGCGAACCACTACATTATTATTATAGCTATTTTCACAAATTACTCCTGTTGTTTCGCCGGTTTGTTTACATTCTAAGCAGAAATTATGTTGTTGGATGTTTTGTATAAAGTTTTTATTGATTGAATTTGCAGAAAATACAAATAAAGATGCTTCATTTGTCAAAATCCAGTGAATGTGGCTAGAATAAAACAGTTATTCCACTCAAGCTCATTGTACATGGCTTATAGCCAACTTGGTGCTACGTGCCTTGTCAGCTATCAGCTCATGTACTACTCGATTTCATGGAATAACTGTTAAACAACTGTTAAATTGAACACTGGAGTGGTATAGTGTATTTTTTTTAAAAACAGCCTATGAGTAATGATGTGTAAGGAACTATGAAATGGTGTTAGCTGAAAGCTTATACTCTTGATATTCCCATGTAAATTCCTACACCGTGCATATATTCCTAATCCTATGTATGAAAAATTACCTCATTATTCAGTGTCGGAGATTCCGCTCTATTTTAGGCACTGATCATGAATAATGAAATTTTAGCAAATTCCTGATCAGAAAGCTTCCTTTACTGTTTTACAGATAAGACAGAGTGATCACCTTGCTGGAGGAATTAGCACAACTAACCCTACACCCCCCCCCCCCCCCTTTTTTTTTGCCTAGACAGACATTCAAACCCAGAAAGCCCTTGGCGCCAGAAGACAAACATAGCAGTCCCTCAGCTTGATACATCAGCCGGCTGAGCTTTCACTGCTTCTCGCTGTCTGTCAGGGGACAGCAAACCCCGCATTTACTGTCCCTGCAAATCCCTGCTAATCTGATGAAGAAAGCAGATTTACTTTCCATTTGATGCGGCATATCGGTTTGATCCGCCATTGTGTACATAATTTTCAGCAGCTCTGAAAAAAAAAACCCCAAAACAACAAAGAACAAATGCTGTGTGTCATATTTATTTAAATGCAAACATGAATAACATATGCTGATTGACAAGCCAATGGTCAGGATGATTGCTGAATATCCTGATGTGATTAACCAAAAGCATGCGTATGGACTGCACATGCTTTGGAGTCATTTTAGAATATTTGCTCAGGCTTTGGTCTGATTTAATATTTGCTTTCATTATTATTTAATGAGGGTTTTTTTTACAATATGTTTATTAGTTTGCAGTAACAGTCGGTCATGATTATTAGATGAAGCTTGACAATGAAACTGTTAAGAATTGAGCAATGCATTATATCACAGAGCATCATCAACAACTTAATCACACACACACACACACACACACACACACACACACACACACACACACACACACTTAAAGACACAATGGCAGTTGGATTCAAGATTTATTTTATTTTATTTATTTATTTATTTATTTATTTTTAAGTGTTTCAGGTTTGTAATGCTCTTCTGGCTGTGTTGCCTCTGAATACAAAATGTTGTAAACAAAAAAGCCGTAACTCTCTAATTCAAAACAACAACAACACTAGACATTGTTGGACAATGTGCCCTTAATCTTAGAATCTACATTCATTTCTCATCTAAAGACTTTTTCAGAAAAAAATGAAACTTCCTTCCTGCCTTTCAAATTAAACTTCCTTCCTTTCGAAAGAGACTTCCTTCTTTCTTTTCAAACTTCCTTCTTTCCTTTCACATGAAACTTCCTTCCTTCTGTCCTTACTTCCTTTTGAATGAAACTTTTCCTTCCTTCATTTCAAATGAAACTTCCTTCCTTCTTTCCTTTCTTCCTTTCAAATGAAACTTCCTTCCTTCTGTCCTTACTTCCTTTTGAATTAAACTTACTTCCTTCATTTCAAATGAACCTTCCTTCCTTCCTTCCTTCCTTCCTTCCTTTTGAATGAAACTTCCATTCTTCCTTCCTTCTTCCCTTTCAAATGAAACTTCCTTCCTTCCTTCTGTCCTGACTTCCTTTTGAATGAAACTTTTCTTTCCTTCATTCATTTCAAATGAAACTTCCTTCCTTCCTTCCTTCCTTCCTTCCTTCCTTCCTTCCTTCCAAATGAAACTTCCATTCTTCCTTCCTTCCTTTCGAATGAAACTTCCATTCTTCCTTCCTTTCGAATGAAACTTCCTTTCTTCCTTCCTTCTTTCCTTCCTTCCTTTCAAATGAAACTTCCTTCTTTCCTTTTGAATGAAACTTCCTTTCTTCCTTCCTTCTTTCCTTCCTTCCTTTCAAATGAAACTTCCTTCTTTCCTTTTGAATGAAACTTCCTTTCTTCCTTCCTTCTTTCCTTCCTTCCTTTCAAATGAAACTTCTTTCTTTCCTTTCAAATTAAACTTCCTTCCTTCCTTTTGAATGAAACTTCCTTCCTTCCTTCCTTTCGAATGAAACTTCCTTCCTTCCTTTTGAAAGAAACTTCCTTCCTTCCTTTCAAACTTCCTTCCTTTCGAATGAAACTAATTTCCTTCCTTCTGTCCTTCCTTCCTTCATTTCGAATGAAACTTCCTTCCTTCCTTCCTTCCTTCCTTCCTTCCTTCCTTCCTTCCTTCTGTCCTTCCTTCCTTTTGAATGAAACTTTCTTCCTTCTTTCATTTCAAATGAAACTTCCTTCCTTCCTTTCAAATGAAACTTTCTTCCTTTCTTTCTTCCTTCGTTCCTTTCAAATAAAACTTCCTTCCTTCCTTCCTTCCTTCCTTCCTTCCTTCCTTCGTTTTGAACAAAACTTACTTCCACTAGTTCAAAATCATCAGGCTTAAAACATATATACATATAGTTAAGTTAAGTTAAGTTAACATGGGGCGGCCTTGGGCTGAAGTGCCCTTGAGCAAGGTACCTGACCCCTGACTTCTCCCCGGGCGCTGTAGTGTGGCTGCCCGCTGCTCTGGATGTGTTCACTGCTTCAGATGGGTTAAATGCAGAGGATGAATGCAGTGCTTGAAGTGTGCATGTGACAAATAAAGGTTTCTTCCTCTTCTTCTTCTTCTTCTTAACAGTTAATAATCAGACATGGATGCCAACAATGAAATGTTATATTCATGTCTTTATATCTTTCAAAGACATGGTTGTTGGCTGTAATAGCCCAGCCATCCCCTTTGTATTCAACAAAAGCAACATAACTTTAATTTTGTCAAAATGTTAGCATGCAAAAGAATCATCAAAATCAGCTGTCTCCACTCAAATAGCAAAAATGATCTCAACTATTAGAAGAAAGAACTTCACAGCCATTCACTCAGTCAGTACTAATACTAGCCTGTAGACCTACATCTTCAACATGCACCTTTTTTTCTGTCAGAAATTACCATTTCCAGCAGGCAGCACACAAATCATCTAGATTTGCCATCGTTTTCATGCTTCAACAAAAGCACAGAATCTCATTTACTTTTTTCACTCAGCCTGTGACCTAAAAAGTTTTTTTTCTTCTTCAGAGAAGATTATAACTCCCTGATTGTATATTGTTTTGTAGTCAATTACCAGATCAGGCATGACTTTTATTTGAATACAGCAGATACATACATATTATATGCAGTGGCGGCTCCTGAATTTTTTTTCAGGGGGGGCAATTTTCCCCCGTTATGTCTACACAGACCATAAATGTCCACAGGACTGAAGTAAATTGACCTAGGTAGCAAATCAATTGGCCGAACTTGTTTTTGCCTGGTAAATTCAGATATCAATATAGACAATATCTCTTCTCTCCACTAGGTGGCAACACTGAACAAGTTAAAGGTGGCAAACTAAGGTAGCCTAGTAAACTAGACCCACCCGCCTAGCGGCCAAAAATATTTTTGCCTACGAGTGGCAAATATTCACATTTAGTCTGGCTTGCCAGGCTAAAACTAAGGAAGATTCATTGTGAAGCCTTCAAAGCAAAACATTTGGCATCACAATCAATTAATATTACATTACTCATTTATTTTCTCATATTATTCCAGTATTCTATAATAAGTAGACACAAATTCTTAATTATAAACATATTCTAATTTCTTCATTCTAAAGAATGCAATTAAAGTGGCAGGATATAAATCCAAAACAAGTGTTTATTTAAGTTTTGAAAAAGATGAAGAAAAGCATAACCATTAAACAAACATGTGCAGCTTAATTATGTGGGTTTTTTTAATATGGAATTGCACCATTTTAACAAATAATAATTCTAAATAAATTCTGCAGTTTTTTCCCCCAAGAATTCCTCCAGAAAGCCATGCCTTAAAAGGAAATTTAAAGTATTACAAGCATGTCAATGAACACAAAAGGCTTTAGTTATTTAGCTATATACACACAAGGTTACACAAGGTTTTGTAGTCAGTGCAACTTGGCTTAACAAGTTGGAAAAAAGGTAAGGTGCTGCTGGCTCCAATGAACACATACTGTACAATATATAAAAACTGAAAATATACTTAATTTACACCAAGTCAGAGAGAACTTGAGGCTACTGAAATATTCCAAGCATGGCAATGTTAAACTGCCATTGGTAATACACACACACACACACACACACACACACACACACACACACACAAACAACTTTTGCCTAGTAAATTCAAATATCAGATATCACTGTACCGTCTGCTGTGCTACTTCCAGGGTGGAAGAGAACGCAAGGGTAGCAAAAAAAAGAGCATTGACTACATCACAACCAGCTAGCCAAGTTTTCGGTGGTACCAGTTCTTGTTAAAACCTCTTGAGTAGGTCTTCTCCCCCTTCGTAGACACTTGCTTGATGTTTAAATTTGGTCTAGGAGGTCCTAGCTGTTTGATTGCCGTTTTCTCCTCATTGGTACGACGACTAAAGGGAACTTCTTTCAGAGACGCTATCGTATTGTTGCACTCAACACTCGCCATCTTCTTCATAGAATGTTCACACATTTCCCACGCAAGTTGCGTTTTCCAGCCCAAAATTATGTTCAAAACCCGCTAAAATGCACTTAAAACCCCCAATCTGGCAACACTTGCGCGGCGCAACAGGCATATGACGTAAGCACGCTGCTTGTGCGAGCACATAAAACCTAATAGAAAATGCATTGGGAGCATGATTTTTGAAAAAAACGTACGTACCATTAGTGTCAATGGGAGATTTTGGGGCAAATCTGAACCTGACAGAAATCGCCCCAAAAGGGCGTGGCTACACCAGGCGCGACCTTAGCCTGATTGGACAATGACATTACTGTTGCCGTGGTAGTAGGAGTGATAAAAAAAAAATCTCCCTCCCTGTTTGGGAGTGCGTCACCCAAATCGCCCCATTAACGAGCCGCCAGTGATTATATGTCCTATTTTAATATGTAACCTGAGATGCACTTGAATTGTATTCAAGAGAATATTTAATTGGATTTTGAATAAAATATTGCAAATGTATAGACTGATAAATTATTTTACTGTGAAATGTCATCTTGTGATGTTTAGAGCCACCTTCATAACCAGTGCATTGATGCTGTCTTTGCAGTTTTGCTTTCATGTGTGTTGAAATCGGCCTTTGGTCCAAGGGAATCTTAAATATTGCATCACATATGATTTAAACATAAGCAAGCTTACCGAGTGCAGTCTACCAATTAGGCCCTTTTGTGAATAAACATTAGGTATTCGACATTTTTAGATCGCTCAGAGTGTGCTGGTAATGAATTTAATTAACAAGTCAGAACAAGTTGACACCCACCCCCTGGGGAAACCTCCCCCCCAACAGACTCTTAACTATTTGCGGCAACAAAATATCAGCACCTTCAGTTTAAAAGTGTTGAAATCTGCTCTTGGTTGTCACTGGAGGCAAGAAGGTACCTGAGGGACAAAGCAAGAGAAAGGCAGTCAGCATCACATTTAATCGTCTCTGACACATCATCACCCTCATTGTGCCTCTCAATCTGAGCAGAGGGTTGAGGCACCAGCACTGAGCCCAGGCACATTGGCCTAGGAACACCATCTGTCACACCGGTGTCAAGTGGCTCTTTTCTCCAATGATTAGCATGGCCGCCTCAGGTGGGCCTGGACCAAGGGAGCCATATGGTGTGTAGCATGCAGTCGAGTGGCTACAGTGCCCTGAATGAGATGACCATACAGTCATTTAGTCTAGATGAACACATGACTGTATATTGTAGTCGTCCGGTATATAGTATCGTCAATGAAAACAAAAGAAAACTGAAGACACTGTAGTTATCCAGTCCCAGTCTAGTTTATGGAAAATGTTTGTTGTTGAAGTCAACCAGTGTTGAAGATGGAAGGATTGTTGAAGATGGAAGGATCATTCATTATCGATTGAACATGATGGAAAAGGATATTACAACTTGCTCTTTTCCAGCCTAAAAGATGAAACATGACATGGGACGTTGTAATTATCAAGCCAAAACATGGAAGATGGGCCAGATGTACGTAGTATGCTGGTCTACCCTTATCAAAAAGAAGTATTTTACTTAAGAAGAAAGAAAGCATAACTTTATTCATCACATTTCCTCTCTGCATTTAACCCATCTGAAGCAGTGAACACACATGTGAGCAATGAGCACACACGCACACCCACCCAGAGCAGTGGGCAGCCATGCTAACAGCACCCGAGGAGCAGTTGGGAGTTAAGTGCCTCACTCAAGGGCACCTCAGCCCAAGGCTGCCCCATATTAACCTAACCACATGTCTTTAGACTGTGGGGGAAACCAGAGCACCCGGAGGAAACCCATGCAGAGAACATGCAAACTCCACACAGAAAGGCCCTCGCCAGCTGCTGGGTTCAAACCCAGAACCTTCTTGCTGTGAGGCAACCATGCTAACCACTACACCACCATGCTGCCCTAAAAGTACTTTACTTTTAGGTAAAGTTAAAGTATATTTCCTTAAGTATACTTTTGTGTACCATACTGATATTAATGTACTTACAGTATACTTGTAAGTAAACTAATCTAATACTTCTTGGGACTAAATTGGCCCACTTTTAGTTTATAAAAAGTATACTTTAAGTCTAAGAGAAGTAAACTTTTGAGTATACAATTAGTATCTTTTATTTTGTACTGCAAGTATACCACAAGTAAACTTATATACTAATAGTTTACTAGTTCTATACTTGTAGTCCACTCTTTAGTTTACAAAAGCATATTTCATAGTATACTGGAAATATACTATGAGTTTACTTCTTTTATACTTCTAGTCCACTTTTTAGTTTACTAAAGTATACTTTGTACTATACTGGAAATATACTATTGGTTTACTCTTTACACACAAAGTCCCCTTTTAGTTTATAAAAGTATACTGGAAATATACTCTTAGTTACTGGTTATATACTGTACATCTAATCCACTTTTTAGTTTTGAAGTATACTGCAGGGCGGCACGGTGGTGTAGTGGTTAGCGCTGTCGCCTCACAGCAAGAAGGTCCTGGGTTCGAGCCCCGGGGCCGGCGAGGACCTTTCTGTGCGGAGTTTGCATGTTCTCCCCGTGTCCGCGTGGGTTTCCTCCGGGTGCTCCGGTTTCCCCCACAGTCCAAAGACATGCAGGTTAGGTTAACTGGTGACTCTAAATTGACCGTAGGTGTGAATGTGAGTGTGAATGGTTGTCTGTGTCTATGTGTCAGCCCTGTGATGACCTGGCGACTTGTCCAGGGTGTACCCCACCTTTCGCCCGTAGTCAGCTGGGATAGGCTCCAGCTTGCCTGCGACCCTGTAGAAGGATAAAGCGGCTAGAGATAATGTGATGTGTGTGATGTGTGAAGTATACTGCAATTACCCTTCTAGATAGATATATGTAGCAGGTGTTCTAGGTGGGTGGAGCACAGAAGCACAGCAGGCCAGAACTGAGTTCTCAATAACTCCTTTGTTTTAGCTTTTCAGCTTTTCTATATACACACACATGCCACATACACATGTGTTCTGGTCGGGAGATCTCTGTTCTTCCGCTCTCCTTCTCCTCTTATAGGGCGCGGTTACTGGGGAAGACACACAAACACAGGTTAATTCCCATCAGGTGCAGTGATTCTGCCACTTACCTTCCCCAACTCCGCCCTCCATTCACAGACCGATGCTTGACCACGCCCCCACTGCCACATACCCCCACCACCCGACTCAGGCCGGGGAGCTGTCCGGCCTGCAGCCGACTCCCCCCGCCCCCCTTGACAGGAGAGGAAGTCCGCCACAACCATCTGTGCCCCTGGCCTGTGGACCACCTCGAACTTAAACAGCTGGAGTGCCAGATACCAACGGGTGATCCACACGTTGGCATCCTTCATGCAGTGGAGCCACTGCAGGGGTGCGTGATCCGACCAGAGGGTGAAAGGGCGCCCCAGCAGGTAGTAGCGGAGGGCGAGGACTGCCCACTTGATGGCGAGGCATTCCTTCTCTATGGTGCTGTACCTGCCCTCGCGCACCGACAGCTTGCGGCTGATGTACAGCACTGGACGGTCCTTCCCCTCCACCTCCTGGGACAGAACAGCCCCCAGCCCTCTGTCCAATGCGTCCATCTGTAAAACAATGGGGAGAGAAAAGTCAGGGGAGTGTAACAGTGGCCCCCCACACAGTGCAGTCTTTACCTTAGAGAAAGCCCGCTGGCATTGCTCCGTCCACTGGACCGGATCTGGTGCCCCCTTTTTAGTGAGATCCGTCAGCGGGCTGGTGATGTCCGAATAATTAGGTATAAACCTACGATAGTAGCCAGCAAGCCCCAGGAACTGTCTCACCCCCTTTTTGGTCTTGGGCCTCGGGCAGGCCGCAATCACTGCCGTCTTATTGATTTGGGGATGCACCTGCCCATTGCCCAAGTGGAAGCCCAGATACCATACTTCCATCTGCCCAATCGCACACTTCTTTGGGTTGGCTGTGAGCCCCGCTCGCCTCAGCGACCCCAGGATGGCCCTCAGGTGTTTTAGGTGCCGTGGCCAGTTATTACTATAAATAATAATGTTGTCGAGGTATGCGGCTGCATAGGTGGCGTAGGGGCGGAGGACCCTATCCATAAGCCACTGGAATGTAGCAGGCGCCCCAAACAGCCCAAAAGGAAGTGTGACAAACTGGTGTAAGCCAAACGGTGTGGAAAAGGCCGTTTTCTCTCGGGATAGTGGAGTCAAGGGGATCTGCCAATATCCCTTTGTCAAATGGAAAATATATATATATATATATATATATATATATATATATATATATATATATATATATAATTGGCTTAATGAATATCCAGTTGGGGGCGGCACGGTGGTGTAGTGGTTAGCGCTGTCACCTCACAGCAAGAAGGTTCGGGTTCGAGCCCCATGGCCAGTGAGGGCTTTTCTGTGCGGAGTTTGCATGTTCTCCCCGTGTCCGCGTGGGTTTCCTCCGGGTGCTCCGGTTTCCCCCACAGTCCAAAGACATGCAGGTTAGGTTAACTGGTGACTCTAAATTGACCGTAGGTGTGAATGTGAGTGTGAATGGTTGTCTGTGTCTATGTGTCAGCCCTGTGATGACCTGGCGACTTGTCCAGGGTGTACCCCGCCTTTCGCCCGTAGTCAGCTGGGATAGGCTCCAGCTTGCCTGCGACCCTGTAGAACAGGATAAAGTGGCTAGAGATAATGAGATGAGATGAGAATATCCAGTTGTTGGTGTTTACATTACAGTTCTTTAGTAGACACTGTTACCCAGAGCAGTGTAGAACATACCCTGAGCAGCCTGGAGAACAGTTGGGGGTTAGGTGCCTTGCTCAAGGGTACTTCAGACATTCCTGCTGGTTGGTCCAGGGAATTGAACCAGCAACCGCTGCTTCTCTAACTATTAGGCCATGGCTTTGTTTATAGCTCAAAGTGCAAAATACACTTCTATGTCTATGCAAACTGATTCACTTAGCACCCACAATGTGATGATTTACTAAACCTTTAGAAACTGGGATTATGTCCCCAAATACTGTCAGTACAACCTCAAAGCAGGCATTAAATTTGTGCGAGTGCATTTCTACCAGCTAACACCAAAATTATATCAGTGTGACTCTTTTCCGTTTCCAGTTGAGAGTACGCTGTGCGCCGCTTTTCACCGGAGCTTTTTAATTTATTTTATTTTCCCATTTGTTTTTCTTTTCTGTGTTTGTGTAGTTTGATGTTTGTTTTTTGTTTTTGTTTGAGTGTTTTGTCCGCCAGCTCTGGACCCAGTTTTGGCGTCGGTTCCCTCCAGGCCTTGTTGTGCTGTGGGTGATGCCTGTGCTCCTCGCTATGGACTGCAGTGAGCTTGTTGCTCTTTTAACATCGTGGTTGTCCACGGGCGCAGATAGAGGGGGGGATGGGGGGGATTCATCCCACCCAGATTTAAATTCACCTCATTCGGTCCCCCCCACTTATAGGGAGGAAAAAATGTCTATGCTGTCTTTCTTTGCATAAGGCAAACCTCACGGAAAAATCAAAAGACTAATTACCATTCGTTTATTGAGGTGCACAGCAGTACATACATAGTTGCAACTGCGCAGACTGCACAGGTTGCGAGCTCGAGCTTGGTTGCTATGGTTACCCACAACAAGTTTGACAGGCATATCGGGGACAGCTCCTAGTTCAGGACCCCAACACGGCATGATGAAGGGTGCCAAAAGGCAGAAAATGATTGCATCGTTTTTTCAAAAAAAAAAACGACTGTAAGTAAACTGTGCCTTACTTTATCATATCACCTTGCAATTTTTTGATAGTCTGTTCAAAGTAATGTCGTAGTGAAAGTAAAATCGTACGGAATAGAGATGCCTTTCTGGTAGCCTCCTTCTTTCGGTGGTAGCCTGTAGATACAGTGCTCAGAAGGCAGTTTTAATGTTTAATCTGGCGTTCCCTGCCATAATTTCAGCGAGCATATTGTTTCATAAGGAAACTTTGCGAAGAGTTGTTGACTGACTGCCGCTCACGCAACACACAGGCATAGTTAGAAAGTCAGGATGCACTGGTTTACACTTTACACACACACGCGTAGCCCAGCCTCTCGCTATGTTTAACAGTTGGAATTTAGCGGTTTTAAAACTAGTTTTGCAGTTTTGCAATTTCTGTGCGTGATGATAATGTGTAAACTTTGGATTTCCATAGGCTATGTTAAAATGTTATCATTGTCCTGGCCTGCAGGTAGTTCCTGGTGATGGCAGTGAGGGAGGTGAAATAACATGTATACACACTACCGTTCAAAAGTTTGGGGTCACCCAGACAATTTTGTGTTTTCCATGAAAAGTCACACTTTTATTTCCCACCATAAGTTGTAAAATGAATAGAAAATATAGTCAAGACATTTTTCTGGCCATTTTGAGCATTTAATCGACCCCACAAACGTGATGCTCCAGAAACTCAATCTGCTCAAAGGAAGGTCAGTTTTATAGCTTCTCTAAAGAGCTAAACTGTTTTCAGCTGTGCTAACATGATTGTACAAGGGTTTTCTAATCATCCATTAGCCTTCTGAGGCAATGAGCAAACACATTGTACCATTAGAACACTGGAGTGAGAGTTGCTGGAAATGGGCCTCTATACACCTATGGAGATATTGCACCAAAAACCAGACATTTGCAGCTAGAATAGTCATTTCCACATTAGCAATGTATAGAGTGTATTTCTGATTAGTTTAAAGTGATCTTCATTGAAAAGAACAGTGCTTTTCTTTCAAAAATAAGGACATTTCAAAGTGACCCCAAACTTTTGAACGGTAGTGTATATATATATATATATATATATATATATATATATATATATATATATATATATATATATATATATACACACACATACATATATACACAAAATGGAATCATTTGCTGACAGCTCAGTCCCCCCCAGTTCAAAAATCCTATCTGTGCCCCTGTGGTTGTCCAGCGCTCTGTGCGGCGGTGCTTTTGTGCTTGGTGCGGTGTTCTGAGCGATGTTGCTCAGTGGCGTTGTGGCGGCTGTGCAGGTAGTATGGGACATACCAGTGCTCTGTGTGGCAATGGTTCTGTGCTCGCTCTGTGGATCCGTGGTGTGGTGTTCCGAGTGATGTTGCCTGGCAGTGTTGCTGCGGCTGTGCAGGGAGTGTGGGATTTATCTTCATGCGCCTTTTGGTGGGACTGTGGTAGCTCCACCACTGGAATGATATCCGGACCTTCTTTTGGTGGACTTTTTTTCCCCCCTTAATTGTAAAGCGACCTTGGGTATGGGAAAGGTGCTATATAAATTCAACTTTATTATCTCATCTCATCTCATTATCTCTAGCCGCTTTATCCTGTTCTACAGGGTCGCAGGCAAGCTGGAGCCTATCCCAGCTGACTACGGGCGAAAGGCGGGGTACACCCTGGACAAGTCGCCAGGTCATCACAGGGCCGACACATAGACACAGACAACCATTCACACTCACACCTACGGTCAATTTAGAGTCACCAGTTAACCTAACCTGCATGTCTTTGGACTGTGGGGGAAACCGGAGCACCCAGAGGAAACCCACGCGGACACGGGGAGAACATGCAAACTCCGCACAGAAAGGCCCTTGCCGGCCACGGGGCTCGAACCCGGACCTTCTTGCTGTGAGGCGACAGCGCTAACCACTACACCACCGTGCCGCCCAACTTTATTATTATTATTTATTATTATTATTATTATTATTATTATTCACTAGATTGTAATAATGAGAAAATGATGCTTTAATATCTCAAGCCTGTGACTGTGTATAGATACATCTTGCGATGTTCTGCAGTGATGTTCCTGAGGTCACTGGGTGTTTCGGGTCTTTCAACATCAGACGCCCTCACTCAGGCGACCCAGCCGGGGCTGATCAGACCCCGACTTGTGTCCCAGCAGCATTAGCCCACGTTTTGGACCTTTTAATCCAAATCCACCTAGAGACTCTCTCTGCAGTCTCTATGGTGGACTTGATGGCTCTCCTCTTCCTAACTCCTGTGATGCCAAGGATAGTCTGGCTAACACGACAAAGCTCTACGAGCTATTGGTCTGGCCAAGATATTAAGCCCAACCATTTCCCAGAGCCTGTGGTTGACCCGCCTCCCTGAAATGCCTCAGTTTGCTACTGGTCGAAGCCAGAAAAGGCTGTGACGAAGCTTAAACCAATCACATCACTCTTTCCTCTGACGTATGCGACGCGACGGGGCTAACTGGTAGATTAAACTCTTACCAAAGCCGGTCGGGAGCAAGGTGAAAACGTCCTTCCTTTCAATAAATACCTCCAGGGCTGCTCTTTGCTCCGTTTTCAATGAGAACTTCCTGTTGAATGCTTTCAATACAGCATCTATGCATAATAGATGCTGAAGCGTGAATGAAGCGCTTCCGGCATAGATTCTGTAAACAATCTATGGCTTCCGGTCGCAGTTCTACTACGTCAGTGCCTTGAACACGCCTCTACCCAGGGCCATTGGAGATGCTCAAAGTTGATTGGTTCCCGATTTTTCGGGAGCTCAGAAGAGCTGTAGATAGCTTGCCTGGCCAGACTAAGCTCGCAACAGGCCCTCATGTTGCATCACGCTTAGGATGGGCGGGCCCAGGCTAGCCAAGGAGGATATAGGTCTTGCATAGGGAGCGGGCTGCAAAGCCTCGACATCCCACCTCTATTGACTCACAGCGGGCTTTCCAGCCTCTCCTCCGCCATTCCTCTACCAGCTCGTGGTATTTGAGCCACTTGTGGTCATTGGCCTCTTCCATGCGGTCCTCCCAAGGGACTGTTAATTCCAATAGGAGGACTTGCTTCGACGAGGCAGATGTCAACACCATGTCTGGTCTCAAGGAGGTTGTTGTCACATACTCTGGGAACTTGAGCTGCCTGCCCAAGTCAACCCGCAGTTCCCAGTCTGATGCCGATGAGAGCAGGCTGGTTGCTGGTGTTGGCTGTGACTGTGCTTGTGGCTTCTCTCCAGCTTTCACAAACAGTACTGACCTCTGGCCACGGATGTATTTGTTGTTGGCCACTGCAGTGGAGATGGTCTCGGCCACTGTCTTCAGCACCTGGTCGTGACGTCAGCGGTAGCGGCCTCCTCCGAGGGCTGCTGGGCAGCTGCTGAGGATGTGTTCCAGTGTGCCCCTTCTTGGGCAGAGACGACATGTTGGAAGGTCACTCTTTCCCCAGGTGTGCAGGTTGGCTGGGCTGGGTAGCACGTTGTACACAGCCTGGACCATGAACTTGATGCGCTGTGGCTCTGTCTTCCAGATGTCATTCCAGGTCAGCTTCCTCTCCAGCGCTCCTTCCCACCTTGTTGATGCTCCCTGCTGCCTCATGCTCGCCATCCTGCTGGTCCTCACCTCCTCAACCCCTGCCCGCACCTCCTCCAGGACAAGATGGTGTCTGACCTTTCCCTGGGCTAGGTCACAGTGGGCCTGAGCGATGACCCCCAGCCCTGCTCGTCCAACAGCCACTGAGCCCAATAGAACCCTGTGTCTTAGTCGGGATTCCACCAGCTCCAGCCCCTCTTGAACTCTGAACTTCCTGCCCATCCTTACCACAATGCCTGCTGCTGCAACTCTGGAGTCACTGGATTCTTGATAGGCTAGTGCCTCTCTTGTGCGGAAGACTCTGAATTCCTCCTCCAGGCTGCTGAAAGGAAGCTGAAGTTTATTGCTCTTCCCGTACAGTGCTGTGCTAGTGAGACTACGTGGCAGGCCCAGCCATCTTCGGAGATAGGAGCTGATCTTTCTCTCCAGGGTCTCCACAGTGGTCATGGTCACCTCATACACCAACAGCGGCCAGAGGATGCGGGGCAGAATGCCATGTTGGTATAACCATGCCTTGAACCTTCCAGGAAGGCCAGACTTGTCCACTGAAGACAACCATGCTTCAAGCTTCTTGATGGTAGTTTGGACTGCTGCCGTGTCTCTGAGGCTGCTGTTGAAAACCTTGCCCAGGCTTGAGACTGGTTTTTCAGTGATAGAAAACAGCATAGTTTCTACCAACTTGTGGGGGATTGACCCATATGCATTGGCTAGGTCCAGCCAAAGCACTGCCAGGTTTCCATTCCCCTCACGTGCTTCCCTGATCAGCTGATTGACCACTCCAGTGTGTTCCAGGCAGCCAGGAACTCCAGGAATGCCGCCCTTCTGTACTGAGGTGTCGATGTACTTGTTCTTTAGGAGGAAGTCTGTCATTCTTCTGGCAAGAATGCTGAAGAAAACCTTTCCCTCCACACTGAGGAGTGAGATGGATCGGAACTGCTCCAGCCTGGTTGAGTTCTCCTCCTTAGGTATCCAGACGCCCTCCGCCTGTCTCCACTGGTCTGTGATGATCCCCCTCTGCCAAATCACTTGCAGCAACTTCCAGAGGATTCTGAGGAGGTTTGGGCAGCGCTTATACACTTTATAGGGTACTCAACTTGGGCCTGGAGTAGAGCTGGCTCTGGCTGCTGTTACCACCTCCTGGACTTCCTTCCAAGTGGCTTCTGAGGTGTTAAGCTCCGTTGTAGGGGCTGGCATGTCCAGGAAGGCTCTCAGTGGTCCAAGCTCTTGCTCTCTGTTTGGGTCACTGAGGGTGTTGTACAGGAAGTTGTCCACTTCCTCCTGGGAGCACTCAAGATGCCCACTTCGTTTCTGTCCTAATAACCGCTTTGTGAAGCCAAAAGGGTTAGCTAGGAAGGAACTTTGCTTCCTGGCTCTTTCTCTCCTCCTTCTCCTATGCCATTCAGTTATACGCAGGGTCAGGAGTTTCTTCCGGCAGGTGTGCCGGAGCTCCGCAAGGAGTGGCTTGTCCTCCTCAGCTGCAGCTTTGAATTGCTTTGCCAGCATACACAGCTCTTTCCGTAGCTGGTGGATCTTCTCTGCCCTGCGGTTGTTGGTGTAAGTGGGCTTGCTGGACTTAAACTCCTCAACTCCAAACCTTTCCACCCCAAAGTTTTAAATAATGGTGGTCAGGTACCTGAGTCGGCCTTCTATGCCTCCCTTTGCTATAGAGTTGATGATACTGGATGTATCCTCATCAAACTGTTGCCACAGCTCGTGCTTCTTTGCTTGAGGCCACTTGATCCGATGGTTCTGGGCTTCTCTGCTAGGGGTTGGAGTGCTGCGCACCTGGAGGTTCTGGGCTCTGTGGGTTGTCTCCAGGCCGGGCTCCTCCTGCATCTCACCAGACATTGGGCCTGTGCATTGTACTGCATTCTCCTGCACCAAGCATTTCTTCCGGCCCTGGTGGATTTTTAGACCTCGATCGTTCTTGCAGATTTTACCGCAGATGCATAAGCTTGTCGTTGTCGATAGTCCATTCTCCAAGGTCATCATCGTTAGGTCCGTCCTGTTGGGGTGCTCATCCTCCCCCCCTCTCGGGCTCCCCTGGGGGTGTTTCTCTGTGGGTTGATCTGTAGCTTGCTTGGGTTCTCCCTCACGGGAGATGCAGGTCGGGCTACTAACCCTTCCTACCCTGGATGCCGTCTTTCTGAGCTGTCACTGTCTTTCCAGTTGTCACCAGTCTTTCTTGGTTGTCACCCAGTCTCTTTCTGTGAGTCACTGGTCAAGCCAGTTAAAAGTGTATAGACACATCTTGTGATGTGCTGGGACACATCTTCAGTGATGTTCCTGAGGTCACTGGGTGTTTTGGGTCTTTCAACATCAGACACCCTCACTCAGGTGACCCAGCCAAGGCTGATCAGACCCCGACTTATGTCCCAGCAGCGTTAGCCCACGTTTCTGACCTTTTAATCCAAATCCACCTAGAGGCTCTCTCTGCAGCCTCTATGGCTCTCCTCTTCCTAACTCCTGTGATGCCAAGGAGGGTACAGGTCTTGCATAGGGAGTGGGCTGCAAAGCCTCGACATCCCACCTCTATTGGCTCACAGCAGGCTTTCCAGCCTCTCCTCTGGCATTCCTCTACCAGCTTGTGGTATTATTATTATTATTATTATTATTATTATTCACTAGATTGTAATAATGAGAAAATGATGCTTTAATATCTCAAGCCTGTGACTTAATATTCCTAACGCAAAGTCATTTTCAGCTTACATGATCACAACCCTGAAGCCAGACACATGTAAATAATTTTCATTCATGCATCATGAAAAGAACATACACTCATTTTGCATTCATAAAGTATTTTGGAAAGTTTGCCAGCAAATCCTGTTGTCTTTAATCAAGAGTCACAGCAATGCTTAGTTTCAGCTTTATTCTTCCGAGAGCATCACCTAATGGTTAGAGAAGGAGCTTTGGGACCAAAAGGTTGCCAGTTTGATTCCCTGGACCAGCAGGAATGGCTGAAGTGCCCTTTAGCAAGGAACCTAACCTCCAACTGCTTCTCTAACCATTAGGCCATGGCTTCCCC
Source organism: Neoarius graeffei (assembly GCF_027579695.1). Classification (NCBI taxonomy): domain Eukaryota; kingdom Metazoa; phylum Chordata; class Actinopteri; order Siluriformes; family Ariidae; genus Neoarius; species Neoarius graeffei. The sequence goes on along the minus strand of NC_083592.1, from coordinate 43,254,734 downwards.
AGATGATGTTCAGTGATGTTCTGTTGCAACACAATCCTCCAAGAGTCTATTACTGAATCAGTTTGTATGTGTATTTGCAGGTGTGATCAAATTTGGAAGGTGTCATTGTGCTTTTATACAAGCAAATCTTTAATAAATCAGGGAGTTACCAAGGATGTTGGAAGACAATGGAAGAACTTATGCATCTAGATGACAGAAAAAGACATTAGGCAGTGTAAACATCTGCTCTGTAGTCTAGTGTTGTAGTACTTGAGGCTGGTCTCAAGACCACTTTTCAAAGGTCTTGTCTTGGAATCAACCGCATTTTTACTCAGTCCTGTCTCGGTCTCAGACATAGAGGACTTGGAATTTTATTTCAAGACTAGTCAAGACCACAACTGTGCAGATTTCACTAAATTGCCTCTATATTGTGTGATTTATTTATTAACATCATTACTGTGATTGGATGTAAAATTTCCTGCTTCAAATGCAACCAATAAAGTGACTCATTGCTAATTTGAAATTCTTCTTCTTGCTAACAGCTGTCACCCCTCCCCCACCCTGCCCTCCTTCACACACACTGGTCTGGTCCTGGTCTTGACTCGGTCTCGCCTTGCTTTGGTCATGGCCTTGACTTGATCTCAACTCAAAGTCTTGGTCTTGATACATGTTGATCTTGGTCATGACTTGGTCTTGATTTAGGTGGTCTTGACTATAACATTACTGTACTCCTTGTCTCTGTGTCTAAGAATCATGTTATAAACTATGAGACTGGAAACCAATCACTGAGAAAAGAATGTCAAAATGACCTAAACTATCCAGTATTTTGGATGAACAAACACCTAAATAGCAACAGAAATGTCCGATGTATTCATTTGTACAGTACAGTATGAGGTTACGTGAACGGATTCATGTAAGTCAGTGATCTTGAGCATTCGTCTTATTGAGACAACATGTTTAATGTGATAAACCAACAGGTCTGTAATCCTCTAAAACACTACAAGCAAAGTGTAACAAAGCCAGTGACAAAACAGACATCATGCCAGCAGGTGAATGCAGGGAAGATACATGTCTGTGAAGATTCTCAATCATCTAGGTCATAGTAAATTGTGGGTGGTAGAAATGGGCAACTGGACTTGCTTGAAGATTCTTGAAAACGTTTCACCTCTCGTCCAAAAGGCTTCCTCAGTTCTGTCTGACTAATAGGGAGTATCAGATATTTATCTTCTCCTGGATCAGAATCAGAATCAGAATTCTGATGACCAGCTCATCTAAGGCCAAGTTTACATTAGACCGTATCTGTCTCGTTTTCTTCGCGGATGCACTGTCCGTTCACATTAAAACGCCGGGAAACGCCAGGAAACGGGAATCCGCCAGAGCCCACGTATTCAATCCAGTTCGTGTCTGGTCCGGTGCTGTGTAAACATTGAGGATACGCGGATACGCTGTGCTGAGCTCTAGCTGACGTTGTCATTGGACAATGTCACTGTGACATCCACCTTCCTGATTCGCTGGCGTTGGTCATGTGACGCGACTGCTGAAAAACGGTGCGGACTTCCGCCTTGTATCACCTTTCATTAAAGAGTATAAAAGTATGAAAATACTGCAAATACTGATGCAAATACTGCCCATTGTGTAGTTATGATTGTCTTTAGGCTTGCCATCCTTCCACTTGCAAGTGGTAAGTGACTTGCATGCCCGATATGCACTGGGATCACACACACAGTGGCTCAGTCCCGAATCACTGCTCGTGCGCTTCACTCGCGTGCTCTGTGAGCTGCGCAGGGCCAGGGAGTGCACACCCTCCAGAGGGCACTTGCTGTTCAGGGCGAAGTGATTTGGAGCGCAGGATGCCTATGCGGAGCCGAGCCACTGAGGAGGAAGCGCTGAGTCGCACTACACATTTCAACTTACGTGCCGTCTAATTAGTCATGTGATTAGCGTATCCGTGTATTGGCGTTGCTGTGTGCACGCGAATCGTGTATTGGCGTTGCTGTGTGCACGCTAATCGTTTTTAAAAACGTTAATCTGATGATCCGCTGATACGGTCTAATGTAAACCCCACCTAAGGTGTCACTCAGTGTGTTTACATGCACATAGAGAGAATCGAATTTCTGCCATTGCTCGACTGAAATCGAAGTTCAAAATGCCATGTATACACCTTAATTTAGCTGAAATTGAACCGAACTTGATTTCTCGGAATCGAGCTACACGACCTAGATTATGCGATTTCTGCCGAGCTACTTAGTGCATGTATACCCTATCGAGCTAGTAGTCGAGCTACTTACTGCCCCTTCTGGAAATGACGAGTGACGAGACCACAAGCGGGAAACACAACAGCCTCGGTCAGCATGACAACAGTAGTAGCGAGCAGCAGAAGAGGTCAGGAGGAACAAACGAAGAAGAGAAAATGGCGAGCAGAAACGTGCACTTCTGGAGCAATGAGGAGACAGAGTTCATGCTCATTCAGCTTAAGGAGTTGAATATATTAAAATTCATGGACGGGAGAAAAACGCGCAATGGAGAACACGGAACTGATAACTTTGTTTACACTCTTGAATAGCTCTTCTTCATGACGACAACCGGAAGTGTACCAACACGATGGGGCGTGTAGCGCCACCTGTGGCTCGGGTGCACAATGCACCTCACACAATAGCCCGATTTCATTGTGTGCATGTACGATTGGATTTCTCTGGCACCCTGCTGGGACCTTCAGCTCGATTACCGACAGCAGCTCGATTTGGATGTGCATGTAAACGTAGTCACTCAGTGCGTTTACATGCACATGAGCAATTCCAGCGTTATGGACGTGACACTTGAACTCAAAATGGCAACAAATGGCCCAGTGCATGTTTTATTGTCTCCCAGTATTTAAACAGGTGTTGCATATTTTAAGGCTGTACCATACTGGAGAAGTGATAGAACAAGAACAATTCCCATAGTACATCTAGGGCATGCCAGAAAATGCCAATAAAAGATGCGTTATGGATGTGACAGAAAAAGTATCACTTTTCTTGGGTGACTGTACATTTTTATCAAACTCTGTGAAATTGTAAACCTAATGTCGAAATGGAGATATCCATTTGATAGAAGGGTCCAAGGTGAATATTAAAAAAAATCTTTGTTTAAAATATTTTGTATTTCATGCAGAGTTTCGGAAGGAAAAGTCAGCGTTATGGATGTGACGAAATTCCGTTATGGATGTGACGCGTCTGAAATGGACATGGCATATGTTTAGAAAATCAGCAATTTAACCACCATAACCCTTTGAAAAACTCTCTAAATATCAGCTAAAACTATCAAAGTTCTTAAATAATATTTAGGATGTCTATTGTTTTGCTGTGTTGTGGATTTTAGCATACATTTCTGTGGCTTGTGGCAATAATATAGAATTGTACATGATCAAAGTTGATTTTAGCTTGGGTTTTACATTATAAGAAAGAAAGACTGACATATTAAGGCGAAGGGAACAATTCTTGTGACAAATTGGTTCAACTTCTTCACATCTGTAAAATACAGGCCTAGGTGATATCTCTGGGAGTGGTTTTGATGTATTACATGTTGCTTTATTTTTGCATGGTGAGGTTGACATTTACATGGAATTGCCCACATAGAGAAAATCGAATTTCTGCCGTTGCTCGTCTGAAATCGAAGTTCTAAATGGCATGTAAACACCTTAGCTAGGCTGAAATTGAACCGAACTTGATTTCTCGCAATCGAGCTACACGACCTAGATTATGCGATTTTTGCCGAGCTACTTAGTGCATGTAAACCCTATCGAGCTACGTAGTCGAGCTACTTACTTCAGCACTGCCCCTTCCTGAAGTGACGAGTGACGAGCCCACAAGCGGGAAACACAACAGCCTCGGTCGGAAAAAAAACAAACAAACAAAAAAACAGCCTCGGTCGGCATGACCCTTCACCTTAGCCGCCCACTTTATTAGGAACACTTCTGTTCGTACATACAAACTACAAACACTCTTCTTAGAGTTTATTTTATTTTTAAAAGGGACAGTGTACAAATTAAACATTATCCTTGTGGTAAGGACAGATGTCTGTACAAGGTTATAGCAGTACATGCTAATTTCCGCCTGTAGTCCCTTTGTTTATACTCTTGAATAGCTCTTCTTCATGACGACAACCGGAAGTGTACCAACACGATGGGGCGTGTAGTGCCACCTGTGGCTCGGGTGCACAATGCACCTCACACAATAGCTCGATTTCACAGTATGCATGTAGGATTGGATTTCTCTGGCACCCCTGCTGGGACCCTTTGCTCGATTACCGACAGTAGCTCGATTTGGATGTGCATGTAAACGTACTGACTGATGCATCATGTTGGTGTGGGTCACTGGAGGCTGGGTGTGAACGGCGAGTCATTAGGGTGATCAAAGGATTGCCCGTTAGGGTGACTCACAGGAGGACAGAGAGAGTCAGATTGCCATTGATCACCCTAATGGGCAATCCTTTGATCACCCTAATGACTTGCCGTTCACACCCAGCCTCCAGTGACCCACACCAACATGATGCATCAATGACACCTTAGGCTACATCCACACGACAACGGCAACAAGATGTTATTTAAAAAAATATCGCGTCCAAATGGGCAACGATCAGTAAAATATCAGGTCCATATGGCAACGCAACGCTTGCTGAAAACGATGCAATACACATGCCACACCTCTAGGGGCGCTGTAAGACGGTCCCTTTGGAGACACCAGAACAATAGAAGAAGTAAGGACGCATGCGCATAAACTATTATGCGCGAGACTTCATATTAGCCACAAAGTCAGAAAAATCTGTTCGCAAAATTACATTATAATGACCAAATACAATGAAAAGTATTTTTCCAGTCTCACCTGTGAAAGGTAATCCCATGTGATCTCGTTTGGGCGGTAAACCTGTTGGTACAGTTAAACGCAGCACATGAATGAGGCATCTTTATTCTCCGCTTTGACCTATCCAATATGGCGGCGAGGATGACGTATGATTCTACGCGTAAGGCGGCGTCTTTAATGGTCCGGAATAAATTGAATGCTACACGTTGATGGATTAATTTGTTCTTCTACGCCCTTTTTGAGGAATGTATTGTAGGACTTAAACCAACATCTGAAGAGGTGAGATCGCTCCTTTTTTTCCCTATTTTTGCTGGCGGGATTGACTCTGCCCTAAGGGCTATTTTCTCTCTCTCTCTCTCACTGACTTTACACCATTACACAATAAATATTCACAGTGAAAATATTTTGTAAGCGCGTTTCATGAACCAAGTTATAGGATTTGTTGACAACTCGCATCGAGTTCGTTACACTTCTACCCGGCGTGAAGCACTGACAGTCATGTGGTTGTGATGTCATCGTAAACAAATCCGTTCTACTCATCCAGACGACTTCGCAACGGCAACATTGCCAGATCTTTCCACTCTGGGACCCGTTCTCAAAAGATTGCGTTTTGCGTTTTGCCATGTGGACGCCAAGCCTAAACGATAAACAATTGTATCGGATTCACCTGAATCCGTTGCCGTGTGGACAGGGCCTTAGATGAGCTGATCATCAGAATTCTGATTCTGATTCTGATCCAGGAGAAGATAAATATCTGATACTCCCTATTAGTCAGACAGAACTGAGGAAGCCTTTTGGACGAGAGGTGAAACGTTTTCAAGAATCTTCAAGCAAGTCCAGTTGCCCATTTCTACCACCCACAGTTCAGGGAAGATACAGTACACTTTTAAACATTAAGATAAAATACTACTACTTTTCACTATATAACACTCTCAAAACAACAAAAACATCTCAAGAAAAGTTAATGGCACATCATTCATTGTGATCAAATAAAGTTGAGGTGTTTGGTGCCTGTGTGTGCCCCCCAGCCCCCGAGACTGTGAGTGCATAAATAATCATCACAATGTGAGCGCACAGTTTTCACACATACTGTAAAAGTGAGTGCACAATATTCTGGTGTGAAAAGTTTATGAAGGTGGCATTCTGCTCGAGTGCACAATCCAACACTTTCCATTTGGTTGTGATCAAGGACGTGATAAATAGAGATAGACAGCAGATACACTACAAAGCAATGAGTCACCAAAAGCCCTGTCACTGTGATGCTGAAAGCCCTCTATTTGATTCTACATTATTTTCTTTTTGATACGTGAAGTGTGTGTTTTTAGTGCTGTTCCTTAGCCCGTGCCAAGCTGTAATCATAACGAAGCATTGTTACAGAAAGAGCACATCTGGCAGGAGAACACACACACACACACACACACACACATTACTATCTTTGCAGGGCTTTTCCATTGCCTAACCATAAAGTAACCACTAGTTAAATTAAACAAAAAAATCATAACCCATTGTAATGCAGTCTTATCTACATGCGTTGTGTTGTAGCCACGTTGACAATTTCTTTCAGACATGCTAAGGTTATTAGCTCATCCGGCCGACAGGTGATGAGCTTATGGACCCTTTTCACGTGACGTCACGACAAACGCGGCCGCCATTTTGGACGTGTACTACCAGTAGTTTACCACAGCCAGCATTGAGGAACGGCAGCAAAGAAAGTTTTTACTTTCAGCAAGACTTCCATCATGCCACTATATTGTTGTGCACCTGGATGTAGTAACCATCAACAAACAAGGCAAGGTTTATTATTTTATCGGATCCCGGTAGATGCTGACCGACGGAGAAGATGGATAGCGGCATACCAATGCTTGTGTAGTGACCACTTTGTTGGAGGTAAGACGAATAAAATTAGCCAGAAAAGGCATTACATTGCTGTTAACATTCTGTGGCGGCGAGTGTGTAACCAAATAGGCTAAAATAACCCATTGTAACCTCTTTGTTCTTCTGTAGTAGCTATTGTTGACTAGCTAATGTCAACAAGTAGCTGGTATGTTACTGTAGCAATGTTTACGTTCAGTCATTTGGATGACTGTTAAAACCTTTCAGTCTCAAGTTTTTCCTTTACTGTATTTACTAGTTTACTGTAATTATGATCCGGCAGCTATTTACACCGGATCCAGTATAAATAGCTGCCGGAGCCAACGTCCGAGGTTCCGGAGCGCGCTCCGGCTTGCTCCCGGAGTGCTCCGGCCGAGGTTCCCCTCAAATTAAGCAGCGCGCGCCGGCTTGCTCCCGGAGTGCTCCGGCCAAGGTTCCGGAGCACACTCCGGCCGAAGTTCCCCTCAAATTAAGCAGCGCGCTCCGTAACCTTGGCCGGAGCACTCCTGGAGCAAGCCGGCGCGCGCTGCTTAATTTGAGGGGAACCTCGGCCGGAGCACTCCGGGAGCAAGCCGGCGCGCGCTGCTTAATTTGAGGGGAACCTCGGCCGGAGCACTCCGGGAGCAAGCCGGAGCGCGCTCCGGAACCTCGGACGTTGGCGTGTATGTGTATGGCGATGGGTTTTTAACGACATAGGTATACAGATCATGTGGGCCGAAGTCAGGTAAAGACGAGGGCTTTGTGTACTTCCGTACGTCAGTGAACAATCCTGGTGGAAGCAGGTAAACGTCGTTCTCTAAGCCTGCTAACCTCAATTTTTGCAAATACCTCTCCCTCTGCTCGCCCTGTAAATGCCCTACGTCGCTGGATAGTGAAGGTGTTTTCTGCATCTCGCTCCTTTTTCTTGTATGTTCTCCGTTTGTCGCCTTCCTCGCATTCAAACCGATTCGAGCTGAAGTCCACGACATGTCCAAAATGGTGGTCACATTTACGAAGGTCACGTGACTGAAAAGGGTCTATACCATCGTGTGTTGTCTGTCGTCCGTCTGATGTTGTCCACATTTCACACAAATCGCTTCTTCTCTCTCAATTCTTCACTGATTTTTATTCTTTTTGGCAGGAAGGTAGGTCTGCCTGGGGTGCATATGGCTTCTACCCAAATTTGCATAATTGCAATTAATAATGAAGATATGGAGTAATTCAGTCCTAACGAGCTGTTTCCACACAAATTGCTTCTTCTCCCTCAATTCTTCACAGATTTTGATTCTTTCTGGCATAAAGGTAGGGGTACTTATGGTGCATATAACTTCTACCCAGATTTGCTTAATTACAATTATTCATCTCATCTAATGAAGTTATGGACTAATTAAGTCTTAATGAGCAGTTCAACAAAAATCGCTTCTTCTCGGTCAATTCCTCTCCATTTTGGATTCTTTCTGACAAATAAGTCAGTATTCCTAGGGTGTATATAGCTTCTATATTTAGCTTGTATATAGTGTATATAGCTTCCAACATTTATTGCACAAAGTGGCCCACTTTATATCGCTCCTTCTGGACTAGACAGAGCCGGAGTGAGCTATGCCGTCATTGACGGTCTCATTCATTTGTTTACCAAAAAAGCATACAACTAATACATATCATTACAGATCTTGTGATGTTCCATACAAAGGTATTTTCTATTGATTCAGAACACTACTTGTATCCATCCATCCATTATCTGTAGCCACTTATCCTGTTCTACAGGGTTGCAGGCAAGCTGGAGCCTATCCAAGATGACTCGGTAAGAGGTGGGGTACACCCTGGACAAGTCACCAGGTTATCACAAGGCTGACACACAGAGACAAAACCATTCACACTCACACCTACGGTCAATTTAGAGCCACCAATTATCCTAACCTGCATGTCTTTGGACTGTGGGGTAAACTGGAGCACTCAGAGGAAACCCACACAGACACAGGGAGAACATGCAAACTCCACACAGAAAGGCCCTCATCGGCTGCTGGGCTCGAACCCAGGACCTTCTTGCTGTGAGGTGACAGTGCTAACCACTACACCACTGTGCCAGCCCACTACTTGTATCTTATTAACAATTCATAATACCTAATAAAGACAGGAAGGAGCAGTAGTCTAGCCTAGCCTGACAAAAAGCAATAGTGGACAATGTGCAATATAATGTGCAATACCTCTCCTGGTGGACTTTTTTTTTCTTTTCCCATATCTTATTCTTTTTTATATTTGTATATGTAAATACTTGGGCGGCACGTTGGTGTAGTGGTTAGTGCTGTCGCCTCACAGCAAGAAGGTCCGGGTTCGAGCCCCGTGGCCGGCGAGGGCCTTTCTGTGCGGAGTTTGCATGTTCTCCCCGTGTCTGCGTGGGTTTCCTCCGGGTGCTCCGGTTTCCCCCACAGTCCAAAGACATAGGTTAGGTTAACTGGTGACTCTAAATTGACTGTGAATGTGAGTGTGAATGGTTGTCTGTGTCTATGTGTCAGCCCTGTGATGACCTGGCGACTTGTCCAGGGTGTACCCCGCCTTTCACCTGTAGTCAGCTGGGATAGGCTCCAGCTTGCCTGCGACCCTGTAGAAGGATAAAGCTGCTAGAGATAATGAGATGAGATGTAAATACTTAATTTAATTTATCTAGAAGTTTTCTCTATTTTCTATTCTCTGTTTATCCTGTAATGACGCTGCTGGAATTTTAATTTCCCTGAGGGAACCCTCCCAAAGAGATCAATAAAGTTCTATCTAATCTAATCTAATCTAATCTAATCTAATCTAATCTAATCTAATCTAATCTAATCTAATCTAATCTAATCTAAAGTGCAATATTATAATGACTGCATTACTGTATAACAGGATATGAATGTGTTCATAGCTCATCATAACTAAGACTTTCACAGAAAGTTTTAGCATTTTAAATAAAAATTTTCATCATGTGAACCAGCTAGCCAGTGGTCAAGTCAAAGAGCTAAATAAGATGTGAGGTTTAGAGAGCTCTCAGGCAGACAGGAGAGCATTAGAGCTACAGACATGGCAGGCTACACACACTGGTTAGTCTTTCTATCCTTGTGAAGACCTTCCATTGTCATAATTATTAATGTTATACTACATTTAAATCTAACTAACTTTAAAGTGCTAGTCTTACAAAAATGGCATCACCTCTGGAAATGATACTTTATAAAACTAGATGTGTTAAATAGTTCACTTCCTAAATTGTATTTTAATACGAGATTGGAAACATGTTCTATTTAGCCAGTAAAGTTTGGCTCTTTGAGTCTGCCATTACACGAATGTGTTCCTGGTAAATTACTGTTAATTCAAAGGAAGTGACATCATATGCGCAATGCTTGAAAGTTCATGGCATTTCTGGCTTCATCTGCTTTGCAAAATGTAGCATGTTTTTGATGATGTTTTTATTCCAAAACAAAATTAAAACCAAAGCATGCCTCTTAAGAGGTGTGTCGTTCAAGGCTGTTCAAGTGTAGACGAAAAAAAAAAGAAGCGGAATTTCGATCCATTACAGCCCAAAGTTGGCAAGACAGTTATGAAATTAACGGGTTCGATTTGTACAGACAAAGAGGGGTAACTTCAAGCCGAGAGGATGGTTTGGTGTCTGTTCCATACATTTTGAAAAAGATAAATTTGTGAGGCAGATTCACATCGAAGGATTTGAGCGACTTCTGGTACACGGAGCAGTCCTTACAATCTGGAAACAAAAGTTAGAAGTGCCGTCCCAAAGAGCTCACCCCCACACAGGAAGTGTCAAGCTTGTGTTCAGCCTGTTGCTTGAATTTATTAGTTGTCTTTAGTCAGATCAATAACGTTCTAAGGTAGTGTCTATATGGCCAAATATAATATTTAGATAGATGACAGACAATTACTGATCTAAAAGCAAACCAAAACATGCCTATTCACTCTGAGTCACTTCTTCATCCTTGTTGTCGTAAAGTTGTGTAGAGAGCTTTACAAAAGAAGGCAGTTGCACATATGATGTCACACATGCAGCGCTGCTGACCAATAAATTGCTGCAATCTAATGACGGACAAGCTTTTAGTGATTTTTGGAACAGGATTCAGACGCAAGCAGCACAGTGGTGTAGTGGTTAGCACTGCCACCTCACCGCAAGAAGGTTCTGGGTTCGAGCCCAGTCACTGATGGGGACCTTTCTGTGTGGAGTTTGCATGTTCTCCCCGTGTCCGCGTGGGTTTCCTCCGGGTGCTCCGGTTTTCCCCAAAGACATGCAGGTTAGGTTAATTGGTGGCTCTCAATTGACTGTAGGTGTGAATGTGAGTGTGAATGGTTGTTTGTCTCCGTGTCAGCCCTGCGATGACCTGGCAACTTGTCCAGGGTGTACCCCACCTCTCGCCCATAGTCAACTGGGATAGGCTCCAGCTCTCCTGTGACCCTGTACAAGATAAGCAGCTACAGATAATGGATGGATGGATGAATTCAGATGCAAAAAAATGTTTTCAAACTAATTTTTTATTTATCGGTGAACTTTACAACCTATTTGAGCATATCACACACAGAAAACTTGGGATTTTATGATGTCATTTTCATAAGACTAGCACTTTAATCTCAGTAACCAAAAGGAAAGCTTTTGGCTGGCTTGCTTATCCATCCATCCTCCCTCACAGGGTCCCCATAAGATCAACACTGTCATATACACTACCGTTCAAAAGTTTGGGGTCACCCAAACAATTTTGTGTTTTTCATGAAAAGTCACACTTTTATTTACCACCATAAGTTGTAAAATGAATAGAAAATATAGTCAAGACATTTTTCTGGCCATTTTGAGCATTTAATCGACCCCACAAATGTGATGCTCCAGAAACTCAATCTGCTCAAAGGAAGGTCAGTTTTATAGCTTCTCTAAAGAGCTAAACTGTTTTCAGCTGTGCTAACATGATTGTACAAGGGTTTTCTAATCATCCATTAGCCTTCTGAGGCAATGAGCAAACACATTGTACCATTAGAACGCTGGAGTGATAGTTGCTGGAAATGGGCCTCTATACACCTATGGAGATATTGCACCAAAAACCAGACATTTAGTAGAATTTAGCTATAATAGTCATTTACCACATTAGCAGTGTATAGAGTGTATTTCTGATTAGTTTAAAGTGATCTTCATTGAAAAGAACAGTGCTTTTCCTTCAAAAATAAGGAAATTTCAAAGTGACCCCAAACTTTTGAACGGTAGTGTAGGCGTATGCTTGTTGGTGCATTTGGTTCCCAAGAATATATAAAAACATATACACACACACACACACACATGCGCGATGCTAAAAAAAGTCTCATACACTGCTTGTGCCACTCAACTAAGAGGACTCCTGCTAAGCTGTAAAAACTGGCTACGGAGGTTGATGATGGCTTGTGCCTGAAATCCAATGGCCTGGATTCACAAGCACATTGAAATCTCAATCTGTATAAAATTGGCTGAGAAAGCACACTGCATGAGCAGGGTTAGTAACAGCTTCTGCTGCCTTTAAACAACCAGCACATATTAAAAAAAAAAAAAAACAGGCTAGCATAAATCACTTCATTACCTCATTTACAAGATGCGAAATGCTGCACATTAATGGCAAGGTTTATTTAAATACATTTGTGCAAAGAAGGAATGAAAAAGTATTCAGCCTTTAAATTCACCAAGCTGTAAATATAGTCACTTGTTCAAAAGAATGTGCATTCAAGGGCTTACATTCTCAAGCCCGACGTGTAATTCAACACTGTACACATTGCTCATTTCAAGACTTTTTCAAGAGCAGCTAATGCACGGTGTGTGAATAACATTACATAAACTGTGTGTGTATCAATGGTGAGTCTTCTTCATGTGGAACCTCTGTTCCTTTTAATGGCTTTCCTGAATGCAGCCAAGCATCACGGTGTGAAGGGTGATGAGTGGAAATGAGGGGGTTAATGAGCGGTCTCGCCACAGGTAAGAGCAAGAGTAAAAGTTATCTCATTTCATGCTCATACAACTGGTCATGAGGAAAAAAAAACCATTTAGTTTGTGTTATGGTTGAAAAGAATCCATCAGTGTGACTTTATAAGGACAGGAAGCATGGTATCAGTTATCTCGCCGGTGTTTAGTATGACTCCTCCTTAAGACTGTTTCCACTGATTACCATACAATAGGGATTGGTGGTAAGACTGGAGAAAAGCTAAGCATGCTCTGAAAAGCCAAAAAATAAACAATGATTGTTTTGGTATGTACTTTACCAAGTCTGCGCTGGACGTGTGCATGAGTACAACAATTGTTTTTGAGGCAATGAGGATTGAACCTTAAGATGCTAGGAAACCTTTAGAGTACAATACAAATAACTGCAGTAAACCCTGATTTGAATATTTACAATGAAGGACATATGTCAACAATGAAATATTTACAATATGACATAACAATATGTGTCATTATTATACATACAGGACACTTTTTTGATGGAATAAAAACATGTAGGGCGGCACGGTGGTGTAGTGGTTAGCACTGTACAGCAAGAAGGCTCTGGGTTCGAGCCCAGTGGCCGATGAGAGCCTTTCTGTGTGGAGTTTGCATGTTCTCCTCGTGTCTGCATGGGTTTCCTCCAGGTGCTCCGGTTTCCCCCACAGTCCAAAGACATGCAGGTTAGGTTAACTGGTGACTCTCAATTGACCGTAGGTGTGAATGTGAGTGTGAATGGTTGTTTGTCTCCATGTATCAGCCCTGCGATGATCTGGCAACTTGTCCAGGGTGTACCCCGCCTCTCGCCCATAGTCAGCTGGGATAGGCTCCAGCTTGCCCGCGACCCTGCACAGGATAAGCAGTTATGGATAATAGACGGATTGAATAAAAACGTGTGTTCTATTTCCATCTAGCAGGTTTCATTCATTTGGTTTGATAGCATGCAATATTGTTATCATATTGCTTATCCTACATGTATTACATCACTCTTCCCAATGGAGAATGAGCGTTGAATATGGTTTATGATATTGCATGGTTGTCAAGACAACATGACATCACACGTCGGAGATGTACAACTTCCATGCTAGCGAGCAACAATTTCTAAACAAACATGGCCACCATGTTTGCTTTCATTAAATACGGAAGATTTTGAGAGAATTTTGAAAGAGAAAGACATGTTGAACACCCGAAAGGAATGTGTATGTATAATAATAATAATAATAATATTGGCTGGCTATTTTTCATGGTATATCAGATATATTCCATTCAGCTACTCATCTTCGACTCGTTCAGAATCATACTAGCTGAATGGAATATATTTGATATACCATGAAAAAAAGCCAGCTGATATTATATGTAAGTAGTAGCAATAAATTTTAAACTATAACTCTAGAATGAGTAAGGAATAAAACATGACAAGGAATCCTATCACAGGAAAGTAATCAATGGCAGAATGGTGTTATTTTTCAGTATTTTGTCAGCAATTATTTCCTTTATTTATCCATGAACAACAATCAAATTGTTCAATTATATATATCATCAATTTATAGTTATGTTTCATATTATGGAACATCCACAAGGCAAGTTAGTTCCTCAGATCATTTGCATTATAGCAGCTATTTAACAGTTATTCCACGAAATCGAGTCGTACATGAGCTGATAGCTGACGAAGCACGTAGCACTGAGTTGGCTATACGACGAGATTGAGTGAGTGGAATAATTGTTTTATTCTGTCCAGATTCATTGGATTTTGAGAAACAGAGCACTTTTATTTTTATCTTTTGCAAATTTGATAAATAAAAACTTTCTACAAAATGTCCGACAAAATAATTTCCGCTTTGGCGGACTTCTTAAAAACCCATCGATGGCTGCACAAATTGACTTCAGTGTTATTTATTTTGTAGAAAGTGCCATCTTGCTGTCATGCCGAGGTATAGAATAGCTTTAGACATTTATTTAATTCTTCCTTGGACATTTCAGTTCTATAATGTTCAAACTTCTTTAAGGTATTTTTTAATGCTTAAAGATGAAGAATGTAAACAAACCGGCAAAATGACAGAAGCAATTTGTGAAAAATGCTCGAATAATAATTATTGGAAAAAAGATCCATTCTTATGATCAAATACTTTCATTCCACATTATTGCTTTTTTGCATTTTTGGGGTTTTATTTTCAAGTAGTTTTTATTTTGTCCTTGGTTGGTTCAGCAACACGCTACGCCATTTTATTGTTCTTTACTCATGGTATATGAGCTGATAGCCTAGTAGTAGAATAGCCAATCAGAGCATGCGATTGCTCATATTCAGTGAATGTGGACAGAATAATTAACAGTTATTCCTTCACCAGCGTCTGTTCTTTTCTCTTTCTCAAAAGTGCAAACTCCTCTGTCATGAAGACTTTCCTGTGGTGGAAAACCTTCCTGACACTTCATATCAATCATAATATATTTTTCTTTGTTACGTAACAGCACATTTTTTATCCATCTGTTATTAGGCTTTGTTTATATGAAGTGTCTGCAGTACACGTCCCAGAGAACGAGCTGTGGAAATGATGGATTAGAATGAGCTCATTAATATAAACCTGTGAGTCGCTGTAGCGCTGTGGTATGAATATGATATACAGTATATGATATGATCTCTTATACAGATTAAGACAGAAGACATGAGACCCTGTTTGTGTTGGTTGGTTGGTTGGTTGGTTGGTTGGTTGGTTGGTTGGTTGGTTGGTTGGTTATTGATGTAGATGGTTCGTCATTAAACCATAGAAAATTTTCATAAAATTTTGTTGACCACTGAGTTAAATATTTCTTATGAACACTGATACTGTATTTTCCTGCAAAGCACTAAGACGACCAATTTCCAAGCCTTATCCTATTTGGTATCATGGAGATCCCAGAACTTCTTGGATAGCTATAACATCCTTAATACTGTTTTATTAGTGTAATATCAATGTAATGATTATTCTTAAATTTATAATAACTGAATTTTAAACATCCTGTGGACTGCAATATTGCTTTTCTTTTGTCTTTTAAACACCTTGTGGACTGCTATACTGCTTTTTTTGTCTTTTTGCATTGTAATAAAATCAAAGATTTATTTTTCGATATTTTTCTTATAAAACAAACATGAACTGCTTTGTTATTTAGTCGACAAATGTTTTAAATTCATTTAGATTTGAGGGCATTTCTGTAATGCACAGCCACCTTTTAACAAAAAGGGTTAAATTTTTCATCTTTTGTGTTCACTAGGCTATCTCAACTAAACCTTCAAAACTCTTGTGATAATATTTTTCTGATAATCCTCACTCAGCAGTTCAGGTGTCTGTGACTAGCCTCATAAATGACTGATCATAAAATCGCCACACAGAATTTACTATGAGATCAATATTTAAGCATTTTGGAAAGTTTTATGGTAAAGGCACGATACTGAATTCAGTAGAAAGATCAGGGAATTGCCGCAAATCATCAAATATATTTAAATATATAAAAGAATAGCAAGAACTAAGAATAAACTTGGCTAAACAAGTATATTAAAAAGCAATGCTTGTGTTAAAAAAATTTAAAACATATTACATTATTAATGCTGATTTGTGTAGAAACAGTGATGTGAAAAGCCATCGTAACCAGATGTACACGTGAAATAATTGAACGTTTCTCATAATCAGTCATGAATTTAGTTTGTGAAGTTGGTCACCTGATATTTCTGTGAGTGAGATGAGAGGGAAGATGCATTCTTTAAATTTTAGGGTACTCTTTTTTTTTTTTTCCCGAACACAGATAAATTGATCTCTACTAAGCATATCGGGGAATTTTAGATATTTTAGATATTTTTCCTCTTAAATCTGTTATAAAAACAACACTATCAATTGAACATCAACTGCAGTGGCAACACTAAAGTCTGTAGCTCCATTCCATATTTCTGTGTTAGAGACCAAACATCTGATAAATAAATTTGTCAGGACAGAAGCACCAAACTGTGATCTCTTAAAGCATCTGTATGGTGATTCAATATTAGTATTTTAAGCTGCCAAATCTACAATATATGATATGCTTATGGTTTTACATTTCAAAAATGTATGTTACAATTCAAAAATCAGCTGATTGTACGCACGTCCTAATGTGTATGTGTCTGTGGATGACCTGCATTTCATATACACATCTCATATGAACCATCAGTCACTCATTACACCCCCACATACACAAGTGCTAGGCCTTAATTCAACAACACGAGAGTCTTCAGTAGCGGTGCGTATTAAGACAATCTGAGAGAAAACATTATCACTGGGGCGACAAGAGCAAAACCATACGTTCAAGATTTAATTATGAAATGCTGCAAAATCCAAAAGAGACCAGCAAAAGACTGGAGCTATCTGTATTGAGCATGCACCGAGCTCTGGTCACTGAGTTGCCTCAGCTTGCCTTTGTTTGGTGCTTGGTTACACTGAGTCGTGTTGCCAACACAAGAGGGCGTGTGTGTGTCTCCTGTGTTTGTGCTCTGCGTCTCAGCTTGTGCAGCTCTGCAGCCTCCTCATCTCAGTCAAGTGCATCACCCAGTTCACACTCACAGAGCATGCGCACACACACAGAGTGATTTAACTCGGGCTATGAGCAGAAAGGCCTCATAGCCTCGAACACATGATGAGTTGGAGCTGAAACTGCAAAAAGCGACAAAAAAAAATATGGAGCATAATAATATCTTGAAAGTTTTTATTACAGATATTTTTGTTTGAGTTAAAAAGTTATGACGCACACAGAGCACGAGCCAGAAACAAATATTTCAGTAAGAAATAAAATACCAACAGGATGCTCATTATCTGCTTCTTCTTATTATTAGTATACTGTTTTTAAAGGGACAGAGATCTTTCTGCTCTAGAGCCTACATCTAGAATAAACATCAAACCTGGGTTTTCTTAGGACTGTTAAAGGATGTGTGTGTGTGTGTGTGTGTGTGTGTGTGTGTGTGTGTGTGTGTGTGTGTGTATTAAATTATATATATATATATATATATATATATATATATATATATATATATATATATATATATATATATATATATATATATATATAATGTGTGTGCGTGTGTTATTAACAAACAATAAAAAAAACTCTGAAATGTGACATGTTGATTTTGTCTCTGTTGTTTTTCAGAGAAGGTTTTTATTGTTTAAAGATTTTTTGAAAAGGTCGAGCCTTGAAGATTTAAAATATCATCTGCTTTTTGTGTTCTTCTGCTCTTGGCTGTGTTAGTGAAGGCTGAGCAGAAGGGTCGCCTTCAGTCTTATTTCTTTCTCTCGACATTCACCAATCATCTTCTTCCGTTCAGATTGTGTCACCACGTGCCTCACGCCGTTTCAAACGCTCATTATCCGCAATTATGCGCCGTAATTGCGTTTTTTGGTTTAAAGAGCTACAACCCAGAAGAAGCATGCCGTGGATTTCAGTCATTAGGCGTGGGCATGTGTGTGTGTGTGCGTGTGTGTGTGTGTGAATACAGACCTGCAGGCCGAGCTGGAAACTTTTAAAGACAAAAAAAAAAAAAAAAACCCAACAACAACAAAAAGCGCATTGGCAGATGGAACTGTTGGTGGGTTACTGTTATAGATAAAAAGAAAAATATTTGTTACTGTAGTTGATATAGTCTCAGTATCATATGCGCCATCATGTCAGAATAAACCTGTAGGTGTTTGATAGCCTGTATTTGTTTGATCAACAACAACAACAACAACAACAATAATAATAATAATAATAATAATAATAATAATAATAATAATTATTATTATTATTATTCCTATTATTATTATTATTATTATTATTATTATTATAAACAAACCGCACAAATACTATCTAGGACGCAAATTCTGTGCTATATTGACATATTTGTGATGATTAAAAAAAAATCCTTACAAATTAAAAAAATTATAATAATTCACTTGTGCCCATTTCCAAAACTGATAAATTAAGGCAGTAACGGGAGCGCGCGGCACCGGTATAAGCGCTCGCGCTGCGCTAATGAGACAGGCTGCTCACTCCTTTTCACAACCAATCAGCAGCGCGTGAGCATGACGTGTGGCTGTCCTACGTCAGTCCAATGGCGAGAGGGAGAAGAGTCGGAGCCGACAGTTTTGAGAGAGCAGGACAAGAGATACGGACAGGAGCGGCCCCTCGATGCGCTGGAGCTCAGACACACACTCACATGCACACACACACCCACACACACTCCCACACACTGCCCGAACTCTAATCTCCATTTCGGGAAGTTTTACACCTCGGAGCCGCAGTCTGCTTTTTCCTGCACAAACCACGGGCACTACGGGCCTGCGCTCCGTTTTTAAAGTGGACCTAACACCGCCTTACTTTCTGGACATGGGAGACATGGGGGACCCACCAAAAAGTAAGTTCTTGAACTCTTTTGGTTAAGTTTGGAGAAAGATAACATGGTGCATGCGTTTGGGGATCAGGTATTGCTTTGTGCTCCTTGAAATGAAAAGCTTAACTATGGAAGACACTTTTTAAACACATGCGCAAAATGTAAAATAAATAAATAAATAAATAAATAATGAAAGTAATTTTTAAAAAAGGAATTTTGTCAGTTTTTCTCCTCGATAACTGCCAATGACAGGAACATTATAATTACGCATTGCTGCTTTCATAATAATAATAATAATAATAATAATAATAATAATAATAATAATTATTATTATTATTATTATGAACTCTGTGCGTTATTACACTAAAGAGAAATAATTTAATGCTTGTTCTGTACTAATTCTATTGAACCATTATGTTTGATCAATGACAACATAAGGAATAAAAAAAAGATGAACAACTTCCTTCCGTGTCCCTGGGTGTGTTTGGTGTGCAGAAAAACGCCTCGTGTCTTTGTGCGTGGGCTGCGGGAATCAGATCCACGACCAGTACATCCTGCGCGTGGCGCCCGACCTCGAGTGGCACGCGGCGTGTCTCAAATGCGCCGAGTGTAACCAGTATCTGGACGAGTCGTGCACTTGCTTTGTCCGGGACGGCAAGACGTACTGTAAACGCGACTACATCAGGTAAGACAGACATGTTGGACCACATCACATACCTTTTAAGGATTAAAAAAAAAAAAAGCGCTCATGATTTAGTGAAGAAGCTGCGGCTGGAGCTCGCGCTGTCACTCTCGCTCTTCTTTACACCGCTGCACCTATATGCTAATGCAGCAGAGCTTTAGTGTAATTATGCAGTGTGGCGCTCGCACATGCAGGGCGAAAGAAAAAAAAAGAAATGACTATGAATCATATTCTGTACGGGGGACGAAGAGAGAAATTTAGTAAATGGTTTAAAAATGGGCTTGGATTAAATATTAATCATATTGTACTGTATTTTGCTTAACAAACAAACATGCTTTTTGCACATAATAATAATAATAATAATAATAATAATAATAATAATAATAATAATTCGCTACAAACATATTACAGGCTAGTGCATTATTATTATTATTATTATTATTATTATTATTATTATTATTATGTTTCTTCCATGCATTTCTATTCTTCATTTATTATATTAAAAATTCACGGATGTCCAGCACATTTCCTCCCCCCTTTCATGCTTCCTGTCTGCTGACCTTCGGGCCTCATTTTTTCCCCTTTTCTTTCTTTCCAGACTCTACGGAATCAAATGCGCAAAGTGTAACATCGGTTTCAGCAAGAACGACTTTGTGATGCGCGCTCGCGCTAAGGTCTATCACGTGGAGTGTTTCCGGTGCGTGGCGTGCAGTAGGCAGCTGATCCCAGGTGATGAGTTCGCGCTCCGGGAGGACGGTCTGTTCTGCCGAGCCGATCACGACGTGGTGGAGAGAGCCAGTATGGCGCCTGGGGAGCCGCTCAGCCCCCTGCACCCAGCTCGGCCCTTACAGATGGCAGGTAAACTTTCATTTCTTTCAGCATTAAGGCGTCAAGCATGACGTAACTTCCAGGCCCTTGTTTATTCTTTCATCTTTCCTCTTTCTTCTTCTTCACTGCACCTTTTGCACGAGCTCAGTGCTCTGTTCTTGGCTCTGTAATTGCTTTTAGACTTTTCTTTTAGAATGCACTTTACTTTTAATGAAATCTTGCTGTTTATGATTCATTTTTAAAAATATATATTTTTGAATATTGGTCCTGTAACTTAATGCACAGACACTGTTCCTGCATCCTGCACGAGCTGAAGAAGGGCTGTGCGTTTTGGAAAGTTGTTCAGAAATGTTTGGTCTAGACTTCCTAAATTGTCTCATTATGCCATTACACATGAAATCGACATTTTATTATTGTTTATACTGAATCTTAGTTGGTTGCATGGCATCACTGCAAAGATTGACTCTTCATAATGATAACCCACTATATATATATATATATATATATATTGATTGCAGTATGTTGATTTTTAGTGGATTTTTTTTCTTACCCTATTTACATATTGACAAAATTATTCACATAACATATCTAGCCTATTACTGAGATGAATATGAATATAATAATAATAATAATAATAATAATAATAATAATAATAATAATAATAATAATTGGAGGCTAATTGAGATTTGTCATGGCGGACGAAATTGATGATTATCATATCAACCCGTAAATGAAAAGGTTACTAAACTAACAGGCTGTTGTCAGTGGTTTGTCAACATTGCACGTTTCATTTTTCCTCCAGTTTGAGTGCTATTGAATTCGTCTATTCATGCATGAAAGTGATATTCTTCCGCTGGTTCACAGCCAACCATGCGATTAAAAACTCCGCAGGCTTGTGTATATTATTTAGGAAAAGAAACACAATTCAAACGAATATAAACATGTTTGAAATCGCTAAACACTTAGACGTGTGTGTTAATAATAAAGGAAAGAAAGAAAAAAAACTTTAGGTGCATTAAAGCTTATTGGTAATTTCAAGCCAGTTGAATTTCCCCTATATTTAGGAAAATAATATTTATCTTCATGGGAGATTTATTTAAAACGGATATAAAATCAGGGCAAATTTCACACAGCACATTCTACACAGGTTTACTCCACTTCTCAAAAGTCCCACTAAGCTGCCTGATATTCTGTTTATACTGATAGTTTTGCTCTGTCCAATGTGTTACTGAATGCATTAAATATATTTTTTAAAATGAATATATTTAAGGTTGTGTGCAGAAATGATGCATCAACTTATTTGACTGATTAACAATTGATATTTTAGGCCTTTAGATTAGTCGGTTCAGGCCTATACATAGTTTACATAGTGATTCTGAAAGCTTAATGTGAAAGTTGAGACATTAGTATGTACTGGTTTAATCATGTCCCATAAATCTGACGCACCGGTCCACGCGCGCGCGCAAAAACAATGCACTACAACCGAAATCAGAACGCGACCAGACACTGACATCATCATCATCATCATCATCATCATCATCATCATCATCCAATCAAGTGGGCAAATATATAAACAATGCAATTTGATGAAATTTCAGCAGGAAAGGAAGCAGGACTCGCTCTGCGCACCAATCAGTTTTGGAATAAATTATTTAGTTAATAATAATAATAATAATAATAATAATAATAATAATAATAATAAACACCAACAATAACAACAACAATTTTGTGCACATGTATGCGTAAAATTTAGACACCACGGTTTATTTAAACTTGTACGCAGATGAACAATGTTTTCACATTCCTAACAGCCCGACATGTTATGATTCGGACACCCGTCATTTCTTTTGGCATATTTTGTAATACGCAGCTTATTGGTCACATAAATACACGGCGCAGTCCCGTTAATTAGCCCCATTAGTCTCATTCCCCGTCTTGCGATCTGAGGGCGAGGCAGCTCACATTTGTCATATTTACAGAAAATTAAAACTACCTGTCATGTTTGTTGACCTAATCGCATTTTGCATTGCATGATTTTTTTTTTTTTTGCAGCAGAGCCAATCTCAGCGCGGCAGCCCGCGTTGCGTCCGCACGTGCACAAGCAGCCTGAGAAGACGACGCGCGTGCGCACGGTGCTTAACGAGAAGCAGCTGCACACTCTGCGCACGTGCTACAACGCGAACCCGCGGCCCGACGCGCTCATGAAGGAGCAGCTCGTGGAGATGACGGGCCTGAGCCCGCGGGTCATCCGCGTCTGGTTTCAGAACAAACGCTGCAAGGACAAGAAGCGCAGCCTGCTGATGAAGCAACTCCAGCAGCAGCAACCCAACGACAAGACGGTAAGTGCGAAGGACAAACAAACAAACAAACAAACAAACAAACAAACAAACATCATGTAAGGCAAGTGAATCGGTGTAGATACACGCCTTGAAGTGCATGCGCATTTGTTTTCTAAAGGTGATGGTTATTTTTGTGCTTTGCGCAGAACATCCAAGGAATGACGGGAACTCCAATGGTGGCCACCAGTCCAGAAAGACACGACGGTGGATTACAGGCGAACCCGGTGGAGGTGCAGACTTATCAGCCACCATGGAAGGTCCTGAGCGATTTTGCACTGCAGAGTGACATCGACCAACCGGCTTTTCAGCAACTGGTGAGCGCGCGCGTAAAGTCCATGCGTAAAAGCGCAAAAAAGCTTGGAGAGCTACAATAATAATAATAATAATAATAATAGCAGCTTTGCTTATTGTAGGTGAATTTTTCTGAAGGAGGACCAGGGTCGAATTCAACAGGGAGTGAAGTGGCATCCATGTCCTCGCAACTGCCAGACACACCGAACAGCATGGTGGCCAGTCCCATCGAGGCCTAGACGAGTCGGATTAATCTTCCTTTCCACAATCGGAGGAGGAGGAAAAGAAAAAAAAAAGCGGGTGGTTGAGTCTCTGTTTCACCGAGGCTACACTCCCGAGTAACACCGACACACCTCCAATTCCGCGGGGCTTCTCCACCCAGACCAGCCCTGGCATGGTCGCGTTTATACACTGTGATGACAATCGTGGGAACAAAAGGCGCTCTAGTGAAAAGACACTTCACGACAAGACGAGCATTACCGGAAGTCGCTAACATCCGGCGGAAGTAGACCTGCACCGGGTCAGTCAAAATGTCCTTTCCTCCGACTTTTAGACCTACACTACACAGGAACTGGTGGAACTGGTCGGCTAGATTTTTTTTGTTTGTTTTTTTGCCAAACAACCCGAGACGATTTTGCGCTTGTCTTTTTTTTTCCTTTCTTTTGACAAATCAGCGAACCTCATAGGTCTCATTTTCCTAAGAGGACTCTGAATCTGTACAACGCAGCATGAGCGGCCCAAACAAACTGCTGACTCGGCACTCGGGCTCTCTAAAACAGCTCGAAGTGAGATTTATTCACTGCGTACTGACAGTGTGAGGACGGCCTGGCAGCCGAGTCGAACCGCTTTCATTATTATTATTATTATTATTATTATTATTATTATTATTATTATTATTATACCTACAGCTGGTTTTGTTATATGGTCTCTTTTTAGGCCTTAGTGGGCCCCTAAATCATTGCAACAAGGTATACCTCTATTCGACCACAAGCTGCGTGGGAAATTTACGTGTATGTGTCCGTCCGAGATTATTATTATTATTATTATTATTATTATTATTATTATTATTATTATTTCCCAAAGATGTGTATAGTTTTAAGTTAATATGTCGGGTCATGCAGCGAAGATCTATTTTTTTTGTTTGTTTGTTCCTATATTACAAAAATAATTTATTATTTATTGTCCAACGACCTGCCACTTTTGTGTACTATCTTTAATTGCTGAAGTAAAAAAAGAGGAAATTTACACTGTCGACTCTGAATGATCTATACCTATTGGACTTTATGTGTCCTGTCATTTTGACTGAAAAAATAAATAAATGATGTACCTATCGAGCAACGCCATATGTAGATCTTCAGGAATATTTGAACAATAAAAGTTTCAAGTACGAAGTAAATTTAATGAGTCGGGCACATTTTGGAGACTTTCTTCCAATGTCAGACTTTTATATTCATTTCTGAAGCGTATAGATTAATTTCTGTGCAGCTCATTATTTACCTTTTAGTGTGGTTATAGACTGGGACAATTATTAAATCAACCATATTTCAAGTCAAAGTATAATGAGAGAGAGAGAGAGAGAGAGAGCGAGCAAATTTGTTTTATTTCAGCCTTCATGAATGAAATGTTAAGAAAAGCTGTCATATTAACCATATAAAACCTTAAACATTCACAACGTCACACATAGCTCATATACATATTAATTATTAGGTGCAAGCAGTCTTGATGTAATAAGATTATTCAGTATGGACTTATTTCCCCAAAGCACTGGTATAACGATCATCACCTCTTTTCCTGTTAAGAGCTTCACTTTTTGGAAAGCTGGGCCATGATCATACAGCATTGATATGTGTGCATTTGGATACAAATGCTTACAAATTATTATTATTATTAATAATAATATAATAATATTATTATTATTATTATTATGCATCGTATGAGCACATTCTCAGAAATAAAGGTACCACAATATAGGCCTAACTAGGGAAATGTGTGTAGTGTACTTTTAATTGTCTTTTAGAGTCGTGGTCCGTCAGATCCAATTACGTACCTTATGTTATTTTTAAAACATTTAAAGCAAATATACGTACTAAATGTACTGAACACTAAATGTGCCCTTCATGCTATCACTGCAGTGATGAGGAAAAGGACAGTTTGGTTATTACTGAGAGTGTGTAATTGTGGACCTGTAGGTGATGTTTGGATCCAGAACTACACCACAGGCATGAGTTATTTCAGGCAAAAGATCTGACTTAAGCAATTGGTTTAATATAAAAGTGAAGCAGATTTGAATGTTCTGAGTGACTACACTTTTATAACCCAGACCTGTGTTTACTATGGTAAATTTTTCTGATTGCCTGGCTTGGTCTGTCAGCTTGAGTGGCCGCAGGGGCAACTTTTACAAATGCTCAGGCTACGAAGGGTCACTTTTTAATACCTGGAAGTGTGTATATATGGAAAGCTTTAGCACGAATATAAAATGATAAAATATAAAAGAGGTGACTTTGGTTTTCACAGGGACTTTGAAGATGTGCTCAAGGTCGTGCTTGCATGGATATTGCTTATTTGTGGTGTATGTGGAGTATTTGATGGATTTTGTTCCATCCCAGTTTGCGTTTCCAGTATTTAATTCAACTGCACTATAGACACCGTGTCTGAAAGATAAGACATGCTCCATTATGTGCATTATCTTTCAAGTTAGGCCTCTTCAAAAACAAAATGGGAAAATGGCACAATGTGTTCATGTTTCCATAAACAAATTGAAGACTTCCGAAGACAAGATGACAAACCTTCTTAAGTATCTATATCTGTATAGAAAATATTAGTTTGCTGAATTGATTGTTGATTTTTTTTAAATCTTCACAACCGTTCATTTTAGTGCAGTGAGCACTAGTTTTCATTTGATATCAGCTTCCTGTAGTTAAATGATAAACTTCTTTTTTTTTGAAAAGCAAATGAAAATTGGTTTGCATGTTTATTATGATGGACATCCATACTGACTCGAATAAATTAAACACAAGAAAGATAAAGGATTAGGACAGAACCATACCTTTTTAAAATATTTTATTAAAAGTTGGTGCAGTTTGGTGCTCAGGTTAGATCATATATTACAGAATCGATATGCGACACAGTTGCAGAATAATTCCAACAGCAAATTTATTTTCTCTATGTTTTAATTATCAGTGTAGTAAAGATCTAGGTGTAGCTACATATGAATAAAAATGATTTTGAAAATTACATTGTTTTCTACAATTTGGGGTTAAATATATATATATATATATAATTGTACCATTTAGGAAATGTTTGTGAAGCCACACATCAAGTGGTGCTGAACTTGCATGGATCAAAATGCTCCTGTGTAAAATGCCAGCTCTGTTCTCCAGTGTTTGGTTGGGGCAGAAGAGGGGCTGCTGGATAGCACAAAGCCTCCTGATAGAATGGCTCCCGGGTCTGTCGAGGCTCCCGGACTGCATTCAGTGTGTCGACTGGCCGGAACAAAAGCACCACTGTACCTGGAGGAGGCTCTGCACAACAATCACACTCTCCTGGATCAGACCCGATTACATTGTGAGCCAGGCAAGCAATCCGTCCCCAAGGTCCAACGCCTGACCACAGAGTCACAACACGAGCTCAGCCCACAACTGTTAAACAGTCCATGCTAATAGCAGATGGTTTACAGGGAATTATGGTATATTTGAGATCATTTACACAATAATGGGAGGTTTGTAAGTGGCATTTAAATGGTATTACGTTTGGAGGCATCGTGAGGACATACGTTGATGCGTTCTCCCTTGTGTTCTCAGGGTCGTTAGAAATGTCAAACCTCTAGATGTGTCTTTGTCTCATGTTCACTGAATCAAAGTGAATATTAAACAAGTTGGTCGAGTATTTTATGGCTTTAGGATTATACTGGCTTGAAATATGATGACAGTGATGAGATGGAGTGATGAGATGCCCAATGTCCATTTCCTGTGAAGCCATGTTAGCACAAAAATGACAATATTAAATTCTAGTGAATATTTTACTTTTGCTATATGCAC
The DNA here is from genome assembly GCF_027579695.1 of Neoarius graeffei. Lineage (NCBI taxonomy): Eukaryota > Metazoa > Chordata > Actinopteri > Siluriformes > Ariidae > Neoarius > Neoarius graeffei. The sequence goes on along the minus strand of NC_083592.1, from coordinate 43,227,569 downwards.
AAGTTCTTTTCCATATTTGTTCATATTATGTGTACAAAGGCAATGTTCTCTGACAAGTTTCTTTATTATATTTAATTACATACATGATATTCAGAAAGGCATATATCAATGATAATAATAGGGCGACACGGTGGTGTAGTGGTTAGCGCTGTCACCTCACAGCAAGAAGGTCCGGGTTCGAGCCCCGTGGCTGGCGAGGGCCTTTCTGTGCAGAGTTTGCATGTTCTCCCCGTGTCCGCGTGGGTTTCCTCTGGGTGCTCCGGTTTCCCCCACAGTCCAAAGACATGCAGGTTAGGTTAACTGGTGGCTCTAAATTGACCGTAGGTGTGAATGTGAGTGTGAATGGTTGTCTGTGTCTATGTGTCAGCCCTGTGATGACCTGGCGACTTGTCCAGGGTGTACCCCGCCTTTCGCCCGTAGTCAGCTGGGATAGGCTTCAGCTTGCCTGTGACCCTGTAGAACAGGATAAAGCGGCTAGAGATAATGAGATGAGATAATGATAATAATTGCTCTAACAGGTGTCAACACGCTCCAGTTGGAATAATATATCAATCAGTTACTATTTTTGCAACTTAACCTCATACCATGGTATCATGTTTTCCTTTCCATGCATTCTCAAACTTTTTAAACCTGGATCAGGTGTTTGAGCAGGCCACTGCTTTTTTTTTTTTTGGTCAACATAGGCCCTTCTGTTGTCTGTCAGCAGACATGGAGAAGGAGGCAGCGGTTAAGCATCTCAGCCTCTTTGGAATGTGTCAATGAAGAGGACGCCCCAAGTGTTACTTGTCAGCGCGTGTGAGAAAAAGAGAGAATGCGAAGAGCTGTGCTGGACTATAAGCCATTCCACACTGATCTTGTGGGAATTGAGCTCGGTGCTGAAAAGAACACACTCCAAATTTTCATTGGGCTTACAAGGCCTCAGAAGAACCTGGGTCTCTTCATTATATAAACTCCCCATAACAGCTTTCCCTTGATGGCTGAACCCGTCAAAACACCCTCACTGAGTGAACACTGGCAAAAATCAAGCTGGTGCATGGCGCCAGGGATTGGTTTGACTAGTAACATAATATTCGAGATCTTAGAGGTTGGTGTGGTTTGGGAAATGCATATAATGTATGTGATGTGTGACTTGATTTCGAACAAAACTACATCAGTGTGTTGACATTTCAATGTTTCAATCATGATTTTTTCTTTCTTTTTTTTTAAACGTTCTGATGTTTCCACGTGTGTGTGGATTTCCTCTGCGTTCTTGTTTAGCTACTCTAAATTGTTCTTAGGTGTGAATGAGTGCATAAACATGGATGTACAGTTCTATGCACTGGACTCCTGTCCCATCCCGGATGTGTTCCCGTCTCACACTGAGGGTTCCTGAGATCCACCATGACCCTGACCAGAATAAAGTGCTTACTGAAGATGAAAGAATGAATGAATGTCATTACATCGTTATCACATTTAAGCACAGGATTTCATTTTCTTTTCTTTTTCCACCAATTACATTCAATTCCAGTTATTGTCTGGGAACTCAACATTTACTTGCAAGATGTCAGGTTTTGCACAGCAGGAGAGATTCCAGCTGTTTCCAGAATTGTTCTAGTAATGTCAGATAAACAGGAACTGCCTGTGAATATGTGGCTTTGAGTCATACTTCAGTTCTCAGCCCAAATATTTGGGCAATTGAGGATTATTTTGGAAAATGGAGGTTAGTTTAGTGGTTTAGAAATCAAACCTGCATTGGAAACTATTACTTTCTTAATTCTCTGATTATGCTGTAAATTGCACATCATATTTCAAAAAACAAAACAAAAAAAAATCAAAGAAGGTTATTGCTTGGCTAATAACTTGTGCCAAAAATATTTTGACCGCTACAAAAGGATTTTAAATCGTCACTACTATAATATAATATAATGAAAGCAGTAGTGATGATAATACTGAACATAGTGGAGCTCATTGAATCAACACAAAAGATATGATGGTTACAGCAACAGTAAACACTATTTTTTAATAATTAAATGTACAGAATAACATTATTTAGCTTGCATGTCTGGAAGAAACTCTTAATGAAACAATATATGGCTTCCTTTTCATAAACACTGTCAGAAATAGGGGTACAGTAGGAGTCCATTTCTGTCCCCCAAGGTACTCTATAAGGCTCATTATTGGACCTCAAGGTATCCAGATTTGGGCAGTAACGGAGTACATTTACTTGAGTACTGTACTTAAGTATATTTTTTGAGTATCTGTACTTTACTTGAGTATTTTTTTGGAAACTTATGACTTTAACTTCACTACATTTGAAAGACAAGTATTGTACTTTTTACTCCACTACATTTTCTATCAAGACCCTTGTTACTTGTTACTATGAAGCAACTTTGAAAGTGGATGTTTTTTCTTTTCTTTTCTAAAACGTGATTGTTTTTTCACAGGTGACACTGAGACAGCCGATCAATGATCACTAGGGTCATGTCACGTCTATAGACTGTATAAAATTAAGTTCAGTTATTTCTCAGCAGCATTATTTAAGACAATCATCTAAAGGCAGAATGGAAGGAGACGGTTCTTCTGGGGAATGCACGCACTCATGATCATACCTGGAACCCAGGTTTCAGTTTTCTGAAAGGATTAAAGATTTGTTTAATTTTAAATGTTTGCTTTGTTTGCCTAAAACAAACCACATCATGGCCTACGAAAACTCGCCGTCCGACCTGCAGAAGCATATTGAGGTATGTAAATGTTTTACTCCAAGAGAAAGCTTGCAATGAAGTTGTTTGTGCTTTTAGAGCTAGCGATAATGTTGCAATAGCTATGCAGTCTGGTTAGTCAAATTACTTTCGATGGATTTGCCTGCCAAGTTGCCGTAGCTTTGTCCACAGCTAACGTTTACACATAGCTAGTTAACTTGGACACTGTTAGTTAGCATGTAAAAACGGAGTTACGCTAACATGAATAATGTTAACTTATCTGAAGTCCTTTCAGAAATATATGTTTTAGCATAATTTTGCCAAATAAACAGAATGTAGAAATCTTTCTTTTCTAGTAACATTAGCTACTCAATATGATTTCGAGTTTGAAGAGTTTGCTAGCATGTCAGGTGGCGCTTCAGCTCTACGGGTTCTACAAGTTAGTCAGTAAATCCAGTCGGTTGCTTCAGAGCATTAGGTTTTGTAAGCATTGTGGCAATAATACAATGATGCATTGACAGAAAATGTACTTTTAATACTTAAGTATTTTAAAAGCAAGTACTTCAGTACTTTAACTTAAGTAAAAATGTGACTGGGCAACTTTCACTTATATTGGAGTAACATTTGACCAGTGGGATCTGTAGTTTGATTTAAGTAATGAAGTTGGGTACTTTGTCCTCCTCTGAAGGTAACTATGTGTACTTTTTAGTGCCAAAAAGGTACATATATGTTCCCAATCAGTATATAAAAGGTACAAATAAGTACCTTCAAGGATACTGCCCCAGTGACAAGCCACAGTGCTCCTAAAGGTACAATAATATATTTTCTTAGAGTGAATAGTGCAAAGTAGGGCACATTTCTAAAGCTAAATCTATTAACTATCTAAAGAACCCTTGGCTGGTTAATACGCACAGCATGTAAACACGTTCCGTCTTCTTATCCTATTTTGTCCCAAACACCGAGAAAATAATTACCATAATAAACGTGAGTGAAAATTTCTTTTACGCTGGGATAACTGGTGAGAAATAACATAAAAGTTGTCAGCAATCAGCTCAGACTTCTGCACCATGTCGTACTTTCTGAACTGGTGTATTTGATCAATCACAGAGTGTGTCAGGCTTGTGTGGGTTCTCCGTGTGCACTTGGAGGGCAAGTGCAACATGACATAGGCTGTGATAAGCACATCGTGTGGGTAGCAGTGTGCGTGTGTGACATGTTGATGGCTTAAAACAAAGTGCTCTTTTAGGAACTTCGCCTTTGACTTCTCCAACCACTCATTGCAATCACCGTAGTCAGATTACTCTGCACTGGTTGTGGCTGATAATCTTATTTGATCAACTATAAATAAGAGCAATAGTTAGAGGCACACCAATAACTGGAATATTTTGAACTGTTCCTGAGACTCAAACATCTCATCTCATTATCTGTAGCCGCTTTATCCTGGTCTACAGGGTCGCAGGCAAGCTGGAGCCTATCCCAGCTGACTACGGGCGAAAGGCGGGGTACACCCTGGACAAGTCGCCAGGTCATCACAGGGCTGACACATAGACACAGACAACCATTCACACTCACATTCACACCTACGGTCAATTTAGAGTCACCAGTTAACCTAACCTGCATGTCTTTGGACTGTGGGGGAAACCGGAGCACCCGGAGGAAACCCACACGGACACGGGGAGAACATGCAAACTCCGCACAGAAAGGCCCTCGCCGGCCACGGGGCTCGAACCCGGACCTTCTTGCTGTGAGGCGACAGCGCTAACCACTACACCACCGTGCTGCTCCCTATTATTATTATTATTAGTAGTAGTACATTATTGCAAAATTATGTAAAGCTTAATACCCTTGAAGTGATCTATCTAGGGACAGATTATTTGTATCTTGTATCTTGTTCTGTCATAATATTACTTTTCTATATTACTATGCCGCAAATTAAATACTTACAGACATTTCTCAAACAAATAAAACCACGATACATTTTTAGCATCACTCACCTTCGATGCAAGCTTTATCTGTGAAGTCCTGCTTCTACTAAACCTATATTTTCCCTCCTTATACATAATATTATCGCTGACAGGACACATTACGACTGGAGTATTTTATTTTATATTTTTTGTAAGTGATGCAATAAGTGCAGAGCAATTTAACAGCCAGATCGCAGCTCACACATTTATATGCATTTAGAAATTTATCCAGTCTTTTTTTGTTATTGCTCCAAAAAGACACTTTTAACCTTGTTTTGTACTCAGTTTAAGTACATAATCTACTTCTTGTTATGGAAATGGTGTTACTATGATGTGCATGAGACTGTAGCGACTCATCTTATGTGTTACAGAGCCTGCAGATGTTTCTGTGATAGCATCACAGGAACCAAGGCAACACAAATCCTCTTTATGCTTGAAGAAAAACAGGGAAAACACACACTCATAATTGACATACGATATAGTGTGTTAGCAACATGACAACAAAAAGTAAGCCCTACTGTATGTACCTACTGCGTCAGTAAGCTCCATGTCGTGAATGTGAGCAGTCAAGGAGGCCATACTTTAAAAAGGGAATGTTCTTACATGTACGTAGCAGTTGATAGGATTTGCCCTTATCGTGAGTGATTCACAGAAATGCTAGCTCACGTTAAATTGCTGCCATGAATGTAATTTACATTTGAAGTTCATTTCATATTGTGCAACTAAATATTGATTTGCACTCACAAATCCACACGGTAGTTGATTTTTAAGACAAAACGTTATATGGCACTCATTTGATGTGTATTCTCATTTCTATTTTTAAAAGTCTGCATTTTTTTCCCAGATAGAATAATTAAAGGAAAGTTTTCACTTTATATGTCAAACAAGTGACATGAGAGCTAATAAATATGAGTCTAGTGGTTAACTTAATTTACTCGGGGATTACAAATCTGACATCTGGACCCAATTTCGAGAAATCTTGATAAAGAGCTCTGGAGCGTTCATTGGCCCTAACAGGTGGCAGGGCAAAGCCCTTCACGTCCAGGGCAAGATCCCAGATAAAACCGACAATAACAGGAGTCACGTTGCTCCCGTAGCCTTTATCACCATGCACAAAGAGAGAAAAAAAGCCCAAATGCTCTGCTTCTTTCGAACTGTAAGGGGACAGTCTTTTAGGTTGAGGAATAAAAGTCACATGCTTAATTAAAGGCTTTAACTAATATATATATATAATGTTCTGTTTTAAAACCAGTGGAAAAGCCCAATTCAGCTGCTACCTTCCTGGCTGATAGCCAGCAGAGATAGCACTTATAAAAAATTAAACAAGCGTACACCTTAATCATTTGTTCATGGAACCAGTCGACTGGGACAGCCATGCACTAATGCTTTGGGATTCAATAGTGTTGCCTTTTATTCATCACAGCCAATTTGAGGATGATCGTGATGCTTATAAAGAGCAGGGGGTGATGAAGAAGGAGGGACAAGTTCGTTCTCGAAGGAGAGACAAAGAGGGGCCCCCGGGCCCCACGGGTGAGGACATCAGAAAAGACACAATCAGCCTTATCTCCAGGCTCACTGTCCAATGGCTTCTTCACTATCAGGCTCGTCAATTGCTATCCTGTTTCACCCGCTCAACAATAATCAGAATATGATTCAAGAGAGACGTTGTTACGTCTGAGGCGAATGCACCCGGTGACACTGAATTCACAGTCAATCATCAGTGTTACACACACACACACACACACACACACACACACACACACACACACACACACACACACACACACACACACATTGTTTACACTGAAATAACGTCATGCTCTAATTTCACAAACTTTATTATACTGATGGCATAATTTAAACATTGGCACCATGATAAAAGTAATATGTTTGTTTACATGATGAAATAAAGAAATTCTTTTAAGTTCTTAAAATTGGTCATGCAACATCTCACTCCTTAAGCTGTAACATGGGTGTTCCACAAGGCAGCATTCTTGGTCCCCTACTTTTTCTTTTGTATATTAATGACCTTCCCCATCTGTGTAAATATTCAAATTGCCTACTGTATGCTGATAATACTGTCATTTTTCTCTCTGACACTGATCCTGTTGTCCATCCACCCATTATCTGTAACTGCTTATCCAAGCTGGAGCCTATCCCAGCTGACTACGGGCGAAAGGCGGGGTACACCCTGGACAAGTCGCCAGGTCATCGCAGGGCTGACACAGAGAGACAAACAACCATTCACACTCACACCTACGGTCAATTTAGAGTCACCAGTTAACCTAACCTGCATGTCTTTGGACTGTGGGGGAAACCGGAGCACCCGGAGGAAACCCACACAGACACGGGGAGATCATGCAAACTCCACACAGAAAGGCCCTCATCGGCCACTGGGCTCAAACCCAGGACCTTCTTGCTGTGAGGCGACAGTGCTAACCATTACACCACCGTGCCACCTGATCCTGCTGTCATAAATTCTAAACTATCTTCTGAGCTTCACTATGTGCATGTCTGGTTGAAAACTAATCATTTAATCATCAATGTTAAGAAAACCAGGCAGCATGGTGGTGTAGTGGTTAGCACTGTTACCTCACAGAAAGAAGGTTCTGGGTTCAAGCCCAGTGGCTCTTGGGTCTTCCTGTGTGGAGTTTGCATGTTCTCCCCGTGTCCGCGTGGGTTTCGTCCGGGTGCTCCGGTTTCCCCCACAGTCCAAAGACATGGAGCTTAGGCTAATTGGTGCCTCTAAATTGACCGTAGGTGTGAATGTGAATGTGAATGGTTGTTTGTCTCTATGTTTCAGCCCTGCGATAACCTGGCGACTTGTCCAGGGTGCACCCCGCCTCTCGCCCATAGTCAGCTGGGATAGGCTCCAGTTTGCCCGCAACGCTGTACAGGATAAGCGGCTACAGATAATGGATGTATGAAATGTTTATCCTGCATATTTAAACTATTTGTATGATTTGTTGGCTGGTGCTGTATTTTTTATTCCTGTGAATCGGATCTAGAGGTTTAGCGTTAAGGTTAGAGGTTGTCTGCTGTGTTGATGACACAGGACTCAGTAGTGCTAATGCAGTTACAGTGGGGATTAATAGGATGGAACAATCTTGGATACAAGTAATAAAGGTCAGATTTTTCTGTTAGAACAAGACTTTCTTTTCTCACCATTTCCCAGAGACATTCAATGTCATATTAATGAGAAATCGAATGTAGACATAGTGGAGACGGCAATCACTGGCCCCAGAACGCAATGTGGTTATACAATGCAGTTGCTCTGTCTTACGGCAGAGACTCGGCTCAGCTAATCATCAATTTACACGATGACAAACATGATGGCACTGATGGCAGTATTAGCATGAAAACTGAAGCTTTGGAACCCAATCTGTTTGAGCAGCTTGTACTGACGAGGAGGTGAAAAAGCTGGATGGAGTTAAGGAATAAAGCACTGCTGCATCACCCTCTTTGGTTGAGGTGAAGCAAGAGGTAAATCCCACTGTCAGAAGGGAGTCAAAGTACACTGTGTCTGAGCACAGTCATTCTAAGATGTACAGTTCTGTACAAGTCTTAGGCACATGTAAAGAAATGCTGGAGACCAAAAATGGCTTAAAAATAATGAAATTAAATGTTTCAATATTTAAAAAAAAAATACTATAAACAGTAAGTAGTAAGCCATAATGAATGAAACAAAGTCAGTATTTGGTGTGAGATGACCCTTTGCTTAAAAAAAAAGAAAATAGTAGTCTCGGGTCTAATGAGTGCAGTTTGATAAGGAAATAAGTTGTAGGTTTTACTGAGCATCTTACAGAACCAGCCACAGTTCTTCTGGACACATTGCATGTCACACTCGCTTCTTCATTTTGCACCAAAACCCAGAAGACTTCATTATGTTTTCTTTTTTAACCTGAAAAGTGCTTGCTTATGTAATATGCTGCTCAGATACAAACTTTTTTCCCCCATAATACTTAATTTTGTGCTGGAAAACGAACATTTGGAAATCTAAAATGGTTTTGTACTGACTCGATAATGTAGAAGTCATAAAATAGAAATCTATAACAAAGATCGGTTGCGTAAGACTTTTGCACAGTACTGTATAGCTTTGCTTTTCAGTTCTCTCGGGATCGTTTATGCATTGATTTTGAACATATTCCTGAGAATTATCACAGATGAACGAATATTTCCCATTCTGGCATCAATAAATGTACACATAAGGTCCATTTTAGACATCGTAAGCAAATATTTTAGCTCAATAGATATGCCTACTGTATGTAAGACACTCTTACAGGAAGAAAGTGTAATATAATGTAAGAGGATACTTTTTCTTGATCACTTTCTTGGACAACAGGGAAAAAAACTTTTTATTTTTTATTTTTTTAAAGGCTACTGGCAGGTTGGCAAGCTGAACCCAAGTTTTATGTTCTAGTTCCTGGCACAAATCAATGGTCTTTCCAGTTCCTTAGGTATTTCATTTCACTATTGCATTTGGCCTGAAGTGTGTCTATTTGGCAGGATTGAGTGTTTCATTATGATTGATATCAACATTGTCTTGGGACACAAAGATCCTACCCTTAAACCAAGCAAACATAATATCATGATTAAATCACACGGGCAATACTGATTTAACCCACTACAGTTGTGTTCTGGGAAAAAGTCTAAAGTTCTATGCACAACACTACAACAGAGTATTTCGCTATCAGAACTGGTCCCAGTTAGAGTCCTTAATTATCCAACAAACCCTCAGAGAACCCTTGAAGAAGCCTTTCAATAGAGTGATACGTATCCTAGTTGTATTTGGTATACTGAGAATCCAAACGGCCATTCATCTGAACTTTTTATGAGAGCTGATTGACATGCAACACATTTTAATCATTTTCACGAGAATAAAAGTGAAAGGAATTCCCAAAGGGGCCAAAGAGTTCAACTGTGATATATTACTTAAGGTTCTGACCTTGTGCTGCATCATAATTCATCTTCAGGGAAGCATTTCTGTAAGGTTGTTCAGGCAGCTGTACCGAGAGCTTTCACCCACGTTACTCCAGAGATTGCATCCAGAGCAATCAGGCCCACTGTTCTTTTCTCTACACCACCCCCTTCCCCCATCCCCATTATGGCTATTAGTCTTGTATTTGCAGTAATGCTTGTATTTGTAAGAAACGTGGAGGATTTTACTAAATAATAAAACTGAGACCCTTGATGCTTGATGAATAATTATCCAATAATGCTGATAATCGTGAAAATATTATTTGAATTGTAATCCGGATTTTTAAAAAAATGAACAAGATGAACTACTATTATCGACACATGCAAATAAATGCATAATGAAATTAAATGTTTCTACATTAAAAAAACTATAAAGAGCAATAAACAGTAATAAATGAGTTGGTCTCACCAACAAAGTTGGTATTTGGTGTGAGACCCTTTGCTTTAAAAAATAATAGTTTCAGATACAGTTAGTGCAGTTTTATAAGGAAATGAGCTTTGACTTGATGGTCACATTTTGCATCTTATTTTTGCACACTGTCAGAAATAGGGGCACAGTAGGAGTCCATTTCTGTCCCCCAAGGTGCAATTTACACTAACGTACTCCCTACGGCTCATTATTGGACCTCAAGGTAACTATGTGTACCTTGTTAGGGCCAAAAAGGTACATATATGTTCCCAAGCAGTATATAAAGGTTAAAAATAAGTATCTTAGAGGGTACTACCCCACTGACAAGCCGTTGTACCCCTAAAGGTATAACAATGGCCTTTATTTTCTGAGAGTGCAGCAAAACCCAGCAGCCTTCATTATGTGTGTGTGTGTGTGTGTGTGTGTGTGTGTGTGTGTGTGTGTGTGTGTGTGTGTGTGTTTTAATCTGAAAAGTCTCTTTTATACAATATACTGCTTTCCTTACCAACATAGACATTTTTCAGTAATATTTAATTTTAGGCTGAAAAACTAATGTTTGGAAATCTAAAATGTTTTTGTACTGATTCAATAATGTAGAAGTCATAAATTAAAACTCTATAACAAAGTTTTGACTATAAAATATAGAGCCTAAGACTTCTGATCTGCCATATCTACAATATGTGTATTATCCACTCCATAAATCCCTTTCCCCTCCCACTGTTTGCAATATAATCTTAAAACAACAGTAGCAAAAAACCCATTCCATGCTAGTACACAACTTATTCTAGATTATATATCCAAGTACAAATACAGATACATCCAGATAGTGGCAATGCATTCCAAACCTAATATATTGTATAGTCTATGCACCACATGCAAAACATCTCCTTGTACATGCATACTATATACTATACACTTTGTTTCTATATAATTTGTGATTTCAATATTTCTGTAGTCAAACACTGATGAAATGAGCAGCATGCAATGTTTTAAACAATTTTTTTTCTTTTTTCAATTTATAAAATGAAAAATATTAACAGTTTGAGGTGCCAACACTGTCAGAAATAGGCGTACAGTAGGAGTCCATTTCTGTCCCCCTAGGTCCAATCTACACTAATATACCCCCTAGTGCTCATTATTGGACCTCAAGGTAACTGTACGTTTTTAGGGTCAAAAAGGTACATATATGTTCCCAAGCAGTCTATAAAAGGTACAAATAAGTGCCTTAGAGGGGACTGTCTTAGCAACAAGTTGCTGTACCCCTAAAGGTACAATAATGTACTTTATTTTCTGAGATTGAATGTTTTAGTGTATGAGGTACAAAATTTGGGCTGGCACGGTGGTGTAATGGTTAGCACTGTCGCCTCACAGGTCTTATCAGAAGGTCCTGGGTTCAAGCCCAGTGGCCGACAAAGGCCTTTCTGTGTGGAGTTTGCATGTTCTCCCCGTGTCCGCGTGGGTTTTCTCCAGGTGCTCCAGTTTCCCCCACAGTCCAAAGACATGCAGGTTAGGCTAATTGATGGCTCTACATTGACCGTGAGTGTGAATGGTCGCTTGTCTCTCTGTGTCAGCCCTGAGATGACCTGGCAACTTGTCCAGGGTGTACCCCGCCTCTTGCCCATAGTCAGCTGGGATAGACTCCAGCTTGCCTGCGACCCTGAACAGGATAAGCGGTTACGAATAATGGATGGGTACAAAATTTGGAAATTTTCTATCCTTAACTAAACCTTCTATCAATAGCAGAGAAAATCAAGATTTTATTTCCAAAATCAGATGTTAAGATGAAAGATTCTTTACAGTGGTATCCAGTTATTTAGCACAAAAGTCTTTTAGCACAAATCTAAAGTCTTGTAGCACAACTCTAAGTTCTTTAGCACAACTCTGGATTATGGTCACAATAATCGAAAAAAAAAAACCCTCATCTTGATATAGGAAAGGGTTTATTATGATCGCTTAGGGACTGGAAGCCGGAATTTCTGCTGCTGTCCATGTTAAAGATCAGTTGTTGACCCCTGAAATGTGGACTGAAAATCTGATTCTTTTGTCTTTGGATATTTGTAGTTAAGCCATAACAAACCTTGAATTGTGGGCACCTTCATAAATAACTTCAGTCACTTCTGATCATATCACAAATTTACCTGACTGTCAATAATTATGCGTTTGCCAAATTAATTAACTGAGGGATTATGTCTCTCACCTTGCTTGACACGTGTTCTGCCAATGAAGAAGTAACCAACAGTTGCGATATGTAAACAAACAAAATAAACTTCCACTAAAGTATCCTAGAACGAATGGCAATTCAATATAAATATAAGTGCAATATAATGCTCAGGAATGACAAAACAACCAAAGTTAATATATCAATTGTTTATAATATGGTAATCATGAAGCAAGAAAATGAAGATAAAGAAGAGATGACGCTAAGATCTAAGGGTTGTTTGATCATCAAGACAAGTCTCGAAGCTGTGGCTAGTTTACAGGGAAATTCACTTTGTTTCAGTGTGTTTATATTTGAGTTCAACATTTCTTTTTTTGTTCAATGCTATCAACCGTTAAAAAATATTATTTAACACTAAATTATCAAATCAATAAACCACAAACACTCATTTGTAGATTGTGCGACCCCCTGCAGTGCACAGATTATAGACAATTCGCACAAGTCGATCAGATCAAGAACAGCTTGCACTTATCTGAATAATAATAAAGTCTATTTTGTTTTTGTGTCGTTCTTTAAACCTGTCATTGAAATAACAATGGGATAGATGGCAAAAATTTTCACTTCTCTAATCCTATTGTTTTCTTTTAATTGAGCACTTGGTGAACAGAAATGGATGTGTACCCGTATATACCATGATATTCACCGTAGTGTGGAAATTAAGTATTCATAATAAAGATGAAGTGTTCTTGGATCTTGTGATAAAGAACTTTAGAACTTGTGCTAAAAGACTTTTGTGCTAAATAACCATAAACCTTTACAGTTACTGGGTTCTTTGGTTGCACCAAACAACGGAGTGTATCAGAAAGGGTCTTGGAAGTTACGAACCTTTCAAGAGCCTGAGTGTATAGTCTCGGCTTACATTAATGTCATGAAGGAAAATGCTAACGAATTAAACTGGAATATTTATAGGGGCCAAATATTTTCTTTATGACGTGTGATTATGTGTCCTCTAAATTTTACAGGAGGTCGCATATTCACAGATTTCTGGAGGAACCCAGGCACATCACTAGTGTCCTAGTATTTAACCCATCCTCCAATCCGTTTCCATGCCTTGACTCTGTCATGCTGGCACTTTCACGAGCGAGCATGAAAGAGATTAATGGCTGCGCCGAGCTGGCATCTTCAGTCCAAATGATTCACCTGTGCATTCCCTCAGCCTTGCTGCAAATTATGCAGCATTATGTATTTGCTTGCATGGAGGGCAATTTAACACTGCAAGTAGCATTACATGGACCATTTAGACCTTGGAGTAAGACATGTCTTTTAACTCTGAAAGGCCTGAGCTACTCCTCACCTCCCGTGAGTCATTCTGCTGACACACTTGAGTGTCACTGCTCGGGGATTTGGGCTTTGCAGACTCTTGAAAAAGCACTAAAAAGATTAATCCAGCATTCATTGAAGTTAATTGAGAGAGAGAGAGAGAGAGAGAGAGGTGAATTTCAGAAGACTGGCTGGAAAAGTGATCAGCAAATGAAGGCTTGATATATTAATTAAACAGAGTATAATGGACAATTAAAAACTCAATAGCGACTGTATTAGGCACACCTGTACAATGATCCAATCACGTGATAGCAACACAATGCAGTATAAACTCATGCACATACCGAAACTCGTGTGTTTCCACTCTTCCGTTTCCAGTTTCCGTGACCCTGTGCATAATGTAGCCTCGGATTCGTGTTCCTGGATGACAGGATTGGAACCCGATATGATTCTCTGGTGGCCTCGAGGTTCAACATGCTGTGCTTTTTGAAATGCTTTTCCGTTCACCACAGCTGTAAAGAGTGGTCATTTGAGTTACTTAGCCTTCCTGTCAGCTTGAACCAGTCTCAGTCTGGCCATTCTACTCCAACCTGTCTCATCAGCGAGTTTCTGAAATACTCACACCAGCCCATCTGGCACTGTAACCCTAGTCACTGAGATCACGTTTGTTTCACATTCTGTTGTTCTTGGGTTCAAGTCCTGTAAGCTAGGGGCAGGAATCTCAGGCTACAATGTGCACAGGTTCTCTAAAACTTTAGACATGAAGACTGGAAAAACGTGATGTCACCTGATGTCTTTTTCAACGGTCAAGTTTTGGTATCTGCCTGATTTTAGGCATTGCACTGCCGTTATGTGATTGGGTGACTGGATAACGGTACAAGTGTTCCTAATAAAGTGGTCAGTGAGTGTATAGACTGTACACCAGGCCCGGCGCCAGGAACAGTTTAGCTACTAAGGGGGCAATTAGAAATCGCAAGGGGGCAAATATTTTTTCATATAGTGTGTAGTAGTGATGGCGGTCTGACAACGTGTTTCAAACAATTAACTGCGCCAACCACAAAACCACGGCCCCGAAGGTTGCTTTAGTCCGGGAAAATCATGTGGCATATTACCAGGGCAGTTGCGCTTTATCAACACCCGTGCCCACCTGTTAACCCATCTCATCTCATTATCTCTAGCCGCTTTATCCTTCTACAGGGTCGCAGGCAAGCTGGAGCCTATCCCAGCTGACTACGGGCGAAAGGCGGGGTACACCCTGGACAAGTCGCCAGGTCATCACAGGGCTGACACATAGACACAGACAACCATTCACACTCACGGTCAATTTAGAGTCACCAGTTAACCTAACCTGCATGTCTTTGGACTGTGGGGGAAACCGGAGCACCCGGAGGAAACCCACGCGGACACGGGGAGAACATGCAAACTCCACACAGAAAGGCCCTCGCCGGCCCCGGGGCTCGAACCCAGGACCTTCTTGCTGTGAGGCGACAGCGCTAACCACTACACCACCGTGCCACCCCTGTTAACCCTCCCCTCCGATTTTCTCACAGACATGCGTTACAACCGGAAAGATGCCAAACATAAAACAACACACACAAACCTACAGGCAAGTCCTTTACATTTAAAATACATACAAATAGCTCCGCGGCATGAAAACAAAACGTCAATGCAAGTCTAAGGTACTTGGCTCGGCAGCCAAAATCATAATTTAAAAAAAATCAACAGACCCCGCGGCTGCACCAGTAATAGCCTTCCTGACTCGCACCGAGTCAACACTAACCACTTAATCCGCGATCCCAGTTTAGGTGTGTAGGGGACTAAACACTCTGAAGTGATGAATTTTCACCCCCGCTGCATGGGGGGTGACGTCAACAACACATATTCTTACGCTATTTGCGCACAAAGCGGACCATATATGAACACATACACCAACATAAACGGAGATAAACTTAGCCTACAAAGAAAGAAAATGGATTCACAATATTGTGATTGAATTCGTTTAATTCGGAAGGGGAAAGACTACTCCCGCAAACTGACTGCATATTGCAGGATATTGCAGAGACAGTGCACTTGTAAGTGTACATGTAAAACCCCCGCCCGCACGACCCCGCCCCTTGTCCTTATCACAGGTCTGTGTGTGCGCGGCTGTGTCAGCATTTCACACATACACCCACAATAACTAGTCCCCAGTAGTTAGGATTGATACATATGTCTAAAAGAGGGCTTATATTAAATTCAGGCTTTTTGAAATAATCCTACCTTAATACAGTTGAATTCTGCGATTGCAACGTAAGAATCATAACAACCAATCAGATTTGTTCTACCGTGCCAGTTTTAGTAGTGATTTATGTGAAATGTATTTTTGTGCAATGCGCAACCACTTAATATTTCATATTTGAAAATGCAAATTATTAATACGTCTATAATACATTATATTTTCATAAGAAAACAATTAAGTGATCTGAGTCTCCGTTGAGGGGGCGGGGCTGTAGCCACGAGGGGGCAACGCCCCCTTTCGCCACCCCATGGCGCCGGGCCTGCTGTACACGTACTTACTTGATCGACACATACACTCACGTGATGAGGCTAATTACCATAATGTTGGCTCATTTCAGATTAGTGTCATAGAATATCGGATCATATGGAGTAGGTTATGGGAATTAACATACATGTGCTTATAAATAATTGCCCCCATAATAATAATAATAATGAGACTCTTATAGACTTGATACTGGTATATAAAGAGACATCCTGCAGGTTCAAAGAAATTTATTATTTAAACACACACACACACACACACACACACATGATGTGCTGCCCACACATTCAGCTGCTGATATTCATGCGTGACTATCATAGCAACTCTCATACCCAGCAAAAATAAAAACACACTTAGCCCTGTCTCTCTTCAGCTCATAGAAATTCTGAGAGTGGCGACCTTTGTTATACCCGATCCGCCAGTTTTTTGGTTAGGGCTGCCGTCAAAACAGCTGTGCAGACGTGCAAAAAAACAAAACAAAAACAAGCTCGATTGAAAGCCATTGAATAAGCACTTCAGAGATTATGCATATTGCACTGGGAAATTGATCCCTCCTCGCTTCAGTTTTGCGTGATAGGCAGAGGGCAGTCAGCTCTGTGAAAAGTGCAGTTGAGCAAAGTGGCAGTTAGACTTTTTATCATGCTTTCTTCTTTCCTCACATTATACATATTTAAAAAATGTACATTTTAATTAACCATGCACAACTACCTACATCATTTCCTTTTGCAGTGTTTTTTTTAAAAATAGCATTAAAGCTGATTTGATTGCCAATGACTGCAGTCTATTAAGTGACAAATCAGACTTCACAATCAGGAAAAATATTTGAGCCTGCCGCCTTGACTAAGAATTTTCTCTCATGATCCGAATAAAGACCTGTTACTGATTAGGATCTAAGAAGAGAGCAGACTGTTTATTAAAGCACTTTACAAATGTGTTAATCTGAGGGCGAGCGAGAGAGAGAGAGAGAGAGAGAGAGAGTTAATGCATCAATACACGTGCTGAACAAAATCACCACATGCTAAGGAATAAACATCATTCAGCCATCTATTTTTTGCCTCATATCCAATCCCATGCAAACACACAATGCCAAGGGTCCATCCCCTAAGCAGAATGAAAAAAGAAAGGTGTCTCTCTCTCTCTCTCTCTCTCTCTCTCCATATCCTTGGTTGCTCAGGCTGCCGAGTGGTAGGTGCTTGTTTGTCAAGGGGGCTGAGAGCCTTGTCCATTTTGACATTCACATTCTAGCAGTAATGATCCTAAAAGCTGCAATTAAGCTGACTGTCACATCCCAGGGAGCACGTGGGCAGACACGCCAGGCCTCGGCGCCCATTTCACCCACCCAGGATTATTCTCCCAAGACCACATTATTTTCCCCAACATTCTCTCTCTCTCTCTCTCTCTCTCTCTCTCTCCTTTTTATTTTTATTATTACCATCGTCATTGTTTAGTGTTCTACTGGTGCTTTTCGGTGTTACTAAAGCATGTAACAGTTACCATTTAACCAATACAAAGAATGCAAAACTGGTAAAATAAAGAGCCCATGTTGGGATTTTGTATGATGATACAATGTGTAGAAACTGAATGCAGTAAGAACATTAATTACATACAGACATTAACAACGACAATACATATGGATATTTACATGAATGTCAGGAATATAAGTGGATGTCATAATTTATATTTTATAACATTTTCAAAGCAAAAGAAAAACAGAAAAAAAACCTTTTTTGGTATGGAATAATATTATCACATCTGGTAAGATGAAAAACACACACACACACACACACACACACACACATATACCTGTGTGTGTGTATATATATATATATATATATATATATATATATATATATATATATATATATATATATATATATTTACACACACACACACACACACATATACCTGTGTGTGTATATATATATATATATATATATATATATATATATATATATATACATATATATATATATATATATATATATATATATATATATATATATATATATACACACACACACACACACACACACACATATATATATATATATATATATATATATATATATATATATATATATATATATATATATATATATATATGTATGTATGTGTGTGTGTAACAAGCTGAATACCCTACAAATATTGCAATATTGGTCAGATCCCTCCCTTACATAACTGTTTTTACAAAGGCTGACCAGAAAACAAAAAACAGACTGGAAATGTGGATGTGAATCTATACAGGACAGCAAGATGAAAAGCAAAACCTCTGTGATAAAATCATGAAAAGGACACAGAAAACACCAGGTGGGCAAAGCTATCCAGCCCACACACACACACACACACACACACATGACGGGGAAAATCATTTTAATTAGCTGAGTGAATGTGATTTGCTGAATGCGGGAAGCAGTGCTTGGTGCACATTAAAATTGGTCTAATTTTCAGCAGAAAAGTCCCACACGAGCAGCCCTGGCCATAGTCAATCAAGTTAAAAGCTATGGGTGCTTAATTTGATTTACCAATATAAAATGCAAATGAGGTGATTAAGTGAAGTGGGGAGGCAGAGTAGGAGCCTCTTTTAAACCATCAAGTTAAATGTGAGCAGACAGGGGACTGGCGGCAACAAGAATGTTTTAGCATATTCGTTTGATTAGAGCTACAAAAATTTAATTAGTGCAACTAATTGCTTGACAAATTGCTCCACATTACTGAAAAAAGCCATTTTTCCCCTTTCCAGACAGTACAATCCCACCCCATCCCCCTGTGTGGATTTGGATTTTCAGTCCAAATGGTCCCTGCCAATATGTGAAAAGCGTAATTAAATAAATGGAAGATGGCACAACAGTGTCTTACAAAAGCAAATGAGATAATGCCCATAATTAGGCAGCACCCAAGTCTATGTCCATATGCTGTACTCCTCTTCTGGCTCTCTCAGATACTTCAGCAGCACAAAATCTAATAAGCCAGGTCTCCTTAACTAGGTGAGGCTCTTTGTGGATAGAGGAGGGCAGATCAGAAGCGTGATCAAAACACAAGCTGCAGGAAAGCACACGTGATTTTATTATACTCTGGAAATTCCAGATTCTGGACAATGTACAGTTGTGGTCAGAAGTTTACATACAGTGACATGAATGTCATCTTGGATATGAATGTCATGGCAGTATTTGGGCTTTCAGTAATTTCTTCGAACTGTTCTTTTTCTGTGGCAGAACGTATAGCATACATCTCATCTCATCTCACTCATCTCATTATCTCTAGCCGCTTTATCCTGTTCTACGGGGTCGCAGGCAAGCTGGAGCCTATCCCAGCTGACTACGGGCGAAAGGCGGGGTACACCCTGGACAAGTCGCCAGGTCATCACAGGGCTGACACATAGACACAGACAACCATTCACACTCACATTTACAGCATACATCTTTAATAAAAAAAAAAAAATAAAAAAAACACTAGAATTTGGTGCACGAGTTTTAATTTTCTTTGGGTTTTCTGAAATCAACACAGGGTCAAAAATATACATATAGCACACCTGATATTTGGGTAAAATGTCTCTTTGTAAGATTCACCTTGACCAAACATTTTTGTTTACCATGAACAAGCTTCTGGCAGAATTCTGATTGGATATTTCACGACTTTTCACGGTCGAATTGGTAGAGTTCAATTAAATTTGTTTTTTTTCTTAGCATGGACTCGACTTATAAGCATGGTCCATATATTATCAATAGGGTTGAAGTCAGGACTTGTTTTAAGCTTAATGTTAGCCTGCTTTATCCTCCACAACCAGCTCTGACGCGTGTTTGGGTTCATTGTCCTGTTGTAACTCCCAAGTCCCAAGTCATGTTCAAGTTTCTGATGGTTTATGCTGAAGAATTCTGAGGTAGTCCTCCTTCTTCATTATTCCATCTACTTTATGCAATGAACCAGTTCCACTGGCAGCAAAACAGCCCCAGAGCATGATGATCCTACAACCACCACCAGCTGGTACAGTATCCCTCTATACATGGTGGTCATTGTAGCCAAACAACTCAATCTTTGTCTCATGTGACCATACAGCTATCCTCCAGAAGGCTTTTTTCTTTGTCCGTGTGGTCAGCTTCAAACTTTAGTTAAGTTTGAAGGTCTCAATTTTGGAGCAGGGGGTTATTTCTTGGATAGCAGCCTCTTATGGCCCTTTTCCACTACCCTTTTTCAGCTCACTTCAGCTCACTTCAGCTCACTTCAGCCCAACACGGCTCGCGTTTCGACTACCTCAGAGCAGCACGACTCAGCTTGCTTCAGCCTTACTCAGCACCCAAAACTCGCACGGTTTTGGAGTGGGGCTGAAGCGAGCCAAACCGAGCCTAGTGGGGCTAGGGGCGTGAGGAGACACTCCCCTGTGCACTGATTGGTGAGGAGGAGTGTCCTCACATGCCCACACATGCCCTGCGAGCATGCTGGGATCTGTAAACACCGTAAACCCGGAAGAAGAAGAATTACGAATTACGAGAATTTCTGAAGCCTTATGCGCCTCGCCTCATCTATACGCTCTTGCCAGTATCTGTTGGCGTTGTCGGTGACAACAAGCCACAGCACCAAGACCAGCAACACTAACGACTCCATGTTTATTGTTTACTATCTGGGTCGTGAGACTACCGCTTAAAAGGTCACTGATGTCACTGTTTGCGCCGCCTAACGACATCACGTGACGTCCACCCACTTTCGCTAACTCCACCCAATGTGTCCACCCACTTCCAGCCAGCACGGTTCAGCGCGGTTGTAGTCGAAATGCAACCCCAACAGCCTCGCTCAGCTCCACTCAGCCCAACTCAGCACGGCACGGCTCAGCCCAACTCAGCCGCGTTGGTAGTGGAAAAGCGGCATTAGTCCATGGTGATCTGAACTGTAGACAGTGATCCATCAGCTTCCAGTTCATGGCAGGGCTGTGACATGGTGGTTCCTGACCATCCAAACCAATTTCCTTTCAGCTGAGGATGACAGTTTGGGTTTTCTTGAAGCAAAGTGGCTTGACAAAGTGACTACACCTCACAGTAACTTGGATACAATTGTTTGAACTGATCTTGGAATTTGCAGTTGTTTAGAAACGTCTCCAAGAGACATTCTGGAGTTGTGTACATCTGCGATCCTCTTTCTCAGATTTGCACTGAGCTGCTTGGACTTTCTCATTGTATTGTGTGTTGGTCAATCCAATCTCATCTCATCTCATCTCATTATCTCTAGCCGCTTTATCCTGTTCTACAGGGTCGCAGGCAAGCTGGAGCCTATCCCAGCTGACTACGGGCGAAAGGCGGGGTACACCCTGGACAAGTCGCCAGGTCATCACAGGGCTGACACATAGACACAGACAACCATTCACACTCACATTCACACCTACGGTCAATTTAGAGTCACCAGTTAACCTCACCTGCATGTCTTTGGACTGTGGGGGAAACCGGAGCACCCGGAGGAAACCCACGCGGACACGGGGAGAACATGCAAACTCCACACAGAAAGGCCCTCGCCGGCCATGGGGCTCGAACCCGGACCCTCTTGCTGTGAGGCGACAGCGCTAACCACTACACCACCGTGCCGCCTGGTCAATCCAATGAGTGCTGTAAACAAACCCTTTTTATGAAGGCACAGAGAAGCTACCAGCTGTAGTCGATTATGATCACTAACAGGAAGTTAAGAGACCTCGGCCTTGGAAAGATAAGAAACATTTTGGAAGTTTCAAACCTCTGAATGAATAATCTAAGTGAGCGTATGTAAATTTTTGACCCTGTGTTGATTTCAGAAAACCCAAAGAAAATTAAAACTTGTGCACCAAATTTTAGTGTTTTCTTTAATTAAAGATGTATGCTGTACAATCATTCTGCCACAGGAAAAGAACAGTTCAAAGAAATTACTGAAAGCCCAAATATTGCCATGATATTCATATTCAAGATGACATTCATGTCACTGTATGTAAACTTCTAACCACAACTGTATGTACATTAAAACGTGACAAATTAAAGGAAAAACAGCTGGCGCTGTTATGCTGTGGTTTAAATCCATTTCATATCAATCAATTAACATAAATGAAATCGATGAAACATTTCTACATTGATGGGAGTGTTCTCTTTTTTAGGATGGCCCCACCCTAATCTACAAGGCACAAGGGCATCACTGAGTGGTTTGATGAGGATGTAAATCATATACCATGACCTTCACAGTTATCAGATCTCAAGCCAATGAAACACCTATGGGAGATTTTGGGCTGATGTTTTAAACGGCATTTTCCACCACCATCATCAAAAGATATATACTGTATATATAATGTTCATCACTCACAGTACAGTTCCAGTAAAATATCCAGAATTGATAAAGTTTGTGGGGGCACAATAGTTTTGTTTTTTCCTTTAATTTGTCACTCATCTGTATGTCTGGGCAATATTATCATTGTCTTTTTGCATAGCACATAGACCTTCTCTGTGGTTTGATAGCACACATGATGTGCAATATACAGTATATACAACTATATTAGATTGTTCAGAATGTTAACCAGTTAAGATTGTTATTTTTGGCCAACAATTCTGTCTTTTACCAGCAATACATCACATACAATGCAAACATCCTGGAACATCTTGAATATTTCAAAAACCAAGGAGGTAGTAGTAGATTTTCAGAGGAACCATGGAAACCACCTACGTTTGTTCATCATCAGTATTGGAATTCAAAAATGGGCAGCTACAAATTCTCAAGAAAGCACACCAGAGACTTTTCTTTTTTTTTTTAAAAGTGGTTTGTCCAGGAATGGTATTAAAAGTTAAAGTCCTTCCCACGCCATGTGGCGCCAATCTCCGTTTCCACAGCCCTCGGCCTCTCACCCATTACATAGCTAGGGTTACAGTGGGGGGCTAGTCCTCTGGTAACCACAAGAGTTTAACTCCCCACTCGCATCTGTATTGTAGCGTGCCTTGCCAGATGGTAGTAGGTACCATTTTTATGATGGTCTTTGGTATGACCCGACCGTGAATAGAACTCACGATCTCCTGATGGACACACTACCATTAGGCCACTAGTTGGTATCTAGGAATGGTACGGTGCAGTTCTATAGGGCAGCAGTGGAGATCATCCTTATGCAATAACTATGCGGTTTGGCAACACGTCAGCTGAGGACAGGAGACAGTTAGAAAAAGTGCTGCACACTGCATCCAGGATTGTTGGATGTGATCTCCCACCACGATCAGATATTTACAAGGCAAGATTACAAATGAAGGGCCTTCAGTATCTAAAGGATCCCTCTGACCTGGCTAATAGCCTTTTCTATTTTACTAACCTAGTGCTAACCACTACACCACAGCACGGTGGTGTAGTGGTTAGCACTGTCGCCTCTCAGCAAGAAGGTTCTGGGTTCAAGCCCGGTTGCCAACGAGGGCCTTTCTATGTGGAGTTTGCATGTTCTCCCCATGTCTGTGTGGATTTCCTCCAGGTGCTCCGGTTTCCCCCACAGTCCAAAGACATACAGGTTAGGTTAATTGGTGGCTCTAAAATGACCATGAGTGTGAATGGTTGTTTGTCTCTACAGTATGTGTCAGCCCTGTGATGATCTGGTGACTTGTCCAGGGTGTACCCTGCCTCTCGCCCATAGTTAGCTGGGATAGGCTCCAGCTTGCCCTCGACCCTGCACAGGATAACCGGTTACAGATAATGGATGAATGGAATTTCCTTCCATCTCACAAAAGACTCAGAAGCATTAAGACCAGAACATCCAAGTTTCAGAATAGTATATGTCCAGAAGCTGTCCATCACCTTAACTCTGGAAACAAAGCACTATACCGTAGGTTACTCAACAGGTTTAAATAATTTTGCTAGTTGCTGCTAATTCCAGTACAAGTGCTAGAAGTTAATCTATTGTCAACAACACCGCATCACTGGCCAAAAAAGCCCAACAGCGTCTGTACTTCCTCCACAAACTGAGGAGAGCAAGAGTCCCGGCCCCCATCATGCACACATTCTACAGAGGTACCATCGAGAACATCCTGACCAGCTGCATCACCGTGTGGTACGGCGCCTGCACCGTGTCCTGCTGCAAGACTCTGCAGCGCATCGTGAGAGCAGCTGAGAATATCATTGGTGTCTCTCTCCCTTCTCTTATGGATATCTATAACTCCCGCCTCACCCACAAAGCCATCAGGATTGCAGGTGACCCCACCCACCCATCTCACAGCCTCTTCAGTCTGCTGCGGTCGGGGAGGAGACTGCGGAGTCTCCTGGCCAAAACCAGCAGGCTCAAGGACAGTTTCTTTCACCAGGCGGTCAGGAGGCTCAACTCCCTCCCTGTTCTGCCCCTCCTCCCCCCTCTGCCCCCTGCCACAGATTCTGCCCACACCCCCCCCTGCCCCCCCTTCAGCATCTGACATCATGTCACCCTCATAGTCCCCCCCCCAACACACACACACACACACACACACACACACACACACACACACACACACACACACACACTCTCAACATTCATTCGCACACTGAACTCAGGGACTGCACATTTCACTTTACCTCGCTCATTTACACTATTCTGCACTACCTCACCTTAACAGCCATTAGTTTGTTGTTTATACTGCTTATTTCATGTTTACCTGCTATACCTCAAGTGCCCTTGACTGTTTATTTGCTCCAATTTATGTGTGTGTGTGTATATGTGTGTGTGTGTTATTTTTATTTATTGCATTGCCTGTTTGCACCGTGGGTCAGAGAGGACTGAAATTTCATCTGTGCTGTATGTCGAGCATGTATAGCATATTTGACAATAAAGTTGACTTGACTTGACTATTGTGTTCTTCGGTATTCAGCTTTATTATTATTTTATTGGATGGATTTGACCTATCTGTTTTATACTTGTTTAATGTGTTATGTGTTTTATGAGTGAGTGGTTCAGCTATTTTTGTCCTTTTCTGTCTTTGTTTAAGTGAGATCACGAAGACAAATTCAGATCCACTATATTGATTTGGCAATAAAGTGTGGAATCTTGAATCATCAAGACTTGTCTTCATCTTCCACTAACAATTCCTTCATTTATTCCCATATTAATGTAATTCCCTGGTAATGAATCTGCTTACATAGCAAATTAGAAAGAGTTAGTAATAATGAGCAGGCTTTGCTAGAAATGATAATGCAGCAAAGATGAACATAAAAAATTGGTTTCACTCCTGCTTAGTGGTGCTAAGATATGAGAGAACTAGAATCAGTGGCAGGATCACCATATACTGTAATTTAGTATATGGCGAATTATATAAATAACATTGGCTGGCTTTTTTTCATGGTATATCTGATACAGTGGTGCTTGAAATTTTGTGAACTCTTTAGAATTTTCTATATTTCTGCATAAATATAACCAAAAACATCATCAGATTTTCACACAAGTCCTAAAAGTAGATAAAGAGAACCCAGTTAAACAAATGAGACAAAAATATTATACTTAGTCATTTATTTACTGAGGAAAATGATCCAATATTATATATCTGTGAGTGGCAAAAGTATGTGAGCCTTTGCTTTCAGTATCTGGTGTGACCCCCTTGTGCAGCAATAACTGCAACTAAACATTTCCAGTAACTGTTGATCAGTCCTGCACACCGGCTTGGAGGAATTTTAGCCCATTCCTCCATACAGAACAGCTTCAACTCTGGGATGTTGGTGGGTTTCCTCACATGAATTACTCGCTTCAGGTCCTTCCACAACATTTCGATTGGATTAAGGTCAGGATGTTCACAAACTTTCAAGCACCACTGTATATTCCATTCCGCTAGCATGATACTGAACGGGTCAAAGATGTGTTCAATATCATGCCAGCTGAATGGAATATATCTGATATACCATGAAAAAAAGCCAGCCAATATTATTATTATTATTATTGTACATACATATTCGATGGAACAAACCTGGTGGCAATGTTTGTTTACAAATAGTCACAGGCGCCCCTTAGTGTGGAAGTTTTACATGTAATACTTATCTTATTGCATTTTCAATTCACCGTGACAGTTTACTGTGGGTGCCGCCAGCAGACAAAGAAATGATTCTGGGCATGCGCAAGCAGAAAACTTTCTCATTGGATATTCACATCAACTCTATTGTGTGACATCATGTCGTCTTGACAACCATGCAATATCGTAAAGCGCACTGAATGCTCATTCTCCATTGGGTAGAGTGCCGTAATACAAGTAGGATAAGCGGTATGCTAACACCATTGCATGATATTTATTTATTTATTTGCCACATTTAATATAGCACTCTTTTCATACATTGAGCACATTCAAAAGCGCTTAACAATAAAATATATGTAGAAATATGAAATTAAACAAAAGACAGAACACCATTTAAAATCATAGTGTATAAAACATAGTATATAATTAACTTTAAAACCTGACTAGATGATATTCAGACACGATCATATTATAATGTAAACAAGTGAGTTTTAAGAGAACGCTTAAAAATGTCAACTGATCCTGAGTCTCTTATATGGCACTCCAACTGAAGCATCAGTGACCAAATGTAGCAGTCATGACACGCAGCCTGACAAGTGAGAGAATGTTCTCCGATCTGAATGATCTACTGGGCTTGTACACAGTAAGCATGTCATGGATATGTGGGTTATTTGCCGTGTAGAGTCTTATATGTATATACCAGCACTTTAAAGTCAAGGTGGCTCTGGATGCTATCAAACCAAATGAATGAAACCCGCTAGAAGGGAATAGAATACATGTTTTTATTCCATCAAAAAAGTGTCCTCCTGTATGTATAATAATTAAATAATATTGGCTGGCTTTGAGTGGTATATCAGATATATTCCATTCAGCCAGCATGATTTTGAACGAGTCGAAGACTCTAATTTTCAGCCAGCTAGATTGTACAAAAAAGAAAAAGAAAAGATGGAAATAGACACAGACCTGAGCTCAGGATAGAAGTGAAAGCTCTGGAGGTTTGAGGCAGCAATGCTACTTGCTGCACGTAAGTGCTGCCCTAGGAAGCCAATAGTTACAGCAATGAGTCTAAAAAACATGGATGTACAGTAGTGCTTGAAAGTTCGTGAACCCTTTAGAATTTTCTATATTTCTGCATAAATATGACTGTAGCGCGGATAATGTGTGGGTGGAGCACAGAGGACGGCAGGACAACGTTTAGATGCAGAGACGGCTTATTTATTTTCCCAAACTTTTCAGTCTAAGCAGCGTAAGCCAAAACACACACACATAAACACACTCTGCATCCAATCCCGGGTTGCGCTCCTTCTGCTCTCTCTCAGCCTCCTTAAATAGGGAGCGGTTTACTGGGAAAACACACACAAAACACAGGTTAATTACCGTCAGGTGTAGCGATTCTGCCACTCACCTTCCCTGGCTCCACCCTCCTGTCACAGACCGGCGCTTGACCACGCCCCCACTGCCACATACCCCCACCGCCCGACTCAGGCCGGGCGCCCGTCCGGCCCGCAGCCGACTCCCCCCCCCCCCCCCTTGACGGGAGAGGAAGTCCGCCACGACCATCTGCGCCCCCGGCCTGTGGACCACCTTGAAGTTGAAGGGTTGGAGTGCCAGATACCAACGGGTGATCCGCGCGTTGGCATCCTTCATGCGGTGGAGCCACTGGAGGGGCGCGTGGTCCGAACAGAGGGTGAAAGAGCGCCCCAGCAGGTAGTAACGGAGGGCGAGGACCGCCCACTTGATCGCCAGGCACTCTTTCTCAATTGTGCTGTAGCGCCCCTCACGCACTGACAGCTTCCAGCTGATGTATAGGACCGGGCGGTCCTCCCCCTCCACCTGCTGGGACAAAATGGCCCCCAGCCCTCTGTCCGACGCATCCGTCTGTAACAAAAAAGGGAGAGAGAAGTCAGGGGAGTGTAAAAGTGGCCCCCCACACAGTGCAGCCTTTACCTCAGAGAAAGCCCGCTGGCACTGCTCCGTCCACTGGACCGGATCTGGCACCCCCTTTTTAGTGAGGTCAGTCAGTGGGCTGGTGACGTCCGAATAATTAGGTATAAACCTACAATAGTAGCCAGCCAGCCCCAGGAACTGTCTCACCCCCTTTTTGGTTTTGGGCCTCGGGCAGGCCGCAATCGCTGCTGTCTTATTAATTTGGGGACGCACCTGCCCATTGCCCAAGTGGAAGCCCAGATACCGTACTTCCACCCGCCCAATCGCACACTTCTTCGGGTTGGCAGTGAGTCCCGCCCACCTCAGCGACCTAAGGACGGCCCTCAGGTGTTGCAGGTGCTGCTGCCAGTCATTACTATAAATGATGATGTCGTCTAGGTAAGCGGCCGCATAGGTGGCGTGCGGCTGGAGGACCTGGTCCATCAGCCGCTGAAACGTAGCGGGCGCCCCAAACAGCCCAAGCGGAAGTGTGACGAACTGGTGTAAGCCGAACGGTGTGGAAAAGGCCGTTTTCTCTCGGGATAATGGAGTCAAGGGGATCTGCCAATATCCCTTCGTCAAATCCAGTGTCGAGTAAATGCGAGCCGTGCCTAGTCAATCGAGCAGCTCATCAATACGAGGCATTGGGTACGCGTCGAATTTAGACACCGCATTGACTTTTCTATAGTCCACACAGAACCGGACCGAGCCGTCGGCCTTGGGAACCAAGACCACCGGGCTGCTCCAGTCACTGTGGGACTCCTCGACGATGCCCATTTCGAGCATGGCCTGAAGTTCTTCCCGAACCACCTTTTTTTTGTGTTTGGGTAATCTATAAGGGCGGCTACGCACTACCACCCCTGGGGGCGTCTCTATGTGGTGTTCTATGAGGTTAGTGCGACCGGGCAGGGGCGAGAAGACATCCGAAAACTCGGCCTGCAACTGGGCGACCTCCGTGAGTTGGGTCGGGGAGAGGTGGTCTCCACAGGGGACCGGAGAGGTATATGATGCCAATGACCCTTTTTGGACCTCCGGCCCCAGCTCCGCCTTCTCTGGAACTACCGACACCAACGCCATGGGGACCTCCTCGTTCCAGAGTTTCAGCAGATTGAGGTGGTAGATCTGTAGTGCCCCCTCCCTGTCCGTTCGCCTAACTTCATAGTCAACGTCCCCGACTCGCCGTGTGACCTCAAAGGGTCCTTGCCACTTGGAGATTAATTTGGAGCTCGATGTGGGCAACAGGACGAGTACCTTATCTCCCGGAGTGAACTCTCTAAGGCGCGTGCCCTTGTTGTACAGGCGGGCTTGCCGTTCCTGGGCCTGCCGCAAATTCTCCTGTTAGGTGGGTGAGCGTGTGGAGTTTTGCGCGCAGATCCATAACGTACTGAATTTCGTTTTTGCTCTGTGAAGGTCCCTCCTCCCAATTTTCCCGCAGTACATCTAAGATGCCGCACGGCTTACGCCCATATAATAATTCAAACGGGGAGAACCCCGTGGAGGCTTGGGGGACCTCTCGCACTGCAAACAACAAGGGTTCGAGCCACTTATCCCAGTTACGTGCGTCCTCACTTACGAATTTTTTGATAATATTCTTGAGGGTGCGATTGAACCGTTCAACTAAACCGTCCGTCTGTGGGTGATAAACGCTGGTGCGGATCGGCTTAATACCCAGTAGCCCATACAGTTCGCTCAGTGTTCGTGACATAAACGAGGTGCCTTGGTCAGTCAGACTCTTTCAGGATTCCAACCCGGGAGATGACGTGGAAGAGGGCCTCTGCAATACTGCATGCTGAGATATTGCGAAGAGGCACTGCTTCCGGGTATCGCGTTGCATAGTCCACCAGAACCAATATAAAGCGGTACCCTCGTGTTGACCGATCTAATGGCCCGACGAGATCCATCCCAATTCTTTCGAACGGGGTCTCGATTAATGGTAGGGGGCGCAAGGGCGCTTTTGGAATGGCCGCTGGATTTACTAACTGGCATTCGCGGCACGCCGTACACCACTTACAGACGTCGCCACGAATCCCCGGCCAATAGAATCGGGCCATTATCCGGGCGAGTGTCTTATCCTGCCCGAGGTGTCCAGCCATGGGATTAAAGTGAGCCGCCTGGAATACCAATTCCCGGCGGCTCTTTGGAATTAACAACTGGGTGACTCGCTCTTTCGTCTGAGTGTCCTGCGTCACTCGGTATAACCTATCCTTCAAAATGGAAAAATAGGGGAAGGCCGGGGTGGCGTTCGGCTGGAGCGTTTGACCATCGATTACTCTCACTTGGTCAAACGCGTGTCGCAGAGTCTCGTCTCGCGATTGTTCCAGTGGGAAATCCGCGAGGGATTCCCCAATAGAAAGAGGAGGGGCCAGCGGCTCCTCACTCTGTCGCGGAGATGACGTAGACGGCTCTGCGACCGCAGCTCCAGCCAAAGCGACACCGGGACCTTCCCCTGTCAACCAGCAGGACCCGCTCTTTACTAGGTGTGCCATTAAACCCCGAAATCCCAGCCAATCAGTCCCCAAGATCAAAGAGTGGGTAAGGCGAGGATTAACCGCCGCCTTCACTATCGATTTGTCCCCTCTGAAATATATGTGGACCGACACCAACGGGTAGCTGTGAATATCCCCGTGCACACACAACACCTTCACCCCTTGTGCTCCCCCCAATGCCTCGTCTTGCACCAGGCTTTGGCGGATCGAGGTCTGATTGCAACCTGAATCCACCAACGCCTGATATGTAGCCCCTTGTACACTTACCAGTATGCGATATGCTCCGGCCCGATCAAGGGCAGCCTCTGGTGTGTCAGGGATCCGCACCACCACCCCCACCTCCATCGCTGCACACTGTTGCTGCAGGTGGCCCGGTTCCCCGCAGCGCCAGCAAACCGGCCCGGGCCTTCCCTCTGCAGCTGTGTTCTGGGGCTCACTCACCTGAGGGGGGGGAGACAGACACAGAAGGGAAAAATGGGAGGGCACCATGGGTGCGGCGGGCCGACTGGGGTGGAGCCGGCCCCTGCCTCCGTGGTGGGGGAATGGGGTGAGGACGGGACACGGGAGGAGGGGGGGAGAAAGAGAGAGAGAAGAGGAGAGAGAAGACGATGTCGTCAGTTGTCCTACCGCCGGAACAGCCGCCAAATGATCCTCCGCCAGTCCTACGGCCTGATCCAGCGACACCGGGCGGTGGCACTGGACCCACTCTGCGGTTCCGGATGGTAAGCGGGCGATGAACTGTTCCAGCGCCACCTGGTCGATGATTCCCTCGGCGTCGCGATCTTCAGCCCTCAGCCACCGCCAGCAGGCGTCCCGGAGCTGCTGGCCGAACGCGAACGGGCTGCCGACTTCCTCCATCCGCAGCGCGCGGAAGCGCTGGCGCTGCTGCTCCGGCGTGCGCCCCACGCGCTGGAGGACGGCCCGGCAAAGGTCGGCGTAGGCCAGCCGGCGGTTGGCGAGGAGCTGTAGTGCGGCCAGCTGCACCTCTCCCGTCAGGAGGGGGAGGAGGCGCGCCGCGCGCTGCTCCATCGGCCACCCCGAGGCTTCGGCGACCTGCTCGAACAAGGTGATGAAAGCCTCGGGGTCGTCCTGCGGGCCCATCTTGGTCAAGGTGAGGGGGATGGGCCCACGGCCGGGGCGCTGGTGGACCCCGGTGATGCGAGGAGACGCCGGAACGCCTCTCGATCTTCCTGCTGGGCCAGCACCAGGGCTTCGAAGCGGCGCTCCTGCTCCTTTCGGAGTGTGACGAGTGCCTGGTACTGGCTCTGCTGAGCCGTGGCGAGCGCGTGGACCAAGTCCGTGAACGGGGAGGATTCCATGGGGCTGCAGGACTGGTGCTCCACCTTCCCGGGTTTCGGCACCACTGTAGCACGGATAATGTGTGGGTGGAGCACAGAGGACGGCAGGACAACGTTTAGATGCAGAGATGGCTTATTTATTTTCCCAAACTTTTCAGTCTAAGCAGCGTAAGCCAAAACACACACACATAAACACACTCTGCATCCGATCCCGGGTTGCGCTCCTTCTGCGCTCTCTCAGCCTCCTTAAATAGGGAGCGGTTTACTGGGAAAACACACACAAAACACAGGTTAATTACCGTCAGGTGTAGCGATTCTGCCACTCACCTTCCCTGGCTCCACCCTCCTGTCACAGACCGGCGCTTGACCACGCCCCCGCTGCCACAATGACCTAAAACATCATCAGATTTTCACACAAGTCCTAAAAGTAGATAAAGAGAACCCAGTTAAACAAATGAGACAAAAATATTATACTTGGTCATTGATTTATTGAGGAAAATGATCCAATATTTGAAGGTGAAATTAGAGTCAGGTGTTTTCAATCAATGGGATGACAATCAGGTGTGAGTGGGCACCCTGTTTTATTTAAAGAGCAGGGATCTATCAAAGTCTGATCTTCACAACACGTTTGTGGAAGTGTATCATGGGACAAACAAAGGAGATTTCAGAGGACCTCAGAAAAAGCGTTGGTGATGCTCATCAGGCTGGAAAAGGTTACAAAACCATCTCTGAAGAGTTTGGACTCCACCAATCCACAGTCAGACAGATTGTGCACAAATGGAGGAAATTCAAGATCATTGTTACCCTCCCCAGGAGTGGTCGACCAACAAAGATCACTCCAAGAGCAAGGTGTGTAATAGTCAGCGAGGTCACAAAGGACCCCAGGTTAACTTCTAAGCAACTGAAGGCCTCTCTCACATTGGCTAATGTTAATGTTCATGAGTCCACCATCAGGAGAACACTGAACAACAATGGTGTGCATGGCAGCATTGCAAGGAGAAAGCCACTGCTCTCCAAAAAGAACATTCCTGCTCGTCTGCAGTTTGCTAAAGATCACGTGGACAAGCCAGAAAGCTATTGGAAAAATGTTTGGTGGACGGATGAGACCAAAATAGAACTTTTTGGCTTAAATGAAAAGCGTTATGTTTGGAGAAAGGAAAACACTGCATTCCAGCATAAGAACCTTATCTTATCTGTGAAACATGGTGGTGGTAGTATCATGGTTTGAGCCTGTTTTGCTGCATCTGGGCCAGGATGGCTTGCCATCATTGATGGAACAATGAATTCTGAATTATACCAGTGAATTCTAAAGGAAAATGTCAGGACATCTGTCCATGAACTGAATCTCAAGAGAAGGTGGGTCATGCAGCAAGACAACGACCCTAAGCACACAAGTCGTTCTACCAGAGAATGGTTAAAGAAGAATAAAGTTAATGTTTTGGAATAGCCAAGTCAAAGTCCACCTTAATCCAATCGAAATGTTGTGGAAGGACCTGAAGCGAGCAGTTCATGTGAGGAAACCCACCAACATCCCAGAGTTGAAGCTGTTCTGTATGGAGGAATGAGCTAAAATTCCTCCAAGCCGGTGTGCAGGACTGATCAACAGTTACTGGAAATGTTTAGTTGCAGTTATTGCTGCACAAGGGGGGTCACACCAGATACTGAAAGCAAAGGTTCATGTACTTTTGCCATGCACAGATATGTAATATTGGATCATTTTCCTCAAAAAATAAATGACCAAGTATAATATTTTTGTCTCATTTGTTTAACCGGGTTCTCTTTATCTATTTTTAAGACTTGTGTGAAAATCTGATGATGTTTTAGGTCATATTTATGCAGAAATATAGAAAATTCTAAAGTGTTCACAAACTTTCAAGCACCACTGTAGCTCCATGCCTCTCCGTTCTATAGAAGCGAAGCCAAAATTCCTCCCCTATGTTGTCAAATTTAGAGCCATAGTTTGCACAGTAGGTATTTTCTACTCCTTTCTGGATCGAGTCTGCACAAGAGACACAAAAGTTGAAGTCAGGTACACCTACTTATTTGGTAGGCCCACCCCCTTCTCCCAAAACCAAGGTCCAGTGCATCACCAAGGCTGTCAATCACTTAATTCCCATTTGCCTTCTTACACTCTTAGAAGGAGTGTGTAGAATATTTACACAAATTATGTGTAAACTAGAGTGCTAGACATAATTTGTGTAAATTTTCTCTACAGTCATTAATGTGATAATAAATGTATTGAATTGGTACATCATTCATTATTCTCATTAACTAATTTTGTGTCAAATAACACTTTTTTTGTGCAAGGTTTTAGGCGTTTTTTTTAACACAGTGTGTGTAGCCAAGGACAGCACATTATGCATTCATATTACATGTTTACACATCTTCATGTTCACCTTCTTGACACACATACACTGTGTTAAAATCATTTACACAGTGAATGTTTTCAAAATTATCTCAACAAGTGTTGTCCCAAAACTCACCCGTTGATGTGAAAGAATTTAATACAGTCTGTGTCAGTTTTAACACTCCCTTTCCAAGAGTGTACAGTAGAGTAACATTTAAAAAAAGAAAAAAAATCTGGAAAAAACATTGTGCTGATATCAGCATTGGGAAAACTAACTGTTGGAATTGGATACCGGAGATGGAAAGACAGCTTAGATGAGAAAAGTGGCATGGAAAAAAAAGCTGTTTTGTCATTGAAACACATGGTGATGAGAAGTGCTATATATTATACTGCAGCCAGCCAGCAGGGGCGCTAGCCCTGTGGTTATTAGCTCATCTGGACAACAGGCGATGAACTTGCCATCATGTGTTGTTTGTCATCCATCTGGCGTTGTCCACATTTCAAGAAAATCGCTTCTTCTTTCTCAATTCTTCACTGATTTTTATTCTTTTTGGCAGGAAGGTAGGTCTGCCTGGGCTGCATGTAGCTTCTACCCAAATTTGCATAATTGCACTCAATAATGAAGATATGGAGTAATTAAATCCTAACGAGCAGTTTCCACACAAATCACTTCTTCTCCCTCAATTCTTCACTGATTTTGATTCTTTCTGGCATGAACGTAGGGGTACCTAGGGTGCATATAACTTCTACCCAGATTTGCTTAATTACAATTATTAATTAAGTTATGGACTAATTAAGCCTTACTGAGCAGTTCAGCAAAAATCGCTTCTTCTCAGTTAATTCCTTGCTGTTTTGGATTCTTTCTGGCAAATAGGTCGGTATTCCGAGGGTGTATATAGCTTCTATATATAGCTTGTATATAGTGTATATACGGTAGCTTGCAACATTTATTGTGCAAGGTGGCCCACTTTAGATCGTTCCTTCTGGACCAGATGGGGCCGGAGTGAGCTACGCTGTCATTGACGGTCTCATTTGACGTTTTCGAGATGTTATGCAACTCCCAGTTGTTGTTGTTGTTGTTTTCCCAGCCATTGATTTACAGTAATGACCCCTGAGCTAGACAAACGACCAGAAAAATCACACTAAAACTCCACATAAAATAAAAGCAGTGAATTTTAGGTAAGAAATTTAATCGTATGATAAAAAGCCAGAAGGAAGAAGGAATATATTACTTGTCTGTCTGAAACATGCAGAGTCTTTTATTTTCTTTTGCACCATAGTTTTGTGTTTATAACATGAGAAATAAAATATTTAATAGCCTACATGCATTAAAAAAAAAGAAGCCCTAGCTGTTAATTTCTTTCTCTGCTTTGTTCAATCCTGTTTAAAGAACCTCTGGCACATACTCAGCTAAATTACACCCCAAAATTTTAATAACTCAACTCTTTATGATGCGTTTTGATTTTTTTCCCCCCACACTTGTTTTAATTTGGCTCAGTGACTGCTTTGCTGAGTGGTATTCAGTTCTTCACCTTTCAGCATTATTTATTCTATGAATAGCTTAAAAAGGGTCCGTGGCCTTTGTATTTGCATTTTCAAGTAGTTTGTAAACCATGTAATTATTTGCCAGGGAAGGGTTTAGATTATTATTTTAATGCAGAGTACAACACAGATCATTCAGCTCATTCAGACTCCCCTGCTCATGAACTTTGCATGAGATAAAGATGGTCATGACAGCCAAAAATACCGAGGGTCTGTAAACAAAGGTCACCTGGGTCAATAGTTTAGTATTTATTTATTCAGTAATTGTTCCATCTCTTAAACAAGATGAGGAGTGAAAAGTTAAGGGCTTTGACATGAAAGTAAGTGTACCTATCCATCAATTAGACTTGATCTTAACTGAAACCGCTATTTTGTCCTTTGAGGTAATTATGGTGTTCAGGAGATATCGGTGAAACGAGAACACTCACATAGGTAGATATAAGATTCATTCTGTCAGAAATAATGAAATGTTGAACAATTTATCACCCAGGGCTGAGTAGAAACTAGCCAGTTTCTCATCTCAAAGCCAATTCAGTTGAGTTGATTTGGGCATATTATCCTACAGGGATTTTCTTCTTCTTGTATGTCAGCTACAGGCAGCCCAATTAACCACAACAGCAACTTTATTCATCACACATATATAGTTAAGCACAGTGAAATACCTCTCTGCATTTAACCCATTTGAAGCAATGAGCACACACACATACCCAGAGCAGTGGGAAGCCATGCTACAGCACCCACAGAGCAGTTGGGGGTTAGGTGCCTTGCTCAAGGGCACTTCAGCCCAAGGTCACCCCATGTTAACCTAACCACATGTCTTTGGACTGCGGAGGAAACAAAAGCACCTGGAGGAAACCCACGCAGACATGGGGAGAACATGCAAACTCCACACAGAAAGGCCCCCACCGGCTGCTGAGCTCGAACCCAGAACCTTCTTGCTGTGAGGTGACAGTGCTAACCACAACACCACCATGCCGCCTTTTAAAGCAAGGCTGTTGACTGTTTACTGCAGATTTGCTAGCTAGCTCAGGAGAGCTACCCAGGCTGGACGTCAAGGATGTAGAGCAATTCCTACAGGGGTGATTATCCAGTTTAATGCTTATGAAATAAAATAAGAATACATGATGTTCAAACAATGAGGAAATAGTAATACTTCTTTGGGTTAATGCAAAATGACATGGTCCTGGTGCACATTTGTGTGGGACTGTTTTTATAACCAAAATGGCAGTTTCTCTGAAATTGACAAATACATTTTTTGTCCATATACAGTGAAATGTGGGCCAAAGGGGTTCATCTTAACACTATAGCCAGGAGACTGCTGGTACAGAATTTGTACAAGCTCCATCTTCAAGTTTTGCCTGTTATTGACTTCATCTTACTTCATGCTCATTTTTCTTTTCTTTTTATTCAATCATCTTCAGTACTTCAGTTATCTGCTTTATCCTGGTCAGGGTCAGAATGGAAGTTCACCTTCTTCCTCCTCCTGATATGTTTGTTTGTTTTTTGTTTGTTTTTAGGTTGGAGGAAACCAGAGAACGTACAGGAAACCCACAGACACGGGAAGAGCATGCAAAACTCAACACAGTAACCCAAGCTCAAGATCAAACTGTTAAGGTAGCAAATGTTACCTGCTGTGACATTCATTCTTAAATCAGGTTGGATGGTACAACATATTGTATGAGTTGAGTCATAAAGATTACAGCTAGGGTGGAGTTTGAATTCATACTTTTTCTTAAGACTTCATTTGTAAAGAAAAACAAAACATACATCATCCTGATATGTTGTGTCTCCCAACATGGGGCTCAAATATTTGAACCCCAGTCCATCCATAACCACTTATCCTGTACAGGGTCATGGGCAAGCTGGAGCCTATTCCAGCTGACTATGGGCAAGAGGTGGGGTACACCCTGGACAAGTCACCAAATCATTGCAGGACTGACACATAGAGACAAACAACCATTCACACTCACATTCACAACTACGGTCAATTTAGAGCCACCAGTTAACCTAACCTTCATGTCTTTGGACTGTTGGGGAAATCGGAGCACTCGGAGGAAACCCACACAGACACGGGGAGGAAGCGCAAACTCCACACACCACTGGGTATCAAACCCAGAACCTTCTTGCTGTGAGGCGACAGTGCTAATCACTACACCACCATGCTGCCCAACCCCAGTCCAATATGTATTAAACTGATTTTTCATACACATATTAAAACTTCATTAATTGCCATCCATGAAGTATTGACTGTTGGGGCATGAAGCTTGGAGCTTAAGATGATCTTGATCAGCACCTGAATAACAATTAGTTTACCTACTTATCTTTGTGATGTATGCATCACATTTGGGGGAGGGTTTACAGAATTCTCTCAGTTTCAGATTCTACCCTTTGCAGAAATGAGCATCATCAGCAACAGATACTTTGAGATCCACTTCAGCATCAGTCTTGGAAATGGAGATGAATCAACTGTCAATTAATTGATTAATATCATGGTTACAAAGGACAAAATGATGCATGGCTATGACAAGAAGTGTTTTAGAACTATTTAGAGATACTGTACTGTATGAGCTTCAACAAGTAGGACTATAAGGCATATAAGACAGCTCTTTGGAAGAGGTTCCTCAAGGATTCTTTGGATGATTACAGGCAACAGTTGAGCACACTGTGTCTGCTGGTTAGGAGGACTGAAAATAGTCAGTTAACTGAACCTTTGGACCAATTGGTGGTTTTAAGTACAGCTTTTCACTATGGTTTTCAGTGTAACTACTGAAATGTATGTGTCAGGGTTATTAGCTTTATATTACCTTTGAGTGTATGAGGATAGATCATATACCGGTACATTACCTCTTGCTGTGGCTTTAGAAACCTTTCTCGACGTTAACAGTGCTTAATTTGGAAAAATGACACATAGGCAAGGCGAGAGCCCTTGTGTTGTTCTCCTCAGCAGACCTCTTAACCTCTTTTTTTTTGTTGGTTGAATTTCACGGCTATTAACATGATACTTTTATATCTATCCTTCATGTAATTTTGATTTTATCGTCAGCAGATTACAATCTTGATTGTTCTTTTTTTGCTTATGAGTAATCTTTTCCACAGTAGCAGTTTTAGACAGGAAAGGAGGAGCCAGCCTGAATGGATGTCTGAGTATAATAGGAGTGTCTTTCAATACTGTCTGGTCATTGACAGAAGTCAAAAGAAAAGAGCTTTTGGGCCTGGTGGCATTGCCAGGAACCTAGAGTATAGATAACCCATCTCCATTAGAAAAGCAGGGAACTTTCTCATGTGTCAGCGCTATATAATAAAGCCTCAACTAAACAGGGAACGTGAATAAAGTTATGCTATTGATAAATCAGTATGATATCTGAGAACATTCAATTGACTGAATGCCCAAGTTAAATAGAAATAAAAAATAAATTAAAAAAGAGTGAATAACTATGTATTCATTTTACATTTAAACAAAATAAATGAGTTGATGCTGTGAATAATTTAGTTATAAAATGTAATAATGTTTACTAATGTTCATTCGCAATCATTCTTTCCCCTTGCAGCTTTTACATCCTGTCATTTTTAAAAGATAAATCTCATCTCATCTCATTATCTCTAGCCGCTTTATCCTGTTCTACAGGGTTGCAGGCAAGCTGGAGCCTATCCCAGCTGACTACAGGCGAAAGGCGGGGTACACCCTGGACAAGTCGCCAGGTCATCACAGGGCTGACACATAGACACAGACAACCATTCACACTCACATTCACACCTACGGTCAATTTAGAGTCACCAGTTAACCTAACCTGCATGTCTTTGGACTGTGGGGGAAACCGGAGCACCCGGAGGAAACCCACGCGGACACAGGGAGAACATGCAAACTCCGCACAGAAAGGCCCTCGCCGGCCACGGGGCTCGAACCCGGACCTTCTTGCTGTGAGGCGACAGCGCTAACCACTACACCACCGTGCCGCCCTAAAAGATAAATATTTTACATTATTCTATCCACATTCACTAGATATGCGCAATTGCACGCTCTGATTGGCTACTCTACTACTAGGATATCAGCTCATATACTGTGAGTAGAGAAAAACAAAATGTCAGAGCGTGTTGCTGAACCAACCGAGGATGAAATAAAAACTACTCGAAAGCAAACACCCCAA
Source organism: Neoarius graeffei (assembly GCF_027579695.1). Classification (NCBI taxonomy): domain Eukaryota; kingdom Metazoa; phylum Chordata; class Actinopteri; order Siluriformes; family Ariidae; genus Neoarius; species Neoarius graeffei. The sequence goes on along the minus strand of NC_083592.1, from coordinate 43,187,845 downwards.
AAATACAAAAAAAAAAAAACAACAACAAAATATGGAATGAAAATATTTGATAGAAAGAACATATCTGTTTTTTATTTTTCAATAATTATTATTATAGCATTTTCCCACAAATTGCTACTGTCATTTCGCTGGTTTGTTTACATTCTTCATCTTTAAGCATTAATTTTTTTTTTTATTTTTTTTTTTAGACTGGTTCAAAAGCTCAAAGAATTTGCAAAAAATAAAAATGCTCTGTTTCTCAAAATCCAGGCTATGCACCTCGTCGGCTATCAGCTCATGTACAACTCGATTTTGTGGAATAATTGTTAATTATTCATTAGTGGAAATAAACATTTTGTATATAGTTAATATTGGCAATGTCATTGGATATCTCTCACTGATGTTACTATGTGCTGCAGTTTCTCTGTAAATACTGGATATAAATGATGTGCAGTGTTTAGGGTGAAAGTGGTGTTTTGTGTTTTCTTCTTAAGTACACATATTATGAGCATAGCCACTAAGTATTAATAAAAAAAAAAACATTGAATGTGTTGAAGTTAAGGATTAGCATCCCTATACAGAAAATATTTCTAAATGCTGGAATAAGCAAAGATTCATAGAAAATGAGGTGTCTCTCATTATTCTCCCCAAAAGTCATGGACTCAATCTTATTAAAAAAAAAATTGAGGTAATTTTAGCTGTTTTTTTTTAAACATTGACTGGTTATTTTTCTTCCAAGCAAGCCTGTTGTCTTTGCTAATGTGAAGAAACATCAGTTCCAGTAGCTAGCATAATTGGCTAGGCAGCAAGTTAATGGTCTAGCTAATGGTAAATATTGCAAACTCGCAGAGATCAAATTATCTTTTTCAGGCACAACAAGTTGTAGTTGCTTTAAAATAAAAATCACTTCTATTTCACAATTATTCACTGAAGGTGAGGTGAATAATAACGGAGACAAAGTTGAAGTTATACCGATATTCATGGAGCCTGATGCGGAAAATTGTTTTAGTACAAATACACAGTTAATTATTTAAAAACAATCATATTAAAAGTCATTTATTTCAAACTTCAAAAGTGGCATGCAAGTGTAATGCGGCGCAGACTTGTCACTTATTTATGCCGAATCACATCAAATACTTTGTTTTGAAATCGATAAAATAAATCCCAGTTCCACCTTACCTTTGAATAGTTTTAGACCAAACTCCAGCACATCTTTAGTGCTTTTAGGAACAGCATTTTCTTGCATAATTTGTAATTCTTCCTCACTTACAGTGACAAAGTGATTGGCTGCCATTTTACTGAGTTGCTCGAGGTGATTATCGAGAAATAGTCTGAATTTCTCGACCAATCACCTACCTATACCTGTGAGTTCCTCCATTTACTTCACTGAAATGGATGAGGCAAGCTTTTTTTTTTAAATCATTGACTAGCTTGGCAAACTCCAATTTGCATTGTTTTAACTTCTTTGCTTCATTTATCGTAAGGTTGAGAATTCTTGCATATTTTATCCACGGATCACAGTAGTATTTTCTAGTTGGTTCAACAAATAACTACTTCTTTGTGGTGTTTTCTGCTCTACATACATGACCGATATATTTGAGATGTTGTGCATATCTGAAGTTTTCTAAGGGGGTGGTTTTGACCATACTTTCTTGGTCTTTCTTAGAATACTCAAACTTGTATTCACCTTCCTCTGAGTTGCGTCTTCTCCAACCCCCGTTAAACCATAATTCTTAAGCATTGGAACCAGCACACTTCCATTTTACGTATTTCAATTTCTTTTGGGACCCATAATTGCACTCCATAGGTTAGCTGAGATCTCATACATGCTTCCAACATTTTCCTTCTTGTCATGTTGATACTGCTATCAGTTAGCACAGAACACAACTCATTGAATTCAGCTGTTGCTTTTGCTATGTGCAGATCTACAGATATCGCTTTAGTGTCACTTGAGATCAACTTGCCCAAGTAAATTATTTCAATCACATTCTCAATTGTGTTTTCATGTACACTAAAGAGTGTTCCTTTTTTGTAAGTTCCTCATTGTTAAAGACTTGGGTCTTAATCTTTTTGAATGATCTTGTCAACCCAAATCTTTACATGTACTATTAATGATATTCAGTAGTCTCTCAGCCTAATCTACCATGCTACAGGACAGTACTACATCATCAGCATATAAAATCCATTGGATAATGTCAATCCAATGTAGTCCTCCATTGCTCCTTTGTTTTCTATTTAAAAATCAGCATGTGTGATTTTCTATAATCACTTGCGCATATATATACACAGTGCTCAGTGTAAATGAGTACACCCCCTTTGAAAAGTAACATTTTAAATAATATCTCAATGAACACAAACAATTTCCAAAATGTTGACGACGCAAAGTTTAATATAACATCTGTTTAACTTATAACGTGAAAATAAGGTTAATAAAACTTAGATTACACATTTTTTCAGTTTTACTCAAATTAGGGTGGTGCAAAAAAACTTTTCAAAGGGGGTGTACTCATTTACGCTGAACATTGTATATATATATATACTAACATTGAATAAAAGTTAGTTTTTGCACAAATACATTGCATTAACTTAATTTCATCAGTTTAAACATCTACTTTTTAATCCTTAGTACTTGAATAAATTTGAAATACATTTTTTCTTTCACTTGAGTACAAGTTTTTGTTGGATTCTTCTATGTTTGATTGAGTAAGATTTTTAAACAGTATCAGTACTTTTCCTTCAGTATAATTTCTCACTACTTTATCCACTTTTGTCTATTCATTTCTATCCAGTGTTGTAGTCGAGTCACTAAACCTCGAGTCCGAGTCCAGTCTTGAGTCCCCAGTGTTCAAGTCTAAGTCCAAGTCATTAAAAAAAATTGAGTCGAGTCCAAGTTGAGTCCACTATTGATCTGAGTCGAGTTCAACACTCCAACCGCACCATTTGACGGTGGCTGTTTTAGCGCCATTAACATGAGTTTGTTTCTGAACATGACGTATTAACAGGTGAATGTGCTTCTCTTTATCAAGGAATGTGAAGTATTCTGTTAGAGATGGTTGAAAGACAGATGTAAGTGCAGAAGACAGGTAAACAATCCAGAACGGCAGGCAAAATCGTAAAACACTGAAACAGGCAATAGGTCGAGTGAGGCACAAACAGGCTATCATAGACTCAGCAAAATCAAAGACGAGAAACAGGAAATCTGGGATCAAGAAACCAAACAAGGAAATAAGGCTCGGTAATGTGTCAGCAATGCAACTCAATACTTCGCAAAGTAAGTGTGTTTTCACAGTTTTTATATAGGCGTACTGACTGCACCTTAATCCTATGCTGGTGCGAGTTGTTTACAGCACGTGCACGAGAGTCCGCTTGGTACGCGCACTGCCCGGAGTGCTCCCGAGAGTCTATCTGATGCACATGCCAAGACACGCAGGTGTGACACTCTTACACAAAATTAGTACAAAATTAATGTCAATATAAATATCTTATGCCAAATTATTATGGCATGTTACAAAAAATAAAGAAAAAATCAGAGTCCTTGCCTCCATTTTCCGAGTCCTAATGCAGTTAATGCACGACTCTGAGTCCAAGTCCAAGTCCAAGTCATCAGTGGTCAAGTCCGAGTCAAGTCACGAGTACTTAAAATTAGGGCACGAGTCAGACTCAAGTACTACAAGCTTGTTTCTATCAACAAATTATTCTCAATATGGATGTAATTGTAAAACTCATGTGGGTTTATTGAGCAATACTAGACGAATACTCATGTAAAATCATTTATGCTCTGAAAATACTCTTCTGGGATAAAATCATGTGCAATTTCACAATTCTTTTCCTCCTGTGTAAACTCCTCCTTGAATATAACACTTTGTTGATCTGTAGAAATCACCACTATTTTGAGAACTAAATAACTTGCTTTATTAATGGACAAGCATTCATTTAAAAGGCATAAAACACTGCAGCCCCAGGATGAAGGAATCTGTAGTGACTAATTATCCACCTAATCCATGATGTGGCCCTGATAACCTGTTACAAACAGCTTTGAATAAAGCAAGACGTTTGCAGTAAACCATTTTATGAAATGTGAACAGGAGAATCTTAGGTTTGTCATGGATGCTAGCTTTATTTTTGTCTGCAAAGTTTGCTAATGCATCCAGTTTCTATGGTTATGGGTTTTGTTCTACTTTTTCAGAATTACGAACAGGACATGTCTGTCAGTTAAATCATTTTAACAGGTCCTGTCTGACGTACGTGAGAGTAAAAGCAGAGGGAAATCCAGATATTTTGTAACTGACATCACAAAGTACTATTTCTGTGCTTCTCTTCTGATTTGAAAAGAAAATCTTTACATATATTAGATTAGCTTGCAACACTTTACATTAAGTGTTGCTAATTAAAGCTACCATGCTGTTAACAAGCCACTGATTAATTAGTATAATTATTAATTCTTAAATACTACTGAGTAATGGAGTACTCGGTAGTAAAGTGCAAGGTACCACTGATTACACCTTTTTTTTTTTACTGATTATGTAGTTTATAATTATGTCATTATTTATAATGCTCATTACCTGATGGTTATTGAATTGCTAATGAACCACTAAGTACATATTGGGTCTCTGTTTTAATCATTATATTATTATATGATTATATGTTGCTTAAATTAAATACAGAAACATTGGACTCTTTAGATGCTTGCAAAGAACAACGTACATGCATGACTGTACATTTCAACTTTTATGAGAAGGCACATGTAAAGAAAGATGGTGATTTATATGTCGATTTTGTTATGATTTACTGTATGTATGATATCCAACTAAGTTGCTTTTCATATCTGCCTTTGTGTGAATGCTATGCAGTTACAGTAGGAATTGTACTTTGACTATTTTCAACAAAACTCAAATTCAGATTTTGTTCATTTCACTCATATACAGTTAGGTCCATATATATTTGGACACTGACACAAATTTTGTTTTTTACCTGTTTACTGAAACATATTCAAGTTGTAGTTATATAATGGACATGGACATAAAGTCCAGACTTTCAGCTTTCATTTGAGGGTATCCACATTAAAATTGGATGACGGGTTTAGGAGTTTCAGCTCCTTAACATGTGCCACCCTGTTTTTAAAGGGACCAAAAGTAATTGGACAATTGACTCAAAGGCTATTTCATGGGCAGGTGTGGGAAATTCCTTCGTTATGTCATTCTCAATTAAGCAGACAAAAGGCCTGGAGTTGATTTGAGGTGTGGTGCTTGCATTTGGAAGATTTTGCTGTGAAGAAAACATGCGGTCAAAGGAGCTCTCCATGCAGGTGAAACAAGCCATCCTTAAGCTGCGAAAACAGAAAAAACCCATCCGAGAAATTGCTACAATATTAGGAGTGGCAAAATCTACAGTTTGGTACATCCTGAGAAAGAAAGAAAGCACTGGTGAACTCATCAATGCAAAAAGACCTGGACACTCACAGAAGACAACAGTGGTGGATGATCGCAGAATAATTTCCATGGTGAAGAGAAACCCCTTCACAACAGCCAACCAAGTAAACAACACTCTCCAGGAGGTAGGCGTATCAATATCCAAATCTACCATAAAGAGAAGACTGCATGAAAGTAAATACAGAGGGTTCACGGCATGGTGCAAGCCACTCATAAGCCTCAAGAATAAAAAGGCTAGATTGGATTTTGCTAAAAAACATCTAAAAAAGCCAACACAGTTCTGGAAGAACATTCTTTGGATAGATGAAACCAAGATCGACCTCTACCAGAATGATGGAAAGGAAAAAGTATGGTGAAGGCGTGGTACAGCTCATGATCCAAAGCATACCACATAAGTATTTGGACATGGCGGAGGCAGTGTGATGGCTTGGGCATGCATGGCTGCCAGTGGCACTGGGTCACTAGTGTTTATTGATGATGTGACACAGGACAGAAGCAGCCGGATGAATTCTGAGGTATTCAGAGACATACTGTGTGCTCAAGTCCAGCCAAATGCAGCCAAATAATAATCGGCGTTTCATAATACAGATGGACAATGACCCAAAACATAAAGCCAAAGCAACCCAGGAGTTTATTAAAGCAAAGAAGTGGAATATTCTTGAATGGCCAAGTCAGTCACCTGATCTCAACCCAATTGAGCATGCATTTCACTTGTTAAAGACTAAACTTCAGACAGAAAGGCCCACAAACAAACAGCAACTGAAAACCGCTGCAGTAAAGGCCTGGCAGCGCATTAAAAAGGAGGAAACACAGCGTCTGGTGATGTCCATGAGTTCAAGACTTCAGGCAGTCATTGCCAACAAAGGGTTTTCAACCAAGTATTAGAAATTAACATTTTATTTACAATTATTTTATTTGTCCAATTACTTTTGAGCCCCTGAAATGAAGGGATTGTGTTTAAAAAATGCTTTAGTTCCTCACATTTTTATGCAATCATTTTGTTCAACCCACTGAATTAAAGCTGAAAGTCTGAACTTCAACTGCATCTGAATTGTTTTGTTCAAAATTCATTGTGGTAATGTACAGAACCAAAATTAGAAAAATGTTATCTCTGTCCAAATATTTATGGACCTAACTGTACTAACTTATCCCTTACATCTTTTAAATGACCATTTGTTCAACCATTTTAAAGAATTTTAACCCCTTGGCCTTTTATTCAGTTCATCAGAAAGAGGAGAGAGAGAGAGTAGTGAATATAATGCTTGCTTGACCATTTAAAAATGACTTGTAGTAGTATAAGCTCAGATTAATTTACTTTCAGAATGAAAATGGTCAACTTTTCAATAAACAGCTGTATAAGATTCAGCTATTGCCCTATCATCTGAAAACTGCAAGTTCGAATCTCGATGATGCCACAGCCATCCATGGCCAGGAGCCCAAGAGAGCAAAATTGGCCATACTCTCAGGTAAGAGGGGTAGCATACTTTCTCTTCTCTGTCACTTACAGTGACATTAGCCAATTAAGGGCATTGGCGAGCTTGTGTGTGTGAAGGTGGGTAGATAGTGCTTTCCTCTGAGTGTGTTACTGAGTGTTGTCCCTGACACTGCCTGAGCAAGCAGTTAACTCAAAAAGATGTGGTCAACTGGCATCACGTGCCGTGGAGGAAGCATGTGATAGCCTTGGCCCAACCTAGTTGGTTCCTAGCTGTCGTGTGATAGGGGAGAGATGTCTACAGGGTGGGAATTGGCCGTGAAAAAATTAGTGAGAAAATCAGGAAGGGAAAATAAATTAAAATTATTATTTAGAAACGAGTATAAAGTATTCAGTAACAACAGTGAAAATAATCAGACAAGCATGTAGTAATGAGTGTGAGGAGCAGTCAGGATTCATCAAGGAGGTCAAGATGCAAGAGCAGTTTAGCTGAACGTGATTTGAATTGAACACAATCTTTGTAGAGAGGCAGCTGCTAATACCACCCCTCATCATAACCATTCCTAACTTTTTTTTTCAGTTGACTCATAAAATTCTTACATATTTACTATCATCAGATCTACAGTTATGGTCAGAAGTTTACATAAAGTGACATGAATGTCATCTTGGATATGAATGTCATGGCAATATTTGGGCTTTCAGTAATTTCTTTGAACTGTTCTTTTTCTGTCCCTTCATAAAATAGGTTTGTTTACAGCACTCATTGGATTGACCAACACACAGTAAAATGGGAAAGGCCAAAGAGCTCAGTGCAGATCTGAGAAAGAGTATCACCGATATACACAACTCCAGAATGTCTCTTGGAGCCATTTCTAAACAACTGCAAATTCCAAGATCAGTTCAAACAATTGTATCCAAGTTATTGTGAGGTGTAGTCACTTTGCCAAGCCACTTTGCTTCAAGAAAACCCAAACTGTCACCCTCAGCTGAAAGGATTGGTTTGGATAGTCAGGAACAACCTGGGAACCACCATGACACAGCCCTGCCATGAACTGGAAGTTGATGGATCACTGTCTACTGTTCAGATCACCATGGAGTAAGAGGCTGCTATCCAAGAAATAACCCCCCTGTTCCAAAATCGACACCTTCAAGCTTAACTAAAGTTTGAAGCTGACCACACGGACAAAGAAAAAGCCATCTGGAGGATAGCTGCATGGTTGGATGAGACAAAGATTGAGTTGTTTGTCCACAATGACCACCATGTACAGAGGGACACTGTACAGCTGGTGGTGGTGGTAGGATCATCAAGCTCTGGGGCTGTTTTGCTGCCAGTGGAACTGGTTCATTTCACAAAGTGGATGGAATAATGAAGAAGGAGGACTACCTCAGAATTCTTTAGCATAAACCATTAGAAACTTGAACACAACTTGGGACTTAGAACAGGACAATGAACCCAAACACGCATCAGAGCTGGTTGTGGAGGATAAAGCAGGCTAACATTAAGCTTAAAACAAGTCCTGACTTCAACCCTATTGAAAATATATGGACCATGCTTCTAAGTCGAGTCCATGCCAAGAAAAACAACAACAACAACAAAAACAAATTTAATTGAACTCTACCAATTCTACCATGAAGAGCCATTAAATATCCAACCAAAATTCTGCCATAAGCTTGTTCATGGTAAACAAAAATGTTTGGTCAAGGTGAATCTTGCAAAGAGACATTTTATCCAAATATCAGGTGTGCTATATGTATATTTTTGACCCTGTGTTGATTTCAGAAAATGCAAAGATAATTAAAACTTGTACACCAAATTCTAATGTTTTTTTAATTAAAGATGTATGCTATACATTCTGCCACAGAAAAAGAACAGTTAAAAAAAAATACTGAAAGCCCAAATACTGCCATGACATTCATATCCAAGATGACATTCATGTCACTGTATGTAAACTTCTGACCACAACTGTAATTCCAATGACAGACTTCAGAAGTTGAAATGCTCTTAAGAAGAACTGGATCCGAGTTAGAACTAATGCTTGAAAGATAAAAAAAAAAGAATGGGATGAAATAGATAAAGCGACACCGGGTACAATAAATGAATATTTTCAGATCATTGTAAAATCATATATTTGCTCTTAAAATAGTGAAATACAGAGACTGAGCGCTTTAATTGTAAGGCTGATGAAGGACTTTACTTTTCTCTGATAATGTGTGTGCACTGTGCGTTTGTGTGTATGTTTTATCTCCTGTGTCTTTTTTTATGTTTTCTCAACATCAAGATTTCAATCAAACAAGATAAATTGCGGCTACAGAAGCCGAGGACTTTACTTTTGGCTTTGAGTCAGAATTAACTAAAATGAAGATGTGTAGACATGATCTGACTCACAACCAAAAGTAAAACTGGAACATCAGCCCAATATCTAAAACCGGACCAGTTGAGAACATGAAATAAGCTTTAAATCCTGCCACTAAACACTGGACAGATTTTGCATTGTACTTGTTACGCAGTACATCTACAGGCAGAAATTTTGGCGGTCACTCAATGCAGAGCCTAAAGGCAGAAATGTCTATATATAGACTGCATATTCATCAAAGATTTATAAAGATATGTCTAAGACGTCAGCCTATATATGTGTAGAAAGTTGATCTGTAAACCAGGCTAACATTGAGTCAACACAGTAGCATTTAACACAGAGCTGTAGAGAGTGTCTCTAGCATTCAGAGAGTACGTCGGAGCAGCAGTGATGGAACTGAACGCTTTTGGATTTAACAACGTGGCTTTGTTCAAACAGGAACAACAGCTGATAGGATATTAAACACACAGAATGTTAAGTTTATTATTTTAAAATTTGCTCCTACAGTGAGCAAATTTAACTGTATCCGGTTTTAGGCCATTTATACACTTAGCAGATTGTTTTACTGCATGTTTTCTCAAAGGTATCACTTATCATCGCTAATGTCAGACTCTGCTTTATTTCTCTGTAGTTGCCAAGCAAAGTACTGTACATTCCCAAATCCGAGAGGAGACATCAGTGAAACAAAATTAAGCTTCGCCCAGAATATAAATAGGTGAAAATAGTTATTAATCACATGCTGAGCTTTACTCTAACATTGCTAGGTCACTGAAATATCTGTGCTGAAATTACAGCATCGTTTACAGTCATATACTGAAAAACTGTATAAAACATACAGGCCTGAACCTGGACTCAGTCTCAGCATGTCCATGATTGATTTGTTTAATGATTAAAATTCTGTTTGCATTCATGATCATGCTTTAGGTTGAACTTCCTACACTCTTGGGTCTGTACTTAAAACATAAAGCTTGTTTACCCCCAGTAGTGAAAAAAGGAGAAAACTGCATTTCAAGACTCTGTTATGATTACAGCACAAAACATTGAAGACATTTCAACAGCCAGTATTTGATTCTAAACTGGATTAGTTTTTAGGTTTATGTCTGCTTTGCTATGGCACATGGGTCGTGCTAGGATTCAGGGTACATTTCCTGTCTCCGAGATAAACCTTTTGTTATTTTCCACAAAAGAAATCTTTATTGAATCAATTTTGAACAATAATGCAAATTATGACAAACTTTCACCAATAGCAATGCTTGATGTACATTTTAGACCCAATTTATCCATAAAACATTAACTAAGGCCCTGTCCACATGGCAACGGATTCAGGTGAATCCGATAAAATTTTTTATCGTTTCGGCCTGGTGTCCACACGGCACCGGCGTTTTGGGTGCCCCAAAATGATATTTTTTGAGAACGGTTTCCAGAGTGGAAAAATCTGGCAACGGCGCCGTTGCGAAGTCGTCTGGATGAGTAGAACGGATTTGTTTACGATGACATCACAACCACATGACTAGAACAAGCAGCACTCTCGCGCGCATCATTCGTAACAACAACAGCAACAATGGTGGACCCCAGAGTAGTAGTAGTTCAGTGCTGGGTAGAAGAAGGGGTTTATGCACATGCGTCCTACTTCTTCTATTGTTCTGGTGTCTCCGATGGGACCGTCTTACAGCGCACGTAGAGGTGTGGCATGTGTATTGCATCATTTTCAGCAAGCATTGCGTTGCCATATGTACCTGATATTTTACTGATCCGTTGCCCATGTGGACGCGATATTTTTTTTACCCGCTAAAAAAAAATCTCGTTGCCGTTGTCGTGTGGATGTAGCCTAAATAACTCCCACCCCTCCCCCCACATTATTGGCTGTCTTCGACTCCTGATTCATACATTCAACTCGAATAAACGAAGTGATTCAGTTTCACAATCTGTTTTTTGGGGGCTTATTCTATTAACTGTTATAAAATCAAGTGCATAGAAAGTCTATTTTCTGTACTTTGTGAAATTTCATTAATTAAATTAAAAAAAAAATATATATATATATATATATATATATATATATATATATATATATATATATACACATCCCAATGTTCTTGTCAACTCTGTTGACTCTGTTATAAAGCCACATAAAATCTACAAAGACTTTTAATAATACGCATGACACCTGCACCGAGAGACGTCACTTCCTCCGGCAGGAAACTTCAGAAAGGCAGTGAGGTCTGTTCTGTTTCTTCTCTCATTAATTTGAACAAAATGCTGAGGATACACCAAGAGTAGATTAATTATTCATCAAATCTGTTATTGTGATATTGGAGTGAATCTCTCGCTCATTAAAAAAAAACCAAAACAATAATATGATTAAAATCCATAAAATTCCATTTTTATACATGCCATGTGGTAGCTAGTTTGAGTTTAGCATGTGGAGTTAAGACACAAAATGGTGGGGGGATGTCAACTCTGTTATCATCGGTTCTGTTAACGGGTTGCCCAGTTTAATGGCAACGGAGTTGACGAGGACTAACAGAGTCAACGCTTGAAATGTACCCCCAATTATAGAATGGGCCACGTAAATCCAGCAACTCGATCAAAGCATATTATTCAGTGTGTAAGGAAAGCACTCAAGGTTTTAGACATGTTTAGAAAAGAGCGTTTTTACCAGCATGTTTTTTCAACTGGCTCTTTATTTATCAGGACCTTTGCAGGAAATTAAGATGGGGGGGGGGGGGGGGGGGGAGAATCTGCATTGTTTGATTGAAATATGTTTATTTCTTTTAAATGTGAGGTGTCTTCTGCTATGGGCAGAAAAAAAGATCTAAAAATATTTTGTCGGAAACCAATTTTTTTTCTCCCAAATTCATGTCTAATGACATCTGGAAGGGTTTTGCATTTTAATACCATTCTAAAATACTTTCTTTGTTCTTGACACTGTCAGTCACTTACAGAAGAAAGTAAATGTCACTGTTGTGATACATAAAATATCAAAATATTCCTGATGGTCTGGCGAAGTACAATAAACAGTTTCAAGTGCTGAAACATGAAAGAGTGAAATAAACTGCTATTTCGCTAGCACATATAGAGATGTGGAAGGTGTAAAATGTGTAATGCTTGTACCCAATTTGTAAAAGCAAACCTCTGTGTATCTACATGAACATTTGTCAAAAGAGTGGAAGTATGAAATTAAATATCAGTAGCGGTTAAGGCCACCACAACTCAAAGCCAACCGCCCTATACACTGGAGAGGCAACACTAGATGTTAGATGTGTCGTCTTTTTCATACTTATTCTTTGAGCCAGTGCATGACCTCCTGGGCTTTATTTAATGACAATATAGGAAGTGTTCTTTCAACAGGATATCTGTTTTTAAAGATGAATTGCACTGTTCCATTTGCTCATACCATATCAAGTTTAAAGCAGCGAAATATATATGGTTGGGTGGAGCACAATGTAGAGCGTTTCACTGCCGGAGGAGCTACAGGTAGAGGATTTACAGTATGGTGCTCAGGTTGTTTAAGGGGGGAAGGGATGAGTGGATTTGCTGACACAACGTCACCTTTGAAAAATACTGTAGGATTTAACCTGGTCTGGAAAAAAATAATAGTAATAATTCTACTCAGTGAAAGCAAATTATTTCAAATATAAGTTGTCTCGGGTCTTCTGCTAACCTTGGCCACTAACCCTGGCTGTTTGTATGAGTTGCTTTGTGCATTTTTATGTATTAGTAATGGCAAGGCCATGTTGCAATAGTAGCATCTTGGTTGTTTTATGTAACATATACAGTACCAGTCAAAAGTTTAGACACATCTTCTAATTCAGAGGTTTTTCTTTATTTTTATTAATTAAAAGACACTTCACATCTTAAAGTAATGATGGATGTCATTTCTCTTTACTGAGCTGAGCGGTCCTTGACATAATATGGATTAGTGTAGAATAGGGCTATTTACTGTATTTGTACTGTTATAATTTACTATTTATTGTTTGATGATCTCAAACGCATTAAGAAGGCAAGAAATTGCACTAATTAACTTTTGATGAGGCACCTGTTAATTGAAAAGCATTCCAGGTGACGACCTCATGACAGTCAAGATAATGCCAATAGTGTGTATAGTGTCATCAATGTAAACGGTGGCTACTTTGAAGAATCTAAAATACGAAACGTTTTGGAGTTTTTTAACACTTCTTTGTTTAACACATAATTCCACATATGTTCCAGATGATATTTCGTAGTTTTGATATCTTCAGGATTGTTCTACAATGTAGAAAATAGTCAAAATACAGAAAAAACTATGAATGAGTATTCATAATAAGCATCTTATTAAAAATTTTTTCAGAATCAGAATAATTCTATATTTACATGTATTAGGAATTTTTCTTGGAGTTTGGTCACAACATAATACATTTTACACACACACACACTACAATTATCATCCTAATATACAAATATTACACTTTAAGCTGAAATAGTGGGCTCAGTTGTGATTTACAGTACAGTGGAGGTAGAAATAGCAGCGGGATGCTATTGAGGTTGCATTAAACAGACTGGAACAATTGTTATATATAATGTTATATAGTGGGCAGCATGGTGGTGTAGTGGTTAACACTGTTAGAGAATAATAATAATAATAATAATAAACATGTCTGAAAGCGGGTGGCACGGTGGTGTAGTGGTTAGCGCTGTCGCCTCACATCAAGAAGGTCCTGGGTTCGAGCCCTGGGGCCGGCGAGGGCCTTTCTGTGCAGAGTTTGCATGTTCTCCGCGTGGGTTTCCTCCGGGTGCTCCGGTTTCCCCCACAGTCCAAAGACATGCAGGTTAGGTTAACTGGTGACTCTAAATTGACCGTAGATGTGAGTGTGAATGGTTGTCTGTGTCTATGTGTCAGCCCTGTGATGACCTGGCGACTTGTCCAGGGTGTACGCCGCCTTTCGCCCGTAGTCAGCTGGGATAGGCTCCAGCTTGCCTGCGACCCTGTAGAAGGATAAAGCGGCTAGAGATAATGAGATGAGATGTCTGAAAGCGATTTCTTTAGTCTAGTCCATTTATTTTGAATGGTGAAACGAATTGTACACACTCACTGGCCATTTTATTTTAATTGGAACACGTGTATGCACATGCGCAGTATGTGACTGTTACACTTACATTCTTACAGCATGATGACGTAGTGGCTAGTGCCTCTATATGAGGCAGTAGCCACAATAAAAATGATTTTGACCTTTTTGTTGACCTTGACTGGATGACCCTCAAAACGGAGGTTCGATTTGAGCCCAATGCCCATCTATCCTGAAAGTTTCATGAAGATTGATCCAGCTGTTTTCCCGTAATATCGTTTACAAAAAAATAAAGAAACCCGACCGAAAACAATACCTCGCCCCGCTTACTCTGGAGCGGGTGAGGTAATAAATAAAATGTTCAATAAATACTAATAGCCAGTACTGATTATGAGTGATATTTAAAATAATATTTAACTTATATACAGTATACACAAGCATCTATACAGGAACCAGGAATGCAGTTATTCGTGCAAATTTTAATATCGCAACTTTTAGTGTAATATTACTTGTTACTGGCACATCAGCATTGTAGTGATTATCGTATGCTGCCTAACCAGCTTGGTTAATAACAGAAATTGCCAGTGGAAAGCAGCTGTTTTGATGATGTGCTGTTTTTGTGAAAGAGTGGAATTGCTTTCCTAGCGGTAGTTTTTGTAATAAGTCATTAGCAGGGTGGGAGGTGTCATTGATGAGTTTTTTTTCTGCTCGCCTCTTTGTCCTGGTGATGTACAGGTCTTTAAGTGATAGCAAACTGCAGCCGATGATTTTCTCAGCAGTCTTGATAGTACATCGCAGCTTCCTCTTTTCTCTGGAGGAGACTGCATCAAACCAGACAGTGATGGCAGATGTAAGGATGCTTTCTATAGTGGCAGTATAGAATTGCACCAGTATAGTCTGGGGGGTAGATGGAAGTTTTCCAACTGCTGTTAGAAATATATCATTTGCTGAGCTTTCTTTTTGAAGGATAATGTATGCATCACCCGTTTGAGAGCCCGTGTGATCGCAGTTCCGAGAAACCTGAACGAATTGACAGCGCTCACTGCTGAGATGGGAGGAGGAGGAAGAAGTTGGTGTGCATCTTTGTGGTTTTAATAGCTTTGAGTTCAAGGTTGTTCTGGCTACACCAGAAGGGTAACTGTTGAACCTCTTGGTGGTACTTTGACTCATGACTATTGGTGATGAGACTACTTTGCAAATTTGGTTAACTTCACAGCTGCATCACTGGAAACACAGTTCCTTGTGTAGAGTGACTATGAGAGGGGTGAGAGGACACAACCTTGTGGTGCTCCAGTGCTGAGTGATCCGGGTTCAGAAATGTTCTGACCGATTCTCACAAACTGCTTCTTGTCAGAAAGGAAGTTTGTGATCCATGTACAGATGGAATGCTTGCAAAGTGATGAGTTTCTCTTGTAGGAGCTCAGGGATGATGGAATTGAATATTAAAGGCTGAGTAGGAATCTACAAAGAGAATCCTGGTATAAATGTTTGGAGACTCTAGGTGCTTTAATACAAAGTGAAGCCTAATATTGACTGCATCATGTTGCTTTTGTAGGCAAATTGCAGTGGATCCAGAAGATCCTGAGTACTGGATTTGAGAATATCATCACCAGCCATTCAAAGGTCTTCTTGATAGCAGAGCTGAGGGCTACTGGCCTGTAATCATTAAGGCAAGTTATCTTTGGGTGGGTTTTTTGGGACTGGCATGATGTCTGATGTTTTGAAGTATGCTAGAAGAGTATTCAATTCCAGTGACCAGTTGAATACATCCATAAAGATTGTGGACAGATGGTGGACAGTACAGTGCTTGAGGATCCTACGTAGATACAACAGTGTCAGGACCGGCTGGTAGCTTTCTTAACATTTTCTTTTTTATTTATCTTCTCACCTCTTGTTCTGTGATGATGAACGTGGGGTGGGGGGTAACAGGACTGGGCCAGAGGACCACGGATTACTCTCAGAGGACAGAGGACTACTATAGGAATGCTTGTAGTCTATACAACCAAATATGCAAGCTGTTGAATATTCCCTCAATGTTGGAATTTTGGTGCTTTTCAAAACATATTTAGGCCCAGACTTTAACATTCATAAAGTTACCTAATAGTTCTATTAAAGTTTTCTGTGTGCAGTTGTAAGCTTCCCCTTTGCTAACTAGAACTTAGGAATTTACATTTCTTGAGTTCGCTAATTAGCATTATTGCTGGATTTCACATGATGTCACATCCACCTCATTAGTTATCCAAAACTTTAGCTGGTGGTCTACCAAAGCTCAGCTGACAAAGCGTTTGTATGGAGAAGGTGCATTGCTCGCATGAAAAATGCCTTACGCTTGCATTGTTTTAGGTTGTTCAAATCGAACAAACTGTGAAACTGATAAAAGTTTCTTCAGGGTTCCCCATGAACTAATAAAAAAGGGTGAACGAACACAGGATTTCACAAAAAGACGTCGAGAAAGGTGGCTTTGGAACCTCTCACTGAAATCGAAGGGAACCGAGTCACAGCATGCTTGAGTTTGCAGTGATAACTTGGTGAAAGGTTTGTACTGTATATCCCTCTCAGCTATGTCCTTAGTGTTTTCCAAGTACTTTTCTTGCTATGTGTCATTATTTTACAGTACTTTTTTTAGTCATGAAGCGCTAAAGTCCCCAGCTGTTTCTTTGTTTCCTCCTCACTCCTCACAAAGTCCATATGCATGAAGGTCGCGATAAAATTCCTCCCCAGCCATACAGTTACAATGCGCCGTGATCACTTCTCCGTCTTGTTTAACTAAGATCCAGGTCTTTAAAGGAACAGTCCACCGTACTTCCATAATGAAATATGCTCTTATCTGAATTGAGACGAGCTGCTCCGTACCTCTCCGAGCTTTGCGCGACCTCCCAGTCAGTCAGACGTGCTGTCACTCCTGTTAGCAATGTAGCTAGGCTCAGCATGGCCAATGGTATTTTTTGGGGCTGTAGTTAGATGCGACCAAACTCTTCCACGTTTTTCCTGTTTACATAGGTTTATATGACCAGTGACATGAAACAAGTTCAGTTACACAAATTGAAACGTGGCGATTTTCTATGCTATGGAAAGTCCGCACTATAATGACAGGCATACTAACACCTTCTGCACGCTTCGGCAGCGCATTGATATCTGAGCTCCGTATCAATGCGCTGCCGAAGCGCGCAGAAGGTGTTAGTACGCCTGTCATTATAGTGTGGACTTTCCATAGCATAGAAAATCGCCATGTTTCAATTTGTGTAACTGAACTTGTTTCATGTCACTGGTCATATAAACCTATGTAAACAGGAAAAACATGGAAGAGTTTGGTCGCATCTAACTACAGCCCCAAAAAATACCATTGGCCATGCTGAGCCTAGCTACATTGCTAACAGGAGTGACAGCGTGTCTGACTGCGCCTGACTGACTGGGAGGTCGCGCAAAGCTCGGAGAGGTATGGAGCAGCTCGTCTCAATTCAGATAAGAGCATATTTCATTATGGAAGTACGGTGGACTGTTCCTTTAAAGGGGTTTCTGATGATCTTTGTGAATGATTTACCTGAGCAATAAGAGCCAACACAGGTGAGAATCAAGCAAACTGTTGTTTGTTTACACTTCAACTTGCAGCACTTCATTGTAAAGATGCAAATGAAAAGCTTTAAAAAACCCATACTTACATGGGCAAAAACAATACAGGATTAATTCGGCAGCGACTTGATACCGAGGTCCTTTACCCAGACACATACAAAAAAAGTTGTAAGCCTCCATACTCTTCCACGCTTTCATCTGTTTTGTGGTGTAGAAGGACGTCTGCAACACCAGATAGTTCAAGATGTCGGGGAACTCGACTGAAGGGTCGTTTTCAAGATCGTATGACAAATCCTTCTTTCCCAGACTGTAGGGGTCGATTCCATTGCACATCGCAATCTTCTGAAGATATCTAAAGCAAGCAGTGGCTTCTAGATTACGAGTGTACTCTGAGAAGTTATTGCTAGTTGTTTGCACTACGGCAGCCATTTAGACCACCAGCTATTACACTTCTGGTAAAACTGCAAAGAAAATTCACGTGACTGAAATCCAGCAATTACTAAAGTTTTCTGTGTGAAATTGTTAGCTTCCCTTTTATTAGCTAGAACCTAGTAATTTACATTTCTAGAGTTGGCTAATTAGCTTTTTTTACAATAATTTTCTATGTGAAGTTGTAAGCTTCCCCTTTGTTAGCTAGAATATAGTAATTTATGTTTCTAGAGTTTGCTAATTAGCTTTTTTCCTAAAGTTTTCTGTGTGAAGTTGTTAGCTTCCCCTTTGTTAGCTCGGATGTAGTAAATGACTTTTCTAGAGTTAACTAATTAGCCTTTTTTGGCTAGTATTCAAGCTTGTTCTTTATATGCAATAGAAACCTTTGCATTTGCTTTCACAGACATATTAGCTGTTGCCGTATTCTCATAATTGCAAATTTCCAAGCAAAGCTAATAGTGTAGATACTTGTCATAGCTTTTCATACAAATTTTCTTACATTGACAGTAAATCAATTAAAGACCTCCCCCTCCAAAAAAAGGAAAAATTGAACATAGGAAGCTGTGTAGCTACAGTTAGGTCCATAAATATTTGGACAGAGACAGCATTTTTCTAATTTTGGTTCTGTACATTACCACAATGAATTGTGAATAAAACAATTCAGATGCAGTTGAAGTTCAGACTTTCAGCTTTAATTCAGTGGGTTGAACAAAATGATTGCATAAAAATGTGAGGAACTAAAGCATTTTTTTAAACACAATCCCTTCATTTCAGGGGCTCAAAAGTAATTGGACAAATTAAATAATTGTAAATAAAATGTTCATTTCTAATACTTGGTTGAAAACCCTTTGTTGGCAATGACTGCCTGAAGTCTTGAACTCATGGACATCACCAGACGCTGTGTTTCCTCCTTTTTAATGCTCTGCCAGGCCTTTACTGCAGCGGTTTTCAGTTGCTGTTTGTTTGTGGGCCTTTCTGTCTGAAGTTTAGTCTCGTGAAATGCATGCTCAATTGGGTTGAGATCAGGTGACTGACTTGGCCATTCAAGAATATTCCACTTCTTTGCTTTAATAAACTCCTAGGTTGCTTTGGCTTTATGTTTTGGGTCATTGTCCATCTGTATTATGAAATGCCGACCAATCAATTTGGCTGGATTTGAGCGCACAGTATGTCTCTGAATACCTCAGAATTCATCCAGCTGCTTCTGTCCTGTGTCACATCATCAATAAACACTAGTGACCCAGTGCCACTGGCAGCCATGCATGCCCAAGCCATCACACTGCCTCTGCCATGTTTTACAGATGATGTGGTATGCTTTGGATCATGAGCTGTACCACGCCTTCGCCATACTTTTTTCTTTCCATCATTCTGGTAGAGGTCGATCTTGGTTTCATCTGTCCAAAGAATGTTCTTCCAGAACTGTGCTGGCTTTTTTAGATGTTTTTTTTAGCAAAGTCCAATCTAGCCTTTTTATTCTTGAGGCTTATGAGTGGCTTGCACCGTGCAGTGAACCCTCTGTATTTACTTTCACACAGTCTTCTCTTTATGGTAGATTTGGATATTGATACACCTACCTCCTGGAGAGTGTTGTTCACTTGGTTGGCTGTTGTGAAGGGGTTTCTCTTCACCATGGAAATTATTCTGCGATCATCCACCACTGTTGTCTTCTGTGAGCGTCCAGGTCTTTTTGCATTGATGAGTTCACCAGTGCTTTCTTTCTTTCTTTCTTTCTTTCTTTCTTTCTTTCTTTCTTTCTTTCTTTCTTTCTTTCTTTCTCAAGATGTACCAAACTGTAGATTTTGCCATTCCTAATATTGTGGCAATTTCTCGGATGTTTTTTTTCTTCTGTTTTTGCAGCTTAAGAATGGCTTGTTTCACCTGCATGGAGAGCTCCTTTGACCGCATGTTTTCTTCACAGCAAAATCTTCCAAATGCAAGCACCACACCTCAAATCAACTCCAGGCCTTTTAACTGCTTAATTGAGAATGACATAACAAAGGAATTTCCCACACCTGCCCATGAAATAGCCTTTGAGTCAATTGTCCAATTACTTTTGGTCCCTTTAAAAACAGGGTGGCACATGTTAAGGAGCTGAAACTCCTAAACCCTTCATCCAATTTTAATGTGGATACCCTCAAATGAAAGCTGAAAGTCTGGACTTTATGTCCATGCCCATTATATAACTATAACTTGAATGTTTCAGTAAACAGGTAAAAAAAACAAAATTTGTGTCAGTGTCCAAATATATATGGACCTAACTGTATAAAGGAGTACTACAGTGGTGCTTGAAAGTTTGTGAACACTTTAGAATTTTCTATATTTCTGCATAAATATGACCTAAAACATCAGATTTTCACACAAGTCCTAAAAGTAGATAAAGAGAATCCAGTTAAACTGGATGATTTTGCACAATAAATAAATGAACAAGTATAATATTTTGTTTCATTTGTTTAACTGGATTCTCTTTATCTACTTTTAGGACTTGTGTGAAAATCTGATGATGTTTTAGGTCATATTTATGCAGAAATGTAGAAAATTCTAAAGGCTTCACAAACTTTCAAGCACCACTGTATACTGTACATTTAATTGTGTATTGACTCAAAACTCTTCTAAATCAAAATCGCACTCAAATATATAGTATCTTACATCTATTTTTATGAGTGTTTGCACAAATAACCACTACTTTATAACTCAGTACTTTACAATATGTAGCATAAAACCATGGATATGAAAGAACATCTCTCTTTGATAACTGATATACATCTGCATAATACTGTTAATTCAAATGTGGAAATTTGCAGCAATTCAGTTTCATTTTAAGTTATGAAGCTTAGGACTTGGGATAGGATTTGCAGTTAGGCATAAAAATCAGACTAAATCAATCCACATCAAGTTGACTAATTATGTGCACTATATTTAGTTCTGACTGAATGTATATAGCGTTATTTCACAAATTGCTTTTGTAATGTAGTAAAAAATGCTGTGAAGTAGACTTCCTGCAAAGAGCTCCTGCAGAGTTCATGCCAGTGGCTGTAAAGAAAAAAAAACCCTTTCTTAGTAAGTGATAGAATTTGATTTGTCTGTATTGAAGAAGGTTGAATTGATAGAGTATGAGTGATCTAGAAATATAAGTCCTCTGCCACCTCAGAGACTCTGCCTCACAGATCCGGAGTGACAATCAGTGACACAGAGTAGTTCAGAGATGTTTCTCAGTTTACTGAAGGACAAACATGAGGATATATCCACAGTCAAGAGTGTGGTGTAGTGATATGATTGGAAAATATAATTTCAGGAAGCCGAGTTGGTTGAGTATGACAGGGTAGATTCAACGGGTGACAGAAAATTACTGAGCATTACAGCCATATGAAAAACAGACTGGAGATGTGCGAGCAAATATAAGTTTCAAGGATGTAACTATAAGAAAGGAGGATGAATGTATTGAAATTGAGAGAAATGTTCATGAATTAGAAATTCTTTATTTTTTTTAAGAAATCTACTGCAACAACAAAATGTTTTGAATGACAATGTTTAAAGGAGAACTGAAGGCAAATTTTTTATTACCAAAATTCTATCTATCTATCTCATTTTATTAAATATTGGAACGCATTTTTGATAGCTATTTTGTCACTGCTATAGCAAGTTATGAGTGTTTGAAATATGCTATGTAATATATCAGTCCATATGTCAAAGCAATGGCCGTAAACGAGATTCGTTAATACCTGTGCGAGACACCGTAGGACGGAAATAAAACATACAGCGGAAAACAAAGTGACCAACATCTGCCAACGTTGTCAAAAGTCGCGCATGCCCTCTTTCGAATGCTGATGTAATCAAGCCGGAAGTTTTGTTTGTTTTGATAGCAATCAGGAAAGTTTGAAAAAAGTAGGCAGTAAGCATCATTTAAACTCGTTTTTGTGCCATATTTCATTTGGAAAACAGTTTTCAAAATGGCAGCACTGACACCTGGCTGACACTTCACATTTCGAAGTCGCGCACAAGTCTCGTTAAGATCACGTGGATAAGCGACGCCTGCCGTGGACCAAACGAACTAAATTCAACATGGCTAAAAGCCGAATAGGCCGATAAGTATAATATTTAATTGCAATTAGTTGCCAATACGAGTCACGATATAAGGTTACTAAAACCAAAAACGTAATTGAATAACACGTTAATTAAGAAATAAAGCAAGTTTAAAAATGACTTCAGTTCTCCTTTAAAGTTAGCTCCAGACTCGTATAAAACACTATTGTTCCAAAATACTATGAGAAAAATCTCTTGAAATGTTTTGAAGCAATAGTAATAACAAATGGTGTATAAATCAGTAAATGCTAATTAATACTAATATTGTATATTTGTTCATTCCTCTTGTTTTTTTCTTCCTTTTGAGTGTAGTAACAGCTGTTTTTCAGCAACAGCTCCTGGCTAGCGTCACTGACCCCCATGGTAAAACACTCTTTTCATGGTCAGGTGGCTCAAGAGGTAACACTATATCAGCTACATAATCCACAAGAGGTTTGAACTGAGGACAAGACAGTTAAGAGAAAAAGTAAGAGGAAAAAGAAAGAGAGAAACAGACAGGGAATAGAATTTGGTGCATCCGGTATACTGTTACAATGATGACCTAAATGTGAGAATAAAAAAAAAAAAATCAACCTCCTTCTTTCTTGATTGGTAGCCAGTGTGTGTGTGTGTGTGTGTGTGTGTGTTATCTCACTGCTATCACCTTTGCCCTTTTTCCCATAGTGGCCAGCTGACCCACGGAGATCTGCTTAGTGTCTGTTTCTGCTGATCACCTGCCACTCGCTGGTTAATCCTGAACGTTTATCTATGAACCAGTGATAACGCTGACTCCTGAAGTGGAAGAATGATCTGTACTGTAAACTACAGTAGCCTTGATACTGACTTTAACACACATTTTTATTCATTTGCAAATTGAATGGGTTTTCACTTTTCAATGTAATCTTCTTCTATCCAAATGTTGCTATGATGTTAGCACATGCAGTTAATGATAGGCAATATCTCAGTCCAGGACGTGTATAGCCATGACTAGACATATTGTAATAATTATGGCTCTGTGGTACAACAGAACAGAACAGAACAGAACATTCTAGAGCGCGTCATCAAACTGACTGGTTAAATTGTTCAATTGGATAAAATAACCAATCTATCTCTGCAACCTTGGTTTATCATATGTTATTTAAAGTCAACTGAATTTTATTTATTTTATATTCATTATTGTTGTAACTGCTACAGTTTTTAGTCTTACGTCATCCTTGTGTGCATCGTGAAAAAAACAATAATAACTGAATAATTTAATCTCTCACCTTGCGTCTAACTGTAGTCTTTGTATTGTGTTTAAATATTTAAAAAATCAGCTTTGGATGCTAAAATATTTAAATCCAGAGGCGCTTGTTAAAATCCTCTATAGTTACAGGTGTATTATTTATTATAGTTAATATTTATAACTTTATTATAGCTATAGTTATTTATTTGTAATAGTTCGTTCATAAACTCTGTCTGATTAAATAATTGTTTTTTGTTTGTTTGTTTATTCCCTAAACCAACAGGTTAAAGCTTAATATGAGCCTTTTTAAAATGACAATTGCATGTATATAATTCATGTAATTCAGGTAAACAAGTTGTCTAAACCTAGCATTACCTTATCATCCTCTTCTCTGTTTTACTTCCCTATAAATATTTCTGCATGCCCATCATCTTTAATGATAACAGCCATATCCAGTTTGGATGTCATGCACCTGAATACTGAACATCACCACTTGAGAGTTAAACAGTTTAGTGAATTCTAGTTTTCTTTTAGTGAAGCATTGCATGCTAGTATAAAAGTAATACTAGTAGTTTTAGAACACAACCTTTGGGACTGTGCTGTGTGCTTGTGGATCGGACTAGTAGTAAGTAGCTAATAACAAAAATGAAAATAAAACGGGCCTAGTATATGGAGCCATGGTAAAGTGGGGACATAGCAGTCTTTTCCTGTAATCCGTAAGTAATGTGGGACAAAGCATTCAGTTGGGGATAGTACATGGTTGAATAATAAAATGTAAAAGAAAAAAAAGAAGAGAAAATGATTGCCCTTGTTAAAGATTTCATCTGTGGTTTGAAATCAAGTTTTACTTAAGTTTGGAAGTAACTGCTTTCAACATTCTGACCCAGAAGTCTTGAATTTGCTTGAGTCTATTACAAAAAAAAAGAAAGAAAGAAATGAAGTGAAGTGAAACTCTGCTTCATGTAACTTTTTCAATATTGACTATAAGTTAAAATGAATAGAGTTGAATTGAAAACTTTGGTATGTGGTTTTGGGGTTTAGGGTTTGTTACATCCAACAAATGGGCAAAATAGGTGACGTGTAATATATAATATAATATAATATAATATAATATAATATAATATAATATAATATAATATAATATAATATAATATAATATAATATAATACTAAATTCACATTTGTAGTTAATTCAGGACTGAAAACATTTGTACCCACATGTCAGCTTGCTTCTTAAAGAATACTGAGGAGTTTTTTTTTTCTGATCTAAAAAAAATGTTGCATGTTTTCTAAAAAAAAAAGTTATTAATGGCAACCCCAACTTAACCAAAACCAACAAAACTTTAACCTTTTCTGGGTGGGCATGAGCATATCATTATAGAATTATAAAATATTATATACTACAACTCAACTATTCAAATTTTGTGTTTTGTAAAATTAAGCCAAATACTGTAGAACATATTAAAGAATCTCCACCAAGCCTCCTGAGCATTCACTTTTTTAAAAAATAAAAAAAACCCTGCCACATAGCAAAATTGGTAACCAAGCATAGCACAAAGCAATGTAACATCATCTGTTTGCCACAATTGCATTAACTGCACCACTTGAGCCAGATAGGTAAATCAGTTTGGCTTACCTGTAACAACAAACACATGTACGGTTTTGTAACGGAGTAGCCCCACGAAACACAAGTCTTTGCCCACAAGGTGCGAAAAGTGAACCTTAGAAGTGCGGTAACAATGACCTCGTCTGAAATCAGTGCGGCTCCAGTGGCACCTTTATCCTTATCAAAGAATCTTTCATAAACCTGACCACGGTAGCACCTGTTTGATTTTTCTCCTCCTCCTTCACTATTTTTTCCACACAAAGCCCAGCAGAATGCAAAAAAAAGGTAGACCCCTCAGGTGTGCTGGTCTCACTTTTATTTATTTATTTTTTTCCCCTCCCAGAACGAGAGGCCACCCCATTCACTTGCTCACACCAAGCACTCGACTTTGTGCATGCTCGGTTTTCTGGTCCGCAGAGGGGATAACTGAGATGGGGGCGACAGAAAGTGGCTTTAGAATCTGTGTTTGAAAGGGGACAGCTTTAGCCTGAATGGATGTCTATGGGCTTTGTTGTTTAAATGAGCGCTGTCTGTTTGCTGTTTCCACACCGCCAGACTGGGAGATGAGTGAATTAAGTAGGTTGCCTCTTTAGTGTGAATGGACCTTCCTCATGAGAAGATTGGCTTACCTTGCAGCCAAACAAATGCAGGAGTTGTCCTTATAGTAATGATTCCTCAAAGCACCATTTGTCATTTTTTTTCATATAAATGCGCTTTTAACCAAATTCATTCGATAAAACAATCTCAAGCATGTAAGACTTAAATATGTGAACATTTTTTCACTTTCGACAGTGTTCTGAGTTAGCGTAATCTTTCATTCAGGACTCACAGAGCCATGTGTTAAAAAGCAGGTTGGCAGCATTAGTCAGTAATCAGTCTTTGTTGCTATTCTTTCTCAGGACCCTCTAAGGGCCTTTTTAACAAGTTCAAACATATTCTATCAAGGGCTAACACACTGTGCCTGTTGATTGCTGCTTTTCATCTGTCAAGTCCCAGGTGAAATTAGATCAGGATGGCACATTTTGAATTCAGCCTTTATTTGTGAGAAAACCTGTCCACCCTCCATCTTTTTTCTGTGCATTGTGTGTTCCATGAAGGTTTGTGTGAGCCTTAAATATGTTACCACCTGGTTATTGGCACCTTATTTATAAAGGGCATTGCTTGGTTCTTCTACACTGTTTCCAGAAGAAACCTGGGGGTCATTCTGGCCTCTCAGCAAATTCTGGAATCACGCTGATCATGATTTGTTTGCATTCAGTTCTCAGAAATCTATGATGAGGCCTCTTTGCAGTGTCATCATTTAGTTTTGCTGTATGTGAGTGACAGTGTGACTTAGATTTTGCTTATTATTCATATTTTTTATAGTGTTATTTATACTATGCATCAGAGGGGAACCTTCAGGGTCTTTTAGGCCTTCAGAGAAGGCACAAACATATCAGCATTTCAAATGTTATATTTAATTTCGTTCATTCTTTAATTACAATTATTCTCTTCTAATTCTAATTTGCCCTCATTTTCTATTAAATTTACTTCAGAAATGAAAGGGTTACTGTCCTGAAAACATTAAAATAGAGTTCTCCAATGAGATTTTTTTGTTTGTTGTCTCTAAGCTGAGAAGAGTTTAGAGCCGGCTCACTCATTGGTTAGGACTTCACTGCCAGGACAAAAGGCCATGGCAGTGTATGTTTATGTAAGAAGTGACAGATGAATTAACTAATCAGATTTTGATTTATAGTTGGAAGGACCAAACATTTATCACCCTAGACCTTTTCGAAGGCCAACGCGAGCTTACTTGTGAGTCAGCACCGTTAGCGCAGCAGTGAAGTCACTTTCCAGCTGGTGTAGTGTTCATCAGTAGTGTTAGTGAATGCTAATAAAGCGGTCAAGCCAGTGCTATCGAGAGCAAATCGCACAGACCAAGAAACTAAGATTTCTGTCTTCAGATTCTTCTTCCATGCACACATGCTCGCTACAGGATTTTTCACTCATAATTAAGTATTCATTTCCCTGTGTAATTTACTGAGTTACTTTTAAAATCAACATTGACAGCTACACACAATGGAGCGACCTGACAGCCTGCCACTAATCCCTTACAAAATCCTTTCCCTGTTGCTTTTTTGGTGTCTGAAGTCCCAGCTCTAATAGTAATGGTTCGCCACTGCTATGCATGCATTGGCTTTAAATATAACTTTGTTGTTTTATATTTCATATTTTTCATTTGTATTTGGGTCCGTCTCAGAAACTGGTCTCTCATTTGGGACATTATGGTCAAAAAATACATTTTCTAATTTTACTATTTTTTTTGCATTTACCTAACACTCAATGTTTCTTTTGTCATGTTTAATAAGAATAAAGAGAGTATCTTGCTTTATCTGGCCTCCACTGTGGAAATTTTTTTTTGATTACAATTCAGATGCTTTTGTAAAATTGATTTTCATATAAAATAACTCCATCATGAAGAATTAAAGCCCCTCCTTCACAGATGAGTGAAAATATTGAACAGATTTCCTCTTTTTGATTGCTCGGGTTAAAAATGCCAAGTTATGATGACTGAATTGATTATTCACTTAAATATGAATAATATGATACATTTTGGGTATTTGATATGGCAAAAAAGGACACAATGGAAAAATCAAGAACACACCGGAAAGATGAGAATAACGGAGGTGGTAAAAGAACAGCGACTGTACCGGCTGAAGGTCGCGCGGGTCTCTGCTGCGGTGCGCGAGCAACGGGACATCACTACCGCACCGGACGGAGTGCGAGGCGGGGCAAAATGACTGGCCGTAGATTCTATCAAAAGTTCGATCTAAATTGACCATGGTTGCAAAATATTGGCCAAAAATACGCAAACACTACGAAATATGAATGTAAGATGAAAAAGAAACATTCTGTTGCCTTATACTGCAAGGCTAAAACAAAATAAAACTGTCAAAACTCACCTTTTCAGTGATAACGTCCGAACAGATCACTCGCGTAACAGAAAGACCGCAAATGGAAGCACGATCAACTTCTAACTGTTGGAGTGGAAAATTCCATTCTACACATGCAATTTTTTTAACATATTTATTGGGCATATAAAAAAAAAAAAGATTACAAAAACTATCTATACTACCCAATAAGAAAAGTGCGAATGGGACTCTGAGTCCCATGCTGGGCACTTCCCTTTAAAATAACAATGAAAAAGAATATAAAATATAAAACAAAATCTAAAACTGATGATACAAATCTAAATAACACTAAAACTAACCTATTGTTAGTTAGTAAATTGTTAATGTATGTCCTTCCCCACACACAAATAACACGCTACAGCAAAAAATAGACCACAACTCATTTTATAGCTCAGAAATTCATACAAGACCAGCTACCATCGTAACATATTCTGTAAGAAACATATTCTATACCTAACTTTCAGCTTTCATTTTAAAAAACAAAAATCGCAGATTTATAACTAAATTTTTATATGGCGTAGTGATTTTAAGTTACTACTTTTGGTGAGGTAGTGACCTCGACCCTGAGGCTTTCCGTTTAGATCAAAACACACGATCGTATTGGTTTTGGGTCTGCGGAAAATGGAGTTACAACAGTGTTCAAATATTTTGCATGATGCTTTATTACGGTTATGATTATTCTGTGAGCACGCCAATCCTTAGGTGTATAAAGTTACAACTTAAAATACAATTAGTGATAACTGTAGACTTTTCAGTGGACTACAACCTTTTTAAGGGAATGCGATGTAGTCAACCATTTATCATGTCCCAGATCAAGCCGCCATTTTTCCACAAATTTGCAGAATTTTTGCCAAATTCTGAAGAGTATTCACATCAGAGATTTAGTTTTATCTGTATTATTTCTTTCATCATTTTATTTCAAATTAAAACCAACATCACCATTCAAAACCATATAGTTTATTGACTATGAGTATATTTAGTGGGGTACCCAGTTTCTGAGACTGACCCATTTCTAAAACTTCTCACATTAATTATTGTGAGAATTTAGTAGTTTCACGTGAACCTGTCTTTTTTTTCCCAGTGCTTCAGAATGATGTGGTTTAACACCGACTAAGCTTGTGTGTTAAATTTGTAAGGCCTTCCTTGAAAAGGAAACCACATGGTGTCTTTAACTTGTCATTACTCCAGCCTGTGAAGCAAAGGACAAGTCAAAAACAAGTCGCATCGTCTCAAGGTCACTAAGCAGTTGGCTCCTTTCCCTTCTCCTCACATTGCCCCAAATGCCGTGGTCACGGCCTGCAGTGTCGGAGGCTGACACCGAGATCACTCTGCACGCTATTGCTTATCATCACCTTCACTAAACCACCTCCGTGGGAGACCTTGGACTTTTGTCACAACGGGGTTATTATGTTTCTAATTAAGTGGACTTAATGCCACAGGCTTTCTCCAGTACGTTAAGTGATATTGGCTGCACAACATCTTAACCAAGTGATATTTACTAATCATCAGATATTACACTAAATAACAACAGTCACCAATTCAACATTTAATCTTCATTGATTCTGATAGCTTTTCATTCACAGATCCTTCAGTGCATTTTATTTTCACACTCATGCAGGGCTTGCTGTCAGACTGACACAACTTAATTAAAATGATTGAGGACTCATGCAAATAGTGATGAAAATGATACTTCCTTGTTCTGGAAATAGCTTGGCTTCAAATCAGAGACCAGCTCCATCTTCATTGCTTTTCCAAATCACGTTTCCGTGAACTGAATTATGAATCCTATACTGAATATCACTCCGGGTATATTAATTTCAACAGCAACATGTGAGATTGTGTGAGCTTTTAAAGGTTGTACTTGTGCAGAATGTTTAATCAAGGCAATCTTTGAATGTGTCGTCAAAAGGACCAGAGGACAAACAAAACATTGCTGGTGTATGAAATGCACAGAATGAATTTTACACCATGGACTCATATTAATAGATTTCTGTCTTGTTTCAGCAGTGTAGGCTGGCACTAGGGCACTTGTGTCCTCTTCAGTGATTCTGTGAGACCTGTGTCCTCTTCCTGGTCAGGTTTCATGGTAGAATAAAAAGCTGCAACACTTTTGTCAGAGCCTGAAAAAAAAAACTGCATCTCTCTTCAGCTCATTATGTAGCAGAGGCCAGTGGTACTTCTGACCCATTTAAATGATGCAACAATCGTCCAAATGTTCAGCTGGGCGCCAGGGACCTACGTAGGAACAAAGTCTTTTGAAATACAGGAGGTGCCTGTATTAGAAAGCGCTTCTGTTTAGCGTAGCCTCCATCTCATCTTTCCTCTTCCTAGGGATGAGTCAATGAAGGTCATCTCCTTTGCAACTGGCTCAAACATAATGCCATGATAACGTATTGTACACGAGGATACAATGAGTGCTTTGGCATTGAGTTATGATCATCTAACAATTGTGTTTTGAAAGTCATCCACAGATCCACCGCAGACTGAATAAGTGTAATGAATAATTGTACTTATTACACATATACACTTGAATGCACTGTGAACATTCTGGACTTCTTCCCAGTGAATAATTATGAATTCGACCATTATAACACTTTAAACCAGAGCAGGGTTGAATTCTTGAATCTGATTGGTTAGAAAGTGTTCATTAGCTCACACGGCCATAGGCCGATGAGCTATTGCCATCACACAATGTCTGTCATCCATCGGTCCATCCACAATTCACAAAAATTGTTACTCTTCCCTGAGTTTACAATGGATTTTGATTCTGATTGTTTTGTTTGGATGTTCTAATTGTTCTCATGAAGAGCAACTTAGCTAATTATAAATGAGTCTGGTTTCTCATGGCACGGCCGTGTGAGCTACTCCATCGTTGACGCTCTGATTTTATATAACAGCATGGATTTAGCAGTAATTCCAGCTATAACATCCATCCATTATCCGTAACCACTTATCCTGTGCAGGGTTGCGGGCAAGCTGGAGCCTATCCCAGCTGACTATGGGCGAGAGGCGGGGTACACCCTGGACAAGTCGCCAGGTCATCGCAGGGCTAACAGGCATAGCAGTTCAACAGAGAAAAATAATTGTTCAAAACACTAACTGTGTCACAATATGTTTGAATCCCATTCCATTTCCATTCATCTTCAGTAACTGCTTTATCCTGGTTAAAGTTGTGGTGGATCTGGAACCTATTCTGGGAACACCAGGCATGAGACAGGGAATACTCCCTGGATGGGAGCCAGTCCATCTCAGGGCACCATGAACACTTTCATATGCACCTTGAGGCAATTTAGAGTCACCAATCCACCCAGAGGCATGGTTTTGGGAACTGGAATGAAATCAGAGGAGCCTATGTGTATATGTATACATGTAACTCTACACAGATGATAGCTCAAACTCCAGATCATACCAGAGACCCTGTAGCTGTTGGGTGGCAACGTACTTGCTGCAGCATGATGCCACTTTGCATCCCATTCATAAACTGGATATGTAAATGTTGAAAAATACAAGGTATTATGTGTAAATAATCTATGATATTTAAATAGCTTTATCCTGGTCATGGTCACAGTGGAACTGGATTCTATCCCTGAAAGACTGGATGCAAGGCAGGAATACGTCCTGGATGAAACTTCCAGCAATTATAAAGCACTATAAACACTCAGTAACCAGTTTGCTTCCTGGCATGTTTTTTTTTTTTTTTTTTTTGAAGTTGGAAGGAAACAACAGTACCCAGAAGAAACCCACACGAAAAAAAACCCAACCAACCAAACAAACAAATTAAACACTTGATTTAACCCTCATCCTACCATGCTATTTTACACCTTAATCTTACCATGTGGGATCCGTTTGGACCCCAATACTTTTCTTTAAAATTAAAGCTTATAAAGACAAAATCACCAGATAAGTTTTGTTCAGAACATCTTGTATTAATAACAGCAGTACACTAAAGGGCCCAAGGCATAAAGAACACACTTAAACTTCATCCTACCAGCCAATTTTACATACTACCAGGCGGGGTCCGTATGGACCCCAGGAGGGAATACCTTGAAATCAATGCAGTAAGAACCAATTCAATGCAGCAAACAGACATAACTTTATTGAAGAACAAAATCCACTATGGCTGAATATCAATGATGTATTATAAATGCAATAACATTGCAATAATATTGCAATAACTAGCATACACATAGCAAATTATAGCGCCACAAAAAAAAATTGGCATTATATACATGATTTTTGCAGCTCATGCAGCTGTAAAACATTCTGGATTACAACTTACGTCTTTTCTTACAGAATTTAAAACAAAAAAGTAATTGTAAAATAATTTAGGGCTTTTGTTTTGCAGCCTGTGCTTATTGCAGCAGTGGGGTCCACACGGACCCCAAGAAGGAATGCCTTGGTAGTTTCATTATGGAACATAAAAGAAATAAAAGAAGTTAACTTTCAGTGTGCTATTCAATTATAAAATGAAAGACAGATAAACTTTACTCTGGGGTCCGGTTGGACCCCAGTAACAAATTAATTATACCTTCACAATGCAAAAAGCTGATCTTCCGGTACTTTAGTGTTTTAATTAAGACATAAATTCCGACAAATTCATAAAACGGTGAGGCAGTATGTCACATATTTTTAAAATGGCAAACAAACATATAGGTGCGGGGTCCAGATGGACCCCACTTGGTAGGATGAAGGTTAAAAATGGGGAGAATTGCCTGATGTGCCAACATGCTGCTCCAGTACATGGTAGATTAGCTTGCAAGTAGTTGTCTCTTTCTCTAACTGATAGTTGCCGTGTCTCTATACTACACTGGACTATTGACAGGATCTCATTTCAAAAAATATTTTGTACACTCAGAGATGTCCAGAAGTGCTGGCAACCGGCAGTTTTCTCCACCTACACAGACGGTCTGCACCGGCTACTTGATCCCAGAAAAAAAAAACCTTGCCTTTCAATGTTCAAATGATTTATATTGTCTCCACTGTCTATAATATGCTGCAAATCTGGTATTGCAAATTCCACCATGAAATTGTCTTCGATTTGGGTCGAGCATGACCGGAAGCAACTCCATATTTGTTGATTGATTTTTGCGTGCTGATTGGCTGAGCCAGACCACTTGACCACGCCGTAGTGTATGTAGTTATGTTACAGAGCCAGGCATCATACTACAGAGGATAACTGAGAAAGCCAAGCACACACACATCTTGAGGGAAATTTCATACATATTTTGCAAGTATTTTACCAGGATATAGTTAGTAATTTAGTAACTGAGAATGTAACCAGAAGGCATGTAAATTTTGAAATTTCTGGGGGGGGGGGCATGCCCCCAGACCCCCCTAGCATTAACGCATTAGCATTAGCTGCCTACTACTTTTTTTTAGTTGGTGACTTCAGATTTTCTGGAGAACCCTGTATACTGTATATGAACCTTCTATAGAACTTCACTCTATTGAAATTCATGCCTTTTGACATTTAATGTCAGAATAACATGTTTTGATTTTGCTTAAAGCACTAGCATCCAACAGTACATCATGAGTTTCAATGGTTTTCTTTACAGTGACTTTGGACAAAGGTGTTTGGGAAAAACAAACAAACAAAAACTTGCTATCTAGCTGTAGAACTACAACATTCCATTTAAAATATTTGCTTCAAACCAGATGGTGGAGAAGTTAAAACAAACCAAATGGAAAGTGCCATTTTGGTTTTCCAACAGCATTGTATGTACAGCAAGCACCATTATCATATTAACTAAAAGCAAACTAAAAAGATAGATTTTAGAAAATGTTTGATCTTCTCAAAAGGTCTAGAATACCCTGAGGGTTCCTCTATGGTGATTACCGCCTGTGCCAAGCAGTACACCAATGATACCCCATTTACAGATACCTTCTGGTCAATGAGCAGCTTGCCAAGAGTCCACTGGATTACATGTCAACCACTCTACCTCAGCAGCTACTGAATTGTCTGGCTGCTAAAAATGGTCCTCATCCTCCCCACCCCCTTTCTTTCTTCTTAATCCAGAGAGTCAAGCCTCTTTTATCTGGCATATTCCCTGGAAT
Organism: Neoarius graeffei; assembly: GCF_027579695.1. Lineage (NCBI taxonomy): Eukaryota > Metazoa > Chordata > Actinopteri > Siluriformes > Ariidae > Neoarius > Neoarius graeffei. The sequence goes on along the minus strand of NC_083592.1, from coordinate 43,153,716 downwards.
TATCTGTTTTCCCACTACATCCTGTTTCTAATCAACTTAATGGTGCCCACATTATGGTATTTCTCTCTGTAGATATGTTGTCTCCTATAGACATGATAGTTTTGTCTGTCCAGATGCAACGTTTCTTCAATTCTCTTTCATTTTATGTAAATATGAATAAAAATGGCCATTTTTACCTTTGACAAGTTTGTTTTGTTCTCTTTTTCCCTTCAGGTCTATTTAATAGATATCTTGACCCTCTTGGCTGATGTATAACCTTGGAAAGATTTAGTTCTTGACCCATGAAGTGGATGCCTTTCCTCCTTCTCTAATCTAAGCACTAGTGTGAGTTCATAGCCATCCAGTTTTGCTGATCTGAATCTGCTTGCGCAAATCAGATGACATCCAGCTGGATGCCATAAGAAACAGACACATAATGACAATTCACTTATCCCTCTGTGAGAATCAATTCTCCCACAATACACCTGTCACAGAGCCCTCAGTAAAGGTAATTTGTGCGACAGGCTGACATTGTAATTGGGCTTGAATTTTTCAGTGACCATTTTACAAGCTCTTCTTTGAACCGTAATGAAAAACTCAACTGCACAATGAGTAGCTGACAGGCTAAACTGAGCTATTTTGTCTTAATTAAAACTTTTATATATATATATATATATATATATATATATATATATATATATATATATATATATATATATATATATATGACTCAAATGAGGACATTTCAGAACGTCATAATGAATGTTGCAGAGATAAATTGGCTGATCCTTGCATTTCTATATAAAGCAGTAGAAATGCAGGCTACCATGTGCTTAGATACATTTGGACAGAAAGGGGGAAAACCTCAAATCAGATGTTTTTCTACATTTATATGAAGGTGTGGCTGGAAATAAAATGGCAAATGCAAAAATGCCCCCAAATCTGCCTATGTGTGATTGTTCACAGTTTAAACTTAGCAAATTAAATATTTATGTCCAGGGGCAGTTCTAAGAGTTTGAAGGTGGATTGAGAAAAAGGGGTTGGAAGGGAAGTCATAGCTCCCTTTGAAATGTGATTAGCTCCATCACTTCCTGGTACCATGTTCAATGAAACCACATTCACACATATTTTAAAATGGGAAACTGGTGTTGAGGTTATGGAAGAAACATAGTGCAAGCAAATGGGGCTTGAAAACCCGGTTTGGTTGATGCAACAATCTACCAGAATGAATCCTAGTATAATACCCTGTCTCAGCTCTGATCAGAAGTTTACATTACAGAGAAAGGCATGGTGATACTTTCTGGTATCCTTGGAAACCATCCTGGCCCCTCTCGCCATCCCCCTCAACCCAATGTCAAGAGAACAAATGACAAATCTGTACCACCTGTCTGTTAGCATTGCTATTATGTCTCCAACTAAGACCTCCTTGGATGAAGTTGGTAAATTAGAAGTAAATTAGGAGGCCCCACCCAATGACTCACTTATTGCTAGACAAGATGGTTTGTTTGTAATGTTGTTGTTAAGATCACCTAAACCAAGACCAAGTCATGACCAAGACCAAAGTGTATCGAGACCAAGACAAGACCAAGACTTTGAGGAGTTGAGCCAAGTCAAGATCAAGACCAAAGCAGGGTGAGCAAGTCAAGACCAGGACTGGACTAGTGGGTGTGAAGGGGGGTGGGGAGGGGTAACAGCCGTGAACAGTAATGGAATTAATCGAATTAGCAATGAGTCATGTTATTGATTGCATTTGAAGCAGGAAATTTTACATTCAATCACAGTAACAATGTTAACAAATAAATCAAACAATGCACAGGCAATTTAGTGAAATTCCCACAGTTGTGGTCTTGACCAGCCTTGAAATAAAATCCCGAGTCCTCTATGTCTGAGACCGAGACAAGACCAAGTAAAAATGCGGTTGATTCCGAGATGAGACCGAGACCTTCAAAAAGTGGTCTTGAGACCGGTCTCAAGTACTACAACACTAGACTACAGAGCAGATGTTTACACTGCCTAATGTCTTTTTCTGTCATCTAGACTGCATAAGTTCTTCCATTGTCTTCTTTCATCCTTGGTAACTCCCTGATTTATTAAAGATTTATTTGAATAAAAGCATAATAACACCTTGCAAACTTGATCACACCTGCAAATACAAGACAGAGACAAGACCAAGGCTTTGAGAGGCTGAGAGCAAGTCAAGACCAAGACCAAGGCAAGGTGAATGAGTCAAGACTAGGACCGGACCAGTGCATGTGAAAAGGGGCAGGGAGGGGTGACAGTCATTAACAGTAAGGACATTTCAAATTAGCAATGAGTCACGTTATTGGTTGCATTTGAAGCAGGGAATTTTACATCCAATCACAGTAACAATGTCAACAAATAAATCAGACAAGGCACAGGCAATTTAGTGAAATCCTGACAGTTGTGGTCTTGAAATAAAATCCCAAGTCCTCTAAATATGATACCAAGACAAGCCCGAGTAAAAATGCGATCGATTCCAAGACAAGACTGAGACCTTCAAAAAGTGGTCTTGAGACTGGTCTCATGTACTACAACACTATTTGTTTGTTTCCATTTTGTCATATCACCTAAACACTAAGAATGCGTCATCAGTCGTCACCTAATCATACAGCCTACCTACCTGATTACCTCCTTTCTAATGTGATATCATTTGGAACATACAGTACATGTACCTGCTACACCAGCCCATGTGACATGTTCTACATGCCTTATCAAGTGCAGGGGCCCAACAAAATTGGCTTGCACCTCTCTGCTTCACAGGACACCCAGGCATGGCACATAACCAGCTGCTCATTGCATGTTGGCCCTCAATCAACAAGGATGTACAGCATCGGATCAGCTCCTGTATGGGATGGCAAACTGGCAAATGTATAGCTGAAATAAAAAATTCTTTAACAGCTTCCTTCCTGTTAAAAGTATATTGAAGGTTAGGGATAATGGATGGATGGACAATGGGAAAATTTACTAGATACAGATGAACAAGGGTTTCATATGATTGACAAGTTAAAGAGAAAACACAAGGGGTACCCGAGGGGTACTAGAGATGTGTACAGGACTTTTAAAAAAAATCTTGCTTGTGCAGGTTGTTCGTACATGACCAGGAATTGGTTTTATATCCCAAACAGGTAGGGGATGTCTCCATCACCAACAAGTCTAGTCCTTCTTGTTACTATTTTGAATACCCGAAATAACCTTCAATATACTTTTAACAGGAAGGAAGCTGTTGAAGAACATTTTATTCCAGACATACATTTGCCAGTTTGCCATCCCATACAGGAGCTGATCTGACACTGTACATCCTTGTTGATTGAGGGCCAACATGCAATTAGCAGCTGGTTATGTGCCATGCCTGGGTGTCCTGTGAGGCAGAGAGGTGCAAGCCAATTTTGTTGGGCCCCTGTACTTGATAAGGCATGTAGAACATTCCAAATCAGATTATGAATATATCCTGGAAGGATAAGATCCCCAACAAGGAAATCCTTGAGAGAGCAGGTCTTCTATCTATGGAAGATATACTAACACTAATGAATCTCAGATGGTTAGGCCATGTGGAAAGAATGGAACATGATCGCCTACCTAGGCAGCTACTCTACTCTCAGCTGTCTGAGGGCAAACATGACCGGGGAAGGCCTCGGCTTAGGTTTAAAGACACTGTAAAGAGGAACTTGAAACGTAGGAACATTGACCCTCACTTGTGGAACGTATTTGCCAACAACAGACAAAAGTGGAGGACTTTGATTTGTCCCTGATGCCACATGAAACAGTCATCATCGTTATCGTCGGACTGCAAAAGAAAAGATATATGATACTTGAATTCGTTTACTACTTGCAAAGGCCAAGGTAATGCATTTCTTCACTTAAAAAGTCATGCTACATGATGGACATTAGTGTCAACCCTAAGAGGTTTCCCTTGTGAGTACCTGAAACCATCACTAAAATAATGTTCAATTATATACACAATTTTTTATCGGCTATTGTGTAAAATTACATAGAGAGGTTAAAGTCACACACTGGATCTCACCATTACTTGAATATCAGTGTTCAAAAATAAACTGACAAGAAGGGGAAAAAAGCTGACCTCTCTTGAAAATTAGTGCTGAGAACTCTACTCTGACAACATAACTCACCTTGGTGTGAAATCTCTACCCCTCCAAATGGACTTTTTTCAGTTTGTAACAGCCCATAATAAAGATTGCCACTTTACCATAACATGAATACACATTTCTTAACAGCTTATACAGCAGCTCTTCTGATTAGCATTATTGACTGAGGCACTTTTAACAGCTTCTGTAATAGTTAATGGAAGGTTAATGTTGGAGTCACAAGGAAAGCTTTGCCTAAAACAAGTTTATTGATTGTATAGCTCAGTGGGGATTTTAGTCGAGATTTGATAAATGCACTACAGTACTTTGTTTCATATATATCTATATATAGGCGTCTGGATTGCCAAGAACATTAAATCAATCACTACAGTGGATGATTTAAAGGACAAAAAAAGAACACTTTTTAGAAATCAGCTGGATTTAGTGAGATGGAGCATCCATCCATTATCTGTAACCGCTTATCCTGTGCAGAGTCGCGGGCAAGCTGGAGCCTATCCCAGCTGACTATGGACGAAAGGCAGGGTACACCCTGGACAAATCACCAGATCATCGCAGAGCTGACACATAGAGACAAACAGCCATTTACCGTACACTCACACCTACGGTCAATTTAGAGCCACTAATTAGCCTAACCTGCATGTCTTTGGACTGTGGAGGAAACTGGAGCACCCGGAGGAAACCCACACAGGCACGAGGAGAACATGTAAACTCCACACAGAAAGGCCCCTGTCAGCCACGGGGCTCAAACCTAGAACCTTCTTGCTGTGGGGTGACAGTGCTAACCACTAGACCACCATGCCACCCCATGATGGAGCAGTATCTACGAAATATTAAATTAAAGATATGCTAACTTATTACTTCAACAATACTTATTACTTGGGACATATTAATAATTTAAGGAATTATTAATTTAATAGAATTGATAAACTGGTCTCTTCAAGCAATTGACACTATTTTCTCGACAAGAAGCCTGGGTTTGGGGGAACTAGCCTGTCCTGCTGGAATGTTCGCAGTTGGCTATACGATGGACGCGTGGGAGAAGTGGCGGGTTGTGTGCCTGGCAGTTCTTTCTGTGGAGGACATTGAAGACATCTACCTATTCGGAACCATGATTACAGGACTTTTGCTGATTGGATTAGGCATTGCCCTGGTTTATCGAGGAAATCAGAAAACGGTAACAGCTGTCCAAAGCCCCATAAAGCTGCCCTACATGATTGAAGCAGTGGGCAGAGCTGTCGGCACTCAGACTGTGGCTATTCAGAACTTGAACCACAACGTGGATACCATCATGGAGAAGCTGTTGGCTTTGCAAAGGGAAATGGATCGATTTGGAGACCAGAATGGACAAGCAGGGTAGTCATGAAAGAATGCATCTACTCGTCCCAAGACCAAACAAGTTCCAATCTTATCTTCGGCTCCCTCAGCCAGCAATGCCTTGGCCAAGACTGTTGCTGGGACAACAACTCCCCCTGAAGATCACTGCAGTCAGACTCTCTCTGTATTCCTCCCCCCACTTCCCATGGTCGCCGTTTTTACCCCCAGTGTCACAAGTGGGTAAGCGCCATCTGGCTGCAGGACTGGACTGCTTTTTTGCGCTGGGTTACCTATACCTCTGCCCCCTCCCCTCTCCCCCCTTACCCCCCTCCCATGATTGCCCCCTCCCTCACGCCCTTCCCTCTCGAGTCCTGAGTTTTCATGTTGTAAAGTGTACTGTGTTTTTTGTGCTTATGTGCTGAGGTGTTTTTTAATGTTCCCATACTGTACTTCCCACAGAAGCATAGTGTGGGGGTTGTTTTTTTCTCCTCCTCTCCCCTCATGTTATTCTGTATTTTTCATCCCTGTCTTCCTGTCCTGTCTATCTCTGTGTCAATTGTATGTATGTATATGTACAGACGGGTTGATGGCTAATTTCGCTGGTACTTGTGACTAAGTGACAATAAAGGGTTCATTCACTTCTTTCACTTAAGAAGAAGAAGAAGAAGCTTAAAAAAACATACTTACATGGGCAAAAACAAGACAGGATTCATTCAGCAGTGACTTGATCCCAAGGTCCTTTACCCAGCCACATACAAAAAAGTTGTAAGCCTCCATACTCTTCCACGCTTTCATCTGTTTTGTGGTGTAGAAGGACGTCTGCAACACCAGATAGTTCGAGATGTCAGGGAACTCGACTGAAGGGTAGTTTTCGAGATTGTATGACAAATCCTTCTTTTCCAGACTGTAGGGGTCGATTCCATTGCACATAGCAATCTTCTGAATATATCTAAAGCGCGCAGTGGCTTCTCGATTACGAGCGTACTCTGAGAAGTTATCGCTAATTGTTTGCACTACAGCAGGTTTAGACCACCAGCTATTTCACTTCCGGTAAAACTGCTAAGAAAAGTCACGTGATTGAAACCCAGCAATTTCTATTGCCATTTTGTTGTTGTTCTAGTAGGCACTGTTTTTTAGGCATTTATTTCTTGTACAGTTTTTATTTTACATACAGTTTATTTTCAGCTTGTATTGTTGTATTTTAACATACTGCATTGCTATGGAGTGATTTCTGGTGCAAGAATTTCCTTCAGGATTAATAAAATTTAATCTTATGTTATTTTATTTTGTCTTATACACCAATTATTTGTTCATAAAGGCATCCAGTAAATATGATTGACATTTGTCTTATTTACATCCAATTTTTTTGGCAGCAATTGAAAAAAACACTTGGTTAGAACAAGCCGATTCCCAAGCATGAAAGTCATATGAATCAGTGCATCGACATAGTGAGTATGAGTCCATGTATATCACTAACTAGACCTTCAATGTCACACTCGTGTCGCATTCCTATTTAATTTCCAAGGAACACCCTGTCAAATACTCCAGTAATCATCTCTGTGGAGATTGACAGCTCTAGAGATTAAAGACAGAAAAGGCAATAAAATCTGAATAGGAAAGATTAAGCCACCAAGCTGCATCATAACCTGGTGCGCAGGCCAGAGATTGCATGCTTTGATTAAAAAAGAAAACCGCAATTCTGATTAAGAAATGCATCTCTGACCTAAATGACATTCCTCAGGTCCTGCTTGATGCGAACATCCTGGAGGTAATTAAATTCTCCCCCTTTCCCTCAGCATCGGGGAATGTTTAATAGTGCCTTCAAACCCAAGAGGCAGCAAAATCAGACCGTGGGAATTTTACGGATGCTATAGAGTCTCTGGCAAATTAATTAACTTGGGTTTTCTCAGGAGGGTTGGCATGCGTTGTTTATTTCAGGTCATTTCAATAACACCAATTTAGCCAACAGTTTTGAATTGTAACCCATCACTCAACAAACACCCAAATCAAGTGGGACATGTCACAGGTAAAATGGTAGAACTGGGATACCATTTAAGACACAATATATAATCTCTTGTCTTTACATCTGATATAATACAATTATGTAATAAATAAATAAATAAACCCTTTTGAAGGACCGGATCAGTTTTCCAATCAATGATTGAGAATTATTAAATTTTGATGGAGAGCAGCTGTGTGTTGTTGTTGTTTTTTTAAACTGTCGCAGCTTTTAGCCTTTAGTTTTAGCCTTTTGGCCTTTAGTGGGCGAATAAAAGCTCTGTCAAAATGTATTAATTCTCAATAACTTTTCAGTCCGGTAATTTATCGGTCCAATAAATTATTGAGAATTATTACATCTTGATGGAGTGTAGGGTTTTTTTTCTTTCCCAAAGCAGCTTTAGTCTTTTCGCCTTCAGTGTCCAAATTTCAAACCCCTATATTTATACGTATGCACTACATAGCTATAGGTAATTCATCTAAAATTTGGAACTCAGCCAGCGAGTGAGATAGCGGTCTGATTGTCTAACATCCAACTGTATCATCCACTGTGTTGCAGTATTGGAGCCTGGTCTCAAGAGCACTTTTTGAAGGTCTCGGTCTCGTTTTGGACTTGACCGCATTTTTACTTGGTCTTGTCTCTTTCTCGGGATTTTATTCAAGACCGGTCAAGACCACAACTGTAGGGATTTCACTAAATTGCCTGTACATTGTCTGATTTATTTGTTGACATCATTAATGTGATTGGATGTAAAATTTCCTGCTTCAAATGTAACCAATAACGTGACTCATTGCTAATTTGAAATTTTCTTCTGGTTAACAGTCATTACTCCTCCCCCCACCCCTTCACACACACTGGTCTGGTCCTGGTCTTGACTCGGTCTCATCCTGCTTTGGTCTTGGTCTTGATTTGGTCTCAACCTCTCAGAGTCTTCATCTTGTCTTGGTCTTGATACACTTTGGTCTTGGTCATGGCTTGGTCTCAGTTTACGTGGTCTTGACTACAACACTATATTCATCGTGAGCCAATCAGAGTGAATCTATTTAAGTACATATTTAAATTTAAAGGTACATCCCCAAAATTTCAAGGTGCACCCCAAAATCAGCTTGTTTTACCCTAAAGGTTTGTTAGAGCATGCTACAATGGCTTGAAAGAAAAAAAAGAAGAAGCTTTTTTTCAGTAAAAAATATACAAAAGCATCTCAGTGAACAATATAAAATAATTGAAAAGGGTTTGACATGAGACTTTTAATTTATTGAAAAACTTCACAGTTTGGGATGCTCTTTTTGATACCCAATCATGTAACTGACCTGTTGCCAATCAACCAAATTATTATTATTTTTTTTTGCACTACACAACTTTACAAGTCTTTTGTTGCCGGTCCCACCTTTTTTGAAACATGTTTGTGGCACTAAATTTAAAATGAGCACATATTAAAAACAACAACAACAACATAAAAACAATAAGATTTCTTGGTTTCAACATTTGATGTGTTGTCTTTGTACTATTTAAAATGAATAGGCTTTCTGGGGCGGAACGGTGGTGTAGTGGTTAGCGCTGTCACCTCACAGCAAGAAGGTCCTGGGTTTGAACCCAGTGAGGGCCTTTCTGTGTGGAGTTTGTATGTTCTCCCCATGTCTGCATGGGTTTCCTTCGGGTGCTCCGGTTTCCCCCACAGTCCAAAGACATGCAGGTTAGGCTAATTGGTGGCTTGAATGTGAGTGTGAATGGCTTTGTCTCTGTGTCAGCCCTGTGATGATCTGGTGACTTGTCCAGGGTGTACCCTGCCTCTTGTCCATAGTCAGCTGGGATAGGCTCCTGCGACCCTGTAGAACATGATAAGCGGCTACAGATGATGGATGGATATAGGCTTTCCATTATTTGTAAATCATCACATTCTGATTTATGTACAGTTTCACAGCGTCCCAACTTTTTTTGGAAACGGGGTTGTAATATACTTAGCATTCGTAAAGAACTTTGCACAATAATATTGCTTGTGCTAAATTATTTGTACGAGAGTTCAGGTGTATAAACATTAAGTATTTTTAAAATGCCATGACTAGTAAATATGCAAAACCACAAGGGAAAAATGATGCTAGCTTATTTGATATTTTATTTTTTATTTGGGGCGGCACGGTAGTGTAGTGGTTAGCGCTGTCGCCTCACAGCAAGAAGGTCTGGGTTCGAGCCCCGTGGCTGGCGAGGGCCTTTCTATGTGGAGTTTGCATGTTCTCCCCGTGTCCGCATGGGTTTCCTCCGGGTGCTCCGGTTTCCCCCACAGTCCAAAGACATGCAGGTTAGGTTAACTGGTGGCTCTAAATTGACCGTGAGTGTGAATGGTTGTCTGTGTCTATGTGTCAGCCCTGTGATGACCTGGCGACTTGTCCAGGGTGTACCCCGCCTTTCGCCCGTGGTCAGCTGGGATAGGCTCCAGCTTGCCTGCGACCCTGTAGAACCGGATAAAGTGGCTAGAGATAATGAGATGAGATTTTTTATTTGAACTTGTGTCTTATAATAAAATGAATTAGACATCAATAATTTTTCCTCAATTTTTCAACCAAGTTAGAGCTGAGCTGTCTGTGTTTGTTAATTTGGCATGCTGTCCACATGGGAATGGAAGGATATTTTCTTTAAATAATGCAAAAATCATCACGTTTTTACCTTTTCCTAGGAAGACGGATGGATAATATCATCACAGCAGGCCCATGACTTCCACTTCATCCCATGCACTTACCTCCTATTGTAGATGTGTCATGGAAAAGTGCAGCTTGGGCCAAAAAAAAATCTTTTACAATCAGGCCAGTTTGTCACGCAATCAGTTCAGGATTCTTTTCTGGGACATCCTATTCAGCGTTATTCTTAAATCTATGTCCCCGAGTATAACCCATTGTTCACCTGTTCCAGAAATAAGCAAAAATAAATAAATAAATATAATTTGGAGCACTTATTTGAAACCACCATTGCACCATAAAAGCCTCATGACTATCATGCTCAAGCACACGCAATAGATATTGTCAAATCTGAATTGTTTCTTTGTTCTTCTTTGTTTGAGTTTAAATACATTCATACTGACAGTGGTCTTTACAGAAAAAAGTGTTTTCAAGATGAATTTCGCACCCTCATTTTGTGTGTACAATGTGTATTCAAAAGCAAGTCAAACGTACAAAAACCGAAAATAAGTTATGTGTAGAGGATATGATCAATATGTTCATACGATGTAGTGATTTTATTTTATTTTGGCAAGCATAAAACTTATTTCCACTGTGGTCCTCAGTGAATACTATAATAATAAATTATGCTAGACCTACTGTATATGATGTCCTTATAGATGATGTTCTTTGTATTACACACACACACACACACACACACACACACACACACACATATATATGTGTATGTGATATAAGCTGTCACAAATTCAAATATTATAGCAGCTGTCGTGTCAGTTTGTATCAATAGTAACACAATAATATAAATATTTAAGCACTGCCTAAAAGCGGAGCTCCTGATGAGTGTATGAGCAAAATATCTGCAAAGGCACAAAATCGACCTGAATAGAATAATAATATTATAGCACATGAACCATCGGATTGTGTAGTGTATTTGGCATCAATAAATTGCTGAATTTTCTTGTGACAGTAATACCAATAATGAGATACGCATTGCAATTATGATACTGTACAGATCCCTGATGTTGGTGAAGCACAGAAGCACGGCAGGCAGGAGTTGATTTCACACACTCTGTTTATTTTACTAATTTTTCTTTGATTTTCAGCTTTAATCATTCACTGCTTACACACACACACACACACACACACACACACACACACACACACACACACACACACACACACACACACGTGTTCTGATTGGGAGAGACCTCTTCTCTGCTCTCCCCCTCCTTTTATGCTCCACCATCCCTGCAACACACACACACACACACACACACACACACACACACACACACACACACACACACACTAATTGACATCAGGTGTAATGACTTAGCCACTCACCTTCCTTGGCCCTGCCCTCCATTCACAAGCTGATGCTTGGCCACGCTCCCGCTGCCACAGATACATATTTATCCCTTTCTTTGACACCGCATGCCATGCGCCAGAAACAACACCACAACATTTATTATGGTGTGACTCTGCTGGGTGCCTGGTGGACAGCAGTGAACCAGCACTTTCACTTTACATCATTACTATAGAGTTATGATTGAATATCCAACTTGATATGTCAAACAGTTGTCTGGTTACATCTGTCACGTCCATGCATGTTGGTGCCCAGAGCGTGGAACACCATCAGGACTAATTACCATGCACCTATTCCTGCTTAGAGTGCAATCACAGCACATACATATTAGGACTCTCAGTAACACACACACTTTGCAAAAGCCTTGTATTTTGTATCACTTTTTTGGTTTTGATCCTGTTTGTGTTTTTGGACTTTGAGTATTGTATTACCTCTGATATGCTGTTTGTGCCTCGCTTGATCACTGCCTGTCTTCGTCTCTGTTTTGGATCTGTTTGCCAGTGTGTTTTCAATAAAACTCTTCCTGCACTTACATCTGTCTACTACCCTTACATGACAGAAACTATCAACTGTCCAACAAGCTAGTGGACTAATAAAACTGGTTTAACTAGTTTTATATGAAACTTCCATGTATGTTTTCTGTAAATTGTGTTAGTAAATAATCCCACACTATTTAAAAAATTAAAAATAAGCTCTGAATTAAAAAAAAAATCTATCATATGGAAATAAAGATTCAAATTTCATTGTCTGGTGGTCAGGTGTTTATGAGATACATTGCCTTACAGTTGGGTTCACTGTGGTGGTACACATTCGTTCGTATGTACAGATGTTGTATGGTCAAAGTGCATTACCATATTCTCTTAAAACAATTAACCAGGAAATTTCAAAATTACGGGTAGAGCCCTGCACTCCCACGGGAGTCCCGCAGGACTCGCAGGACCCGCTGCAAAGCAGTGCGGCGCGGGACAAATTTTGAAAGCTCATTGCGGGCGCGGGCGGAAATGCACATATGCAGGCGGGAGCGGTGATATGCTGCAGTCCCGCTAACTAAACACGTGTTTGAAATAAAATTTATAAATTATTAATTTATATCTATCATATATAATTTGTGCTGGATATTTTATTTGGTATTAATAAAAACATTTTAAGATGGCTAAATTTGCAGAGAGAGTCAGATTGCCAGATTGAGTGAGGAATAGCATCTTAAATTTGCCATTAATCACCCTAACAGGAAATCCTTTGACCACTCTAATGACTTGCCATTCACACCCAGCTAGCAAGAGAACCATGAGTGAAGTGATTTACTGCTTGAGTTAGTCTACAACTCTAATCAGAGAGACAGGTTACACAGTGATGGTAGGCTTGACTCAATGCTATCCCAGAAACCCTTCCTGTAATATGCAAATTTGGCTGTCCAATCAGAGGCGGCCAAATTTGCATATTACAGGAAGGATTTCTGGGATAGCATTGAGTCAAGCCTACCGTCACTGTGTAACCTGTCTCTCTGATTAGAGTTGTTCACTCATGGTTCTCTTGCTAGCTCTGTTTTGCAATAAAAAAAAAACAAAAAAAGCATTGGTACAAAGCAAGCCCATTCACTTTTTTATGCTGATCAGAGAATTACAATGGTTTCTCATGTGACAAAAATGTACGATTCGCTATTAGGTATTTTAATTGCTTGAAAGCATTAATTATTATTATTAGAGACACTACATGCTGAATTCAGAAACAAGGTAAATAATAGTGAACGTGAGCTGTAGATATTTATGCTCAAATCCACTCAAAGTAGGGGGCGGGGCACCATCATGCTGTGTCAAGACAAGAACTTTCCTGAGAAATAACACGAACGTCTGCATCATGCGGGATTTGCGGGCGGGAGCGGGACAAAATATGGCAGGCACGGGCGGGAGCGGGACTGAAAATCATAATTCTTTGTGGGCGCAGACGGGAGTGGGACTGCACAATGTGGGCGCGGGCAGGAGCGGGACTGAAAAATCCGACCCGCGCAGACCTCTAATTACGGGGTTATGAAATGCCATCATTATACCTTAATACAAAACATTCTAGATGAAAAAAATTGAAGCGGACTTTAGCATGTTAAACATGTTAAAATTGCAACATCAGTCTGTTGGGCCAGTTCCCTGGGTACAGCCATACTGGATTACCCAGATACATGGATGTATTAGGAGATGAAAATGAGGATGGCACTGTGTGACATAGGATTCCGCACATTATCTTCATTCCATCCCGGATCCAAGATGTTTGGCCAAGTGGCTTCATCAAGTAAAGCGAGAAATCTTTACTCCTGGACAAAGCAGCAAATTGTTCAGTAAGCATTTTACAGAAGATTGTTCTGTCGAGGACTTGTATGAAAAAAATCACTGGGAAGAAGTGAAACATGAGGCACGAATGACAACTGAAGCCAGACGCAATCTTGACTTTGTTTCACTACAAAACACAGACACCAGCAGCACGACAGCATACCGCCATGTCATGCATCAAACGGATGGAAGGTAAGCAGGTAAACATTAAAAAAAGAAACAGGCAATAAACTAGCCACTACTTTATTTTGATTCCTTTTCTAATCCTGCATTGCCATAATTTTTGTAGAGAAATGCAAACAAATTGACTGAGAAGTCACGCTAGACCACAATATTATACTATCATCTAGTATAGCATGCACTTGTACACCTCCGCTGTGCTCGCGGAAAATGACATCATGCACAATGAAGATATGGCGGCCTCCCTGACAAAAACAAAATAGTCCTGTCTATTTTCATCACTTTAGTGGTTATACCGTTAAGAACAAATTCAACATGCAGCTTTTTTTTTTATAAAGGACAGACATAAAGACTGACTTTTAGCTCAATTTGTTTATTTCCTTTAAGTATGCAGCTCTGTGCTCCGCTATAATTATTTCCCATTTTCATGAAAGGAGATAATCATTATGAAGAGGACTAGAGGCATTATTATGGTAAATTTCATGTATCTTGCCATGCATCTCTTATTGTAGATGTCCTTCAGGCTCAGGAGCCCATTTCAGATGATGTGTCCAGCTCTCTGCAGGACCCTACAGTCATGCTTGGTGCTGTAATGTATCATCAGAGCCATCAAGATGACATCTGGGCCTCGCTGCGTTATCTCGGAATGACATATATATCAATATAAAGCCATCCAAATTGTTCCAAGTAAATACGATATTGGTTCAGGAAGACATTGATTTTATGTCTTCTGGTCTTGACATGTACCATTTTTTTATTGATTCTGCTGATTGGAAGAAAATTGCTAGAAAGTACAGACATTGCAATGAGTCAACATACAAAGACATTGAAAAACGTATGATCAGTGTAAATAGTAGGTGCTTGGCTGTAATTGCATCTAATAAAGGGTTGTGAAGTGTCTGTTTCTATTTTAAGAGTTTCTGAGCTTTGTGTAAAAGAACAAACAACAACACCAACCAAAAAAAAACCCTACAGATTAGCTTTAATGACCCCTTAACCCCTGTTAGCTTTAATGACAACCTGATATACACATTCAGATTATATATTTTGCATTATATAATTAATTTATGTTTAACATGCTTAAGTTAGTGCCCTGTACTGATGAGCCAGCTCCAGACAAGAGTTACACCAGTTCGGTCGTCAAAATCAACAACGCACCTCTCAAGTCTGGAGACAAGTTTTGTTATCTGCAGCCGGTTTCACTAAGTTAGACTATGACTTTAACTTAGACAGCGGGTATAGTCGGGCTTAGCATAGACGTCTAACAAATACTGTTGCACAAAGCAGTTAAGACTCCGACTATCTTAAGTCGTACTATGCTGCAAAGGATTGTGGGTATTTTAAGACTCTTTTCAAAACAAAAAAAAATGATGGACAGTGGTCGTTCAGTGCCGTTTAGCCACTCGGAAAATCTGGCTATATTAGAGGAATTTAATTCCTACAAAGATGTTTTATTAGGCAAATTCAGCGAAGAATGTAGCAATAAGAAAAAACATGAAGTGTGGGAAAAAATAACGTCATCTGTGAATAGCGTTAATCCATCTGCGAGAAAAGATGTTGCTGCCGTGCAGAAACGGTTTAAAAAAATTTTCAAACGTACTGTAAAAACACCCCCACTGGAGGAGGGGGTTTGAAGAAACTAAAAGTAACCACCGAAATGGTCATCAACATTTATGGCGACGAGTCGCCCTTATTCTGAGGAGTGAAAGGAGGAAAGGAGAGCGGAGTAACCAGCTTCACCAGACCCAGCAGCAACTCCCTTAGCAACGTTGCTAGCAACGTTGAAGCTGAGGCTCCTTCACCCTCGGAGTTGTCATCACCCAGTACCTGCGCGGATGTGACACTACACGAAGAGCCTACCAATCAGGAGGAAATTACAGGTAGAGTCTTGTTTAAGTTATAAACGTTGTCAAGTGGGGTTTTATTGTCATTTCAGCATAAACAGTAGGGGAGATTATATTCCCACAGCACTGAGCTAAGCTACAGTTACCTTGCGATAGCGAAATAGCCATTCCACTCAGTTGATACCAAGGTCTGTTACTAAACGATGGAACATAGGTTTGACCCATAGACTATACAGTCGTTGGTTTGACCAACATAGATTTAAATTCTGCTACAGTAGGTAGTACACGTAAAGAAAGACGTTTGGAACAAGCTGACCTAAATACTATGTTGTGGTGTGACTACAGTTTCTAATAATGAAAACCTTGGTCTGATTTTTTTTTTAAGTTTCCTTGATCCCTGAAACGGTTGTGGAGGACTCCCAGACATCTGCCACCACCACCACCAGAACCACCACCATGGCCATGGTGCTTGACAAGCAATACAACAACCTTCATCTGGAGGAGAAAAAACTCCTTCTGGAGATTGAGGTCTTGCAGCTCCATAAGGAAAGACTGCAACTTAAATTGAAGAGACTCGCGCAGATGGAGGAGTGATGTAGTAGTGTGTGTGTGTGTATGAGAGAGCGAGAGAGATAAGTGATGAGTGGTGATATAATTATATGCAGAAATGAATTGATATATTTATATTATTTATATATATTTATATTATTTATCTCATCTCATCTCATTATCTCTAGCCGCTTTATCCTGTTCTACAGGGTCGCAGGCAAGCTGGAGCCTATCCCAGCTGACTACGGGCGAAAGGCGGGGTACACCCTGGACAAGTCGCCAGGTCATCACAGGGCTGACACATAGACACAGACAACCATTCACACTCACATTCACACCTACGGTCAATTTAGAGTCACCAGTTAACCTAACCTGCATGTCTTTGGACTGTGGGGGAAACCGGAGCACCCGGAGGAAACCCACGCGGACACGGGGAGAACATGCAAACTCCACACAGAAAGGCCCTCGCCGGCCACGGGGCTCGAACCCGGACCTTCTTGCTGTGAGGCGACAGCGCTAACCACTACACCACCGTGCCGCCTTATATTATTTATAAGTAATAAAATGAATAAGCTGGCATTACACTGTTTGTTCTTTATTGAATACTTTATAGTTAGATTATAATAGCCTAAATTTGTGTATTACATATTTGGAATGTACTTCACTGCCTTAACATTTCAAGCTTTCTTGTAGTTATTGACATGATGGCACTTATGGCTTGACTGTTTTTTTTTTAATTAAATTTTATTCATTTAAGAAAGTATGTCCAGTAATAATAGTAACAATAGTAATAATAACAAGAACACAATAACAAGAACAACACTATAATAATAATAACACACACACACACACACACACACTGATTCACACACTATTTCGCTAACACACAATGCAAGTGGTCTTTAGTTTCTGTTGGAGATTGGTCAGTCTTGTGCATTGAAGATTCTCTCCACATACATTTGGCGCACAAATCGACCAGCTCCTTGCTGGTCCTCTTCATCCTCTCTGTCCTCTACACTGTGATGGACATAGCCCTTAGACCCATATTAGACTGGGGGGAGGGTGTCTTACTTTTTAAGCCTAAAATTAGACTTAAAAAATTAGTCTTAACTTTTGTGAAACTGTCTTACTTGCATTAGACTGGTCTATAAAGAAACTTAAGACCAATCTTAACCCATAGACCAGTCTAAACTACTTTAGTGAAACCGGCTGCTGGTCAGTATTCTGTCAAACTCTGCAACCATAGATGATGAGCTCACACAGCGCATTGCTAAAGCTAACAGCACATTTGGAATGCTAAGACATAGACTGTGGGATGAGCTTAGTGTAAGGCTGTGTACAAAAATCAACGTGTATAAAGCAATGGTTCTCACTTTGCTCTTGTATGGCTGTCAGACGTGGACAACCTACCATCGCCATATCCAACTTCTGGAGCAGTTTCAACAATGCTGCCTGAGTTACATTTGTGGCATTAAGTGGCAGGACAAGGTTTCTAATGTTGAGATCCTAGAGCGCTGTGGTGTCCCCAGTGTGGAAAGCCAGATTATTAAGGCACAGTTTCGCTGGGTAGGACATGTCTGCAGAACGTCAGATATGAGAATACCTAAAGCGCTTCTCTTCAGTCAACTGAGCTGTGGAAAGAGATCAGTGGGCAGACCGAGGTTGAGATACAAGGACACGCTCAAACACAACCTCAAGAGATGTGGAATCAACCCTGATGCCTGGGAAAGCACTGCCAAAGTCCGTGCAACATGGTGCAGCACTTGCAGCGAGTGCATCCAGGTCTTTGAGGAGAGACAAACTGGTCTACTTAATGAGAAGTATGCCAAGAGGAAGGCCACTAACACCACTACCAGTCCTTTGTACCAGTGCAGCATATGTGACAGGGCTTGTGGCTCTAGGATTGGTCTCTTCGTTCACAAAAAGAGTCATTCCTAGTGTCGCCAGATACTCATGCATTGCCTTCGACGTGAGAATCCATCATCATCATCATCATCAACATGTTTAAGTTAGTACCCCGTATTGACGAGCTGCCACTGGTGCTGTTTGAATTCTTGGGGCAAATTCAAAATGTGTTGAATACTTGTTATAATTTGGTGTTGTTTCTATATGAACAAATTACAGAGGCACTTGCATGGTGGAGACTCCACATACATAGATTTACAAAATGTGTTACTATTGATATAGTGATGCTTTCTGTAAGGACATATTTATCATTGTTGGAAGGAGTCTCCAATCTCAGTACATGTTCTACTTCAGCTGAAGTACTATTCTTGTTAAAGTTCCATTCTTATTTTGTTGTGTATATATTACGTACATGGCCCGTGTTTTTACTTTTTTTAAACTTTATACACACACACACACACACACACACACACACACACACACACACATATATATATATATATATATATATATATATATATATATATATATATATATATATATATATATATATATATATATATTTTTTTTTTTTTTTTATTGCATTCTATTTTTTGTTACTGTTTATTCCTGACTCTATTCTGTTTGTGAGTTGTGAGCTGCTGAAGCATGGAAATTTCTCCACCAAGGGATGGATGAATAAAGAATACATTTTATCGTATCTTGCTTATTTCCATTTCCAGTTGAGAGTATGCTGTGCACGTTTTGGCTGCCACTTCTCACCAGAAATTTTTATTTTTCTTTTTTCTCCCTTTATTTTTCTTTTTGTGTTTGTATAGTTTGATGTTTGTTTTTTGTTTTAATGTTTTTTGTTTGAGTATTTTGTCCGCTGGTTGTGGCGTAGCTCCGGACCCAGTTTTGGGTGTCGGTTCCCTTCAGGGAACCTTGGTGTGCCGTGGGTGATGCCTGTGCTCCTCGCTATGGACTACAATGAGCTTGTTGCTCTTTTTAACATCATGCTTGTCCAGCACTCTGTGTGGCGGTGCTTCTGTGCTTGGCGCGGTGGTCTGAGTGATGTTGCCCAGTTGGCGTTGTGGTGGCTGTGCAGGTGGTTTCGGACACACACTGCTCTGTGTGGCAGTGCATCTGTGCTTGCTTTGTGGATCCATGGCGTGGTGTTCCGAGTGATGTTGCCTGGTGGCATCACAGCGGCTGTGCAGGCGGTGTGGGATTTATCTTTGTGCACCTTTTGGTGCCACTGTGGGTAGGTACGCCACTGGAATTACATCCTGATCCTCTTTTGGTGGACTCTTTTTTTTTCTCCCCTAATTGTAAAGCGACCTTGAGTGTGAGAAAGGCACTATATAAATTGAACTAATTATTATTATCTTGTAGCAGTCAGAATTAAAGCTGTCGCTTTAATTTGGAAACAGTATCATGGCAAGCTGAATTTTTTTTGTCTTATTAACTTAATCCATTCATTATCTATACTGACTTATTTGTCAAAGTTGCAGGAACTAATTCCACATGACTTCAGGTGAGATATAATCTGGGCAGGTTGATAATATATCACAGGGTTAATACAGAGGTGAACAACCATTCACATTCATGGGCAAGTTGACTTAATCTGCATGTTTTTGGATTGTGGAAGGAAACCCATGTCGGCACGGGGAGAACATGCAAACTTCACACGAAAAGACACCATCTGGCTACAAGGTTTGAATCCAGAACCTTCATGCTATAAGGCAACAGTGCTAACCACTGCACCACTGTGACGCCCCTTATTAACTTCAAGGGAGAAGAAGTAATAGAGGCTGGTGAAGGAGCTACCATATAGTTCCTGTATGATGTGAGTGATCAGAAACTAACTTATGTGGACATTTCACAACAGTAAACATAAATATTAACTGATAATGTGTACAATATGTAATTCTTTAATAAATTTTAAAAAATTGAGGTGGTATAAGAGAAATAAAACAGTTCAGGATGTGCTGTAGTTTTCTAGTCGTAAGATGGAGGCCAGAAGCCCAGAAGCATCCATAAATTTGACCCACAGAAATTGGCAAGAAAATGTCTCAAAAACTTGTCTGAAAAATCCAAGGAAATCCCACAAGTACCACCGCAACCCATCAGCCAACACCAGCTCCAAGTTTAGCTCTGGCACCTACTGCTTAAGCTCACTCATGGACTTATTCATGGCCTCCTTAACCCGTTCTGCATACGCACCACCAATTTCCAGTACGTCTCATGCTCTGGTGTTTTTCCCTCCCCCCCAGCATTTACCTTTGCCAGTCTTTCTGTCTCTGTTTTAGTTTACGGTTATGGATTTGCCCTCTTTCACTTTATCTGCCTTAATTTGACCATTTGCACTTGAACCTATGATGAATCATGGAGTGTGTATCCTTAACATTAGAGTACAGAATGTACCTTTGTTCCTTGTATTAAAGAATACAATGAAACAAAAAAAAAAGCTAACTTTATGACAAGTTAAGAGCAAAAAACATTACATAAAGCATGCGGAAATTAGACACAGACATTGGAAATTATTTAACATTACTTTCAATTTTGCAAATCAGTGACAAAAAATATAATTAATACTATTTTATATTTTTCACAATTTTAATAGCCACATGTAAATGACATGTAATTATGGTTTTTCAGGAGGTGAGGACATTACACCCTACATTTAGTTACATGACATTTATCACAATCTGCCATCTATAATTATCCACTCCTGTACTACTGACTTGTATAATTAATAATTCAACCTGCTATTGCGCTCCTGAAGACAGAAATTCATACTTGTCTTTCGATGCTTTGCATGAAAGGAGGCTGATACATGCAAACATGACAGCTGATGTTCAAATGGCATCATTTTCCAAGTGTTTGGCCTGTAATTTGCATAACTTTCGCATTAGCGTTAAGCTTACGAGATACACGATAGCTTAAGGAATGTGTTTTTGGGTGCAGACCAAACCTAGTTATGGATTTATAAGGATTTGCTGTGGAGAGTTTCCATCGATGGTGTAATTTAAAGGGTAAAAGAACCTACAGTGTAGGTATAATGTGTCTGGAAAATTGGCACTAAAAATTATCTTCTAGTTTGTTATTTGTTCTGTATCATGTAGGTCACTATTTTAACTCTTTAAACTCTGTTGTTATTCAGTTACTTATAAAAAAAAGCATATTATTCAGTAATTACTATTAATTACACTGTAAGTACAATTAAGCAAGTAGGAACGAGGCCTTGTGTTCCTAATGTGTTACACCATGAAGATCTTAAAATCACCTCTGAGTCCAGAGAAATCCAGGCCTTAGTAAGTGAAGGGAAGGTTAAAATACCCTCTTTAGGGCACCGAGTGAATCTTAATACTGCAAAGACGGAGGCTAATCGACAAATCTCCCTTATGGAGGCAGGTTATAACAGTAAATAACTCATCGAGTTAACTCTGTATGATTCACTGCCCTCTAACAAACAAATTACTGAGTTTTCTTCTTTGCACTGGGGGCTTTTGTACTGCACCGAGCACTGGAACTTGTACTGGCACAAGTAAACTGGAATTGTGTTTTTTCCACTGGCCAGGAACCCTGTACAAAAGGGTAAGAATGGTTCCAGGAATAAATTGTACTTGGGCTGAGACCAGTGGCACTATATAATGTTGCACAAACCTAATAATAATAATAATAATGTACTAGAAAATCATTTAGCAAAGATAGTGTGGGACTTTGAATTTAGTCTTAGGAAAATATCAACTGCTAGAGACCGGACTTAATTTTGGGGGATAAACAAAATAAAATAATATGGATGTGTGACATGGCATGCCCCCAGGAACTAAATTTTTCTTTTGCATGTGACATCATAGCTAATTATGCATGAGGCTTTGAACCAGAAGCGGGCCATGTTGGAAGATATTGCTGGGTTTCATGTGATGTCACGTCCACCTCATTAGTTATCCAAAACTTTAGCTGGTGGTCTACCAAAACTCAGCTGACAAAGCGTTTGTATGGAGAAGGTGCATTGGTCGTATGAAAAATGCCTTACACTTGTGTTGTTTTAGCTTGTTCAAATCGATCAAACTGTGAAACTGTTTCTTTGTTTCTTCAGGGCTCCCCATGAACTAATAAAAAAGGGTGAACAAACACAGGATTTCACAAAAAGATGTCGAGAAAGGTGGCTTTTGAACCTCTCACTGAAATCGAAGGGAGCCGAGTCGAAGCATGCTCGAGTTTGCAGTGATCACTTGGTGAAAGGTTTGTACTGTATATCCCTCTCAGCTATGGCCTTAGTGTTTTCCAAGTACTTTTCTTGCTATGTGTCATTATTTTACAGTACTTTTTAAAGTCACGAAGTGCTAAAGTCCCCAGCTGTTTCTTTGTTTACTCCTCACTCCTCACAAAGTCCATATGCATGAAGGTCGCAACAGAATTCTTCCCCAGCCGTACAGTTACAATGCGCCGTGATCACTTCTCTGTCTTGTTTAACTAAGATCCAGGTCTTTAAAGGGGTTTCTGATGATCTTTGTGAATGATTTACCTGAGAGATAAGAGCAACACAAGTGAGAATCAAGTGAACTGTTGTTTGTTTACACTTCAACTTGCAGCGCTTCGTTGTAAAGATGCGAATGAAAAGCTTAAAAAAGTAACGGGCAAAAACAATACAGGATTCATTTGGCAGCGACTTGATACCGAGGTCCTTTACCCAGCCACATACAAAAAAGTCGTAAGCCTCCATAGTCTTCCACGCTTTCATCTGTTTTGCGGTGTAGAAGGACGTCTGCGACAACAGATAGTTCGAGATGTCGGGGAACTCGACTGAAGGGTCATTTTTGAGATCGTATGACAAATCCTTCTTTTCCAGACTGTAGGGGTCGATTCCATTGCACATAGCAATCTTCTGAATATATCTAAAGCGCGCAGTGGCTTCTCGATTACGAGCGTACTCTGATAAATTATTACTAGTTGTTTGCGCTCCGGCAGCCATTTAGACCACCAGCTATTTCACTTCTGGTAAAACTGCTAAGAAAAGTCATGTGACTGAAACCCAGCAATACACAAACTCACGTAGCACACATTTACTGTAGAAGATATAATTGAGAGGCTATTACGTTCAATAATTCCTTTAGTTTCTTTGCTATGCTGACTCTTTGCGCTGTAATTGGATGTGGGCACAACTCTATTTGAGACAAGGGGACTTATAAGTTCTTTAGTATTCCAGCAATTATAAATAATTAAGGAGAAAAAAACAAGAGAGTTGTCTACTGAGCGGAGACGTCAATGGCTGTCCAACATAAACCAGGCTGATCTCAGCGACGTGAGAAAGCAAAAACCACACGAGTCTGCAGTGAATATTTTATCAACGGTAAGGGCTACGAGCTAGTTATTAATGAAAGATCGCAATATGTAAGAAATTTTGGATCGTTTAATAGCCTGGTCGTGCAGAAACTCGCCGCTGTCAAACGTGACAAAGCTGTGAGCTGTGTGTGTGTGTGTGAGCTGAAAACCAAAGGCTTCTACAATTATTTCATTTTAAAAAGAGCTGTATATAATTTTTGATGACGCTGCTTTTATTTTGCTTTTTCTTTCCATTCGGGAAACCAGCTGATCTCTACAATTTTATGGATCCAGACTGGGTTCCAATACAAAATATGGGCCACAACAAAATCAAAGATGGTACTAAAGCAGTAGCTCGAAATGCTCAGCTTACAGAGCACAGAAAGAAACACAAAATTATTGAAGAATCTTCCCAAACAATCACAGAGTCAATCGAACAAGATTCATGTCAATCCACTACCTCAAATACTGCAGCCTCCTTGCCCGGTGAGGGCACTTTTATAACTAAATATGTTCTATAGTGTGTTCGATACCGATCTTTTGAAGCAGTTAAAATGATTGTTTTTTAAAATAGATTTGAGAAGTGACTACAAGCTTCTAAATGTAACTCCTCTTTACCTTCCAGTCTGTACTCTTACCACTGTGTATATATGTGTACAGGTATATTGTATATCCTCCAACATGGCAGTGGTCAATGACGCAAGCAGTTTTGGTCATGTGGTTGCAAACGAAGAACATTGAAAAAACAATCACAGAGAAAAGAACATGATATTGACAGCTAGCATTTGAAATTCGAGAAAGAAGGCAGGGATACACGGTACATGTGGTTCCATTGGTGACTGGCTCTTGAGGTGATGGTATGCGTGGTGTCATCAAGGAATTAAGGAAAATCTTCGGTGAAGAGGAGAAACCTTGCTCTGTAGTTGGAACAATGCAGAAAACTCTTCTAATGGTTGGAGAAACAACTATCCGGAAGGTTCTATCAGGTCTAATTGAAAGTACAGTTGATGAGTAAGGTTTTGCGAGTTTTGAAGTGGGTTAACAAACGTTAGTAACCCTTTTTCTTGGTTGTTGGCTTATGTTAACAGCGATCATTTTCATACTAATAAAGCAATAGTATGGTTCATTGGTGCTATGTTTGTGCCATCAAAAGCACATTTGACTAATTAATTTGACCCCCACCAAAAAGAAAAACCTAATAAATGGGAAACCATGGCCTAAAGGTTAGAAAAGCAGCTTTGGGACCAAAATGTTACTGGTTTGATTCCTTGGACCAGCAGGAATGGCTGAAGTGTTCTTGAGCAAGGCATCTAAGCCCCAACTGCTCTCCAGGCTGCTCTGGGTATGTTGTACATCAGTCTGGATAAGATCGTCTGCTAAATGCCATTAATGTAATAAATAAAAGTACCATCATAAATAGAATATGAACATTAAGAAGACACAGAAAGAACATCAGCAAATAGAAAGATGTTAATGTTTTGGTCAAAAGATAATATTTAAATTATACATTATAAAAATTCATCAGGGTCCAGGCTTTCCCCATTTTTATTTTTGACAAAATACTAAACCACTTCATTAGCAGTTCCCATTGTGTAACTAATTTAACCTGGTAACCAAATGGCCATCTAAAGTTTTCTTATACAGTATATTAAACTTCCCACTTTCATTGTTCTGACCCATAAAACTGATGCAATCCGTCACTGTAATCAGTCCAGTGGCTACTTTACTTTGTGGAAAATGAACTCAAACCCCAAGTTCTGCTGCTTCCTGTTTGGGCAAATTCATATTTTAGATGCAATGAATGTGCAGCCATAGAAACCTTCATACTTCATTAGCATAGACCTCATCATACAGTATGGCCTTCATGTGTCCTTATTTATTATCAAAGCACATGGATTTTTGTTATTAGGTTGGATATCTGAAAAACAAACAAACAAACAAACAAACAAACAAACAAACAAAAACTCATCTCATGAATCTACACAATACACAACAATCTTATGAATGTACTTAATAATATACACCAAGTTGGGCTGGATTGATTTGACTGTAATGTGGATTGGCAGAGTGTGTTGAGCACAGCTGTTACACTGGACTCGCAAACAACTGGAGTCACAAGCAACATTTGTCAACCTTCGTAGACTTCCTACTTCATCATTTATTATCTCTGACCATGGATATATTTTAAAACTGAATGGGAAAGCAAAGGCAGGCTTGGGGTCAAATCCTTAGACCTACACAGTAAAAAATGGAGTGTCAATATTGCAGTGTAAACCTATTTTCCTCTGGATAGAGTAGTTATAACACTATGCAGAGTAAAATCATCTAAATGGTAGTGTCAAAAGTGAGAGTTAATTCCCACTTGCACACAACGACAAAATCTACTCTGCAGGGTGATGATTCCCCGCGAAAATACAATATAGAGTCAGATTAACTCTGAAAATCTTACACTTTCTCTAGTGTTAAATATTTTTACACACCTCATTGTTAATTTTGACACAAAATAGAGTAAAATTAACTCTAAAAATCTTACACTGGCTATAGAGTAAATTTTACACTGATTTTGAGGGGGACCAAATGTTATCTGACAGAGATTTAAATTCAACTCTTAAAGAGTAAAATTGACACTATGATTTTTACTGTGTAAACATATAAGGGAGTATATCATGGTATGGAAGCAATACTGGAATATGATGTTTGGATGATTATTTGGATTTTTCAGTTAAATGTTCATATGAAGGTTTACTGGGATAAACATTAATATAGCAATATTCTATGTATGTTACTGTATCAAAAAGCTACCCCACCCAGTGAAAGCATTAGGTCCCAGCAATGAGCTGCAACCACTCATCTGGAGCCTATTAATCTTTAATAATGTACAATGATTCACTACATACCCAACTACAAGTTCATAATACAATACATCCAATATGTGGGTCATTCTAGAATTCGGGTTACATTTTGCATCTCCGAGATAAACCTTTTGTTATTTTTAACAAAATAAATCTTTATTGAATCAGTTTTGAACAGTAATGCAAATTATGACAAACTTTCACCAATAGCAATGCTTGATGTACATTTTAGACCCAATTTATCCATAAAACATTAACAAAATGATTCCCACACCTCCCCTCACATTATTGGCTGTCTTCGACTCCTGATTCAGACATTCAACCTGAATAAACATGAAGTGATTCAGTCTAACAATCTGTTTTTTGGGGGCTTATTCTATTAACTGTTATAAAATCAAGTGCATAGAAAGTATATTTTCTGTATTATGTAAAGTTTCAGTAATAATAATAATAATAATAATAATAATAATAATAATAATAATAAAGTGTATCCATCCCAATGTTCTTCTCAACTCTGTTGACTCTGTTATAAAACTGCAAAAAATCTATAAAGAATTTTAATAATACAGTACACCAGCACCGAGAGATGTCACTTCCTCTGGCAGGAAACTTCAGAAAGGCAGTGAGGTCTGTTCTGTTTCTTCTCTCATTAATTTGAACAAAATGTTGAGGATACACCAAGAGTAGATAAATTATTCGTCAACTCTGTTATTGTGATATTGGAGTGACTCTCTCACTCGTTTTTTAAAAACAATAATACGATTAAAATCCATAAAATTCTGTTTTTATATATGCCATGTGGTACAGTGGGGCAAAAAAGTATTTAGTCAGCCACCAATTGTGCAAGTTCTCCCACTTAAAAAGATGAGAGAGGCCTGTAATTTTCATCATAGGTATACCTCAACTATGACAGACAAAATGAGAAAAAAAATCCAGAAAATCACATTGTCTGATTTTTAAAGAATTTATTTGCAAATTATGGTGGAAAATAAGTATTTGGTCAATAACAAAAGTTCATCTCAATACTTTGTTATATACCCTTTGTTGGCAATGACAGAGGTCAAACGGTTTCTGTAAGTCTTCACAAGGTTTTCACACACTGTTGCTGGTATTTTGGCCCATTCCTCCATGCAGATCTCCTCTAGAGCAGTGATGTTTTGGGGCTGTCGCTGGGCAACACGGACTTTCAACTCCCTCCAAAGATTTTCTATGGGGTTGAGATCTGGAGACTGGCTAGGCCACTCCAGGACCTTGAAATGCTTCTTACGAAGCCACTCCTTCGTTGCCCGGGCGGTGTGTTTGGGATCATTGTCATGCTGAAAGACCCAGCCACGTTTCATCTTCAATGCCCTTGCTGATGGAAGGAGGTTTTCACTCAAAATCTCACGATACATGGCCCCATTCATTCTTTCCTTTACACGGATCAGTCATCCTGGTCCCTTTGCAGAAAAACAGCCCCAAAGCATGATGTTTCCACCCCCATGCTTCACAGTAGGTATGGTGTTCTTTGGATGCAACTCCGCATTCTTTCTCCTCCAAGCATGACAAGTTGAGTTTTTACCAAAAAGCTCTATTTTGGTTTCATCTGACCATATGACATTCTCCCAGTCCTCTTCTGGATCATCCAAATGCTCTCTAGCAAACTTCAGATGGGCCTGGACATGTACTGGCTTAAGCAGGGGGACATGTCTGGCACTGCAGGATTTGAGTCCCTGGCGGCGTAGTGTGTTACTGATGGTAGCCTTTGTTACTTTGGTCCCAGCTCTCTGCAGGTCATTCACTAGGTCCCCCCGTGTGGTTCTGGGATTTTTGCTCACCGTTCTTGTGATCATTCTGACCCCACGGGGTGAGATCTTGCATGGAGCCCCAGATCGAGGGAGATTATCAGTGGTCTTGTATGTCTTCCATTTTCTAATAATTGCTCCCACAGTTGATTACTTCACACCAAGCTGCTTACCTATTGCAGATTCAGTCTTCCCAGCCTGGTGCAGGTCTACAATTTTGTTTCTGGTGTCCTTTGACAGCTCTTTGGTCTTGGCCATAGTGGAGTTTGGAGTGTGACTGTTTGAGGTTGTGGACAGGTGTCTTTTATACTGATAACGAGTTCAAACAGCTGCCATTAATACAGGTAACGAGTGGAGGACAGAGGAGCCTCTTAAAGAAGAAGTTACAGGTCTGTGAGAGCCAGAAATCTTGCTTGTTTGTAGGTGACCAAATACTTATTTTACCAAGGAATTTACCAATTAATTCATTAAAAATCCTACAATGTGATTCCCTGGATTCTTTCCCCCCATTCTGCCTCTCATAGTTGAATTGTACCTATGATGAAAATTACAGGCCTCTCTCATCTTTTTAAGTGGGAGAACTTGCACAATTGGTGGCTGACTAAATACTTTTTTGCCCCACTCTAGCTAGTTTGAGGTTAGCATGTGGAGTTAAGACACAAAATGGTGGAGAATGTCAACTCTGTCATCATCAGTTCTGTTAATGGATTGGCCAGTTTTAACAATCACAGAGTTGACGGTGATTAACAGAATCAACAGTTGAAATGTACCTGCAATTATAGAATGGGCCATATGCCATAGATAGATAGATAATGCACAAATTACTCCTCTAATGCATATTGAGTGCTGGTTGTCCTTAGTTTTCAAGGTGCTTTTGCTGTTCTTTGGCTTTCAGTTTCTCCTACTCTGTTAGATTAGATTAGATTAGATTAGATTAGATTAGATTAGATTAGATTAGATTAGATAAAACTTTATTGATAGTTAGCTCATTATATTGCAAATCTGTTATAAGTGGCATGTTCCTGATTTCAGAGAATCCATAAATCCATACCCAACTGCCATAGGACAAAAAAGATAAAATACTTTTTAGAAAAACATGATCAAAATTTATTTTGTAATATTTATACTGACATGCACTTCTAGAATCAACTAAAGTTTCTGGAAGATGTATGAAGATTTGTTTCAATTTTAAAGTCTTATGAGTAGCAATTGTCTAAACCCTCAGGCTCAATGATGATTGGTTAGAAAAGAGAAGAAATGCCAGGTTAGATCTTGAGAAATGTTAGATCTTCAGTTAACTCTCTTAAAGAGTCCATGTCAAACCCAACAATGAACTGTTTCAACATAAAAAGAGGAACCATTTGAGGAAGATAAGATCCAATCCAACAATCCTTGAATGTGTTTTTTTTTAAGAGTGTATAACCTATGGATCAATCAAGCAATGAATCAATAAATCAATCAATTAATAATGACTGCAAATTTCACTCAATTGCATCAATTTCATATTCCTACTCATAAGAAAAATATAATAGTGATGAATGCAAAAAAAGGCATGCGCTTAGATGGATCACTGTAAAGGGTTCTTCAATTTGCTTCTCTGTTGGCTTTTTGACCAACAGGGAACAGGTTCCGTTCAAGATTCTTTGATCCTTGGTGCCAGCTAGTGAACCAGCCTTGTCTTGTCACCAGTTTTGAGTAGAACCATTGTGATCAAGGATGTGTCATGAATGAAGGGCATTGCACAATGCACAACTGAAGTAAACAGTAGTAGCAAGATGGTAGCAACAAAACTTTTGTTTTGTTATTGCAGATATTTGTTTTCGTTCCGGGCGGCATGGTGGTGTAGTGGTTAGCGCTGTTGCCTCACAGCAAGAAGGTCCGGGTTCGAGCCCCGTGGCCGGCGAGGGCCTTTCTGTGCGGAGTTTGCATGTTCTCCCCGTGCCCGCGTGGGTTTCCTCCGGGTGCTCCGGTTTCCCCCACAGTCCAAAGACATGCAGGTTAGGTTAACTGGTGACTCTAAATTGACCGTAGGTGTGAATGTGAGTGTGAATGGTTGTCTGTGTCTATGTGTCAGCCCTGTGATGACCTGGCGACTTGTCCAGGGTGTACCCCGCCTTTCGCCCGTAGTCAGCTGGGATAGGCTCCAGCTTGCCTGCGACCCTGTAGAAGGATAAAGCGGCTAGAGATAATGAGATGAGATGAGATGTTTTCGTTCCATTTTTTTTCCTGAAGAGGTCTCCTTTTCCATTGCGTTCTCCATTGCTGCACTATGTTTAATCTCCAAACTAATGACATGCCCATTGATGTCATCTCAGTTCACACTGGAGAAACCACTATATATTGGTTCTAGCTGGGAACCAAATTTTTAGGTTCTGAACCCATTTATTGTTGGTTGAAATGCTTTGAATTGTTTAAAATTTAGTGTGTGAACCAGAACAGAACCCACTGGTGGGGAAAGGGTATGAAGGAACCCTTAAATGTTTTGTGTAGAATCAGTTTCCTCTCCCAAAAGATTGAAACCCTTTAGAAATCTAGAACCATTAGCCATTCAAAGAGTCTCCCAATGCTGCAAAGAAACTGTCAATGCACTGTTTATGTCGGCTTCATTTATGTACCACGGTATTTCATAAAACGGGTATGCGTCGTTATTTATTAAAAACACAAAGGTAACTGCCAGACAGAATGATTTCAGCCTCAGCACTGCAACACAAGCTGTTTTTGCAACGAGGAAGGAAAACTAATTGCTTAATCAAGACACTGTTTGCAAGTACTACTTTGGCTAAACATCTTAAGCTAAAAACCCATAATGTAATAAATCCCCGACAAAGCAATATTTATCGCTTATAAACCTGTGTTTACACTACAGTCATCACCAGCAGATTAGGTTGGAAATTACTAATAATGACTGGTTTGAGCAAATGCAATGCTTTTATGCAAATATCCGGACCGTGAATATGACCTGGAAACAAAAGACTTTGCAGCCAGTGACTGGAAGGCAGTGCATTAGTGGATCAATTATACATGACTCCTCCTTAATAAACAGCCTGGATGGGGGTTACTATAGCAACTGGGATGAAAAGGCAAAGGGGGAAAAAATGAAACACCCATTTGGTAACATTGTTATGATCAATTATTTGCATAAATCATATTATATGTACAAACCGTAAATGTGAAAATATCATGGAAATTCTTTCAATACTGATGAATTTTAATCATGTGTATTGTAATAATACATAAATAATACATAAACACAAGGTTACAGCATAGTTAAATACTGTTTGGCTAATTAAGGTGCAAATCAATATTTAACATACAACATAGTTACACAGATGGAGTAGAAGATTAAGCTTAATTACATACTACATTATGTACAGAACACTAATTGGGCTGGACGTGAGAATAAATATGAGTGAGTATAGCAGTAAATAACAGGATTGCAACATTCGAATTAAAGAACAATGCAAATGTGCTGTGAATGGAAACAGACATAATGTGAAAGTGCAATTTTATAACAGAATCACAGTGTTCTCATAGTGAAGGTTGACTGTGTTTAGGTCAGGTCGACTTCTGTGGCTTTTGTTGCTTAGGAAGTTAGCCTCAGTAAAAGCAGAAGGATTAATAAATAATTTGAATGTGAATGGGGAAATGAAGTGAAAAAATCCCAGAGGTGCACATAGGTTTGTTAATCTAGACATAACCTAAGCAAATTACACTACCGTTCAAAAGTTTGGGGTCACTTTGAAATGTCCTTATTTTTGAAAGAAAAGCACTGTTCCTTTCAATGAAGATCACTTTAAACTAATCAGAAATCCACTCTATACATTGCTAATGTGGTAAATGACTATTCTAGCTGCAAATGCCTGGTTTTTGGTGTAATATCTCCATAGGTGTATAGAGGCCCATTTCCAGCAACTCTCACTCCAGTGTTCTAATGGTACAATGTGTTTGCTCATTGCCTCAGAAGGCTAATGGATGATTAGAAAACCCTTGTACAATCATGTTAGCACAGCTGAAAACAGTTGAGCTCTTTAGAGAAGCTATAAAACTGACCTTCCTTTGAGCAGATTGAGTTTCTGAAGCATCACATTTGTGGGGTCGATTAAATGCTCAAAATGGCCAGAAAAATGTCTCGACTATATTTTCTATTCATTTTACCACTTATGGTGGTAAATAAAAGTGTGACTTTTCATGGAAAACACAAAATTGTCTGGGTGACCCCAAACTTTTGAACGGTAGTGTATATTCACGTTCACATTCACTGTTCATTTTTATATGTGTGTATGTATATGTGTGTGTGTGTTTAAATATCTATATCCCACTAATATAAAAATGACAAAATCAGTAAAAAGAACATAGGATAGACTATTCACAACATGGTCCCACAACTTACAGGACTCAAGAACACATAGATTAAAGGAGAACTGAAGTCATTTTTAAACTGGCTTTATTTCTTAATTAACGTGTTATTCAATTACGTTTTCCATTTTAGTAACCTTATATCGTGACTCGTATTGGCAACTAATTGCAATTAAATATTATACTTAACAGCCTAGGGCGGCACGGTGGTGTAGTGGTTAGCGCTGTCGCCTCACAGCAAGAAGGTCCTGGGTTCGAGCCCCGGGGCCGGCGAGGGCCTTTCTGTGTGGAGTTTGCATGTTCTCCCCGTGTCCGCGTGGGTTTCCTCCGGGTGCTCCGGTTTCCCCCACAGTCCAAAGACATGCAGGTTAGGTTAACTGGTGACTCTAAATTGACCGTAGGTGTGAATGTGAGTGTGAATGGTTGTCTGTGTCTATGTGTCAGCCCTGTGATGACCTGGCGACTTGTCCAGGGTGTACCCCGCCTTTCGCCCGTAGTCAGCTGGGATAGGCTCCAGCTTGCCTGCGACCCTGTAGAAGGATAAAGCGGCTAGAGATAATGAGATGAGATGAGACTTAACAGCCTATTCGGTTTTTAGCCATGTTGAATTTAGTTTGTTTGGTCCACGGCAGGCGTCGCTTATCTGCACGATCTTCACAAGACTTCAAAACGTAAAGTGTCAGCCAGGTGTCAGTGCCTCCATTTTGAAAACTGTTTTCCAAATGAAATATTGCACAAAAACGAGTTTAAATGACGATTACTGCCTACTTTTTTCAAAATTTCCTGATTCCTATCAAAACAAGCAAAACTTCCGGCTTGATTACGTCAGCATTCGAAAGAGGGCGTGAGCGTCTTTTGACAACATTGGCAGATGTTGGTCGCTTTGATTTCCACTGTACGTTTTACTTCTGTCCTACAATGTCTCGCACAGGTCTCAACGAATCTCATTTACGGCCATTGCTTTGACATATGGACTGATATATTACATAGCATACTTCAAACACTCATAACTTGCTATAGCAGTGACAAAATAGCTATCAAAAATGCATTCCTATATTTAATAAAATGAGATAAATAGAATTTTGATAATAAAAAAATTGCCTTCAGTTCTCCTTTAAGGTTAGGTTTTGGAATGAAGTTTGAGTTCATACCTTTTCATAACCTTTTGCAACATTGCTTATATGAGATTTTAAAGAAAATCCACATTGTCTTTGGATCATTTTCAATTTACCATGAGTTCTCATAAGACTTAGGGGAAAAAAACAAGAAAAAATTTGCAGCCATATTCTAATGATGTTTATACTGTTTGTTAACATAAAGTAATTGTTTATATTATATGGACACGAGTGTTTAACTGGGAACTACACCACTCGAATTTTTCATATGAGCTACAGTGGTGCTTGAAAGTTTGTGAACCCTTTAGAATTTTCGATATTTCTGCATAAATATGACCTAAAACAACATCAGATTTTCACACAAGTCCTAAAAGTAGATAAAGAGAACCCAGTTAAACAAATGAGACAAAAATATTATACTTGGTCATTTATTTATTGAGGAAAATTATCCAATATTACATATCTGTTAGTGGCAAAAGTATGTGAACCTCTAGGATTAGGTGAAATTAGAGTCAGGTGTTTTCAATCAATGGGATGACAATCAGGTGTGAGTGGGCACCCTGTTTTATTTAAAGAACAGGGATCTATCAAAGTCTGATCTTCACAACACATTTTGTGGAAGTGTATCATAGCATTAACAAAGGAGATTTCTGAGGACCTCAGAAAAAGCGTTGTTGATGCTCATCAGGCTGGAAAAGGTTACAAAACCATCTCTAAAGAGTTTGGACTCCACCAATCCACAGTCAGACAGATTGTGTACAAATGGAGGAAATTCAAGACCATTGTTACCCTCCCCAGGAGTGGTCGACCAACAAAGATCACTCCAAGAGCAAGACGTGTAATAGTCGGCGAGGTCACAAAAGACCCCAGGGTAACTTCTAAACAACTGAAGACCTCTCTGACATTGGCTAATGTTAATGTTCATGAGTCCACCATCAGGAGAACACTGAACAACAATGGTGTGCATGGCAGGGTTGCAAGGAGAAAGCCACTGCTCTCCAAAAACAACATTTCTGCTCGTCTACAGTTTGCTAAAGATCATGTGCACAAGCCAGAAGGCTATTGGAAAAATGTTTTGTGGATGGATGAGACCAAAATAGAACATTTTGGTTTAAATGAGAAGCGTTATGTTTGGAGAAAGGAAAACACTGCATTCCAGCATAAGAACCTTATCCCATCTGTGAAATATGGTGGTAGGAGTATCATGGTTTGGGCCTGTTTTGCTGCATCTGGGCCAGGACGGCTTGCCATCATTGATGGAACAATGAATTCTGAATTATACCAGTGAATTCTAAAGGAAAATATCAGGACATCTGTCCATGAACTGAATCTCAAGAGAAGGTGGGTCATGCAGCAAGACAACGACCCTAAGAACACAAATCATTCTACCAAAGAATGTTTAAAGAAGAATAAAGTTAATGTTTTGGAATGGCCAAGTCAAAGTCCTGACCTTAATCCAATCGAAATGTTGTGGAAGGACCTGAAGCGAGCAGTTCATGTGAGGAAACCCACCAACATTCCAGAGTTGAAGCTGTTCTGTACGGAGGAATGGGCTAAAATTCCTCCAAGCCGGTGTGCAGGACTGATCAACAGTTACTGGAAATGTTTAGTTGCAGTTATTGCTGCACAAGGGGGTCACACCAGATACTGAAAGCAAAGGTTCACATACTTTTGCCACTCACAGATATGTAATATTGGATAATTTTCCTCAATAAATAAATGACCAAGTATAATATTATTTTATCTTATTTGTTTAACTGGGTTCTCTTTATCTACTTTTAGGACTTGTGTGAAAATCTGATGATGTTTTAGGTCATATTTATGCAGAAAAATAGAAAATTCTAAAGGGTTCACAAACTTTCAAGCACCACTGTACATCCGTGACATGGAAAAACAAAACTCATGGGGAAATTGATGAATTGTTTTGATAAATATGGGTAATTTTTGTTTGTGAATGTGTTAATATAATACACTACCATTCAAAAGTTTGGGGTCACTTTGAAATGTCCTTATTTTTGAAAGAAAAGCACTGTTCTTTTCAATGAAGATCACTTTAAACTAATCAGAAATCCACTCTATACATTGCTAATGTGGTAAATGGCTATTCTAGCTGCAAATGTCTGGTTTTTGGTGCAATATCTCCATAGGTGTATAGAGGCCCATTTCCAGCAACTATCACTCCAGTGTTCTAATGGTACAATGTGTTTGCTCATTGCCTCAGAAGGCTAATGGATGATTAGAAAACCCTTGTACAATCATGTTAGCACAGCTGAAAACAGTTTAGCTCTTTAGAGAAGCTATAAAACTGACCTTCCTTTGAGCAGATTGAGGTGGTGTTTACATTAGACCGTATCCGTCTCGTTTTCGTCGCGGATGCACTGTCCGTTCACATTAAAACGCCGGGAAACGACTCCACAGGCGGAACAACTTGAATCCGCCAGGGCCCACGTATTCAACCCAGTTCGTATCTGATCCGGTGCTGTGTAAACATTGAGATACGAGGAAACGCAGTGCTGAGCTCTAGCTGACATCGTCATTGGACAACGTCACTGTGACATCCACCTTCCTGATTCGCTGGTGTTGTTCATGCCACGTTGGTCATGTGACGCGACTGCTGAAAAACGGTGCGGACTTTCACTTCCTGCTATTGTTTCCACCTTGTATCACCTTTTTGTTTTTCATTAAAGTGTATAAAAGTATTAATATAATGCTTTGCTTTGTCATTCTTAATGTTGTTCATGGTAAGATGCAAATACTGCCCATTGTGTAGTTATGATTGTCTTTTGGCTTGCTATTCTTCCACTTGCAAGTGGTGAGTGACTTGCGCATGCCCGATATGCACTGGGATCACACACACAGCGGCTCAGTCCCGAATCACTGCTCGTGCGCTTCACTTGCGCGCTCTGTGAGCTGCGCAGGGCCGGAGTGCGCACCCTCCAGAGGGCACTCGCTGTTCAGGGCGGAGTGATTTGGAGCGCAGCCGCTGAGGAGGAAGCGCTGAGCCGCACTGAAACATTTCAACTTACGTGCCGTCTAAGTCATGTGATTAGCGTATCCGTGTATTGGCGTTGCTGTGTGCACGCGAATCGTTTTAAAAACATTAATCTGATGATCCGCTGACACGGTCTAATGTAAACACCACCTGAGTTTCTGGAGCATCACATTTGTGGGGTCGATTAAATGCTCAAAATGGCCAGAAAAATGTCTTGACTATATTTTCTATTCATTTTACAATTTATGGTGGTAAATAAAAATGTGACTTTTCATGGAAAACACTAAATTGTCTGGGTGACCCAAAACTTTTGAACGGTAGTGTACATTATGTTGCGATATGGTTAACAACATTTTTTGTACTTTGTTTGATAATGTCAAAATATAATCTTCTTTCTGAATGATTCTGTAAGAGTGAATGGCAAGAAAACTAATGAAAGCACACTCAGAAACTTCCCTCTGGAACAACCATTAGTCTCCTATTTTACTGATGGAAGGCTAAAAGTAACTTCACAGTAACAAGGTTATGACAAGAAATGTTGCTGTTTCAAACCACATTAGCCAGTACATAGTAAGCCACAATTACTTTCCACAGAGTCCAACCTATTATTTGAGGAAAATTGTTGTTCCATGGGAGAGATTTGGTTCTGATGATATAATTTGACCATTCTTACCATTGACAATGTTTTGGAGCCAATAGCTTCAATCCCGTTAAACATAATGGCATGCATCTAGTGTGGGTTTTTGTCCTAGAAGATCACAGTAAGTTTAGCTTCAAATGGTTAGAACTTCACCATATATGGAACCATTGCTTTTGAATTTTTTGAATTTTGAATTGCTTTCCATTCCTGGAAATGGCCCGGCGCTAGAGCTCAGTGGAACGCACTTTGCCTCTGTAATAAGCATAAACATGTCTGAAAGCGATTTCTTTAGTCTAGTTTCAATGGTGAACTGAATTGTACATGCTCACCGGCCATTTTCTTTCCAAAAAGTGTCTCTTATGTAATATGCTAATTTCTTTGCTGACATACAAACATTTTCTGTACCATTTAATTTTGTGCTGGAAAACAAATGTTTGGAACTCTAAAATGTTTGTGTACTGACTCAATAATGTAGAAGTCATAAAATAGAAATCTATAACAAAGTTTAAACTTAAAAAAAGAAAAAAGACTTTTGCACAGTCCTGTATATTTTGATGTCTCTTTGCAATGTTAAAGGAACAGTCCACCATACTTCCATGATGAAATATGCTCTT
The DNA here is from genome assembly GCF_027579695.1 of Neoarius graeffei. Taxonomy (NCBI): domain Eukaryota; kingdom Metazoa; phylum Chordata; class Actinopteri; order Siluriformes; family Ariidae; genus Neoarius; species Neoarius graeffei. The sequence goes on along the minus strand of NC_083592.1, from coordinate 43,115,800 downwards.
ATCTGAATTGAGATGAGCTGCTCCGTACCTCTCCGAGCTTTGCGCGACCTCCCAGTCAGTCAGACGCGCTGTCACTCCTGTTAGCAATGTAGCTAGGCTCAGTATGGCCAATGGTATTTTTTGGGGCTGTAGTTAGATGCGACCAAACTCTTCCGCGTTTTTCCTGTTTACATAGGTTTATATGACCAGTGATATGAAACAAGTTCAGTTACACAAATTGAAATGTAGCGATTTTCTATGCTATGGAAAGTCCGCACTATAATGACAGGCGTACTAACACCTTCTGCGCGCTTTGGCAGCGCATTGATATCTGAGCTCCGTATCAATGCGCTGCCGAAGCGCGCCGAAGGTGTTAGTACGCCTGTCATTATAGTGCGGACTTTCCATAGCATAGAAAATCGCTACGTTTCAATTTGTGTAACTGAACTTGTTTCATGTCACTGGTCATATAAACCTATGTAAACAGGAAAAACATGGAAGAGTTTGGTCGCATCTAACTACAGCCCCCAAAAATACCATTGGCCATACTGAGCCTAGCTACATTGCTAACAGGAGTGACAGCGCGTCTGACTGCGCCTGACTGACTGGGAGGTCGCGCAAAGCTCGGACAGGTACGGAGCAGCTCGTCTCAATTCAGATAAGAGCATATTTCATTATGGAAGTACGGTGGACTGTTCCTTTAATTCTTCATATTTACTATGTTGAATATTATAACTTTTCTTATACAAAAATGTCCTTTGCTGCTGTAGCACCCAAATTATTTTCCTGTCTGTCTGTCTGTCTGTACAAAGGGGGGACCAGGGGCACTTGGATGTACATTTTAGATTGGCTTTATCTAGTCAGGAAAGAGCTTGTCCACGGCTGTCACAAACTGGAGATGTTTATAACAATATTGAACAAGTGTTGCCAGGCAAAACAAACCTTGCCCGCTAGCACTTATGATGAATAGGAAGGAAGATATCACAAAAAAAATAGGTACCCTATGGGTAAATGTGGCTACTGCTTATAAATAAAATTTTTTCTGATACCATGTCCATACAGTAAATATAGCACATATATATATTTACTCTATGCAGTGCCGTATTAAACCAATGCGGTGCCCCTGGGCACTATACCTCAAGTGCCCCCCCCCCCCCCCCCACACACACACACCACCACCACCACCCTGCGCGCACGCGTTCAGTAACCTCCTGCACACACTCACAAACCTTGCCCTTTGCTGTCAAAAATAGTAGCATATACATAAACAATAGTACACATAAACAAGGTCATTCTTCCTCATTGAAAATTTATTAAGTAGGCTACATCAGCCCATCAAATTCACTGAAAACAACCAACGATATGCATGTAGGCATATTGAAATGTCTTATTCAAAAATGAGCAGCATATATTTGTATGTCTCAATAAAAACCTTCAAAGCATCCATACTCTATTCTATCCATATTAAAATGTCTCAGTTCAAAATGTGTATCAATTCAAACAGCATCAGCAATTTAAACAGCAGCCATCTATATACAATACAGCATATTCAAATGTGTCCATTCAAAATGTGTATCAATTAAAATAGCATCGATCTAGGCAACATATTCAAATGTCTCAATTCGAAATAGAAATTCAAATAACATCCAGTACGGCATATTCAGATGTACAATGTACATATGTGTATCAATTCAAAGAGTATCTGTTCTGTATGAACCTAGACATGTTCTCCCCATAGCGCAGGATCAGTTGAAATAGAGAAGTGTTCTACTGGCGTCGGCTGCGCTGGGTTGACATCCATAACACCCTCGTCTTCCTTCTCGTCACCATGGTGTGAACTGATCTCTACCTGGCTTAAAGTGGCTTCGCACATATCCTCCTCTCCGGCTTCAGCGCTGGTAGTGACAGCAGTTGTCGATGTTTTTATAAAAAAAAAAAAAAACGATCTAACACTGGAACATTTTTAATTGCAGCTACACACCTGGAGTCTTTCTCTTTTTTAATTTTCTCTTCGCACAACCACTCAAGGCGGCACGGTGGTGTAGTGGTTAGCGCTGTCGCCTCACAGCAAGAAGGTCCGGGTTCGAGCCCCGGGGCCGGCGAGGGCCTTTCTGTGTGGAGTTTGCATGTTCTCCCCGTGTCCGCGTGGGTTTCCTCCGGGTGCTCCGGTTTCCCCCACAGTCCAAAGACATGCAGGTTAGGTTAACTGGTGACTCTAAATTGACTGTAGGTGTGAGTGTGAATGGGTGTCTGTGTGTCAGCCCTGTGATGACCTGGCGACTTGTCCAGGGTGTACCCCGCCTTTCGCCCGTAGTCAGCTGGGATAGGCTCCAGCTTGCCTGCGACCCTGTAGAAGGATAAAGCGGCTAGAGATAATGAGATGAGATGAGACAACCACTCAATTGATGTCTGTCCATTTTTCATTTCTACCGCGGTTTTTAAAAAATTGATACATTTCACCGTAGGTGGACTGGCTCAACTGACAGGTTGAGGAAAGGGGGGTTAATGGTCACATAGGCCACTCTTGCTCAGAATTATGATTATTGTTGTTGTTCTTATGAAATTAGTGTTCATAATGAATTATATGTGACTATTTAACAATGTCAAGTGTATAACCATTTTAAGTGTACAAACATTCACGAAAAATATTTTTAAAGTTTCTGTCATGTGGTGCCCCCCCCCCCCCCCCCCCCCCACTGGCTGTGAGTGGTTAGTGCCCCTGGGCACTGTGCCGCAGGCCCATATAGTTAATCCGGCCTTGACTCTATGAGGCAGTAGCCACAAAACTGAAGCGTAATCCAAAAATGAACAATTAAAAAAATCACAGAAGTAAAATATACCAAGTGTCTGTACTTTATATTATTCTACTCTTACCTCTTACAGTTTTCGAAACTGAAACCTCCGAACCGAGGCTGACGTACACATGCTGTCGCCATGACCAAAACTCTTATTTCCTGGAAATGGCCCGGCGCTAGAGCTCAGTGGAATTCACTTTCCCTCTGTAATAAGCATAAACATGTCTGAAAGCGATTTATTTAGTCTAGTCCATTTATTTTCATTGGTGAACTGAATTGTACATGCTCACTGGGCATTTTAATCGGAACACGTGTAGGCGCATGTGCAGTGCACGACTGTTACACTCTTACATTCTTACAGCATGATGACGTAGTGGCTAGCGCCTCTATATGAGGCAGTAGCCACAACAAAAACAATTTTGACCTTTTTGGTGACCTTGACCGGATGACCCTCAAAATGTTGGAGGTTCTATTTGAGAACAATGCCCATCTATCCTGAAAGTTTCATGACGATTGATCCAGCTGTTTTCCCGTAATATCATTAACAAATAAACAAAGAAACCTGACTGAAAACAATACCTCGCCCCCTGGTGGACTCCGTCCCGGGTGAGGTAAAAATAGTCTCATCTCATCTCATCTCATCTCATTATCTCTAGCCGCTTTATCCTTCTACAGGGTCGCAGGCAAGCTGGAGCCTATCCCAGCTGACTATGGGCGAAAGGCGGGGTACACCCTGGACAAGTCGCCAGGTCATCACAGGGCGGACACATAGACAGCCATTCACACTCACATTCACACTTACGGTCAATTTAGAGTCACCAGTTAACCTAACCTGCATGTCTTTGGACTGTGGGGGAAACCGGAGCAAACCCACGCGGACACGGGGAGAACATGCAAACTCCACACAGAAAGGCCCTCGCCGGCCCCAGGGCTTGAACCCAGGACCTTCTTGCTGTGAGGCGACAGCGCTATCCACTACACCACCGTGCCGCCCGGTAAAAATAGTCTGTCATTTTAAATTATTAAAGTTGTAAATAATACTAATTTCTTAAGTAAATTAATAAAATCACTTCGGAAAATATAAACAGTTTTACCTTCCTAAAGAATACAATAGCCCCTATGTTGTTGACCCACGGGTGACGGGATGATTTATGTTCCCAGACGCTCTCATGTTACTTTCTGGCATTCACATTTAGTGATGCTGTCATAGCTAGACCTGCTGAAGTCCTCACTTGCCCTCTGATCACAGTGTAAACCCTTTTAAAGGAAATATCTCGCAAATAAAAAAATTGAGCTAAAAGTCAGTCTTTATGTCTGTTCTTTATAAAAATGACTACAAGTTGGCCTAGTGGTTAGTGTGTCCACTTCTCGACCAGGAGATCACAAGTTCTACTCGTGGTCGGGTCATACCAAAGACCATCATAAAAATGGTACTTACTGCCATCTGGCAAGGCACGCTGCAATACAGATGCAAGAAGGGAAGTCAAACTCTCGCGGTTACCAGAGGACTAGCTCCCTACTGTAACCCTAGCTGTATAGGCGAGAGGCTGAGGGCTATGGAAATGGAGCTTGGCACCGCACCCATATGCATTAAAGAGCTGGTTAGTACTGGGACAGGAGACTGCCTGGGAAGACCAGATCCTGGCATGGAAGTGACTTTGACTTGACTGACTTTATAAAAAAGCTGCATTTTGAATTTGTTCTTAATGATATAACCACGAAAGTGACAAAAATAGACGAGACTATTTTTTGTCATGGAGGCCGCTATAACCCCATCATACGTGATGTCATTTTCCGTGAGCACAGCGGAGGTGTACAAGTGCATGTTATACTAGTCTCAGCAGAGCGAAGTATTCTGTCAGTGATGATTGGAGACGGATGTAAGTGCAGAAGATCTTTATTATAAAGAAAACTGCAAACAGGCAAACAGTCCAATTCAGCAGGTGTATCTCGTGAACAGTAAAACAGGCAAAAGGTTGAGCGAGGCACAAACAGAACATCGTAGACAAAAGCAGCATCAAAAAAGAGGAACAGGAAACAGAAACCAAGAAATTAGTCAGGAAACAAGGCTTGGTAATGTAACACAACAGCGCAATACTTTGCAAAGTAAGTCTGCATTTTGAGTCCTTATTTAGGCGTGCTGAGTGCACCTTAATCCCATGGAGGTGTTTGTCATTCACGGTGTATATGTGAGTCAGTTCAGAGTGCACACTGTCCAGAGCATGCCTGAGAGTCCTTCTTTTGTGTTGACTAGACTATAGTATAATATTATGGTCTAGCGTGACTTCTCAGTCAATTTGTTTGCATTTCTCCACAAAAATTATGTCAATGCAATATTAGAAAATGAATCAAAATAAAGTGGTAGGTAGTTTATTGCCTGTTTTTTTTTAAAATATATATTTACCTGCAGGGGCGGCACGGTGGTGTAGTGGTTAGCAGTGTCGCCTCACAGCAAGACGGTCTGGGTTTGAGCCCCGTGGCCGGCGAGGGCCTTTCTGTGCGGAGTTTGCATGTTGGCCACGTGGGTTTCCTCCGGGTGCTCCAGTTTCCCCCACAGTCCAAAGACATGCAGGTTAGGTTAACTGGTGACTCTAAATTGACCGTAGATGTGAATGTGAGTGTGAATGGTTGTCTGTGTCTATGTGTCAGCCCTGTGATGATTTGGTGACTTGTCCAGGGTGTACCCCGCCTTTCGCCCGTAGTCAGCTGGGATAGGCTCCAGCTTGCCTGCGACCCTGTAGAAGGATAAAGCGGCTAGAGATAATGAGATGAGATGAGATATTTACCTGCAGGGGCGGCATGGTGGTGTAGTGGTTAGCGCTGTCGCCTCACAGCAAGATGGTCTGGGTTCGAGCCCCGTGGCTGGCGAGGGCCTTTCTGTGCGGAGTTTGCATGTTGGCCACGTGGGTTTCCTCTGGGTGCTCCAGTTTCCCCCACAGTCCAAAGACAGGCAGGGCAGGTTAGGTTAACTGGTGACTCTAAATTGACCGTGAGTGTGAGTGTGAATGGTTGTCTGTGTCTATGTGTCAGCCCTGTGATGATCTGGTGACTTGTCCAGGGTGTACCCCGCCTTTTGCCCATAGTCAGCTGGGATAGGCTCCAGCTTGCCTGCGACCCTGTAGAAGGATAAAGCGGCTAGAGATAATGAGATGAGATGAGATATTTACCTGCTTATCTTCCATTCATTTAATGCGTGACATGGTATGCTGCCGCGCTGAATCCTACATCACACGGCGCTACCCTCGTTTTCGTCTCCTAATGCATCCATGTATCTGGCTAATCCAGTATGGCCGCGCCTGGGGAAATGGCCCAACAGACTGTTGTTACAACACGTTTTTTAAGCTAAAGTCCGCTTCATTTTTTTGTCTAGAACATTTTGTATTCGTGTATAATGATGACATTTCATAACACCAGCATTTCAAAATTTCCTGGTTAATCGCTTTAAACCATTGTATTACAAGTGTATATGTAACAATCTGTTTATCATTCTCTGTTAAGCTGTACATGAACTCCTGCTGCCTGATGTGATGCCACTGTCTGATCCTGACGCATGTCTTCTGCTGTGGCTCCTCTTGCCCTCCAGATCTGCCTGACCTCACTTTCAGCTGGTCACACATGGATACCCTACAAATTTGCACTTCCCAAACCAGTATGCTCAGGTTACACTCTGTCTTCTGTAGACAATCTCGCCTGGATACTGTAGATCTGTTCCTCAGAACTGCTGCTGTAAGACTGTGATGCACATAATGTACATCCCTTCAACACATTTATTAGTTTGATGTTATAGTATACCATTGTTACTGTTAATAATCTATTAATCTACTAATCATAATCCCACTATCTGGTATCACTGTGAAGGAGTTGGGTTTCCTTTTGAGTCTGCTTCCTCTCAAGGTTTCTGACACGTCATCTCCTTATAACTGTCACCTCGATTTTGATTATTAGGGATCTAAATCTAGATCCAGATATGTTTTATTACAAGATTTAGTGTTAAAAGTACTACACAAATAAAACTGAATTGAATTATAGCTTAGCCATGTTAGAGCATCGTTGTGAGGTGATGGCTTTGCTATTGGTACGTGGCAAGGAAGCGAGCACATCTGACTCCTCCGCTAGTTCCAAGGAAATAATCCTGGCTGTCCAGAATGTCAGAAAGTTGATCCTTTTTTATCTCCCACTGGCCAAAAGGCCCAAAGGGGCATTATGTCATGGCAATGTCCATCCATCTGTCTGTCTGTCCATCCCAGAAAATGGGTTCTCACCTACTGAAATCAACTCCTCTCACAATTTTTGGAGGAATTTCACAAAACTTGGCAGAAGACTTTGTTATAGGACAGTAATACACGTATTGCAATTTCGTTTGCAATATATTGTAGCGGGGGTGGCATGGTGGTGTAGTGGTTAGCGCTGTCGCGTCACAGCAAGAAGGTCCGGGTTCGAGCCCCGTGGCCGGCGAGGGCCTTTCTGTGTGGAGTTTGCATGTTCTCCCCATGTCCGCGTGGGTTTCCTCCGGGTGCTCCGGTTTCCCCCACAGTCCAAAGACATGCAGGTTAGGTTAACTGGCGACTCTAATGCCGCTTTTCCACTACCAACGCAGCTGAGTCGGGCTGAGCCGTGCCGTGCTGAGTCGGGCTGAGTCGAGCTGAGTGGGGCTGTTGGGGTTGCATTTCGACTACAACCGCGCTGAACCGTGCTGGCTGGAAGTGGGTGGACACATTGGGTGGAGTTAGCGAAAGTGGGTGGACGTCACGTGATGTCGTTAGGCGGCGCAAACAGTGACATCAGTGAGCTTTTAAGCGGTAGTCTCAAGACCCGGAGAGTAAACAATAAACATGGAGGACATGGAGTCGTTAGTGTTGCTGGTCTTGGTGCTGTGGCTTGTTGTCACCGACAACGCCAACAGATACTGGCAAGAGCGTATAGATGAGGCGAGGCGCATAAGGCTTCATAATTCTCGTAATTCGTGATTCTCCTTCTTCCGGGTTTACGGTGTTTACAGATCCCAGCGTGCTCGCGGGGCGTGTGTGGGCATGTGAGGACACTCCTCCTCACCAATCAGTGCACAGGGGAGTGTCTGCTCACGCCCCTAGCCCCACTCGGCTCGGTTTGGCTCGCTTCAGCCCCACTCCAAAACCGTGCGAGTTTTGGGTGCTGAGCAGGGCTGAAGCGAGCTGAGTCGTGCTGTTCTTAGACAGTCGAAACGCGAGCCGTGTCGGGCTGAAGTGAGCTGAAGCGAGCTGAAGTGAGCTGAAAAAGGGTAGTGGAAAAGGGCCATTTATTGACCGTAGGTGTGAATGTGAGTATGAATGGTTGTCTGTGTCTATGTGTCAGCCCTGTGATGACCTGGCGACTTGTCCAGGGTGTACCCCGCCTTTTGCCCATAGTCAGCTGGGATAGGCTCCAGCTTGCCTGCAACCCTGTAGAAGGATAAAGCAGCTAGAGATAATGAGATGAGACCTTTTAACTGAAGCAAGTAATTTTTTTTTGTCAAGTCGCTACATATCCACACCACTGCATTTTTTCCCCAAATACTACATATCCCTTTCTATTTAAAATGAATTTAACCATGTTCTTTCATGACAGATCATTTTATTTTATAGATTTTTAAAAAGATTTTTAAATCAAAATTATTCATAATTCAGCGTGAGATTGTCCAATAAATGCGAGAAATGAAGACTTCACGCCAACGGCGGCCTCTGATTGGCCAAATGAATGTCTGGTTTTGAGAAAAATCGGTGATGGTGCTTGTTGCATTTTGGAATGAAAGGTCGTAATGCAGTGTGTAAATCAATGGCAGATATCATGTTTTGGCGAAAACTGAAAATGGTACGAGTAAGATATGATCATTGCTGATGGTTTGGTGGTGGGAATTTCAATTTTTTAAATTTGACATTTATCACATTTTGGAACCAAACTCTTCAAATTGTCTGACACGTTTGAATGTTTTTGAAGACCGGATTCCAAGGCGACAAGATCTTTTTTGAAGAAAGTTTGCTTGAAGACCTTTTTCAGATCTGATGACTTCTCAAACTCGCTTCATTAGTAAATGTAGTCCAAGTTGTACAAATGTTATGATTGTGTTTGGAGAAATTTTGACTGAGGAAACGTTTTCACACAAAGTTTGCTTTGTGGTGTCACAAATATAGTACTCTTTTTTTATTTTGAAAAAACAAAAAAAACGTGATGTAGAAGCTACAGGTTCAGGTTGCTAATCACTGGAAGCTTGCATGTTGACATTTTTATGCATATAATTGTGTGGTACAAAAGGCATGCTAATTACAGCCGTTACACATGTCCTTTCTGCTTTTTCATCCTTATCAAAACAACATATTCATGAAACGTTTACTTTTATTCACTTTTACTATTATTCACAGGTCACCGATATTGAAGATAGCCAAAGACCTTGAAGTATTTATTTTAGATTTAGAGATTAAGTCTGAACAATGCTAAAATGAAAAATCACTGCCAGCTTTTAAGGCTTTAGTGAGGAATAATGTAACAAAGGTCTTTTGCCAGAATGGACCATTATACTGTTAAAAAGAAATATAAATTCCATTTTCTCTCACTCTATTTAAGGCAACATTAATTTTTCAGATGAAAAAGTACCGCTACTTACATATTGATCCAGGCATTATAGGATCATTAAGGCTTCAGAATGATAACATTGAAGTGATTAGTAGTTCTGTAAAAGGGTCAGACTCTCCGGAGTGGAGCGAAGCAGATCAGGGAAGTCACAGCACATCGCAAATGGTTTTCTTATGCAGTAATTTATTTAAGTGCAAGATCAGATAAAAACCATTGAAGGTGAAAGTCAAGTGTATCTCAGAGTTCTTGACCATTTATCAAAATCAACGACTTCCTTCTAAATCATACAGTAAAATAAATAAATAAATAAATAAATAAAGATAAAAGTGTATGACAGAACAGTCCACTGTAATGTGGTTATAATTTCTGCCATAATTTAAGAACTGCAATTATGCATTATAGGCAATATTATACTGGGCTGAAAGACATGACAAAGGCAGACTTTCTATAATAATTTACCCCAAAAAACATCAATATATTCATACTTGGCTAATGCATTTTAACAGTGAATTAATACATACACTATTTGTTTGTGCAAAAGGAAATAATGAAATGTACACATTAATAACTTGTGAATATGAATGGCTATTAATAACGAGACAGTCAATGACGGCGTAGCTCACTTCAGCTCTGTCTAGTCCAGAAGGAACGATCTAAAGTGGGCCACCTTCCTTGCGCAATAAATGTTGCAAGCTATATACACTATATACAAGCTATATACAGAAGCTATGTCCACCCTAGGAATACCAACCTATTTGCCAGAAAGAATCCAAAACGGCGAGGAATTGACCGAGAAGAAGCGATTTTTGTTAAACTGCTCATTAAGGCTTAATTAGTCCATAACTTCATTAATAATTGTCATTAAGCAAATTTAGGTAAAGTTCTATGCACCCTCAGTACCCCTACCTTCATGCCAGAAAGAATCAAAATCGGTGAAGAATTGAGGGGGAAGAAGCGATTTGTGTGGAAACTGCTCGTTAGGGATGAATTACTCCATATCTTCATTATTAATTGGAATTATGCAAATTTGGATAGAAGCAATATGCACCCCAGGCAGACCGACCTTCCTGCCAAAAATAATAAAAATCAGTGAAAAACTGAGAAAGAAGACGCGATTTTCGTGAAATGTGGACGATGCCGGACGAATGACAGACAACACATGATGGAATAAGCTCATCATCTGTCAGCCAGAAGAGCTAATAATAATAATTGCTAAGTATCAACAGCTTGTTAACTCATTCTGTTAATTCAGTTCATTAATATCAGTACTTATGCAGTATTAATTAAATTCATTAACATTATTAAAAGTCTGGTTGGAAACTCAAACTATAGATTTGTCACTGAAATTTTCAAAATTATTTCTAACCTGAAATTAAAAAGTCAACATATTGTTAAAAATTTCACCATTTATATGAAAAATACAGTTTGTAATTAAGCAATATTATATGATCAAGAGTGCTGCTGTAATTAATGTCAGCATATCTGTGATTTGGCTGTCGGTAATCACAGCCCTATTTTGATTAGTTCTCTGATTGCAAGTGTTATGTTGCTTTTTTTTTTTGCAACAGTTCTATACAGAAGAAATTAATATCAAAGAACTGACATTTTAGACACAATATGTCTAATTATTACACATACAGGATGCTTTTTTGATGGAATAAAAATGTGTTCTATTCCCTTCTAGCGGGTTTTATTCATTTGGTTTGATAGCATGCAATATTGTTAGCATATCGCTTATCCTACGTGTATTACACCACTCTACACACCAATGGAGAATGAGTGTTCAATATGGTTTACGATATTGCATGGTTGTCAAGACAACATGACGTCACACATCAGAGACGTAAAACTTCCGTGCTAGTGAATGACTGTGACAATTTGTAAACAAACATGCCGGCCAGGTTTGCTTCATTAAATACAGAAGAGTTTGAGAGAATTTTGAAAGAGAAAGATGCGTCGAACACCCGAAAGGAATGTGTATGAATAATAATAATAATAATAATAATAATAATAATAATAATAATAATAATAATAATAATAATAATAATGGCTGTCTTTCTTTTGTGGTATATCAGGTATATTCCATTCAGCTAGCATGATATTGAATGACTCGAAGATGAGACCACTCAATGCCAGCCAATATTATTTAAATATTTTGCTCATTAATTTTTGCTCCATCAATGAAAGCAGTTCACAAAGATACCACAACTGAGCATTGCATGTTGCCATGCCAACACAGAGTGACTGACAGCCCATAATAACTATAGTAATGGTTTCAATGTAATGAACTATTGGTAGAATTGGAATTTTATGTAGCGAATACAGAGAAGTGGAGTAACACAAACATTACACTGAAATGTCCCAGTGCTGTTACATTAAATATCTGCTATTATGGAATATCACTTGTCCAATCAAGTTAGTGGAACAGAACGGACTGTTGTGTAATGCAGTGCTGTAAAATGATGTCTTTGCCCAAATCTAAATCTAAATGAAGCCTTAAAAACTACTTTTATTATCACATGCCACAGTTGGCAAGTGGCAATTGTTGGCAGTTGTTCCAAGTGACTTAAAAGCCTAACATTTTTGTGTAGAAAAAGAAAATATTAATAATCTTATTAATACTGCGTAAGCTATGATATTAATGAACAGAATGAGTTTTCTATCTATTTCTCTATCTATGCCAACTGCCAGGTTGCCCAGCTGTCTTTACACATGCCCTCTATTGCTCTTTATCCATCATTAACGCTCTGAGATCTCCTGTACTATCCAGTCCAGTATCATCCAGCAAATTATCAATGTAGAGTGGCAGCTACAATTATCGACAGTCCATAATTATCGACACCTTTTCAGATTTACCAATATTTTTTTTTTACAAAGGTGAGTTTCAGTTACAACAGTTATTATTGGTTAATTAATCAACCGGAAGACTCCGCCCCCTCACCCTTTGAGCTTGCCATCTGATGACAGCTCATTACCTGAGATGGAATTTTTTTTTTCCCCATGAGGAAAACCTGGACATTATCATCGCAGGTAAGCATGGTGAAAAGATCATGGACATGTTTTTACTGATCAAATTCACTGATATTTCATGATCTCCTTGTCGAAACCTACTTTGTTTCTTACTCTTTCATTTGACAGCCACCATTTTGTATCTAAACGCATGTTTGAGAGTCATGTGAGGTGTCGATAATAGTGATCACTTTCACTGGTGCCCACCATTATCGATACCCTGTGGAATTAAGTGACTTTTACAACCGTTATGGATCGATCTTTGGGTAACACTGTTGAAGTAGATGAAGTACTTTAAAAAAATTAAAGTGCTGTGATTTATAATATTTTTTTCTGATTCCTAACAGAATGGAATGTTTATAGAGTATTTGGAATCCTATTGCTATAAATAGAATTAGACCAGAATTAAATTCCTAGCATATAAAAAATTACATGCTTGAAATATTCAGATTTTTCTATTCCATTCAGAATTTTTTTTTGCAGTTTGTTGTAAATATCTACCACATATTACAATTACAAGTATTGTACTTCTTCCCACTCCTTTTCGAACAATGTGCAGTTTTGTAATGTCTTAGCTCTTTATGTTATTTTATTTATTTTTTGTTAATTTATTGTTTCCTTTCTTTTGTATGTACACATAGTTACATACATTTTTTTATACATGTTCGAAAATAAAAATTAATTCATTCAAAAATAAATAAATAAATAAATAAATAAATAAATTCATTCATTCATTCATATCAGCAGACATTTTATATTTTGGTTCGAGGAATGACATGCGACCTTTGACCTGGAGTTTCATGTGGTTATAATGTCAATTGCCTGTTGACATTTATTGGTAAACTACAAAACTAGAAATCAGTACAAACAACAACAAATGATGAACAAAATATGATCTATGAAAATACTTAGAAAGTGTGTAGAAAGTGGAACAAAAAGATTTTCTGATGCAGGTTCAACATTATCAGTTCATTTGATTACAAACATAAGAATTACTTCCTCATTTACGTAAGCACCGACATCGATATATTTATATAAAAGATATTTTGTACTAAATATAAGTCTATGTAAAACAAATTTTAAATAAAAGCTATGTTCTGTTAATTTAATACCACATACCGATTTTTTTTTTATAATTAATCATCTGTGTGTCGATAATTGTGGAACGGTGTCGATAACTATGGACAAAGGTGTTGATAATTGTGGAACGGTGTCACGTGATCTGATATGCTAAGTAATCGGGAATCAACTTGTTTTGGTTTTTATTTTTCCAGTGGAAGTTTGAGTAATTATTCATGCACAGTTTATGTATTGAAACTCTTTTCTCCTTTTGCAACTTCCAAAAGATCGTTAAGGTGTCGATAATTGCAGCCGCCACTCTAGTTTGTTTTTAACGTTATGTTAATACTTCACTACTAGCATTATTAAGTGATATTCATATATGACTCAGAGGCTGTTAATGTCGACACTTCATTAATTCCTAATGTGCTCAGGATTAGTGCATGTATTAAATCATTAATATAAAAGCATTATTTAAGTTCTACATTACGCATTTGTGGACCCTATAGTAAAATGTTATAAAATTTGCTTTGTGCAGTTTAAATGTTGAAATCCTGAAACACATCACTTTTAAAATAGCAGTACACGCAGGCACCTCTTAAACAATTACAATGATTAGTTTACATTATAACCCACATTGTAATTACATGCTGAGGAAGTAATAATACGAGGATTATTTCTGTCTCAAAATAAGACTCAAAGATTCAAAACATGACAGAATAAATTATTTAAATGGTTGTCTGAATTAGAAGAATTAATATTCATCAAACAGACATATCAATTTCTTGTTTTTTTTTTTGTTTTTGTTTGTTTGTTCCTGTTATTTTGAGAATGAAAACAGTATATTTGTGATGTTTTCTTAACAATTAAACTAATGAAATCTCACTGGATGAAGAATATATTTTTGCTTATTGCTTATTTTCATCATTTATATACACGAACAATTTTCATTCTACTGACTGTAAATTCGGCGACATGATTGCAAACATAGATTGATGTGGTTACATTGAAATGGTGCCTGAAAGTTCTGCATTTTAGGCTGTTTTGGGACAAACAAGTGTCATTGCGATAAAAAAAAATGGGGAAAAAAGAAAAGAAAAGAAAAATTGCGAGGATTATTTAGTTTGGCTGTACAAAGGTACTATTGATTCATATCGGGTGGGTGGGTGGGTGGGTGGGGGTTTGTGGGAGGTAAGATTTACTGCACTTTCAACATGAGAATGCAGGGGAGGGGGAATACACAGGTAGTGGCCCAAATGGATTTTCAACTAGGGCCCTAAACCTTTCAAACTGTACGACGGCTGAATAGCAGTTAGATGTTGCCATGCCAACCTGGCGGAGAGGGACATTCAGCAGTGCGCGTGTCGCAGGCAAAAGCTTTACCAGATGTCTTCAACAATTTGCTCTGAAAAGATTTCAGTCAGGCATGCTTATTAAGAGATAACAATCAGGGAGCTAGAGATGCATGCCTTCCTCTCTCCATAAGCATAAAAAAAAGGTGGCCAAAAAGCACCACCTCGTCCAGTCACTTTACCTGTGGGCCACCAGCCTGCGGTGGATATTTGTGAAATATTTATGTCACATTTCTACTTGCACAATATGTCAGATGCACTGTGCAGCTGCCGCAATCTGGCAAGGCTGAACAAGGCATGTGACTGCTAAGAAACTTTGTGAATTATTTATATATATATATATATATATATATATATATATATATATATATATATATATATATATATATATATATATATGGTTAGTTAAAATTATGTTAACACTTAAATGGTAGAAACCATTTATTCACAAAACATACATCATATGTGCAAGATGATTTACAGGACAGTCTAAACCTGTTCGCCATCGTGTTCAGCACACAAAAACCAATGAGCAAAAGTACCATTTAAAGCCTGGATACACATTTCGCGGGGAATAGATGATACCACAGTCCTTATTCTGTTTATGAGGTCATTGATATCACAAACTTTCCTGCTATGCATGCGCTCCTTCACTATACCCCATAAGCAGAAAACACAGGGTGTCAAATCATGGGAGTGTGGAGGCCACGGCAATAGTCCACCGAGACCTATCCATCAACCTGGAAATGTGTGGTCGAGATAAGCACGAACAGTACAGCCAAAATGCGGCAGTGTGCTATCCTGTTGGAAATACCCCGCCAATCAGAGCTGTAGTGGAAGCTCATCAATTGTGTACTGCTGCACCATCTGTAAGTAGACATCTGACGTGACTGTTGGGGTGTCAAAAAAGTAGGGCCCAATTAATCCAGCAGCAGCACCACACATTCAGGAGAAAAATAATCCATTAGTGTTTACATAATTTTGACTAACCCTGTATGTGGGTGTCTGTGTATATATATATATATATATATATATATATATATATATATATATATATATATATATATATATATATATATATATATACACAGCAAATTCCTCAGTGTTGAATTAACACTTTCAGAGTTAATTTGTGTCCAGTTGGACCTATATAAACACTCTGGGTGTTAATTCAACACTGGGGATTTTGCTGTATATATATAAAATTACCGTTCAAAAGTTTGGGGTCACTTTGAAATGTCCTTATTTTTGAAAGAAAAGCACTGTTCTTTTCAATGAAGATCACTTTAAACTAATCAGAAATACACTCTATACATTGCTAATGTGGTAAATGACTATTCTAGCTGCAAATGTCTGGTTTTTGGTGTAATGTCTCCATAGGTGTATAGAGGCCCATTTCCAGCAACTCTCACTCCAGTGTTCTAATGGTACAATGTGTTTGCTCATTGCCTCAGAAGGCTAATGGATGATTAGAAAACCCTTGTACAATCATGTTAGCACAGCTGAAAACAGTTGAGCTCTTTAGAGAAGCTATAAAACTGACCTTCCTTTGAGCAGATTGAGTTTCTGGAGCATCACACTTGTGGGGTCGATTAAATGCTCAAAATGGCCAGAAAAATGTCTCGACTATATTTTCTATTCATTTTACAACTTATGGTGGTAAATAAAAGTGTGACTTTTCATGGAAAACACAAAATTGTCTGGGTGACCCCAAACTTTTGAACGGTAGTATATATATATATATATATATATATATATATATATATATATATATATATATATATATATATATATATAAAAGTCCTCACCAGCAGCAGACTGACCACTTACAAGGGAAATGTGTGTTTTTGTATGTGAATTATTCTTCATTATATTTCCTGTAGATTTTCCAGTTCTAATACATTGGGTGTAATGTTCAGGCTTAAGGTTGTCAAAAGCTCTGACATCCTAGAAATCATTGCTAAGATGTCAAAGCATATGCCAACATTAGCCTTATTTTTTATTTTTTTCCTGGTGTGGCAAAGTCATACGTAAGAAACACACAGAGTCATTTTCCTGGTAGTAGATAAAGGGTTTGGTATACCGTAAATAGTTGAGATTTCATAGCATTAATGCCTCAAAGACAAGGGTGTTTGAGGTGGAAGGTTAATGTATTGTGGCAAAGCAGGTGAACATGTATGCAACCCAATCTCACGCAAAAGGAACAGGAATTCCAACAAGCAAAAGGAATTCAGCTGGAATTCCTCCAGGTCAACCTGCAATCACTAATCCTGACCCTCAGCCTTATCTTCATCATTCTTAACCATTTATGAAGTTACCTTGAAATTTGCAAGCACGAGACTAATGTTGATGTGATCTATGGTTAAAGACGACTATTTTTGAATGCTATGTGTTTGAAGTGTTTTTCTTACTCAAATAAATAGAACTGGTCAAATTCAACTCTGCTCTGCGCTGTTTAACCCTGATTTATCTTTATACGGTATTTTCTTTACAAGAGATGTCATTGCAAGATGTTGGGGTGCTAGTGGTGGATGTGAAGGGGTGGGAAGTCAGTGGTTTTCCAGTAAATTAAATTGTACGTATGCAGTTGGGTGTTTTGCATCTCTCTATGTATGCTTGTTTGAGGAGAAGAAGAAGAAGCCTTTATTTGTCACATGCACACTCAAGCACAGTGAAATTCCTCCTCTGCATTTAACCCATCTGAAACAGTGAACACATGCATGCACACACAAGTGAGCAATGGGCGGCACGGTCGTGTAGTGGTTAGCACGGTCACCTCACAGCAAGAAGGTTCTGGGTTTGAACCCAGCGGCCGGCGAGGGCCTTTCTGTGTGGAGTTTGCATGTTCTCCCCGTGTCTGCGTGGGTTTCCTCTGGGTGCTCCGGTTTCCCCCACAATCCAAAGACATGCAGTTAGGTTGACGTGGGGTGGCCTTGGGCTGAGGTGCCCTTGAGCAAGGTACCTGACCCCTGACTGCTCCCCAGGCGCTTTGGTGTGGCTGCCCACTGCTCTGAGTGTGTGCGTGTGTTCACTGCTTCAGATGGGTTAAATGCAGAGGATGAATTTCACTGTGCTTGAAGTGTGCATGTGACAAAAGTTTCTTCCTCTTCTTCTTCTTCTTCTTCTTCTTCTTCTTCTTCAATGAACACACACACATACCCAGAGCAGTGGGCAGCTATGCTACAGCACCAGGGGAGCAGTTGGGGGTTAGGTGCCTTGCTCCTAAGCACCTCAAAGGTGACCTTGAAGGGCACTTCAAGACAAGGCCGTCCCATGTTAACCTAACCTGCATGTCTTTGGACTGTGAGGGAAACCAGAGCACCCGGAGGAAACCCACGCAGTCACGGGGAGAACACTCAAACTCCACACAGAAAGGCCCCCATCAGCCACTGGGCTCGAACCCAGAACCTTCTTGTTGTGAATCGCTACCATGCCACCCGTGAGGGATGTTTTTATGTCTTGGTGAGGACTAAATGTCCCCACAAGGATAGGAATGTCTGATAGTTTTGACCTTGTGAAGGTATTTGACTGGTCCCCACTATTTAAAAAACATCAACAACCTCTTGATTATATAGGCTAAGGCTAAGATGAGGGTTAGGTTTGGGCATAGTCATAACGTTAATTACTTTAGCTGCATTAATAAGTACCAATGGAAAGTCATCAAAAGGACAGTAATACAAAAAAAATGAAGAACCTTTCCTGGTTCTTTGCATTGTTCTTTTTCTAAGAAGTTAAGAAGCTTTATCTAAAGAACCCTCGAGGACCCTTGGTGTGGTGGTTAGCACTGTCACCTCATAACAAGAAGGTTCCGGGTTCAAACCTCACAGCCGACTGGGGCGTTTCCGTGTGGAGTTTGCAAGTTCTTCCCGTACTGTGTGGGTTTCCTCTGGGTGCTTTGGTTTCCTCCTACAGTCCAAAGACATGTCAGCTGGGATTGGCTCCAGCATGCCCCATGATGGAGCCCCTGAAGGATAAGTAGTATAGATAATGGATGAGAGAAGCAGGTTCAATGTAGCATGCTATCAGTTTGTCTTTCTGTGGAATCCTGTAAAGGTTCTATGTAGAACCCTGTAACAATCAGGCTCAGCAAAAATGTAGGGAGAATCTCATTAGAATTTGAGAAAGTTATTCTAAATAACCCATAACCAAGTGCAATTCTGGTGTTATCCTTAAACTGGTTACTTATTTGTAATTAAAAATTGTGTTTAAATCAAATTTAATGGTATTTTTTTTTTATTTAAAAAATGTATTTAATTTCTAGTTCCTTCAAGGTACTGTGTATTTTCCATATAAAAGCTCTTCAGCATTTGGAGACTGCAGAAATGCTAGGCCGGCAGCAAAACATGACTCTTTCCAAAAATATCCACTGAAGCACAACAGTAACTTTTTCTTAATACTTCTTTGGACTCCATTTGAACCACATGGTTTAATTACTTCCATGTGATCCGGGCCATACTCGCACTTTGGAGAGCTTGGAGACAGACTATGGAGTGCCATCAGTGCTAATGGACGCTGCTGTCAGAAAGGGTAAAAAGCCAATAAAATGTGTGTGGGGGGTTCCACTTCAGCCTTAATGGGGCCTTCAGTGGAATGAAGCACTTCCTCCAGCTTTGATGATGAGTTGTGGTTTGTTGGGCTGATGACACCAAGCCAGGAAAAAGCAGTGATTTGGCCATGGCAGGCAGGAGACACGAACTGGTCCATGTTGATGTCAACAAGCAGAAAATCGATAATAGAATTTGAGTTTAAAAGATGACTTTTGAAACTCTGGGAAAAAGAGTATGGAAAGTCCACAGTGTTATAACTTTATTGCTGAATATCACTGACTTTGGTGTACAGTTTAATTGCAAATTTGAAATTATGTAGGTATGGAGGTAAAGGGAAAGTGCTACTCTCAGCCTTCAACAATTTATAAAATAATACAGAAATAGTCTTCTATAAAAACATACATTCCTCTCATGCCTTTCCCCTCTCATTTTATTGTCACTACTAGAAAATATGCCTTAAGATGAATAACTGGATAATAAACCCAGAGCCTTAAAGGTAGACTGTCTTTCATATTTTTCAAGTTCAGGTCATAAAAATAATTTTCCCTGACACACAATTATTTTTGTTTAGTGGACCAAAAGTGACTGAATTCGAATCGCAGACTTTCAATTTACCTTTTTTTTTTAAATAGAACAATTAATGAATTTAAGGACATGTGGCCCTAAATTCTCTGCTATTATTTCTTGCTTCACCGTGACCTCATTCACGACACTACACCATGCATGACGTGGTGGGCTTTCCCTGTTCATGCAAGGCATTGTGGGATACAAATTTGAAACAGGAGAGAAAAATGGAGGACGTGTGTGTGTGTGTGTGTGTGTGTGTGTGTGTGTGTGTGTGTGTGTGTGTGTGTATGAAATGTGAAAGACTGACTAGAGTAACAGAAAGTGAGAAGAAAGGACGTTATGTTGTGAAGGAAAGGAAATGCAGGACCAAACTAATAAATATTGGTGGTCAGCGAGCACCTCGGTGTGATCAGCTGTTCGTTTAGCGACTCATACCCCTTTTCCATCAAATCAGTTCCAGGGCTGGTTCGGAGCCAGTGCAGGTGCTGGTTCACAACTCGTTCAACTTGCGAGCCAGCTGAGAACCAGTTTGCTTTTCCATAGCTCGCGGAGCTACATCATTATGTCGCTGTATACGTCAGTTACGTTGCTGTATACGTCATTACATCGCTGTATACGTCAGTTACGTCGCTACGTTTGCATAAACCTTGGCGCGAATATCGAAGCAAAAACAACACAGAAGCAGCAGCAACAACAACAACAATAATAATAATGGATGACTTCACGTTTGTACAGCTGCGGCTTCTCGTCGCTTAAAAACGGCGATCTTTCGCGGTCTTGTTATTGTTGTTGGTCTTAACAACTCCGCCCCCCGCTGACGTAAGCGGTTCTTTCCTCTGGCCCAGCAGAGAGTTGGTGCTAGCCTGGAACCGGTTTTTCTGGCCCCAGAGCCAGTTCTTTGTCAGTGGAAACAGAAAACCCGGTTCCAAACTAAGCACTGGCCCTGAACCAGCCCTGGAACTGCTTTGGTGGAAAAGGGGCAAGAATGATGTCACTCTCAGTGCACGGTCAAGGTAAACCTGTAGATGGCAGTAATGCAACACTGTGGATGCCAGCTGCTATAAAACCCAAAAGAAGAAGACGACGCCAAAAGGTAAACCTACGCATGTACACACGGACTTCCTCTGTCTGCTTGACTGTGCGAAGCAAGCAATTTCATGCACATTATTTGCTCGGGAATCCCTCAAATTAAATCACTTCCCAGCCACAGGCCTGTTTATTTATTTTTTATTTATTTATTTATTTTTTTAGATATTACAGAAATAAACATATATCACAATGACTGAATTTCAGTAGGAACTAAATTTCACCAATTTTATGAACTCGAGAGGCCGTCTACTTTTAATATAAGCAAACTAATTGTTGTACTATACTTCAAATTATGTGCTGCATTTTCATATAAAGCTTTTAAATGTCATATTCTTTACTGCTATACATCACATTAGCAAGATGACTACTTCTGATTTCCTTCACAGTTTGCCATAATGTCATATCCACTAAAAACACAAACACTTAAAACACAACTTGTTGTTCATACTGAAAGATTGTGAATAAGCCTTTGCGATTTTTAGTGATGGAGGAAGAAGGTCTGTTACACACCACATTCCTTTTGAATTTGCAAATTATTGGTTAATTTTCTTTAACAGCACCTCTGACAGTAGTTCTGACTGTAATTCAAATTCAAGGTTAATATTAATGCATACTCAAATACTTTATTGTTTCTATAGTAACAGCTCATTGACAGGGACTTGTATGGCAGGTGAACTACATAATCTAAGACTAATAATAAACAGAAAAAGATGCGCTATTATTTTAAACAGAAAACCATAATACATAGTTGAAATGGTATGTTCTGTTAGGAAATGTTTGTTTAATGTTTACAGACAGAGTGTTGTGTTTCGGTTCTTTCTAACAGTTAGTTAATGAACTCAAGTGAGAGAAAAAAAAGCAAGCTGGTGAGGGAACGGCTGTTTGTAGCTGCTATAATGTAACTGATGACAGGAACTTTCACAACATGAAATGCAACTGTTAAGCTATAATATTTGACCTTATATCCCTCATCAAAAAATTCCTGTGCAGGGATTGGCTCATGAGCTCATGTGACATAAAATAGTTCCAGCACTGATTAAGTGATGTATCTCGTGACGTCCAAAATTAAAAAAAAAAAAAAAATGGATATGTTGTGAGTCAGTCATGGTATATCCTGGATATAGCATGAACTGACATCACAATTTCAAGCTACACGGTCGACTCGGGTCACAGCTGTGGCTCCGAGAGAATTTCTCTGTGTGTAGATCTATGTATCATGATCATGCCTAGCGACGCAGGCGATAGCATGGTACATTGCATATATGCAGGTTGAAGGTCACACCGACGTAAACAACAAACATGGCTGCTTCCAGTGAGTTTATGCCACGATTCAATCTTAACACTTTTGGTTTGAATTTTTTTGATCAGGGATATAGATCAAATATACCATGCACTGAGAGGCACCAGGAATTATGGATTCTCTTCAGTGACTGTCATAGGCCTATTTTCTTCAGGGCTGCACCCCTCGCAAAATAGTACTACACCAGTCACCAAAGAGAATCCATAATTTCAACTGGATCCCTTTCAGTGCATGGTATATTTGATTATTATGTTCATCAATATATTAAAGGAGAACTGAAGGCAAATTTTTTATTATCAAAATTCTATTTATCTCATTTTATTAAATATAGGAACGCATTTTTGATCGCTATTTTGTCACTGCTATAGCAAGTTACGAGTGTTTGAAATATGCTCTGTAATATATCAGTCCATATGTCAAAGCAATGTCCATAAACGAGATTCGTTGAGACCTGTGCGAGACATCGTAGGACAGAAGTAAAATGTACAGCAGAAAACAAAGTGCCCAACATCTGCCAACGTTGTCAAAGGATGCGCGCGCCCTCTTTCGAATGCTGATGTAATCAAGCCGGAAGTTTTGTTTGTTTTGATAGCAATCAGGAAAGTTTGAAAAAAGTAGGCAGTAATCGTCATTTAAACTTGTTTTTGTGCAATATTTCGTTTGGAAAACAGTTTTCAAAATGGCGGCACTGACACCTGGCTGACACTTGACGTTTCGAAGTCGCGCACAAGTCTCGTGAAGATCGCGCGGATAAGCGACACCTGCCGTGGACCAAACGAACTAAATTCAACATGGCTAAAAACCGAACAGGCCGATAAGTATAATATTTAATTGTAATTAGTTGCCAATACGAGTCAATATATAAGGTTACTAAAACCGAAAACGTAATTGAATAACACGTTAATTAAGAAATAAAGCAAATTTAAAAATGACTTCAGCTCTCCTTTAAAACATAATAATTGGCAACTTGCTGGGGTATAAGAGGAATAAAACACTTCTGAATGTCCCTTTGTGAACTTTGCGGTGTTTTGTGTAAAACCACAATCACACCACCCCGTCATCATTATTTTCTTATGATGGCATGTTTAAGTGTTTAGTTTCTTACATATTCAGCAATGCTTGTAATATCTGCACATTAATCTACTGAACTGTCCTCGTGACCACGCCCAGTGCTCACACTTTTTGGGGAAATTTGTTGTATCTGAAAATTGCACGTATACTCCATAATGCAAAGAGCTTAGAACTGTATCATGCACATTCTTCCTCAATACTTCCTCTACAAAATAAGCATAACCCAATCATATGAGATAATTCTCCAAAAGCATAACTCCATAATTATGATAAAACTTTTAGCAATCAGGCTAAAATGGAAGAAAATCCCAAACAAATTATTGTATCTATCAACCACCAAATTCAATTAAGCATCTTTTTGGAACTTTTTTACTCAACTAAAATTACTGCATTTGTATTCTTTTTTTATGCATGGTAAAATATTGCACTTGAGAAACACAATACACCATTTTGGAATTGTCATATTCAAGGCAGCAAATGTCTTGCCAAAACCGAGCTGTATTTTCTTTGACAGAGCCATGTTTACTTTTCTGTAACACAACAGTTTCTAATTACCCTTTGTCCCTTTGATAGGAGATAAGCATGGGACAAAAACAGTTAACTCCCGTCATCTATTTGCCTGAATGTCTTATCCTATGTGTTTGTCAACACGTCGTTAGGGAGCCGCAAAAGCTAATTAGCTGTGGTAACAGTAAGCTGATTAGACGCAAAATTCGCATTGTGTTTCACAATGCCACGGAGGCAAGGACATTCAGCACGCGCTCATAACTACAGAGCTCATTTCCCTCTTAGATAAAGACAAAACACAGGAAACCAATCACCCAGTGAAAGATTTCTGACAGGTATCAAGCACAGGCATCTTCTAATAACTATAGTAATAAGTATATTACCACTCAAATATATATTTCCCTGAAATGTTAGGCTGTATAGAGGTCATAAGGATATAATTGCAAATAAAATAGCATTTTTTTTCTCTGAAAAATATCACTCCTCATATATTTATCAACGGTAAAGTATTTTAGTGCACCAGATCATAATGTACAATGGTTTGAGAAATATCAAACATATAATTAACAATTCTTCACCGAAGGTAAGGTGAATATCAGTGATTATTCTCTCCATGTTCACTGGATATGAGTAATCATGCGCTCTGGTTGGCTACTCTACTACTATAAGCTCATATACCATGAGGAGAGAAAAACAAAATGGCAGAGCGTGTTGCTGAACCAACCGAGGATGAAATAAAAACTCTACTCGAAAACAAAACCTCAAAAAATACAAAAAAAAAGAAGCAACAAAATATGGAATAAAAGTATTGGATGGTATGAACGTGTCTTTTTTTCAAGAATTATGTGTCGATGACAAAAATGATTTTGTCGGACGTTTTGTATCGAGTTTATATTTATCAAATTTGCAAAAAATAAAAATGCTGTGTTTCTCAAAATCCAGTGACGGTGGATAGAATAAAACAGTTATTCCACTCAATCTTGTTGTACATGGTTTATAGCCAACTCGGTGCTACGTGCCACGTCTGCTATCAGCTCCTGTACGACTCGATTTTCTGGAATAACTGTTAAATAATAACTGAGATGAAGTCACCGATATTCACTGAGCCTGAGGCAGATAATTGTTTTAGTACAAATACACAGGTGATTATTTAAAAAAATCATCTTAAAAACTAATTTATTTCACACTTCAAAAGCGGCATGCAAATGTAATAAAGTCACAT
Organism: Neoarius graeffei; assembly: GCF_027579695.1. Lineage (NCBI taxonomy): Eukaryota > Metazoa > Chordata > Actinopteri > Siluriformes > Ariidae > Neoarius > Neoarius graeffei. Next base: position 43,090,718 of record NC_083592.1, on the reverse strand, counting down.
GCAGACTTGTCACTTATCTACGCCGACTCACATAAAATACTTTGTTTTGAAATAGATAAACTAAATCCCAAGTCCACCTTACCTTTGAATAGTTTTAGACCAAACTTCATAGCGTCTTTAGTGCTTTTACGAACAGCATTTTCCTTCATAATTTGTAATTCTTCCTCACTTACGGTGACAAAGTGATTGGCCGCCATTTTGCTGCGTCGCTCGAGGTGATTATTGAGAAACAGTCCGAATTTCTAGACCAATCAGCATATAGTTTTCTATAATCACCTCCATATTTATACTAAAAATTAGTATTACTATTATTCCATGTGCTCTAATGCAAATTACACAAGTAAATTATTTCAGAAAGCATTAGAGCATAGCTATAGTTTATAGATGAAGATGAAGGACAGGGACAGTTTAATTATTCACAAAAAGTTTGTACAATTATGAGCCAGTTTGACTGGTCACATGAATTGAATTAGTTCTTCAAAAACTTTTAAACATGTAGCTCTATAACCAAGATTAAAATTAATTAGAAATGAAATTTAAATATTCAGAATAATACATAGCAGTTGCATGTAGTGATCAGGGATTAGTAACTGAACTGTACTTCTCATCTCATCTCATTATCTGTAGCCGCTTTATCCTGTTCTACAGGGTCGCAGGCAAGCTGGAGCCTATCCCATCTGACTACGGGCGAAAGGCGGGGTACACCCTGGACAAGTCGCCAGGTCATCACAGGGCTGACGCATAGACACAGACAACCATTCACACTCACATTCACACCTACGGTCAATTTAGAGTCACCAGTTAACCTAACCTGCATGTCTTTGGACTGTGGGGGAAACCGGAGCACCCGGAGGAAACCCACGCAGACACGGGGAGAACATGCAAACTCTGCACAGAAAGGCCCTCGCCGGCCACGGGGCTCGAACCCGGACCTTCTTGCTGTGAGGCGACAGCGCTAACCACTACACCACCGTGCCGCCCTGAACTGTACTTATTTCTATAATTTCAAAAATTCATTATAATATCAGGTACATATTAAACATTTCAGTACAGCAACAAGAGTGCAGACATATAACAATATCATAAGAACAGGCTTTTGTGATCCAATCATTCATTTTATTGATTTTACAACTTATTTGAACAATAAATCATTCATCGTGTTAATGGTAGCAACTGACATCTTCATAGTTTCACGAGCCGAGCATTTTCTTCTTTTCTCCGACACTTAGTATTCTTTTTTACACCTTCCATATGCGTTTTTGTATCTAACATCTTTTGATGTCACCAGAGACCTTCCTCACAGTATTTGGCCTTTTATTGATTTGTTCTCATGCTAAGCAAATAAGGTCTCACGTTCGGAGGTTGGGGACACAAACAGACACTTAAAGTGCCCCGGAGACAGCGGTTAAAAGCCAGGATGTCTGCAGTGAAAGCTAGGGATAAGATTTTATTACACCAACCATCCCCTTGTCCAAAAAAAAAAAAAAACCTTAAAATAAAGAAGGCAGATCATAAAAACAGGAATGTGTCTCCTTGCTGCATAAATTTATATTTCATTGGCAGTCAGGTGTTGCCTTATACTGGCATTAAATATGACCGAGGCCATTTTTTTTTCCTCCTGAGATGATGGTGTGGATAAGTGTTGCTTTAATATCAGCAGTCACTGAAGGTGTTAAGGTTTTGATAGCTGACAGCTTGATGAGTTTGCGTCTGCACTTCATTCCTACAAAGCCTTTTCTTATCTGATATGAATGCACTTTTTTTTTTCCTGCAGCGCTTCAGTATGTAAGCAGTCAGTATTAACGTTTGAACAAATAATACCGTAGCTTCAGGGCCAGAGAAAACTTATCATTTCATTGTGTTTCAGAGGACCTAGTTGTAGTGTTAAAGCCTAAAAATAAATATTGCACACTTGTTATCTTGCTGAAACATAAGCTTCTGTTGTGATGAAGGCCTGAGTAATGTAAGGAATGTCCTTGTTTTGGTAGTGGCTTCCCTTCTCCTCTCTGGGGCCGTGTAATTGAGCGTGAAAAGCCCTGGGTAAAATGTAACCGAAAGTAAATAAATTTAAAAAAAAAAACATCACTTATACATCTGGAACATTATATTGTCCCTGCCGATGAAATTGCTGCTCATTTGGTGTTTTTTTGTTTTTCGCACCACTCTGTGTAAACTCCAGAGATTGTTGTTGTGTGTGAAAATCACAGAAGAGTAAAACCTGTGTCTCGCACCATGGATTTAGCATGGCCTGATATTTCTACAACACTGCACTGCACTGACATCGTGAAGAAGAAAAGTTCTCCCAGTATCGATGTTTTAATCACAAATATGTTAAGTGAGCAGTTTTGCTTTATTTCAACCTGAGAATGAGGTGTGTGTGTGTGTGTGTGTGTGTGTGTGTGGTTGAGGGGGAAGTGCATTGTTGCCATGCTCCATCATGCTCAATAACAGCAGAATCTCACCACGTCTTGACCCAAGCATGAAATAGACCTTAATTAGATCATATAACTGAGCCATATTCTTCAATTTATCTGTTCTCTGCACACCGTTTCCTCATACAACCATGAGTCTCACGTTATAGTCTAATAATTTCAATTATTATGTTATAACGTGAAAGGTTTTATGTTATGACAATAATTTATCACATTATAACAATAAATAGTACTGTACATTTTTATAAAAGGAAAAGCTTCTTCTTATAACATGAAAAGTTTGTATGTCATAATAATGTGAAAATATCTTGTTATAACAAGAAACTTTTCACATTATAACATGATACTGATCAATTTTTCTTTTTTTTTCTCGAACATGACAGCAATGTGATTGTGTAGTTTTACACAATATTTTCAAAATAAGAATTTTGTTTCTAGTATCATAGACTACACATGTGCCTGTGATTCAAAACACACAAAAAAAAAAAAAAAAAATATCATGCTAAATTCATATCAGAATCACCACACATGTTCTGTTTTTATGTATCTTCATTCAAATTGATGAGGTGATACATCAGTTAAAGATATATATATATATATATATATATATATATATATATATATATATATATATACACACTACCGTTCAAAAGTTTGGGGTCACCCAGATAATTTTGTGTTTTCCATGAAAAGTCACACTTTTATTTACCACCATAAGTTGTAAAATGAATAGAAAATATAGTCGAGACATTTTTCTGGCCGTTTTGAGCATTTAATCGACCCCACAAATGTGATGCTCCAGAAACTCAATCTGTTCAAAGGAAGGTCAGTTTTATAGCTTCTCTAAAGAGCTCAACTGTTTTCAGCTGTGCTAACATGATTGTACAAGGGTTTTCTAATCATCCATTAGCCTTCTGAGGCAATGAGCAAACACATTGTACCATTAGAACACTGGAGTGATAGTTGCTGGAAATGGGCCTCTATACACCTATGGAGATATTGCACCAAAAACCAGACATTTGCAGCTAGAATAGTCATTTACCACATTAGCAATGTATAGAGTGGATTTCTGATTAGCTTAAAGTGATCTTCATTGAAAAGAACAGTGCTTTTCTTTCAAAAATAAGAAATAAGGACATTTCAAAGTGAGCCCAAACTTTTGAACGGTAGTGTGTGTGTGTGTTGTGTGTGTGTATATATATATATATATCAGCTGGATAGTACAGTGGTAATGCTCACTGACTACGACGCAGGAGATCGGGGTTCGAATCCCGGTCGGGGCAAAACATCATCCAGTAAGGGTCCTTAGGCAAAACCCCTCATGATACATCAGCCTACCTCAGGAATGAGTGAAAACATAACTGATAGAGTCAACAAGGTCTGCGTCAGTTGCTAGGGAACCAGGGCAAACTGATGAGAAATGGGCTACTGGAACAAGACATCGATGGACGAGGACAGAAAATACGGATTTGCTGGAATGCTACTATACAAGCGATCCCAGAGAGAGGGGATACATGCAGAGAATGTGGGACCATTGGATACTTCGAAACCCACAATCAAGGCTAACAAAGAAACAGCTATTAGCCCAGTGTTCCAACATCCATAATCGAAATCTGCTATCACAACTAGAGATTAATGAAATACAACAACGATGCTGGGGCGGCACGGTGGTGTAGTGGTTAGCGCTGTCGCCTCACAGCAAGAAGGTCCTGGGTTCGAGCCCCGGGGCCGGCGAGGGCCTTTCTGTGTGGAGTTTGCATGTTCTCCCCGTGTCCGCGTGGGTTTCCTCCGGGTGCTCCGGTTTCCCCCACAGTCCAAAGACATGCAGGTTAGGTTAACTGGTGACTCTAAATTGACCGTAGGTGTGAATGTGAGTGTGAATGGTTGTCTGTGTCTATGTGTCAGCCCTGTGATGACCTGGCGACTTGTCCAGGGTGTACCCTGCCTTTCGCCCGTAGTCAGCTGGGATAGGCTCCAGCTTGCCTGCGACCCTGTAGAAGGATAAAGCGGCTAGAGATAATGAATGAATGAATGAACAACGATGCTACGGCAAGGGGGAGCCAGGAAGACAGGTCAGCGGGGAGATGTCATCATCCCCACAACCAGAGATTGGGTACCAAGCCCCAACAGCTAACAGCCTCAACACAAGAGCTGCTGACCTGAGAAGGAAGATCGTGACCCAACTGGAAACCTGGAGCCCCCAACGAATACCGAAGCTGAGTTGCCAAGTACCTTCAGAAGATCTACTAGTAGATGTGAATGCTGCTCTGAAGACAATCTCCACAAGAACCATCACTGAGACCAACAAGCTGATACACAGTACAGCAACAGTAATCATGGAGATGCTTGGACACAAGGTGGGCTCGGGACATAAACAGTATCCACCATGGAAGAGACGATTAGAGGCCAAGATAAAGGCAGCACGGAGAGAAGTTAGCCAGCTAGCTGAACTACAGAAAGGGAACATGGTGAATAAAGGGGCGCCCAGGAAGTACAACTCACTCTCCATACCAGAGGCACTCGAAACTGCCAAACAGCGACTAACAGCTCTGGCCACCCGGTTGAGGAGATACACCAAGGAAGGAGAGGCCAGGAGAATAAACAAGCTGTTCTCCACTGAACCAGCCAAGGTGTACTCTCAATGGCAGGGGAACAACAACCGGTCAGACCCACCAAGAGCTGAGGTGGAAAAATACTGGAAAGACATATGGGAAAGAAAGGCATCACACAACACCGATGCCCAATGGTTAGTGGACCTAAGAGCTGACCACAGCAACCTCCCAGAACAAGAACCAGTAACCATCTCAATGGCAGACGTCCAAGAAAGAGTGTCAAAGATGAAGAGCTGGACAGCACCAGGCCCCGATATGATCCATACGTACTGGCTGAAGAAGCTAACTGCACTCCATGGACGCCTAGCAGCACAGATGAACCAGCTGCTGAGGGATGGAACCCACCCAGAATGGCTAACCCAAGGCAGGACAGTCCTAATCATGAAGGACCCCCAGAAGGGACCCATCCCATCCAACTACCGGCCAATTACCTGTCTCTGCACAACATGGAAGGCCCTGTCAGGCATCATTGCGGCAAAAATGAGTAAGCATGTGGCTCAATACATGAGCGAGGCACAGAAAGGAATTGGCAGTAACACCAGAGGAGCCAAGCACCAGCTACTGGCCGATAGAACAGTCGCCCGAGACTGTAAGAAGAGACAGACCAACCTGTGCACTGCCTGGATTGACTACAAGAAAGCCTACGACTCAATGCCACACACATGGATACTGGAATGTCTGGAACTGTATAAGATCAACAGGAACCTAAGGACCTTCATACAGAACTCAATGGAAATGTGGAAGACAACCCTAGAGGCCAACTCAAAACCCATTGCCCAAGTCAACATCAAGTGCGGCATATACCAAGGAGATGCGCTATCACCACTGCTGTTCTGCATAGGCCTGAACCCCCTCAGTCAGATCATCACGAAGAGCGGCTACGGGTACCGATTCCGTAGTGGGGCAACAATCAGCCACCTGCTCTACATGGATGACATCAAGCTGTATGCCAGGAATGAGCGAGAAATAGACTCGCTGATCCACACCACCCGGATCTACAGCGATGACATAGGGATGTCATTCGGATTGGACAAGTGTGGCCGGATGGTCTCAAAGAGAGGCAAGATGATCCGGACTGAAGGGATTGACCTACCAGAGGGCAACATAGGTGATATCCAAGACAGCTACAAGTACCTTGGCATCCCACAGGCTAATGGAAACCATGAAGAGGCCACAAGGAAGTCAACCACAGCCAAATACCTCCAGAGAGTAAGGCAGGTCCTGAAAAGTCAGCTGAATGGTAAAAACAAGGTCCGAGCCATCAACATGTACGCACTACCAGTCATCAGATACCCTGCTGGTATCATAAACTGGCCAAAGGAGGAGATAGAAGCCACAGATATCAAGACTAGAAAGCTCCTCACCATGCATGGAGGGTTCCACCCCAAGTCCAGCACCCTGAGACTATACACTAAGCGGAAAGAGGGAGGCCGAGGGCTAGTGAGCGTCAAGACCACGGTCCAGGATGAAACATCGAAAATCCGAGAATACATCAGAAAGATGGCCCCAAAGGATGAACTGCTAAGTGAATGTCTCAGGCAGCAGAACCCTGATGAGAGTGCAGAGGAGGAGGAGGAACAGACAACCTGGAGAGACAAACCCCTACATGGCATGTACCACCGTCAGATAGAGGAAGTGGCTGATATCAAGAAATCCTACCAGTGGCTGGATAATGCAGGACTGACAGACAGCACAGAGGCACTAATCATGGCAGCGCAAGAACAGGCCATAAGCACAAGAGCCATAGAGGCCAGGATCTACCAGAGTAGATCAGACCCAAGATGCAGACTGTGCAAAGAAGCCCCTGAAACAGTCCAGCACATAGTAGCAGGGTGTAAGATGCTAGCTGGATCAGCGTACATGGAGAGGCACAACCAAGTGGCTGGGATAGTATACAGGGACATCTGCAACCAGTATGGAATAGAAGTACCCAAGTCCCAATGGGCCATACCACAGAAGGTGGCTGAGAACAACAGGGCCAAGATTCTGTGGGACTTCAGCTTCCAGACTGACAAACAGATCCTGGCTAACCAACCGGACATAGTGGTGGTGGACAAAGAGCAGAAGAGGGTGGTGGTGATAGATGTGGCGATCCCAGCTGACGCCAACATCAGGAAGAAGGAACATGAGAAACTTGAGAAGTATCAAGGGTTGAAAGAGCAGCTGGAACGGATGTGGAAGGTCAAGGGTTGCGTGGTCCCCGTGGTAGTGGGGGCACTTGGGGCAGTAACCCCCAAACTGGGAGAGTGGCTCCAGCAAATCCCAGGAACAACATCTGAAGCCTCAGTCCAGAAGAGCGCAGTCCTAGGAACATCGAAGATACTGCGCAGAACCCTCAAACTCCCAGGCCTCTGGTAGAGGACCCGAGCTTGAGGATGACATGGATACCACCCCCCCGCCGGGGGTGAGAAGGAGATTTTTTTATATATATACACACAGTTGTTCCATGAAATTGAGTCGTACATGAGCTGATAGCTGATGAGGTGCGTAGCACCAAGTTGGCTATAAGCCATGTATGATGAGGATGAGATTGAGTGAAATAACTATTTTATTCTGTCCACATTCCCTGGATTTTGAGAAATGGAGCATTTTTTTATTTTTATTTTTTGCAAATTCGATAAACAAAAACTTTATACAAAACTTCCGACAAAATCATTTGCGCTTAGGATGTAAACAGACCGACAAAATGACAGGAGCAATTTGTGAAAAATGCTATAATAATAATAATTCTTGAAAATAAAAAAAACGATACGTTCTTACCATCAAATACTTTTTTTTTCCATATTTTGTTGCTTTTTATTTTTTTATTTTTGGGGGTTTTGTTTTTGAGTAGAGTTTTTATTTCATCCTCAGTTGGTTCAGCAACACACTCCGCCATTTTGTTTTTCTCTACTCACAGTACCCATGGTCGCCAGATCATCACAGGTCTGACACTTAGGCCCTGTCCACACGGCAACGGATTCAGGTGAATCCAATACAGTTGTTTATCGTTTTGGCCTGTCGTCCACACGGCACCTGCGTTTTGGGTGCCCCAAAACGCAATCTTTTGAGAATGGGTTCCAGAGTGGAAAGATCTGGCAATGGCGCCATTGCAAAGTCGTCTGGATGAGTAGAATGGATTTGTTTACGATGACGTCACAACCACATGACTGTCAGTGCTTCACGCCGGGTAGAAGTGTAACGAACTCGATGCGAGTTGTCAACAAATCCTATAACTTGGTTCATGAAACGCGCTTACAAAATATTTTCACTGTGAATATTTATTGGGTAATGGTGCAAAGTGAGAGAGAGAGAGAGAGAGAGAGAGAGAGAGAGAGAGAGAGAGAGAGAATAGCCCTTAGGGCAGAGTCAATCCCGCCAGCAAAAATAGGGAAAAAAAGGAGCGATCTCACCTCTTCAGATGTTGTTTTAAGTCCTACAACACATTCCTCAAAAAGGGCATAGAAGAACAAATTAATCCATCAACGTGTAGCATTCAATTTATTCCGGACCATTAAAGACGCCGCCTTCCACGTAGAATCATACGTCATCCTCGCCGCCATATTGGATGGGTCAAAGTGGAGAATAAAGATGCCTCATTCATGTGCTGCGTTTAACTGTACCAACAGGTTTGCCATCCAAACGAGATCACATGGGATTACCTTTCACAGGTGAGACTGGAAAAATACTTTTCATTGTATTTGGTCATTATGATGTAATTTTACGAACAGATTTTCCTGACTTTGTGGCTAATATGAAGTCTCGCGCATAATAGTTTATGCGCATGCGTCCTTACTTCTTCTATTGTTCTGGTGTCTCTGAAGGGACCATCTTACAGCACCCCTAGAGGTGTGGCATGTGTATTGCATCGTTTTCAGCAAGCGTTGCGTTGCATTGCCATATGGACCTGATATTTTACTGATCGTTGCCCATGTGGACGCGATATTTTTTTTAATAACATCTCGTTGCCGTTGTCGTGTGGATGTAGCCTTAGAAACAAACAACCATTCACACACACATTCACACCTACGGTCAATTTAGAGCCACCAATTAGCCTAACCTGCATGTCTTTGGACTGTGGGGGAAACCGGAGCACCCGGAGGAAACCCACACAGACACGGGGAGAATATGCAAACGCCAATATCTCACTGGGCTGCGACAGCTTGTGACAAATTGCGAACATCATTCGAAAGAGAGTTTCAAAAGTGTCTTGAAACATTCGCGGGGCTTCTCAATTTCCTTGCATGAGTCGCAAAGTGTTGCTCCTTTGTCGCTGAAATTTTGAACATGTTCAAAAGATTAGTGCGACAAAATTTCTCTCAAAATAGCCGCAAATGCGTCGCTGGTGTCGCAAAACCGTCACAAACCCTTCTCAAGTCAGTTTCTGTGAGACAGGAAGTGCGAGTATATCTCACTGGGCTGCGACAGCCTGCGACTAGTTGGAGACACAACAATTGCGATAAAATATGCGAATATCAATTCGGTGTGATTCCAAGTGAAAATTCGCATATTTTATCACAATTGTTGTGTCTCCTACTAGTCGCAGGCTGTTGCAGCCCAGTGAGATACTACCCAAACTCCACACAGAAAGGCCCTTGCTGTTGGCCACTGGGCTCAAACCCAGAACCTTCTTGCTGTGAGGAGACAGTACTAACCACTAAACCACCATGCTGTGTGTGCGTGTGCAGTTTGTATTGTGTAAGGGGGTTTCCCTTCTTTTTCCTTTGAAAAGTACTGGCCTCATGTTTTCTCTGGTAGGGTTTTGACTTCCTCAGCTTATAATGACCTAGGTGATTGAAATTTCCAGGTAATTATCTTTATCAGGTACTGTTTTGACTGTAAAGGAAGGCCAGTTGTTTAAATTGTGTGATTTAGTTGTCTGATGAATGTTGAATGTATTCCATGCAAACTATGGTACAATTTTAGCACTACAACATAATCCTGTATGATTTGTGTGAACACGAATGCATAGTTGAATAGTCACTTTGTTAGAAAATAATTAAATACATGTTTACATATGAACAATTCTTCCAAGGAAACGTCTATCGATTACAACTACTTTTGTCCTTCGTTATCTTGTCGTTCTCCAGAACAACACTTGGTACATGTTCCTATTTATCAATAACTCTGCAAAGCCAACATCAGACTTTCAGAATCTGAAACAGAGTCCTGCACTTCACCAGGCATCTTTAGAACTGTGACTGAAATCATGAGCTGTGGCCAAATCAGACTAAAATTAAACTATTTACTGATCTAGACTATCAGCTTGTTTGGCAAAAAAGGGCTGTGTGCTGCATACAAAGAACAGCTCCCACTATAAAATGTAAAATATAAAATGTAAAATGTGGTGGTAGATCATTGATGCTTTGGGGCTGTTTTGTTGAGGGTCAACCAGATGCTCTTGTGAAGACTGATTGCATTATCACTTTTTTTTTCATTTCTCTTTCACCACTGTGTAACTTCATATACAAACTCCTATATACAGTAACGTTATATAAGAAACACTATTAACACTCAGTAACTTTGTGATAATTTAAATATAAAAATATAACCTCAATGAGGCTGTAGCTCATACCAGCCAAGACGCTCATAAAATTGTAAATATGAAAGGTGGCACCACCACCTTGATAACTTTAATGCGCACCCACCTGGGGGACATTGTGTGTGAGTTTGATCGAAATCCGCTCAGTCCTGTAGGAAGCAGGGCCGTCGACAGGGGGGGACAACCGGGTATTTTGTCCCGGGCCCAGGCATGAGGGGGGGCCCAGAACTGGTCCCTCATGAAGATGCCATTAATCATTCTGTTTCATTTCAAAATGTGTTGATTTGGGGGAGAAAAATGTGCTATATTTGCATTCAATGAATGATTTCTGGTTCTTTTGCCTTTATTGTCTTCGAAAATAGATTCAAGAACCCACCTACCACCCCTAATGCAGAAATGGTTTGGTCTTTGATTAAGGCGCCAAATAACACGGCACTATTCCATCATAACGCTTCGACAATAAGCGTGCGAGCCCGTTTGCCAACATGCACAAGTCAGGAGCAAAGAAAAGAAAAGAAAAGAGAAAAAGAGATGAAGAAGCCAAGAGCCTCAGGGGCTCACTGCATAGATATTTTAGAAAAGATTCAGATGATGCAGTGGGGCAGCTGAGCCAGGTAAGACACAGATAACTTTTTTCCAGCCCCGTAATGTAACCCCAGCACGCACGACGCGCCATTCATAATTATAAAGTAGGGGATAGCAGGGTACACTGAGTGAACACTGAAATGCACAGGGCATTGAATTATTTCATAAACATATCGGTTTAATAACACTGTGTTGCATATATCTCAATGAAGCAAAGAATAGCACATTGGCCCGTAATCATATCCAAATGTTTTAGGCACGCTTGCTGAGCTGCGCTGAGCTGGACTCCAGTTAGCTGAAAGCCCGTGGAACGCTGCCTCTTGTTAATTAAACCTTATTTTGTTGGAAATCATCCCGTGTAGATACGACGGCATGTGAAATTGCCAGCTAGATAGAGTTTAATGTAACGAATGGGCTATAAATGGGGTGTTTTGAGGTTAGTCTGTTGCAAAACATTAAACTTTCGCTTAGACTGGATACTCTTCAAACAATTCCCTTGCTCAAGTGAAAAATGATAGGCCTGTATGAAAAGCGCAATTAATGAAAGTAGCCTAATAAGCCCTAAATGAATAAAACAACCTCTGTTTTATTGTTGTTGCTTACACGTTAAGATTTTGGAATCTTCTCGGTCCAGTTCTATATCCAGGGAACGTTGTAATCCTTTTGGTTTATCCGTAATAAACGTGTCAGCCCCCAGGTCAGATAGGCTAATGTTACGTGGTTGGGAGGGTGTCAATTTTTTTTGTAACATTCTAAATCGAGTACGGAAAGGACGTTTCTGAAAAACAAGAAAAAAAATACACTGAAAAACTCACTGTACACATCACTAGTGGTGATGCTTCTATGTTCAGATTTCGGGAAAGCCATAACTCCGTTCTCATTGAGGCCCAGTTCCATCCCGTAAACAATCATTTTGGTTTATCAACTACCTGCGCTCAAACATGTCACAGGAGAGGCTCAAAGGGCTGGCTATGCTCTCTATAGAGCGCGAACTTGCAAAGAAGCTGGACTTCAATGACCTTATTGACGACTTTGCCACAGCAAAAGTCCGGCGCATTGCATTTCGCACCTGAATAGTTGCAGACTAAGGAAATGTTCAAACTGTAAATATGTTGAAATGTTGAAATAAAATGGTTGACTGTTATAATGGGCTTGGAATACCTGTTATTTAAGGGTTGGAGTGAATGGAGACTGTGAAAAGAGGGGTTGGGTATGGGTGGTTGCTGTGTGGCGATGTGCGTGCACGCGTATGTGTGTGTGTGTGTGGGGGGGGGCACTCAGATTATTTGGGGGGGCCCACTCAGATTATTTTGTCCCGGGCCCAGCCAAAGCTGTCAACGGCCCTGGTAGGAAGAGTAGCGATTTTTGTAAATTGTGGACGGATGACGATGGACGGACGACGCATGATCGCATCTGGCCTGGCCTGTGGCCAGATGAGCTAATCATCCGGCCTGGCCTGCAGCCGGATGAGCTAACCAGTACACAGTTTTAAAAGAAAATGTAGTGAACTAGTGTGTGTGTGTCATAGTGAAATATTCGGTACCTTTGGAAACTAGAGGAATTTTGCTTCAAGAATATGGAACACTTTTGACAATAAACCGAACACAGGTAAATTCATGTTTTATTCATTAATATTTATCGAAAGAAAGTAATTAACACAAAATAAGACAAATTATGTCATATGTCAAATTATGTCATATCGGTCGCTGTTATAATGGCGACCAATACATGAGACCACTTTTGCAGTCTATTGTGTTGAAAGTTTCTATATTTTCCAGACCGATATAGCAGTTTGCAGAACTGAAAACCTGGTTGCCTCTGCCAGAAGGTTAATATGGATCTGTGGTTGGTAGAAGAGAGCAACTGGACCTGCTTGAAAAGTCTTGAAGACGTTTCGCCTCTCGTCCGAAAGGCATCATCAGTTCTGTCTGTCTAATAGGGAGTATCAAGCATCCATCCTCTCATGGACCATAATAGAATCCAAATCAGAATGCTGATGGCTGCATTGAAGGTGGCTGACAGATGTCATAGACACCCACCTCTGTTCAGTGATGGTCGTTCCAGGCTGACAAAATTGAACGATCCTCTCTGGCTAAGATGTCTGCCAGTTTTCTGGAAGTCCTCTCATACTCCCGCACTAGTCGAAGGGAACTCATCCCAAAGTGTGTAGAAACATATCTGTGAAGATACTCAGTCGTCCAGGCACATAGTAATCTGTGGTTGGTAGAAGAGAGCAACTGGACCTGCTTGAAAAGTCTTGAAGACGTTTCGCCTCTCGTCCGAAAGGCATCATCAGTTCTGTCTGTCTAATAGGGAGTATCAAGCATCCATCCTCTCATGGACCATAATAGAATCCAAATCAGAATGCTGATGGCTGCATTGAAGGTGGCTGACAGATGTCATAGACACCCACCTCTGTTCAGTGATGGTCGTTCCAGGCTGACAAAATTGAACGATCCTCTCTGGCTAAGATGTCTGCCAGTTTTCTGGAAGTCCTCTCATACTCCCGCACTAGTCGAAGGGAACTCATCCCAAAGTGTGTAGAAACATATCTGTGAAGATACTCAGTCGTCCAGGCACATAGTAATCTGTGGTTGGTAGAAGAGAGCAACTGGACCTGCTTGAAAAGTCTTGAAGACGTTTCGCCTCTCGTCCGAAAGGCATCATCAGTTCTGTCTGTCTAATAGGGAGTATCAAGCATCCATCCTCTCATGGACCATAATAGAATCCAAATCAGAATGCTGATGGCTGCATTGAAGGTGGCTGACAGATGTCATAGACACCCACCTCTGTTCAGTGAGGCGAAACGTCTTCAAGACTTTTCAAGCAGGTCCAGTTGCTCTCTTTGCAGGCAAGCTGGAGCCTATCCCAGCTGACTACGGGCGAAAGGCGGGGTACACCCTGGACAAGTCGCCAGGCCATCACAGGGCTGACACATAGACACAGACAACCATTCACACTCACATTCACACCTACGGTCAATTTAGAGTCACCAGTTAACCTAACCTGCATGTCTTTGGACTGTGGGGGAAACCGGAGCACCCGGAGGAAACCCACGCGGACACGGGGAGAACATGCAAACTCCACACAGAAAGGCCCTCGCCGGCCCCGGGGCTCGAACCCAGGACCTTCTTGCTGTGAGGCGACAGTGCTAACCACTACACCACCGTGCCGCCCTAAGAAATCTTACCTTAAAAAATTTAAGTTACTTACAGTGGTGCTTGAAAGTTTGTGAACCCTTTAGAATTTTCTATATTTCTGCATAAATATGACCTAAAACATCATCAGATTTTCACACAAGTCCTAAAAGTAGATAAAGAAAACCCAGTTAAACAAATGAGACAAAAATATTATACTTGGTAATTTATTTATTGAGGAAAATCATCCAATATTACATATCTGTGAGTGGCAAAATTATGTGAACCTTTGCTTTCAGTATCTGGTGTGACCCCCTTGTGCAGCAATAACTGCAACTAAACGTTTGCGGTAACTGTTTATCAGTCCTGCACACCGGCTTGGAGGAATTTTAACCCATTCCTCCGTACAGAACAGCTTCAACTCTGGGATGTTGGTGGGTTTCCTCACATGAACTGCTCGCTGCAGGTCCTTCCACAACATTTCCATTGGATTAAGGTCAGGACTTTGACTTGGCCATTCCAAAACATTAATTTTATTCTTCTTTAACCATTCTCTGGTAGAACGATTTGTGTGCTTAGGGTCGTTGTCTTGCTGCATGACCCACCTTCTCTTGAGATTCAGTTCATGGGCCGATGTCTGACATTTTCCTTTAGAATTCGCTGGTATAATTCAGAATTCATTGTTCCATCAATGATGGCAAGCCGTCCTGGCCCAGAT